>NC_091065.1:156794625-157432483 GCF_000393655.2 Nicotiana sylvestris | reverse complement strand
TAACAACACAATCCGCCCTGCGTGGTCACAGGCATAACAATACAATCCGCCTAGGGTGGTCACATGCATAACAACACAATTCACCCAGCGTAGTTACAAACACCCAGTCCAATCATCTTTGGAGCAAATAAACAAGAATACATGTATGTGATGAATGAATAATAAATCTCATGCTCCTGGACCATATAAATGACATGCTAGAGTGTAGGCATATGCAAAGTGTGCTATAATAGTTCAAATCGGTAAATTTTATCACAGAATAGCATTTATCAAGTTCATTCAGGGATTTAACCTCTATGTAAGGAATGTAAGTTACAGGGCCATGATGAGATTGAGTGTTGGCAATTACATCCAGAATTAATGGTGCATGATACTGGGAAGCAGGGTTGCAGCTGATAATGTTAATTCCAAGGAGCAGTCTATGGAGCCTTTGATGATTTTAACAAATGGGAAGGTTGTGGGTAATGTTGTTGAGCAATGGAAGGAGGTTAGAGATAATCGTGTGAAAAATGTTGCTAAACAAGATACTCAAGCTAAAAATGGGAAAGAGTTAGCTCCAGTTGACAATGTTAGTGACAAGCAAGTTAAAACATCTAACAAATTTGTAGCTTTGGAAGATGTTGATGTTGGGGAGGCATAGAATAAGCAACTAGCAATTGTTGATGATGTTCAGGAAGTAATTCAGGTGGATAAATCTTCTCCTTCGAAAGGAGGGATACAAGGTAATGCTAGGAGAATCCCTAAAAATACTCCAACTGGAAATAAGAAAGATTTGAATCCAGCAGCTCCTAGTTTTAATCCTAATTCAAATGAGATTGAGGCAACAAAGGAAGGTGAAATTACTAGTCCTAATGAGAGGGAATGATGAAACGAGGAATAGGGAGTCTACTGCTCAATGGGTACAAAGAGCTTTTGGGGGTAACCTAGTTACTACCAATAAGTCGTGCCGTGAAATTCCATCTTAGTCTATTGATAAAAACAATAAAACTGAATTTCCAACGATCAATGAAAAGGTTCAGTGGAGTGGTGGTAGATTATGGGTGTCACGACCCAGTAATGCAGTCTTCGATAAGAGCTGTATTCTCTTACCCCAGGGGAACCCCTAAGGTAAGAAGCAAGAACTCATTCTAATCATGAGATTCTTCTAGATGAGATCTCAGTCTATCTCTTTCTCTACTGAAGATCTAGCCTTCTTTTGTTCACCGACCCCGAACTAGCTTTCTCTGATGCTGAAGCTTCCTTTCAAAAATGATGGCGCCTATCGTGAAATTAGGATAGCCTCAACTCAACAATCAACACGATAATAATAAGTTTGAAAATATTTACGGAAGCTTTTAACAATTGAAAAATTATTTGACACATAAGAAATTCCAAGAATAGATACAATCCAACCCAAAACCGGGGTGTCACTGAGGGCATGAGCGTCTAGGGAAAATACATAGTCTAATATAATGTTTAAGGGAACAACTGAAATACAACTGGAAAGTAAGGTGGAGAGCCAAGGCCTGCGAATGCCGTAAAGATACCTCAATAATCTCCCAAGTTAGAAACCTCGATCAACCACCACCATTGGATCCAAAGTGCCTGAATATGCACACGAGGTGGAGGGGGTAACATGACTCAATAAGTAACAAGTCCAACCTTTGGACTGATAGGTAGTGACAAACACAACCTCATCAAAGGTAACAGAAATAATGTACAGAAACGTAGGCCTACTTTCAGTTAAATAAACAGCTCGAACAGTAAAACAGAGCAGATATATACATGTTAAGGATGTGTAACTCTGCTTCGTCTACATGCCAATGCACATACTGTATGAAATGCACCATGCTGAGTGCCTCATGTGCCCACAATCTTAATGTTCGTCCACTCAGTACTGTATATGGCTCATACGGCCCAGGGAAGATCCATCCCGAAATATATACATCTCTGACAACAGTCACTCAGTATTGAGAAAGGCCATTCCAGTCTCTGGAGAAGATCCATCTCCAGATAATAACAATGATAACAACCTCACGACCACTCGGTACTGTATATGGCTCCCAAGGCCCAGGGAAGATTCATCCCGGAATATATACACATCATAGACCATCGGTCTCCAATACCGAGAAACATGTCAACCAGCCTCATGGAGAAGATCCATCTCCATACCAAGGGAAGATCCATCCATAAATATAATAAACTGCGCTCACTAGGGGTGTGTTATAGACTCTGGAGGGGCTCCTACAGCCCAAGTGCTATCACAAGCCAACGAAGGCATATATTAATAATCCACTGCGGCGTACAACCCAATTCCATAACTGTCACTCATAATTAGGCTCTCGACCTCACTTATTCATCACTCTCCAGGCTCATACACACGGGCTCACAATGTCAAGAATCTAGCCAGAAACAATAATATGATGTGCCAAATAATAATAACTGAGACTGAGACAAGATATAATATGCATGAGCAAGACTGAGAATAGAATACCAATGAATGTAATGATGTGACAACAAGAAATGATCTCTTGGGTCTCAACAGTATCAGAGCAAAGCCCTAACATGATATTTAGCATGATTTACAGCTCATTAACTTAGCCATATGATCACAACACAGATATCAGCAAGAAATAGCCACTAAATGGTGCCATGGAATGATCCAGGCCGGGATTCTCACGGTGCACGCCCATACGCCCGTCACTTGGCAATTGCGTCACCTAAATATTAATTATAGAACACATAGTTCAGGGTTTCGAACCCTCAGAACCAAGTTTGGAAGCATTACTTATCTCAAGCCAAGCCAAACTCTAGCCCGCGATTCCCTTGCCTCTCGATTCGGCCTCCAAATGCTTCGACTCTAACCAAAATCAGTATATTATCATCAATATATTCTAAAGGAATGAAACCCATACGAAAATTATCAATTTAGACCAAAAATCCCGAATTTGCTCAAACCCGGCCCCCGGGTCCACGTCTCGGAATCCAACAAAGTTGTGAGACTAGAAACTCCTTTCACTCCCGAGTCCATACATACAAAAATCATCAAAATTGGACCTCAAATGGTCTCTCAAATCCCCAATTTAAACTCTCCAATTTCAAGTCCTAATCTCCCAACTTTCTTCCCTAATTTCCACTAATATCGTGATTTAACAATGGAAAAATGGTCATAAATACAAGTAATAAAGCTTAAGTAGCATACCCAATTGATAACCCTTAATCCCTCTTGAGAAATCACTGCCTAAGCTCAACTCCCGTCTTCAAAAATGGAGAAACTTAGCAAAATTCTCAAAGAAGACCTTTTTATACCTTCTGCCTAGTGTTTTTCGCATCTGCGGTCTCAGAGTCGCTTCTGCGACGCCGCACCTGAGGAAAAACCATCGCAGGTGTGGTTTTCACTTAACCCTAGAAATCCCGCTTCTGCAGTCAGGCTCTCGCTCCTGCGGTCTCGGAGGTGTGGTCCTTTTGCGCACCTGCGGTTTTCCTCAGCTCCCCAATTCATCGCATATATGGTCCAATCTCTCTTCTGTGAGGCTCGCACCTGCGGTCCCCAATCCGCAAGTGCGGAAATGACAGAAGCAGCAAAGTTCAGCTGCTCAAACCAAATCACAATCCTTCCGTTAACCATCTGAATTCATCCCGAGGCCCTCGTGGCCTCCATCAAAAATACCAATGAGTCATATACCACTATTCAAACTTATTCCAACCTTCGGAACACTCAAAACAACATCAAAACACCAAATCCCCCTCGGATTCAAGCTTAAGAACATCTAAATTTCCAAATTCCATAAACAACGCCGAAATCTATCAAACCTCGTCTGAGTGACCTGGAATTTTGTACACACATCACAAATGACACTACAAACCTACTCCAACTTCCGAAATTCCATTCCGACCTCGGTATCAAAATTTCCACTGCCGACTAAGAAACGCCAAATTTTCAATTTCGCCAATTCAGCCTAATTCTACCACAGACCTCCAAATCACATTCCGGACGCACCCCCAAGTCCAAAATCACCTAATAGAGCTAACCAAATCATAAAAATCGAAATCCGAGATGGAATACTAAAAAGTCGAAACTTGGTCAAACCTTTCAAATTTAAAGCTTCAAGCTGAGAATCATTCTCCCATATATGTTCCAATTAACCTGAAAACCAAAACTGATGATTTACATAAGTCATAATACATCATACGGGGATAGTCATGCCCGAGAACTGGCGAGCAAAGTGCAAATGCTCAAAACGACCGATTGAGTCGTTACATCCTCCCCCACTTAAACATGCGTTCGTCCTCGAACATGCCCAGAGTTGTTTCAAAAACCATCAGATCGCTGTATAACCTTACCATGCATATACATGGGGATGATCCCACGTCACCCTATCTCATATAGGTCCGATAACACAATGTAACTTAAATTTCACAATCTAACCTAGCCCATAAACTTTAGAACCAAATTTTCACTTCTGAAATTATCTATAAGATCAGAATCTCACATCTACACACGGAATAAATCTGAACACGATGTATCGAGCCATAACCACAATTCAAGATGGAAATCACATGATATACCACACAACTCAAACACTCATAGCGATAAATTCTAATCACAGCAGCTGCCCAAACAACCCAATTTCGGTAATAAGCCTCTTATCAAACAAAAGCCTCATTCCAACACTTTCGTGTACTGCCAATGATGAATGACACACATAAAAAGTCGCAACCATCCCTTAAATCGACCAGTCATGGAGCTCCCTCTCCTTCAGCAAGGACCATAGTCAATTTCTAAGGTGAAACATGATATTATCCTTCCAATAGACTGAAATTGGATCCGATAGTATTCATTCTAGGTTCAATCACCACATCTCATCCAACACGACTACTCGGGTGACATGACACATCAATATGATCTAAATCCACAATCCGTGCAATCTATGCACCAAAAAGCATCAACGCAAATGTACTCACATCATGAAAAATGACTCAAATGAGAGAGTTGTATCGCAAGCGCATGCTAAGAACCCATCACACATCGTAGAACTAGAACACACGAATCTAACCCGAAGGATCATACCTCCCCAAAAATTCGCTCCAATGCGCGACCCTATCCAAATGCTGGTCCATATGAGACACCTCAAGTCACCATGCTCAAAATCATCAACCACGCACAATTTGATATCTAGTACCAAAAGTAAATCACCATAACCACGGAGAAGCAAATGACATAACACCACACAAAACCCAAAAGAACATAACCATTACGCCATCCACCGAGCAATACCTAATACTCTTCCAGCTCAAATTCTGCTCTGAGACCTCAATAGAACCACACCATATGTGTACATAACCAGCAAATCATAACTCTTCGAAACACGAAAAGGTAACTCATTGATCGCTCCAAAACACGAATAAGCTTAATAACAATCGAACGACACATCCCTCAACAATAGTAATTTAGAGTCAACATATTCGACTCGGTGCAGAACACCTCCATATAGGCCTACCAATGAACCCCAAATAAACTCTGGTCCACAATAGATAAATAACTCTCCGAAAGTTCACAATGAATGAATCCTTGCACATACTATAATCTGACTAGCTTTGCCCACAACTTCATAGTCCACAACTACAAAATAACCTATTTATGAGAATTCCCAGTCTCCAAATCCATGAAGCACACGAATCAACCCATCCGATCTCAACTCTACCGCTTGAATATATAACATACCTCTAATACTCGATTATTCCATAAGGGATACTCCTATAATTCTTCTGTGCCACCAAGCAAACTTGAATATCAGCAGTCAATCCAACAAGAGAGTGCCACAATACCAAGGAAGTGCCCTTAACTCAAACACATTTCCCTTTCTGAATGTTTACCCTCATCAAGCCGCACCAATTCGTAACATCATTTACCTAATCATCTGAAACTGTCTGTGTTGCCTAAGAATTTATGACCTTCCTTTTAGAACTGAACCGTGACATTACACATGCTAATCTCACCCTACACAATATACCGCATATTCCATACCATCCTATGACAAATATGAGAACTTCATAATCCATTCCGAGCCATAAGCAACTACGTACTTCACTAGCCAAGAACTTTTCCATTTGATCCAATTTAGAAGAAAATGCTATAAATCACATGCTCCTCACGCCAGTAGAAAATATACATCTCTAACCGTGGTAGAAACCATCAAGAACTCTCCGAATTCCATTTGCACGAAACCAAACTGTCAGGACTGAACCCTCTTAAGTCAACCAAGCTACGCAGGTCACTTAAAACCCAAGAGCATTGCCACGAAACACCTATAGAAACTCATTACCTCATAAGCACCTAAAGAAGTAATCATATCCTTTACCATGCCGATCCGGCCAACTACCAAGCCGTCCTATTTATCCAAGTTACTTCTAAATTTGCTTCAAATCGATATTTCTGCTTACCATAATACCGCAATCCTCAACCCAGACTTACCATACGAGACTCAAGCATGAAACCGCACCGTCTAAGGCTTATAAGCCGCTGAATACTCTCGTAAATATTCCCAAAAGTACCACATTCAAAATACTTACCCTGAAGAGACTTCCTGAAACTGATGTGTAGAATCCATAATAATATAGAAATGCCGCAAGTCTTGACACCCTCCAATGTAAACCTCAATTTCTGGCCAAATACACCGCCTGAAGGTCTCCAATTATTACATATAAGTCTTGAACCCACTAAAACCATTCTTGGGAGTCTTCCACTCTACTCAGATTTCAATTACACTGATCAAACAAACCGAACGACTTGTGCCCCATTAGAATAGCAACACATATAGAAGTAACCCCACTTTAATGCAACCAAATAAATTCCTGCCCTATGTACCATACATCCTTCACCATTAACAACTCAAGTCATTCCGTTATTCTTATTCACCCATAAAGCATGGCATAACCTTTATCAAAATTTCCTTTACTCGAGCCATCCTCGATCTCAACCCCTGCAAGCCACAACTGATTCACTAATATACCTCAAACTGAAACTAATACAATACATAACTGTGCAACCAACTAATCAATAGCGGACTCCCCCACTTGGCTCAAAGCCATAGGTCAAAACACACCAAACTCACAATGCCCATAATCTACTACTGTCATAATACCATGGTGAGGTTAAACTAAATCCTTCATAAGCTCGTGCAACACAAATAATCTAGTACTTCAAATCATCTACAAATCTCACATTCGTCCTCGTAATAGTCAAGACAACTGTCATACGCAATCCAAAATCAAACTGCGGCACATATAATTCACTAGTAAAAGAGGACTTTCAACAAACAACATAGGGATCACACAACTTCAGAACACTCCACAGGAGATAACCCACCTGCTCCGCCTCAAACTAACTTCCCTTTATACCCTTCCACCGCCATAAACATCACGCAATCACCAAATCTTCCTGAGTATGAACTCCAATCGCAACATAAAATCCACCTCACTCCCTAACTAACAACATGAAAAGATCATTCAATACACCCTAACTCAGGCTATACATCAAATCACGATGGAAATCAAGCACCAAATAGTTCTTTCTGCCCTTAAGCAAACCCTTCTCATCACATTCAAATCATATGAACATATCTCACAGTCACATCCAAATCATATGAATACATCTCGTAGTCACATCATACTCATCACATAGCCATCCAGCCATCACTTCCACTAATAGGGACACTACCGAACATATAAATCTAGAAGTATGCACTCATAAAATCAATGGCTCCGTGCTCAAGCTATAGGCAAAACCCAGCCTTAAGTCCTCCAAACTGGCCCAACATCAACACACAGACATTACATCTCGCCATTCCATCAGGGAATCACAAACTATCGATGCGCAACTGATACCGAGCGCTCATATGCGCACACGAATGCATGGAAGGAATTCAAGGAGTTAAGCTTCAAGCTGAATCAATTTTGCACGATAGAAATTCAAGAATGTGAAGTTTATTTCTTAAAGGTTCTGCAGCCTCTTAAAGATAAGTACAGAAATCTCCATACCAATCCGTGAGACTCTACTAAACCCGCTCATGACTCGTGAGGCCTATGTAACCTAGGCTCTGATACCAACTTGTAGAGACCCAAAACCAGACCCGTAGTGATGGTGCCTATCGTGAAACTAGGCCAACCTCAACTCAACAATCAACACGATAATAATAAGTTTGAAAACATTTACAGAAGCTTTTAACAATTAAAGAACTATTTGAAACATAAGAAATTCCAAGAATAGATACAATCCAGCCCAAAACCGAGGTGTCACTTAGTGCATGAGAATCTAGGAAAAATACATAGTCTAATATAATGTCTAAGGGACAACTGAAATACAATTGGAAAGTAAGGTGGAGAGCTAAGGCCTGCGAATGTCGTGCAGATGCCTCAATCAACCACCGCCACTGGATCCAAAGTGCCTGAATCTGCACACGAGGTGTAGGGGGTAATGTGAGTAAACTAACTCAATAAGTAACAAGTCCAACCTTTGGACTGATAGGTAGTTACGAACTCAACCTCATCAAAGGTAATAAAATAATGTACAGAAACATAGGCATACTTTCAGTTAAATAAACAGCTCAAACAATAAAACAAAGCAGATATATACAACGTAAGGATGTGTAACTCTACTACGTCTACATGCCAATGCACATGCTGTATGAAATGCACCATGCTGAGGGCATTATGTGCCTATAATCTCAAATGCTCATCCATTCAATACTGTATTTGGCTCATACAACCCGGGGAAGATCCTTCCCGAAATATATACATCTCCGACAGCAGTCACTCAGTACTGAGGAAGGCCATTCCAGCCCATAGAGAAGATCCATCTCCATATAATAACAATGATAACAACCTCACAACCACTCGCTACTGTATATATCTCCCAAGGCCCAGGGAAGATCCATCCTTGAATATATACACATCATAGACCATTGGTCTCCAGTACCGAGGAACAGGCCAACCAGCCTCACAGAAGATCCATCTCCATACCAAAGGAAGATCCATTCCTGAATATAATCACTTGCGCTCACTAGGGTTGTGTTACTGACTCTGAAGGGGCTCCTATAGCCCAAACGCTATTACAAGCAAACGAAGGCATATATCAATATTGCAATGCAGCGTGTAGTCCCATCCCATAACTATCACTCACAATCAGGCTCTCGACCTTACACAGTCATCACTCTCCAGCCTCACACACACGAGCTTACAATGTCATGAAACTAGCCCGAAACAATGATATGATGTGCCAAATAATAATAACTGAGACTGAGACCCGATATGATATGCATGAGCAAGACTGAGTACAAAATACCAATGAATGTAATGATGTGACAACAAGAAATGACCTTTTGGGTGTCAATAGTATCGGCGCAAAGCCCTAACATGATATTTAGCATGATTTACAACTCATTAACTTAGTCATATGATCACAACATAGATATTAGCAAGAAAGAGCAAGTCAGCGGTGCCATAGAATGATCCAGGCCGAGATTCTCACGGTGCACGCCCACACGCCCGTCACTTGGCATTTGTGTCACCTCAATACTAGTAATAGAACATATAGTTTGGGGTTTAGAACCCTCAGAACCAAGTTTGGAAGTGTTACTTACCTCAAGCCAAGCGAAACTGTAGCCCACGATGCCCTTGCCTCTCGATTCGGCCTCCAAATGCTCTGACTCTAACCAAAATCAGTATATTATCATTAATATACGATAGAGGAATGAAACCAATACTAAAATTATCAATTTAGACCAAAAATCCCAAATTTTCTCAAACCGGCCCCGGGCCCACGTCTCAGAATCCAACAAAAGTCGCGAAACTAGAAACTCCTTTCACTCTCGAGTCCATACATACCAAAATCATCAAAATCGGACCTCAAATGGTCCCTAAAATCCCCAAATTTAAACTCTCCAATTTCAAGTCCTAATCTCCCAACTTTCTTCCCTAATTCCCACTAATATCATGATTTAACAATGGGAAAATTGTCGTAAACACAAGTAATAAAGCTTAAGTAGCTTACCCAACTGATAACCCTTGATCCCTCTTGAGAAATCACTACCCAAGCTCAACTCCCGTCTTCAAAAATGGAGAAACTTAGCAAAATTTGCGAAAAGGAACTTTTAATACCTTATGCCCAGTGTTTTCCACATCTGTGGTCTCAGAGTCGCTTCTGCGATGCTGCACCTGCAGAAAAACCATCACAGGTGCGGTTTTCACTTAACCCTAGAAATCTCGCTTCTGCGTTCAGCCTCTTGCTCCTACTGTCTCGCAGGTGTGGTCCTTATGCGCACGTGCGGTTTTACTAATCTCCTCAATTCACCGCATATTCGGTCTAATCTCTCTTCTGTGAGGCTTGCACCTACGGACCCCAATCCACAGGTGCAGAAATGATAGAAGCAGCAAAGTTCAGCTGCTCAAACCAAATCCCAATCCTTTCGTTAACCATCCGAATTCATCCCGAGGCCCTCGAGGCCTCCATCAAAAATACCAACAAGTCATATACCACAATTCAAACTTATTCCAACCTTTGGAATACTCAAAACAACATCGAAACACCAAATCGCCATCGGATTTAAGCTTAAGAACATCTAAATTTCCAATTTCCACAAACAACGCCGAAACCTATCAAACCTCATCGGAATGACCTGAAATTTTGCACACACATTACACATGACACTACGAAACTACTCTAACTTCTGAAATTCCATTCCGACCTCGATATCAAAATTTCCAATGCCGATTGAGAAATGGCAAAATTTCCAATTTTGCCAATTCAAGCCTAATTCTACTACAGACCTCCAAATCACATTCCAGACGCACCCCCACGTCTAAAATCACCTAACGGAGCTAACCAAATCACAAAAATCCAAATTTCAGGTCAAATACAAAAATGTCAAAACTTGGTCAAACCTTTCAAATTTAAAGCTTCAAGCTGAGAATCATTCTTCCATATCTATTTCGATTAACCTGAAAACTAAAACCTACGATTTACATATGTTATAATTTATCATACGGGGCTAGTCATGTCCAAGAACTGGCGAGCAAAGTGCAAATGCTCAAAACGACTGGTCAGGTGGTTACAATGGGCTGATCAAATATAGGAAGATTCTGAAAAAGTAGAATTACCCGATGGTGCATAAGGTGAGGAAGATTCAATAGATGAGGATCAAGATGATGCTGATCAAAGTGTTAATGGTAAGGCATTAATATTAAACACTAGTGCTACTGAGAACAATGAAGTAAATCTGGAAAACAAAGGAGAAAGTGTAGACAAGGAGCAGGAAATTTCAAACCATAATCATTTAGCTACAGTAAACCCTAATGAAGCTATAGTGAACCCTAGTGGAGCTAATGTTTAAAAAATTGAGCTAGGAGGAGTAGGGGATAATGTTAATTATAGGGGAGCTACGCAGATTACAAATGATAATGTCATTACGTTCGATGGTGCTCATAATCATCAACAACATAAAATTGTGGAAGATGTGCCAAATAAAACAAGCAACATAGCGCTATTGGCAAATATCCAGCTGAAGAAGCAGAAGGGCAAGGAGAGATCAATGATTCCACAAACAATCAAAAATAGCATGGTTCCAGCAGTGGGGAGCAAATGAGAAAAAGATAGAAGTGAAGGAACTGGAAGGGATCGTGATGAGGAGTCCATTGCCTAGAATTTCTTGCATGTAGCCTGTCAAGGTGATTTGTCTCCTAGGAAAATTGATAAGGTTAAATCTGGTACTAAAGGAAGGCAGAAGTTCATAAAAGATACCTCCAGTATTCCATCAACCGAAGTTCTAACAAGGATAACCCTAACCAAATCCACTACTTTGTAATAGATGCACTTATATGGAATGTTAGGTCAGTGAATACTCAACAATCTTTTGAAAGGCTAGTTACAATGCATAGACAACATCATTTAGAGTTCATAGGACTTATGGAACTAATGCAACAAGCTCGAAAGCTGGAGAGATATAGAAGGAAGATTCGTATTGCACAAGCAATTGCTAATGTGTCAAATAAAATCTGGGCATTTATTGATGATGTTTTTGAAGTTACTGTCCTATATGATATGGTGCAACAACTTACACTAAGATTATTTCACACTGAATCTCATGTGGAACACATTCTCACACTTATTTATGCTAAGTGTGATGCTATAAAGATGATAGAATTGTGAGATTCATTATATGCAATGACTAGAGACATGACTATCCTATGGCTTGTTGGTGGGGATTTCAACGTTATATGGGATGAGGAGGAGAAATTTAGTGGACTACCAATGTCCTTAAACGAGGTGGATGCCTTCAGGAATTGTATTAACACTTGCAATCTCACTGATCTTGGCTTCAAGGGCAGCATATTCACATGGTGGAATGGACGTGCAAAAGAAGATTGCATTTTCAAAAGACTTGACCGTTGTTTTGCTCACATGGAATTCCAACAAACTTTCCTAGGTTTGGAGGTTATCCACTAACCTAAGACAGGTTTTGGTCATAGTGCAATGAAGTTGAAATATGATACTGATGCTACTCTAGTGAAGAAATCAGTTAGATTTCTTAATTTTTGGTTAAGCATGATTCATTTAAAGACGTGGTTCGTGAAAATTGGCATGCTAACTTTTCCGCCAATCCATTTATCATCTTTAATTATAAGTTGAAGAAGTTGACGAAGGCATTATCAGGTTGCAGTAAAGCTACCAATGGAGATATATTTTAGCAGATAACAAGTATTGAAAAAGTTGTTCAAGTACATGAAGCACAATTTGAAGCTCAACCTACTTAACAGACCCGTGAAAGATTAAAAAGAGTCTAGGTAGAATTAATCAAATTCCTTACTTTGGAGGAGGAATTTTGGAAATAAAAATCAGGGATGCAATGGTTTAAGGATAGTGATAGGAACCCTATGTTTTTTCATGCAAAAGTTAATGGGAGAAGGAGGAGATTGAAGCTCAAGAGAATTCAAAACAAACTTAGAAATTGGATTGAAGAGGAGGAAGAAATAGTTGACGAAGCTTTGCATTTTTTCAAAGATCAATTCGATGAAACAGTGGTTCCAACTGCATTTGGAATACTGGATCATGTGCCTACGCTGGTGAATATGGAGCAGAACCTAGAATTGATCAAACAACCCACAAAAGAAAAGGTCAAACAAGCTGTATTTGGCCTTAATGGACATAATGCAGGGGGTCCAGATGGTTTCACAGGATGCTTTTATCACTCTTGTTGGGACATAATTGGAGATGACATCTTTGATATGGTGAGATATTTTATTAATTGACAGGAGCTTCCCAAGTGTGTAACTCATGGTGTTACTTCCAAAGAAAAAGGAGGTGACAACATTTTCTGATATGAGGCCCATAAGCCTTAGAAATTTTACCAATAAAATTATCTCAAGGGTGATACATGAGAGGTTAGTAGGGCTACTCTCTAATATTATTTTTGAAGAGCAGGTAGGCTTTATGAAAGGGAGGAGTATAGCTGAGGATGTGCTTTTAACTCAGGAGATCATTACTAACATAAGGTTAAGGACTAAAGCTGGACCTAATGTAGTAATGAAGCTTGATATGACTAAAGCTTATGATAGGATTTCTTGGTTATTCTTGACTAAGATGTTAAGGAAGATGGGGTTTTGTGAGAGATTCATAGGATTGGTTTATGGAATTGTTTCAAATAATTTGTACTTTGCGCTCATCAACGGACAACCTCATGGTTTCTTCAAATCCACTAAGAGTGTTAAGCAAGGGGATCCAGTGTCTCCTAATCTCTTCATTCTAGCTGCTGAGGTTTTTCCAAGAGGTTTAAATGTTTTGAATTTGAACCGATATTTCTGTGGGTTTGGATTGCCTAATTGGAGTCTGAAGATCAATCACTTAGCATATGCGGATGACACCATTATCTTCTCTTCATCAAGCGCTAAGTCATTGCAGCTATTGATGGAAGTCTTGAGTGCATATGAAGCTGCATCTAGACAATTGGTGAATAAGAGTAAATCTGCTATTTATATGCATCATCCAGCAAGGTTGCAGGTGGTCACAAAGGTAGAGAGAATTACTGGAATGAGAAGGCAGGAGTTTCAATTTACTTACTTAGGATGTCCCATCTTTTATGCTAGGAGAAAGATGGAATACAATGAGGTATTGATGACCAAGGTGATGGATAAACTACAATCGTGGAAGGGCAAATTGTTATCTATAGGTGGGAGAGGAGTGTTGATCTCACATGTCCGTCAAAGCATTCCCATTCATCTTCTTTTAGTTGTTAACCCACCCAATAATGTCATAAACAAGTTACAAAAGATGTTTGCACAATTCTTCTGGAATAGTACTGTAAGCACGTAATTTTTGCTTCACGAACAATCACTCCAAAAGAAATCAAAATAATTGCAAATGGCCTCGCCGTACAAATTTTCAATTTTTACGTGACATGTGCTGGTAGTCCTTTGTGTTTCTATCCATTTTTCATTGAATCTTATCAAACAAAGATACAAAATAAGTATGTCGTGTGTAATCGGGCCGTAATTTGGTCTTTAAAAGAAAATTCACAAAAATATGCAGCTTTTATTCTAGGCTGTGATTTAACCATTTTTAAAATTTTAGTATGTGTGTGATAATTGTTTAGGTGTTGATTAATGGGTGTTTTAAATTCATTTTAATTTAGTTGTATTTTAAAATCAGAAAAAAAAGAGAAAAGAAAAAAAGAAGTGAAGAAATCGGATTGGGCCCCAAAATGAGGCCCAAAGCCAATGCAAGACCCAGTCCAAGCCAGGCCTGCCCAGGCACATCCCGAAACGACGCCGCATAAGGCGTCTGATCTGAGCCGTTCAATCACACTCATCCAATGGTCCACATCCGCACCCGTAACCCGACCTGTTTAGCCGGTTCAACCCAACCCCTCACTTAAACACAAACGACCCCGTTTCTATACCAAACGACCCCGTCTCGTCCATCACCAATAGATCCAAGTCGTTCAGATCACTTGATCTAACGACTCCGATTTATCTTCCCCTTCCGTATATAATCCCTCTATCATACCCCACGCCCCCTATCCAAACCCCCCTTCACTCGTCTTCTTCACCAAACCCTGAACCCTATGAAACCCTAACGCCTCCCCCTTTTCCCTTTCACTTGAACCCGGCGGCATGGACGCCGGTGACCACCTCCTTAACACCCTAGGACCACCTCACTGCCCTGAACATGGATCTGCTATCCTTGTGCCTCGAATCAGTCCCTAGTTTCTCGAATCTTCATTTGAAGATTCGAGTCGAACTCTGACCTATACCAAACCACACCATATTTGTACCAGACACTCCCCTGACCTCCCTCGTGACCAAACAAAGCTTGGTTTGGTCCAAATATACCCACAACTCCTAGAATCTCAAATCTGAAGATCCAAACCCTAGAACACCAGAACCTGGGGAATCTGACCTGTTTCATAGAGGGTTTGGGGTCTAATAGACTTCAATTAGGGTGTTCTCGGTTGAGAACACCCCAATTAAAGTCTGTTCGGCTTCAAAAGGCCAAATCTGATTCGGACCTGGGTCGACTTTTCTTAAAAGTTTTCAGTAAGTTTTTCTTTTCTTTTTATGTTTTATTTGCGTGCTGATTAAGTTTGTTAGCATGTTTCTGTTGTGATTGTTTGGTAATTTCTGATATTTTTTCTGTCAAAGTTTTTCCATCTCTGTCAAAGACCTTTTATTTGGTCTTTTGTTCTTCTGTATATGTGAATACATCTGGTGATATACATGCTCGTCAATTAGATTAATCGTCAAATAGTTAATTCATATAGGTTCCCAGTAATTGAACAAAAGTTGTCTAAAGTCATTCGGGACCCTGTACGTGTTGTTTATATGAACGACTGATTATTACCTGTTATATTTAGTATAGTCGACTCGATAAACGTCGTCGATTAGTTTTCTATGACTAAATGATCAAATGGACTAATAATTTCACATGA
The DNA here is from genome assembly GCF_000393655.2 of Nicotiana sylvestris. Lineage (NCBI taxonomy): Eukaryota > Viridiplantae > Streptophyta > Magnoliopsida > Solanales > Solanaceae > Nicotiana > Nicotiana sylvestris. Next base: position 157,416,524 of record NC_091065.1, on the reverse strand, counting down.
CTGATTGAACCCTGTCATTGACTGAATGCCCGACATTGTTTGAAATTGGTCTGTTTGCATTGCAAAACGACTGAAAAGATTCAGTCCATGGCAGTTCTGAATTTGAACTTTCAGAAGTTCAAAATGCCCTGATACTGCAATAGGTTTAGGGCAGTAATAATCAGGGTTTAACAAGGGTAATTTGGGTGTTAAAAAGAGCAGAAATAATTAGTTTAAATGAGCTGACAAATAGGGTACTGAATTAGGATTAAATTAATGCCAATGGGGAACAAGACATAAGAGCATGGGAATTAAAATGAATACTTAAATGAACCCATGACTCTTGAACAAGGGGAATAAGCCAGGCGTGGGGAACAAAAATGGCTTGCATCAAGAAGATGCTTAGGCATGGGAAATGAAGGGGATGGGCAGTCACTGAGGCTGTGAAGTTTAGGGCAGCCCTTAGGGTCTTGCATTCAGCTTATAAATAGGTTGTTTCAGAATATAAAAAGGGCTGGATATTTTTTAGTCTTCAGAGAGGTTTTAAGTTGAAAAAAAGCTGAAAGAAAGAAACAAAAGAAATCTCAGAACATTGTAACAAAACACTGTCTGAAAACTGCATAAGAGTTTAAGTTGGCCAAGCTGTCTTTGCCAATTGTTGTCGATTATTTGTCGAGCTGTGTGTGACTACTGTATTGCTGTAGCTATTTGCCTTGAACATTCTGGTTTCCTCGGCTGTTATTCTACTCTGTTTCTGGGATTGTTTGCTTGGTATTCGACCATCTGTGGGCTTCATTGTTGTTGCTGGTTGTTGTTGCTGTATTGTTGCTGTTTGGTTGCCTGTTGCTGACATCTTTCTTCTTCTTCTTCTGCTTACTGTTCAAATATCCAGGTACACGACTAATACTGCCAATGTAACTTGAAGTTGAGTATGAATATAAAGAGAAGAGTTGAAGATCGTTTACTTTATGCATAGCCTGTATATAGCATGTTGTGTGATGTATAATAGTTTACATTTTTTGCTCGGATACTGGAATTAGCTTTCACACATAGTAACTGTCAATGTATGGTAACTTGATATCCAATTGTGTGTGTAGGTTGTTGGATAAAAATTCGACAATGTAGTAGGCTGTAGCTCAGAAATTAGTTGTGTTTGTGATTAGCATGTCCAGTAATGCATGAAAACTATTCATCATTAGTTAACTGCTTTTCCCTTAAATGGACTATCCCGTCATAACTGATAAACCATGCCTTTAGAACAAAGAACAAGTTCACGGCCTCAACCTCACGGGGGTCGAGCCCAGGTCGAAACAGACCAAGCAGGCCCGCGTCGGATAAACAGTGACCCAAGTCTGGCCCATCCCGCATGAGCTGGATTTGGGCCCATAATGTTCGATCAGCTGTCCGTGTGCGTAGCCACGTCTTTTTATTCTGTAAAAGCATTTTGAATCCTGCTATAAATAACCTGCAAGCATGTAATTAACTAGGACTATCTCTGTTTTCAATTAGTAGAGACAAACGCGACAAGAAACGTAGTTGCTATAGGATATCCTTTTAAAATAAGGACGAGATGAGCCTCGACAAATAAAAACGCACAAGCTGCGGGGCCCTCGTTAAATGTGTATATCGAAGCATTCAGTTCCAAGGCGGGTCGTTTAGCAAATCTCACGACCCTCCCGGAATAATAACGCGATAGTCTCTTTAAGCGCGCCTTTAAATCTTACCTTCTTAAACTAGGGTGCACATTTATGTGACCCAAATCCAAATCTCAACGGAGCCGAAATGAGTTTCTAATCACGGGTACATTGATTGTGACGTGGTTCGAGATGCGTGTCCATGACGTTGCAAATTCCTTTAAAAAAATATAAGAATGAGATGAGCCTCGCCAAATAAAAATACAAAATTGCGGGGCCCTCAGTAAATATTTGCTTTCAAATTGCTTAGATTTCGGGATGGACCGTTTAGCAAAATTCCACGGTCCTACCCAAAATAAATACGCTAGTCGCTTTAGGCGCGCCTTTAATAATTTAATTTCCTTAAGACTCGGGTGCACATTGATGTGACCCAAATCCAAATCTCAACGGAGTCAAAGTGTGTCGACGACCACAGGTACATTGATTGTAACGTGGTTCGAGATACATTTTCACAACGTTGCAAGTCCTATAAAAATAACAGTGAATGATAAAAGCGGTTAAAAGATAAAATTGGCACATAAGTTCACATTTGTATAAAATCAGATAATCAAGCCGAATATAATAGTTGAGCGACCGTGCTAGAACCACGGAACTCGGGAATGCCTAACACCTTCTCCCGGGTTAACAGAATTCCATATCCGGATTTCTGGTACGCAGACTATAATATGGAGTCATCCTTTTCCTCGATTCAGAATTAAAATTGGTGACTTGAGACACCCTAAAATCTCCCAAGTGGCGACTCTGAAATAAATAAACCAATCCCGTTTCGATTGTCCTTTAATTGGAAAAAACTCCCTTGTACCCTCTCGGGTGCGGAAAATGGAGGTTTGACAGCTCTAGCGACTCTGCTGGGGAATTCTAACCCAGAACCACTGGTTCAGGGTTAGAAATTCGAGCTTAAAATAATTGTTATTATTTGGCTTTATTTATTATCTGATTTTTACGTGTTTGAGCCTAATGTGCTGCGGCTTTTACTACTTTGATATTATTTGAACTGCACATATAAACTGTGCCGAAACCCCTCTCTTCTCTCTCTTGAGGAATGCACGCTGGTCGTGGCTTCTTGCTATTAGTGTCATATACCAAAATAGAACGAGGATTCGGAGGAGTTGCAAAATCGGATGGCCTTTTGGTTACCGGTACACAACTCCCATCTTCGGCTCGAGTTGTCCGCTCGGGTAAGCCAGGTCTAGAACAAATACCCAGGTTATGAACTTAGTATAACAAAGCCACATGACGGATCCCTAGTAGGAGCGATTATTTGCATCATATGCATTTGACTTAGGGGACTCAACACAGAGGTTGAGTCCGTCTAGGACTAGCAACCTAAAATGAAAGACCATCCTGCTACATCTTGTTTTGATTTATGCATTGACTTGTTTCAAACTTACATGCTGACCGGCTTTTGAATATCGGGAATGTTGTGAAAAAGAAAAAAAGAGGAAATAACGGTTAGGGAATTAATTATTTTCGGAAAAACCAATACCCAGAAAACGGTTGAAACTCTGCTGGAATTTTGAGAAAATAAACAAAAGGTGTCTTATTAATTTGTTTTATTAAAGACCAAAGAAAATAGAAAAGAGAAAAATGGATTTTGGTTTCATTTTGAATAGAAAAGGAAAAATAGTTTGTCATGAGAAACATGGTTCACAAAATGTGGTTTATGTTTTCCGCCCGAACTACGTCAGTTTGATTCTCGCAGGGTGCGAGATACGTAGGCAACCCCCATCGGGCTCAACTTACTTTTCCAAAAAATTATGAAGTTTTAAAATAATCAAGGTGACATCATGCTTTTCAGAAACAACCAAAATTCGTTTTTCTATGAAAGAAGGGTGTGTCAATTTGGTATTTGAGTCCAATGAGTCTGGATCTTTGCTTAATCACCCCAATAAACATGCAGAATGAGCATAAGTCCAAGTTTGCCAGTAACTGTTAGGAGCAAAATCCCTCTGGAGGTGCGATTATGGTGGGAGGATCTGGAAAAGTCAGAGCAAGACAAGATCAAACTGCACCTGGGAGGTCTTGCTAATTTGTTGAACGTCAGGCCCCGATGCGACATCATAAAGGCTTTGGTTACATTTTGGGATCCGGCCCACAACGTATTCCACTTCTCGAATTTTGAACTCACCCCAACCTTAGAAGAAGTGGCAGGTTACATGGACGTCACTGAAGGTTTGAGACACAAATACCTGATCGCCCCAAGAGCCGTGAATTCACACAAATTCATGGATCTGTTGAAGATAAGCAAGGGAGTCCCATACGCTGAACTGGATAGAGGTTTTTCTACCCTGCAATTCATATACCAGAGGTACGGGCACATAGGAGGATTCAATGATCCAGAAAGTGGTGTCTGCAGTAGATGAAATCTGGCAAAATGGAATGAGCATAGGCGGTTCGCTTTTATGGTGGCATTCTTGGGCATTGTGGTGTTTCCCCGAAAAGACAGAAATGTCGATCTGAAGGTGGCTGGAATCGTCAAAGTCCTAATTACCAACGATAAAAGCATCATTGCTCCTATGGTAGTGTCGGAAATATACCGAGCCCTCACGGCTTGTAAGGCCGGGGCAGATTTCTTCGAAGGGTGCAACTTGTTATTACAGATGTGGATGATCGAACACTTGTGCCGCCATCCTCAGTGTATGCGCTATATGTCTACAAATGAGGACTGCATCGAAGGTTATAACCTGAGGGTTTCAGGTTTCCGATTACCAGAAGGGTTCGAAGAATGGACATCCTATCTCCGGGCCATCACTGCAGAACAAATAAACTGGACTTTGGGTTGGCTCCCTGTGGAAGAAATTATATACATGCCCGCCACTGGTCCTCACTTCCTCTTAATGGGACTCAGAGGTATTCAACCTTATGCCCCTTACAGGGTGATGAGGCAGTTAGGAAGGTGTCAGGTGGTACACCCGGACGAAGATCTCAGCACTTATGCAGTCGAGGTCAGCAGTGACGGCCAATTCCCTGAAAAGACAGTTCGTTGCATATGGAGTGAATGCCAGTACCTGACGGCAAATACTCGGGTAGGTGATGTGTCTAGGGGTGAAGTCTCGCCGGCCTATCTCGCTTGGCATAATAAGAAGAGCATTGCAGAGCGGCCAACCAAACGGCCTCACCTCCAAGATTTTGTTGAGTCATCACAAGAACAATGGGGCTGGCTCGCAAAAGAGAAAGGTTACCGGGTTGAAATCGGGAAGCTAAAGCGACAAGTTGAAAGGCTTGTATTTGAACACAACGTGCAAGTCACCTCGGAGCAGGCTGCAAGAAACAAGCTAGCCCAAGAGAACCAGACCCTGAAGGCCCGCCTTCGCCAAGCCAGTAAGAGTAACATTGACTGACAGAAGCATCGCTCCGACGAAAGATTGATAGGAAGTTTGAGAAATCAGGTCATCTAGAGCCAAGAAGAATTAGAACAATCAGAAGCTTGCATAGCAAGGATGAAGGTCAAATGGGCAAAAGGTACAATGGCCCGGAGGCAGCGTCTGCAACAGGTCATAAGGGATTATGAAATGAGCATCGGGATATTAAGGGAAACGAACTCCACTCTACATGATCGGATCATCAAACAAGCACGAGACGCTCAGGCTGACAGAAGGCGTTGTTACGATGCAATGGCCTGCATGGAGAAACAAATGGAGTTGTTCCAGGATCAACTTGCCGACAATGCTCAAGCACTGGGACTAAAGAACCGACAAATCGGGCAATTGTTCATTGAAAGGGACAACATTCGAGGAAAGATCGACGAAATTGGGCATTACATCTACATGAAATGCCTAGCATGTGAGCAAATACCATGGAAGACCCTCCTTGTTTCCATCATGGGCTGCGTCCATCGGATCATGAACGAATTGAGAAGCTTACAAAGAGACCTTACAACTAGGGCCGCGAAAGGGCCGAAAGATGCCTCGTGGGCCCCTAAGTTGGAAAATTAATCTTTGGTCGAGTCCTGTTTATTTGGCTTTGTTTCTTTCCCATATGTTGTTTTCTTTTCTTTTAGTCAAACCAAGTTAAAAATTGTGGAGTCTGTACTGTTGCTATTTTTGTTTGAAGTAATGTGTAATAGCAAATTTTGATAATGAAATTAAGTGACTCCAAAAGAATTTCTATGTGTCTTTACTTTGGGGCAGAACTACGCCTGGTCTGATTCGCGCGGGGACGTGATACGTAAGCAATCCCCATAAGATTCGACCGCTTTTAATAAAGAAAGAAGAAAAAAAAGGAAAAAAAAGAGAAGAAAAGAGAAAAGAAAATACAAATAAAATAAAACACATGGTTTCCAAAATACTCTAAAGGGACAAATGAGCCAACCGGGATGACGCATGTTGTTTGAAACAAAGCATGTAGAAACGGTTAACTGCCTAGGAGCATTGCGTCTTCTATGTGTTGTGATCAAATCTGTTAAACTCTAATGCTAACAAAGCTTGTTGTTGTCTGATTCTAGACAAGTTAGTTGTTAAAGAACTCTGGCAACACACTCCTACCAAACCATATCCAAAGGACCGGTAGCAACAAGCATGACTACTTCAGAGAATAGTAATGAGGAAGAAAGGCCGATGAGCCAGTTGTTAAAAGAAGCGATGGAAAAGATTGAAAGGATGGGACTAGAGATGAATGCAATGCAGCTAGCCCTAGCCAAAGCACAGAAAAGCCCTGAGCCACTGGGGCACATGCCAGAATACCCTCACTCCGGCCCTTCAACAAGCCTCCCAAACCCACGTTATCATCAAGAAAGAAGCCCTCATGATTCCCAAGCTCCACCACCCCATCAACCTCTCCCAACACCCAATATTCCCACTTTTGTGGGACCCACATCAACCCCCTTGCAAAGAACGACCAGTGAGCCATTGTTTCAGGCTCACGATACGCAATACTATCCCCTGAGCCTACATTCCATGCCCCCGAACCACAGGCTTACAATCCACACTTGGAGGTACCGACAGAGATTGAAAAGCCGGTTAAAGCCCCTGAACAGGATGAGGTATTGAGAAAGTTCAAAATCCTGGAGCAGTCCTTCAGGAACCTGCACGGTTTGGGCAAACAGGTCAGCGTAGCATACAAAGATCTGTGCCCTTTCCCAGACATCCAACTCCCGGCTGGTTTCAAAATGCCTAAGTTTGATTTATATGAAGGCCACGGTGATCCCATGGCACATTTGCGGGGATTCTGTAGCAAAATGAGAGGAGCAGGCGGCAAAAATGAGCTGCTAATAGCTTATTTCGGCCAAAGTCTGAGCGGATCTGCACTAGAATGGTATACCAGGCAGGATTCCAGTAGGTGGTACACTTGGGATGATCTGGCGCAGGCTTTCACAAGTCATTTCCAGTACAATCTCGAGATAGTCCCTGACCGTCTCACATTATTAAGAACTGGGAAGAAACCCGGGGAAAGTTTTCGCGAGTTCGGATTCCGCTGGAGAGAACAAGCAGCTAGAGTCGATCCTCCCATGAGAGAGGGAGAGATGGTGGACTATTTCTTGCAAACATTAGATCCAACCTACTTTGGTCACTTGGTGACAACGGTTGGAAAATCCTTCAACGAGGTGGTCAAGATAGGGGTCATGATAGTAGAGGGTCTGAGGTCTGACAAAATCCTGAACTACTCGGCACTCAAGGCCACGACCCAGGCTATTCAGAGCGGCACGGGAGGTGCGCTGAGAAGAAAGAAAGAAGAAGTTGCCACGATCGAGGCAGGCAGTTGGTCCGGGGCTGGCAAGCCACACTACAACCAACCCAGACCTCATAGGCCAAACTGCCCATACAACCCACCACAACATTTCTATCCGCCTCGAGAACAACATTGCTCCGTACACCAGGCCCAGGCATACACTCAACCTCCGGTTCGCCCGCAATGGCGCACGCCGGCTCCCCAAAACATATATGCACCACCACAAAACACCTATCCTCCACTGAGGGCATATAGAAACCCTCCAGGGGCAGGATTTCGGGGAAATCCAGATGCTAGGAATGACAGGTTGCGGAAACACAGAACTTTCACGGAGTTGGGAGAAACCTACACCGCTTTGTTCCACAAACTGAGGCAATTGGGTTTGGTTAGTCCTGTCCAGACTCGAGAACCAAATCCCCCACCCCAGAATTTGGATCGATCAATAAGTTGTGAATACTGCTCAGGGATGCTCGGGCATGATACCGAAAAGTGTTGGAAATTGAGGCATGCTATACAGGATCTTATTGACACCAATAAGATCGAGGTCCAGACACCGGAGGCTCCTAACATCAACCAGAACCCACTGCCAGCGCACCACGAGACTCACATGATTGAGTTGGTGTATGAGGGAGGAGAGTTGAGAAAACCCTCACAAACAGTGATGATGATCCAGGCCGCCCCGAAAGAAGTCTCAACCAGTGGGGGAACGAGGGTACAGTCGCAGGGAGAAGGCGTCAAGCTAGTAGTGATATTGGGAAAGAGCCCGTCCGCCATAACAAGAAAACCCGAGCCAAACAAGTTGGTAATATCTGGGATTCCGCCCGCACCTGCAGTTGTGTTGAAGGGGGTATATAGAGAAATGGTCACCATAAAGCCTGTAGTCCAGTTGCCAATGATTGATAGCAAGGCTGTGCCTTGGAAATATGAAAAGGCGGTGGTGATGTACAAAGGAAAACAGGTGGAGGAAGTTAGTTGTGAAGCGCAAGGGCTGACTCGATCAGGTCGATGTTTTGCTCCGGTGGAGCTAAGGAGAACCAACCCAACTGCAACCAAGAAACCTGTATCCGAAGAAGAGGCTGAGGAGTTCCTGAGAAAGATGAAGGTACATGACTACTCCGTGGTCGAACAGCTGAGGAAAACACCGGCCCAGATCTCGTTGCTGTCATTACTGATCCATTCTGAGGAGCATCGTCGGGCCCTGATGAAGATATTGAACGAAGCTCATGTGCCCAACAAGATTTCTGTAAACCACCTGGAAACCATTGCCAACAATATTTTCGAGGTGAACAGGGTAACATTCTCAGATGATGACCTGCCGATGGAAGGTACAGAGCATAATAAAGCTCTCTACCTAACTGTCAAATGTGAAAACTCAGTAGTTACTCGGGTATTGGTAGATAACGGTTCAAGTGCCAATATCTATCCATTATCCACTCTGAACCAGTTAAAGATCGACCACGGAAGAATCCACAAGAATAACATCTGCGTCCGAGGGTTTGACGGAAATGGAACAGCCACTGTAGGGGATGTTGTACTTGAATTGACCATTGGTCCAGTCTTATTCACCATGGAGTTCCAGGTGTTAGATGCCACAGTTTCTTACAACCTTCTGTTAGGACGACCGTGGATTCATGCAGCCAAAGAAGTCCCCTCCACCCTACATCAGATGGTAAAGTTCGAGTGGGAAAGACAAGAGGTCGTGCTACACGGTGAGGATACGGCATGCACCATGGGTGGCACCATTGTACCTTTCATAGAGACCGATGATGACAAAGGTCCTTGGGTCTACCAGATTTTCGATATAGGGTCGGCAAACAAAATTTCTGAAGGAGAAATCATCCCGCACCCTAGGGTATCTGCCGCGACAGTCATGATGGTCTCGGAAATGCTGGGTAATGGATTCGTGCCGGGAAAGGGCTTGGGAGTCGAGCTTCAGGGGATTGTCCAACCTGTCTCCCTGCCTAAAAATCTGGAAACTTTCGGATTGGGGTTCAAACCAACCGCAGCAGATAGGAAGCAAGCGCGAAAAATGAAGAAGAGGGTCTGGTTTCTGCCCAAACCGGTGCCACGTCTCTCAAGGTCCTTTGTCAGAGCCAGTGCCAAGGGGTCGCCAGTCCCGAAGATACTAGGACCATTGATTGGTATGGATGGGGACCTGAATCAGAGTTGCGAGAAGCTATTCGCTGATGTCAGTATGGTAGAAGCTGGAGAAGGTTCCAGCAGAGCAGAGATACAGTTTGTGGGGCCTGAGGCCAAAACCAACAATTGGACAGTTACTCCTCTTCCTGTCCGAGGGGAGTCTTGGTAGTAGGCTTTGATTTATGTTTTGTTTGTTTTGTTTTGTTCGGATTATTCCAGGGTGTAATCCAAATTTTACTTTTGTTTTGTAAAAGTGTGAACCCTTTTATCCCGCAAGTTTAATAAAGTTCTCTTCTTTTGTCCCATTTTAATTTTGTTTTGTTCTTTTTCTTTCTGAACAGTTCTCTTTTTACTGGTTCTAATGACATGGCATGCACAGCGGATCTTCGACCTAGTCTAATAAATCAATCTGAATCCGACTCAATGATGCAAGAGGTCGTTTGTGATGATGAATCTGAATGTGACGAAGGTGAAGCCTTCGAAGAGATAAACCGAGAACTGTGCCAATTTGAAGAGAAAACCCAAATCTAACCTAAATGACACTGAGGCTGTGAATCTAGGGGACGCTGATAATGTCCGAGAAACCAAAATCAGCATCCATATTGAGCCAAGTGTCAGGGAAGAATTGATCAAAACCCTCGTGAAATTCAAAGATGTTTTTGCATGGTCATATGATGATATGCTGGGATTAAGCACCAATTTAGTGGTTCACAAATTGCCCACTGACCCGGCATACCCTCCGGTCAAGCAAAAGCTAAGGAAATTTAAAACAGAAATGAGTGTAAAGATCAAAGAAGAGGTGATTAAGCAGCTGCAGGCGAAGGTCATTCGGGTCACTCGATATCCCGAGTGGTTGGCCAATGTGGTACCAGTTCCCAAGAAGGATGGGAAGATCAGGGTCTGCGTCGACTACCGCAACCTCAACAAAGCAAGTCCCAAGGACAATTTCCCGTTACCCAACATTCATATCCTGATCGATAATTGCGCTGGGCGCGAGATCGGATCCTTTGTGGATTGCTATGCGGGTTATCATCAGATCCTAATGGATGAGGAGGATGCTGAGAAGACAGCATTTATTACGCCATGGGGAACCTACTGCTATCGGGTAATGCCGTTCGGTTTAAAGAACGCTGGGGCAACGTACATGCGAGCAATGACTGCTGTGTTTCATGACATGATACACAAAGAAATAGAGGTGTACGTCGATGATGTGATCATCAAATCTTGGCGTCAGGAGGACCATGTGGCAGACCTAAGGAGATTTTTCCAAAGACTCCGGAGGTATGATATCAAGCTTAACCCGGCCAAATGCGCATTCGGGGTTCCATCAGGAAAGTTGCTAGGATTCATCGTCAGTCGACGGGGGATTGAGTTAGACCCATCCAAAATTGAATCCATCCGAGATTTGCCACCGCCAAGGAACAAAACAGAGGTAATGAGTTTGCTGGGTAGACTCAATTACATCAGCAGGTTCATCGCTCAACTCACAGCAACTTGTGAGCCCATATTTCGGCTGCTGAGAAAGGATGCTGCGGTAAGTTGGACGGCAGAGTGTCAAGAGGCTTTCGACCAAATCAAAGGGTATCTGTCTAATCCACCCATATTGGTCCCGCCTAAGCCAGGGAAGCCCTTAATTCTTTATCTGACGGTCCTGGAAAATTCATTTGGTTGTGTACTGGGGCAACATGATGACACAGGAAGGAAGGAGCAGGTCATCTACTATCTTAGCAAGAAATTCACAGTATATGAGGTTAAGTACACTCAACTCGAGAGAACATGCTGCGCCCTAACTTGGGTAGCTCAGAAGTTGAAACACTACCTGTCCTCGTATACTACTTATCTCATATCCCGTTTGGACCCATTGAAGTATATCTTCCAGAAACCTATGCCCACAGGGAGGTTGGCAAAATGGCAAATTCTGCTCACAGAGTTCGATATCGTCTATGTGACGAGGACAGCCATAAAAGCCCAGGCGCTGGCCGACCATTTGGCATAGAATCCCATTGATGAAAAATACGAACCCTTAAGAACGTATTTTCCCGATGAAGAGGTAATGCATACAAATGAGTTGGAGTTACCCGAGGAACCGGGTTGGAAGCTTTTCTTCGATGGAGCTGCAAACGCGAAAGGGGTTGGAATAGGAGCAGTACTCATTTCTGAAACAGGACGCCATTATCCTGTTACGGCTCAACTACGCTTCTATTGCACCAACAATATGGCCGAGTGTGAAGCTTGCATTTTGGGTCTGCGATTGGCTGCGGACATGGATGTCCAAGACGTCTTGGTCTTGGGAGACTCGAACCTCTTGGTACATCAGATTCAGGGTGAATGGGAAACGCGGGATCTAAAGCTCATACCATATCGACAATGCTTGCATGATCTAAGCAAGCGATTTCGATCGGTGAAGTTCAAACATATCCCGAGTGTTCATAACGAGGTTGCGGATGCATTGGCCACCTTAGCATCAATGTTGCACTACCCTGACAAATGTATGTTGATCCTATGCACATCCAGGTCCGTGATCAGCACGCTTATTGCAACGCCGTAGAAGAGGAACCAGATGGCGAGCCCTGGTTTCATGATATCAAGGAATACCTTGGAATGGGGATATATCCGGAACAGTCCACTAGAGACCAAAAAAGAGCCCTTCGGCGTTTGTCAAATGGTTTCTTCCTCAGCGCAGGAGTTTTGTACAAAAGAACCTCGGATTGGGATTGTTGAGATATATAGATGCCGGTCAAGCCACGATGGTTATGGCAGAGGTACATGCTGGAGTTTGTGGGCCACATATGAGCGGATATGTATTGGCAAGGAAGATCCTTAGTGCAGGGTATTATTGGCTCACCATGGAACATGACTGTATCTCTTTCGTGAGAAAATGCCATCAGTGTCAGATACATGGAGATCTGATTCATTCTCCACCAACAGAGTTACATACGATGTCAGCACCCTGGCCGTTTGTGGCATGGGGCATGGACGTCATTGGACCAATCGAGCCAGCAGCATCTAACGGTCATAGGTTCATTCTAGTAACCATTGACTACTTCACCAAATGGGTTGAGGCTAAAACCTTCAAGTCGGTAACTAAAAAGGTAGTGGTGGATTTTGTGCACTCCCATATCATCTGCAGATTTGGGATCCCAAAAGTGATCATCACGGATAACGGTGCGAATCTTAACAGCAGCCTGATGAGAGAAGTATGCCAACAATTCAAGATTACACACCGCAATCCCACCCCATATCGTCCAAAGGCGAATGGAGCGGTCGAAGTAGCCAATAAGAACATCAAGAAGATACTGCGAAAGATGGTGGAAGGATCTAGACAATGGCACGAGAGATTACCCTTTGCTTTTTTGGGTTACCGCACTACCGTCCGAACTTCCGTAGGTGCAACGCCTTATTTGTTGGTGTACGGAACTGAGGCTATAATACCAGTGGAGGTCGAAATTCCATCCCTCCGGATTGTTGCTGAAGCCGAGATTGATGACAATGAATGGGTCAAAGCTCGATTGGAACAGTTGAGCTTGATAGATGAGAAAAGATTGGCAGCAGTGTGCCATGGTCAGCTGTATCAGAAGAGAATGGCGAGAACATACAATAAGAAGGTACGCCCCAGGAAGTTTGAAGTAGGGCAGCAGGTGTTAAAGAAGATCCTCCCGCATCAGGTCGAGGCAAAAGGCAAGTTCGCCCCAAATTGGCAAGGGCCTTATATTGTGACCAGAGTGTTGTCCAACGGTGCTTTGTGTTTGACAGATATCGAGGGGAGATGTGTCGACATGGCTATCAATTCTGATGCAGTCAAGAGATATTATGCGTAATTTCTTTAATTATGGCAATTATCGGTTCGTTTGTTTGTACTTGGTGCTTATTGGATAATGAAATGACAGAGGCAGTTCTTTCTTCTATCCAAACACTTTTAACCCTTGTTTCCCCCTTTTGAGCCTTAAGTTATTCTTTCATACCCCTCTTTTGGAATCACTAATGGAAAAGATATGAAAGAAAAAAAGAGAAAAAATCATTAAAGGAAAATGAAAAAAAAGAAGGAGAAAGAAAAGAAAAAGAAGATAAAAATCATAAGAAATACAAAACCGTGGGAACTACGTTTGACCTGATTCCTCGAAGAGGATACGTAGGCGCCTCACGGCTCGGTCATAGTGTGCATAATGTCCATAAGTATGCATAATAGGCACAGTGTGCATAACGCACGTAGCTCAACCTAGAGTAAAAATAAAATCCCCCAAGCAAGAAAACTGGGGCAGAGGTTATGTTTTAAAAATTCCAACAAAGGTTAGATTCCAAAAGTTGTAGCAGATCACCCATCAAATTATTTCATTTTGATAGCCTTGCTTTAGCCCCACACCAAAACCAACATCGACGTCCAAAAGACCTCCCGATCAATATCCAAGAGGTGCCAAGTCATGCAAATAAAGCCGAGAATAATACGCCGATCCCCAGCAAAGAAGAGGATCATGAAATTGGAAATGAATTGATAGTCCAAAGGGATCTCCAGAAGAGAGAGTCACATCGACAACACCCCGATTCCTCGATGAAGAAATAAAATGAGAGAGTCTTATCGGTGAAAACCTTCATAGGCACCGAAAGGCGACGTAAGATGAGAGATATAAAATGAGAGAGTCTTATCGGTGAAAACCTTCACAGGCACCATAAGGCGCCGGGAGCTGAGAGGAAAGAGAGAGTCTCATTAGTGAAAAGCCCTCGAAGGGCACTATGAGGCGACAAGACAGATCAACAAAAGGGTCCACATTCGCAAAGAAATGGACACTCATTTATCCCCAGCAAGTCAGACCATCGGGCAAGTCGATTGATACAAATAGACTGAGTCGGGAATCTATGGTGCACGTCATGATCATGGGGACCATTCATGTCATCCGGATAAGTTCTTCTGAATTTCTTTTCCCACCAAGTATTGGTTCAGAAAGATTTTCTCCTTTTCTATCTTTTTATTTCTCTTTCTAAAAATTTGTCTTGAAAAGGATTTTTCAAAGCTTACTACCAGAGAACGAAGAGAGATTCATCCGATGCAGGGTAACCCCAATAGTCCTAAAGGCTAGCCCCAGGCAATGCAATGTTGTGCCCTGCAGTTTTGGAGGAAGTAAACTCCTAAAGGGAGTGTTTCCGGGAGTAAAAGCAGACTCCCACGGCATGTACTGTAAAGAGAAAGCAGAAAAGGGGATAAATTGAAAACCAATCCCCAGCAGGCCGGAAACCCCCAGCAAGCAACTTTGTCCACCAACCAGTTATGGGGGCACAGAGCAAGAAAAGGGAAAGAGAGGAAAAATCATCCACCGGAAAGGCACCTCCTCCCACCATGATTAAAACTAACTAAATCCCTTTTGTCTGCTGCAGGAAAACGAAGGATTGATGATGGTAGCAGGACGCGATGCCAGGGAAATCACCAAAACCGGGGCAGAAAATTTTCTGCCGATTGTCAAAAATTTTCTCGGAATAACGAGGAAACAATTTTAATACTTTTCAGTTCTAGGTCGCCCACTAGTAAAATGCGGGAATACTTTTTAGTTCTAGGTTGCCCACCAGTAAAATGCGGGAATACTTTTCAGTTCTAGGTCGCCCACCAGTAAAATGCGGGAATACTTTCAGCTCTAGGTCTCCAACAAGTAAAATGCGGGAATAATTTCAGTTCTAGGTCGCCCGCCAGTAAAATGCGGGAATACTTTTCAGTTCTAGGTCGCCCACTAGTAAAATGCGGGAATACTTTTCAGTTCTAGGTCGCCCACCAGTAAAATGCGGGAATACTTTTCAGTTCTAGGTCGCCTACCAGTAAAATGCGGGAATACATTTCAATTCTAGGTCGCCACCAGTAAAATGCGGGAATACTTTCAATTCTAGGTAGCCCACCAGTAAAATGCGGGAATACTTTCAGTTCTAGGTCGCCCACCAGTAAAATGCGGGAATACTTTCAGCTCTAGGTCGCCCACCAGTAAAATGCGGGAATACTTTTCAGCTCTAGGTCGCCCACCAGTAAAATGCGGGAATACTTTCAGCTCTAGGTCGCCCACCAGTAAAATGCGGGAATACTTTTCAGCTCTAGGTCGCCCACCAGTAAAATGCGGGAATACTTTCAGTTCTAGGTCGCCCACCAGTAAAATGCGGGAATACTTTTCAGTTCTAGGTCGCCCACCAGTAAAATGCGGGAATACTTTTCAGTTCTAGGTCGCCCACCAGTAAAATGCGGGAATACTTTCAGCTCTAGGTCGCCCACCAGTAAAATGCGGGAATACTTTCAACTTTAGGTCGCCCACCAGTAAAATGCGGGAATACTTTTCAGTTCTAGGTTGCCCACCAGTAAAATGCGGGAATACTTTCAGTTCTAGGTCGCCCACCAGTAAAATGCGGGAATACTTTCAGCTCTAGGTCGCCCACCAGTAAAATGCGGGAATACTTTTCAGCTCTAGGTCGCCCACCAGTAAAATGCGGGAATACTTTTCAGCTCTAAGTCGCCCACCAGTAAAACGCGGGAATACTTTTCAGCTCTAGGTCGCCCACCAGTAAAATGTGGGAATACTTTTCAGCTCTAGGTCGCCCACCAGTAAAATGCGGGAATACTTTTCAGCTCTAGGTCGCCCACCAGTAAAATGCGGGAATACTTTTCAGCTCTAGGTCGCCCACCAGTAAAATGCGGGAATACTTTTCAGCTCTAGGTCGCCCACCAGTAAAATGCGGGCATGCATTTCATAATTTTGCATTTAAGCAATTTTTTGGTCTTATATTACAGATTTTGGAATCAGTAACCCCACCAGAAGGCGGAAGGTTACAACAGAGATCCCCAAGCAGGAAACAATAAAATCCCCATGCACCAAGAAGCAGCCTGGGAATGTTATAGCATGCCCAGCATAATAATTTTGATGAAGAAAGCCACACCACTGAAGAAACCATTGAAAGGCTTAATAAAGAAGGCCATGTCCCCAACAGACCAAGCGAAGTGATGACAATCGGCATTCAAAAAAAAAAGAGGTGAAAGACCAGTATCATCCCCCCAAGTTCACAAAATAAAGGCATAGGAGGACAGCGCTAGCCGACAAGAAAGCAAGGCGACAAGAACAAGTTGAATATAGATGAGATCTCATGATCCCTAGTCTAGCGTAGCTTTTTGTTTTTCCTTTCAGAACAATGTAACAAGGAGATCGGTGAGCGGTAGCATCGCAGCATGCAACAGCGCACAACAGCAGCGAACACTACAGTCATACGGTAGTCCCAGCTACCAAAATTTCCCGAACTACATTGACCTGATTCCTGTTCAGCCCAGGATATGTATGAAACCTCTGAAGCAAAGGTTCGGTCAAATCTTTTTCAAAAAATGCTTCACACAGAGTACTCGGACAAGCAAAAATCGCTCGCTTTATCTTTGCGCGAAAACCCTTCGTGTCTTCGGGCGAAGAGGGGCAGCTGTAAGCACGTTATTTTTGCTTCACGAACAATCACTCCAAAAGAAATCAAAATAATTGCAAATGGCCTTGCCGTACAAATTTTCAATTTTTACGTGACATGTGCTGGTAGTCCTTTGTGTTTCTATCCATTTTTCATTGAATCTTATCCAACAAAAATACAAAATAAGTATGCCGTGTGTAATCAGGCCGTAATTCTGTCTTTAAAAGAAAATTAACAAAAATATGCAGCTTTTATTCTAGGCTGTGATTTAACCATTTTTAAAATTTTAGTATGTGTGTGATAATTGTTTAGGTGTTGATTAATGGGTGTTTCAAATTCATTTTAATTTAGTTGTATTTTAAAATCAGAAAAAAAAAAGAGAAAAGAAAAAAGAGAAGTGAAGAAATCGGATTGGGCCCCAAAATGAGGCCCAAAGCCAATGCAAGACCCAGTCCAAGCCACGCCTGCCCAGGCACATCCCGAAACGACGCCGCATAAGGCGTCTGATCTGAGCCGTTCAATCACACTCATCCAATGGTCCCCATCCGCACCTGTAACCCGACCTGTTTAGCCGGTTCAACCCAACACCTCACTTAAACCCAAATGACCCCGTTTCTATACCAAACGATCCCGTCTCGTCCATCACCAATAGATCCCAGCCATTCAGATCACTTGATCTAACGACTCCGATTTATCTTCCCCTTCCGTATATAAGCCCTCTATCATACCCCACTCCCCCTATCCAAACCCCCCTTCACTCGTCTTCTTCACCAAACCCTGAACCCTATGAAACCCTAACGCCGCCCCCTTTTCCCTTTCACTTGAACACGGCGGCAAGGACGCCGGTGACCACCTCCTTAACACCCTAGGACCACCTCACTGCCCTGAACATGGATCTGCTCTCCTTGTGCCTCGAATCAGTCCTTAGTTTCTCGAATCTTCATTTGAAGATTCGAGTCGAACTATGACCTACACCAAACCACACCATATTCGTACCAGACACTCCCCTGACCTCCCTCGTGACCAAACCAAGCTTGGTTTGGTCCGAATCTACCCACAACTCCTAGAATCTCAAATCTGAAGATCCAAACCCTAGAACACCAGAACCTGGGGAATCTGACCTGTTTCATAGAGGGTTTGGGGTCTAATAGACTTCAATCAGGGTGTTCTCGGTTGAGAACACCCCGATTAAAGTCTGTTCGGCTTCAAAAGGCCAAATCTGATTCGGACCTGGGTCAACTTTTCTTAAAAGTTTTCAGTAACTTTTTCTTTTCTTTTTATGTTTTATTTGCGTGCTGATTAAGTTTGTTAGCATGTTTCTGTTGTGATTGTTTGGTAATTTCTGATATTTTTTCTGTCAAAATTTTTCCATCTCTGTCAAAGACCTTTTATTTGGTCGTTTGTTCTTCTGTATATGTGAATACATCTGGTGATATACATGCTTGTCAATTAGATTAATCGTCAAATAGTTAATTCATATAGGTTCCCAGTAATTGAATAAAAGTTGTCTGAAGTCATTCGGGACCCTGTACGTGTTGTTTATATGAACGACTGATTATTACCTGTTATATTTAGTATAGTCGACTCGATAAACGTCATCGATTAGTTTTCTATGACTAAATGATCAAATGGACTAATAATTTCACATGACTGATTGAACCCTATCATTGACTGAATGCCCGACATTGTTTGAAATTGGTTTGTTTGCACTGCAAAACGACTGAAACGATTCAGTCCAGGGCAGTTCTGAATTTGAACTTTCAGAAGTTCAAAATGCCCTGATAGTGCAATAGGTTTAGGGCAGTAATAATCAGGGTTTAACAAGGGTAGTTTGGGTGTTAAAAAGAGCATAAATAATTAGTTTAAATGAGCTGACAAATAGGGTACTGAATTAGGATTAAATTAATGCCAATGCGGAACAAGACATAAGAGCATGAGAATTAAAATGAATACTTAAATGAACCCATGACTCTTGAACAAGGGGAATAAGCCAGGCGTGGGGAACAAAAATGGCTTGCATCAAGAAGATGCTTAGGCATGGGAAATGAAGGGGATGGGCAGTCACTGAGGCTGTGAAGTTTAGGGCAACCCTTAAGGTCTTGCATTCAGCTTATAAATAGGTTGTTTCAGAACATAAAAAGGGCTGGACATTTTTTAGTCTTCAGAGAGGTTTTAAGTTGAAAAAAAGCTGAAAGAAAGAAACAAAAGAAATCTCAGAACATTGTAACAAAACACTGTCTGAAAACTGCATAAGAGTTTAAGTTGGCCAAGCTGTCTTTGCCAATTGTTGTCGATTATTTATCGAGCTGTGTGTAACTACTGTATTGCTGTAGCTATTTGCCTTGAACATTCTGGTTTTCTCGGCTGTTATTCTACTCTGTTTCTGGGATTGTTTGCTTGGTATTCGACCATCTGTGGGCTTCATTGTTGTTGCTGGTTGTTGTTGCTGTGTTGTTGCTGTTTGGTTGCCTGTTGCTGACATCTTTCTTCTTCTTCTGCTTATTGTTCAAACATCCAGGTACACGACTAATACTGCCAATGTAACTTGAAGTTGAGTATGAATATAAAGAGAAGAGTTGAAGATCGTTTACTTTATGCATAGCCTGTATATAGCATGTTGTGTGATGTATAATAGTTTACATTTTTTGCTCGGATACTGGAATTAGCTTTCACACATAGTAACTGTCAATGTATGGTAACTTGACATCCAATTGTGTGTGTAGGTTGTTGGATAAAAATTCGACAATGTAGTAGGCTGTAGCTCAGAAATTAGTTGTGTTTGTGATTAGCATGTCCAGTAATGCATGAAAACTATTCATCATTAGTTAACTGCTTTTCCCTTTAATGGACTGTCCCGTTATAACTGATAAACACGCCTTTAGAACAAAGAACAAGTTCACGGCCTCAACCTCACGGGGGTCGAGCCCTGGTCGAAACAGACCAAGCAGGCCCGCATCGGATAAATAGTGGCCCAGGTCTGGCCCATCCCGCATGAGCTGGATTTGGGCCCATAATGTTCGATCAGCTGTCCGTGTGCGTAGCTACGTCTTCTTATTCTGTAAAAGCATTTTGAATCCTGCTATAAATAACCTGCAAGCATGTAATTACCTAGGACTATCTCTGTTTTCAATTAGTAGAGACAAACGCGACAAGAAACGTAGTTGCTATAGGATATCCTTTTAAAATAAGGACGAGATGAGCCTCGACAAATAAAAACGCACAAGCTGCGGGGCCCTTGTTAAATGTAAATCATTGAAGCATTTAGTTTCCCGGACGGGTTGTTTAGCAAATCTCACAACCTTCCTAAAATGACAACACGTTAGTCTCTTTAGGATACGCTTTAATAAACTTTACCTTCTTAAACTCGGGTGCACATTTATGTGACCCAAATCCAAATCTCGACGGATTCGAAATGCCTCTCTAATCACGGGTACATTGACTGTGACGTGGTTCGAGATGCATGTCCATGACGTTGCAAATTCATTAGAAATAAAGAACGAGGTGAGCCTCGCCAAATAAAAATACAAATTGCGGGGCCCTCAATAAATATTGCTTTAAAAATTGTTTAGGCTTCGGGATGGACCGTTTAGTAAAATTCCACGGTCCTACCCAAAATAAATACGCTAGTCGCTTTAGGCGCGCCTTTAATAATTTAATTTCCTTAAACTCGGGTGCACATTGATGTGACCCAAATCCAAATCTCAACGGAGTCAAAGTGTGTCGACGACCACGGGTACATTGATTGTAACGCGGTTCGAGATACATTTTCACAACGTTGCAATTCTTGATAAAAACAGTAAATGATAAAAGCGGTTAAAAGTTAAATTTTGCACATAAGTTCACACTTGTATAAAATCAGATAATCAAGCCGAATATAACAGTTGAGCGACCGTGCTAGAACCACGGAACTCGGGAATGCCTAACACCTTCTCCCGGGTTAACAGAATTCCTTATCTAGATTTCTGGTACGCAGACTGTAATATGGAGTCATTCTTTTCCTCGATTCGGGATTAAAATTGGTGACTTGGGACACCCTAAAATCTCCCAAGTGGCGACTCTGAAATAAATAAACCAATCCCGTTTCGATTGTCCTTTAATTGGAAAAAACTCCCTTGTACCCTCTCGGGTGCAGAAAATGGAGGTGTGACAAGTACCATTGGGGGTAGTAGTAGGCATTGGGCTTCTCGAAAAACATTATACATGCCATGTGAAGAGGGTGGAATTGGATTTAGATCTCTTTATGATGTATCTAAAGCTTTTTTTCCCAAATTATGGTAGAATTTTAGAACAAAGCCAAGTCTTTGGAGTGCATTTATTAGCCAGAAATATTGTAAGAAACATAATGCAATGATTGTACTATGGAGGAGGGGTGGATCACATATATGGAGGAAAATATTGGAATGCAGAGATCTAACTGAACATCAAATTGCTTGGTCTCCAAATATGGGATCCTCTCTCTTCTGCTTTGATAATTAGATGGGATTAGGAGATTTATACTTCCTAGTACCTCAAGATTTTGGGATAGATGAAACAGTTCATAATGTATATGATGTGGTGGAGAATGGTACTTAGGATGTGGATTGAGTGACTGAACTATTGCCCGAGGAATATGCAGCTCATATTGGGTGAAAGGATATTAAAGCCTCTAGTGATGCAAGAAGAATTAGATGTACCATTCTGGATATTAGATACTCGAGGATAGTTTAATGCTAAATCTGCCTGAGATTATTTGAGAAGAAGAAATAAACCAAGGATGGCATATAAGATGATATGGGTGAAAGGCTTACCTTTTAAAATTTCATTCTTTATGTGGAAGGTTTGGAGAGAAAAACTACCTTTGGATGATTTCATGAGAAGGCTAGGTTATTGTATGCCTTCAAAGTGTTGGTGTTGTATTCCACCTAGGAAAGAATCATTGCAACATTTGTTCTTCACATTTGAGGCTGCTAGATGTGTATGGAAATATTTCCTACCAAGGGCAGACATATCTTTGGAAGGACTGTCAATGCACCAAGCAATCACTAGATGTTGGACTACCAGATATGCCATAGATTGAAGCCTATTATGCAAGCTTTACCTTTATTTATTGTTTGGGAGTTGTGGAGGAGAAGGAACAACTTAAAATATGGGGAGGCAGTGACAATTAATAGAGTGATTTACCAAGTTTCAACCACTTTACAAGCTCTGGTATGTGTAAGAAAGCCAGGATTACGTAATATTCCTTATAAATGGCAGGAGTTGATTTCCATGATGGAAACGTATACTCCACATTTGAAATGTGAGAAGGTGATATGGGAGTTTCCCATGGAAGGGTGGATCAAGATCAACACTAATGGAGCATATAGGGGAAATCCTGGAAGCAGTGCTATAGGATTCTGTCTAAGAGATGAATATGGAGATGTCATATATGTGGCAGGAAGGGAGATTGATCAGGTTACAAATACAGAGGCGGAAACTTTGGCAATCCTTGTGTTACACCCCATGTTTTCGTACGTAAGAGTACATCATAAGTCAACTGATGTAAGGCCAAAAATGAGATTGTGTTTGAAAGTACATAAAGTAAGATAATCATGTTAACTTGGAGGTTACAAATATTTAAGATCATGAATAACGAGTACAAAAAGTGTTGGAAGGCTTAGAAGCTAAACAAATTGAAGAAAATAAGTTTTGTCGAAAGTCGACAAGCGAGAAAAGTTATAACATATACTTTCTGGGTGAGACTATAATTCTTAATATGATAAGGAGGTTATTTTATGAGTTATTTTAGTCGTATAAAAGTCGTGTGTTACGTTTTGAAGTCAAGCAAGTCGTGGAACAAAAGGTGGCAAAGGTCATCACAATTTACATTCATAAATATGCTGAACATTAGGTCAAATGTAGCGGAGAGTTTCTCCCATATACTTGGAATTACGGGATGATAAATATTTAAAATTGTAGATATATGAGTCTATTTTTTATTGAATTAAATCATTCGTCGATATGACATTGGAGTAGAGAGATATTTGCATTTTTGTGTGACTGCGCAGACTGCAGAGGTGAAAAGTAGGTGTATCAACTGAAGCTTTTTGAGCAATACAATTCGTGTGCTATATGAGGTCTTTTTGGAACCTATTATATACCAAATTAAAGGTTTTGGAATATAGTTTCCAACTCACTTAACCATTCATTCATACGATATTCGGATAAAAAGATATAAGAGTCGGAAGATGGGCTAATGCGAGGGTGCCAAGCTAGCACCTCTTTGACTTTTCAAAAGTTTATATATTGGTTTTAGCTCATCTCT
Source organism: Nicotiana sylvestris (assembly GCF_000393655.2). Taxonomy (NCBI): domain Eukaryota; kingdom Viridiplantae; phylum Streptophyta; class Magnoliopsida; order Solanales; family Solanaceae; genus Nicotiana; species Nicotiana sylvestris. The sequence goes on along the minus strand of NC_091065.1, from coordinate 157,393,355 downwards.
CTCTTCACTTTTGCATAGAGCCCGACAATAGAACACAATATAAACCTAACCTTGAGCTCTCTAAAGGGTTTCAAAGAATATTAACATCCCCGATACGAAATCGGAAAGCTATAACATCAGAACGATCTGTACGACGTAAGTATCATTATACCACCTCTCTTTTTTCTTTGTAGTTCGATTTTTGCAAGGTACTTCATAGTTACGAAACATGTAATTTCTATAATTAAGTGTTTAAATATCAAGTAAGGTTGATAAATTGGTTTCCTAATAGTTAGAACTCACGGGACGGCGATTCGAAGCCATGAGTTTGATTTTTTTCCACTTTTAGTGGGTTGTTTTGTAGTCCATTTGTGTTGGCCTATTTTGCTGCTGATTTATGGATTTTGGAAGGATAAATGGGTGTGTATAAATGTCATATATGGTAGGGTAGTAGGTTGCTCACTCGTTGTTGCAATTTTTGGCTAATTGACAACTTGTTGATTGAGTGTGTTATGGTATATTTATGGTTTTTGTTGTATTGATGGTCCTGAAGTGTAATTAGGATGGTTTTGAGTTGGTGATTGTATTGTGTTTTCATATCTCCTATAGTAGGCTTGAGGGAGAAGTAAAACCAGGGAAAATTTTGTCAGTTTTATTTTAGAATCGAGTTATCATTTGAGATACGTAATACACTAGCGCCATCTAAGTCGTACATGTATTTGTTTCTTATAAGGTTGGCGCGCTAGTTATCATAAGCTTGTTGTGGAGTCGCGTTGATGACTTGAGGTATGTTAAGGCTATCCCTTCTTTCCTTTTTGCGTGATCCATATGATACAACAAAATGAGCAAGCACGCAACTTTCATAAATGATTCTACTCTTAGAAGTACTAGGGTTGCCTATGTTCTTGATTCCCCATATATCCTACTCCGATATTGTCTATTCATGGATCTCATGACATTCCGTGAGATCTTATTAACTTACTTCATTATGCATTGCATTCATTTATACGTGTATATTGACCCATGACCAGATGGCGTTATATACGCGTATATTATGTATATGGGATATGGGAAAAAGGTTATGGCGTTATATATGCACCACAACCTGATCAGTTGGTATACGTTGATGATTTTGCCCACAGTGGCTGAGATGATTATGGGATGCCCTTAGAGGCATGATGTTATTTATGCATATACCTATGCATGATATGATATTTATACGCTCATGCATGACATTATAAATGTTTCATTATTCACAGAGCTATTTAGACTTACAGGTTGAGTCCTTTACTTCATGTTTCTTTCATGTCTTTTACATACTGCTTTCAGCCTTACATACTCGGTACTTTATTTGTACAAACGTCCCTTTTGCCTGGGGACACTGCGTTTATGCCCGCAGGTCCCGATAGACAGGTTGACAGTCCTCCTAGTAGGCTATCAGCTCAGCGGAATATGTTGTTGCACTCCACTTGCTACGGAGTTTCCTATTTGGTCAGTATGATTTGGACATGTATTGACTGGTATGGTGGGGCCCTGTCCCAACCAATATTACATTTATGTACTCTTAGAGGCTTGTAGATAGATGTCTTGTATATGGATACTTGTATGTCCTTATCGGCCTACGTTTTGAGTATACAAATGATCATGTGGGCCTTATAGGCCTGTATGTCACGTGTATAAGTTTCTATATCATATTGGGTCGTCCTATGTCTAGTATTCCATTATATTTTATTTTGGTTATCTCATGACGACCCTTTTTGCCTATTTACCCATGATAGTATAATAAGAAAGATAAGTTACATTGGTACTCGGTTGAGTAAGGTACCGGGTGCTCGTCGTGACCTTTAGTTTGGGTTGTGATAGAAGTTGTATTAGAGCAGTTCTGTCCTAGGGAGTCTACAAGCCGTGTCTAGTAGAGTCTTCTTTATGGGTGTGTTGTGCACCACACTTAAAAGCAGGAGGCTACAGGGCATTTAGGATTGTCACTCTTTCTTCTTACTCTAGATCGTGTAGTAGAGCTCAGTTGTAAGAATTCAAACTCCTGAATTATATTTTATTTGTAATACAATGAAACCTAAATCCAGAAAGAATATGGTTGGTAAGAGATTGAATGTGGTTGTGGAAAAGTTGTGTCAGAGGAACTTGATTTTGTATTAAGCTTATGATGGGTAAATGTGAGGTCTTCAGCAGATCACGTGTGTACTAAGACGTGTAAACGTCTTAATAAGGAGCCATAAGGCATGATTATCTATCCACCCATATGGTAAAAATCAATAAGAGAATCAGATGGTAGATACAAGTTTCAACAAGTAAAAAAGGCAAGGTGAAGAAGGGTACGAGGTATCCAGTTAGTGAGATTATCAGTATTTACAATTCAGGCAGAGAAATATAAGCATTCTGAGTTACTTTCAACAGTAACAGAGATAAATACAATTGGCCACGCCCATCTTAATTATGCCATATGGAAGCTAACAAATATAGTTTAAAAGAAGTATGGGATATCAGGATCCAGTTGGGGTTAGAGTTACCCAAATTTGTGGATGGATTGTTATCATTAGCTAACATCTCTGAAGGATAGTGAAAATGTGGTAAAAGATCTCATTGTGAGACACCCAGATGGTGCACTCTAGAATAGTACACTCATATACGAATAATAGAATATTCAGAAATTTCAAAAGAAAGGCAGTGGAATCCTAGAAGGGATAAATATTTACCTTAGTAAGACTCCCTCCCCTAGTAAGAGAGAGAGAGAGAGAGAGAGAATTTTAGGCATCCTATAGAGCTAGTGAGATGAAGCAAGGGGAGCTAAAAGTGAAAGAACATTTTGTTGAAGTTATCAGAATAAAATGATAAACAAAAATATTAGTCGGAGTAAAAGAAAAGAGTAAATGAAGCATTATGAGTAAGATGTGATAAATGAGTAATAATGGTAAATCGAAATATGACAGGATGATAGAGTCTACAGTCAAGTGAAGGGAAAGATAAGAGGAGACATGCCTTGAAACTATAAAAGAGTATAAGCCATAAAGTCATATCCTCATTTCGAGAAATAAGTTAGTACCCGAATGTGATTACCAAAAGGCTAAGTTAGACCCTGGAGTAATAAAAATCAGTATGGGTTGGAGAACAAGATAAACTGAACATGTATTAGGGACCGAATGATTTAATAATATTCAGAATCATTAGAATTTTAGAGATCGTGTTCTGGTAATAATATAATGGACAATAGAAGAATAACCTTTAAAGGTCATTCAGGAAGAGGCTTCCCTAAAGCGAGCAATGTGAGCTGTAACGACCCGACAGGTCATTTTGAGCTTTTGCACTTTGCTCGCCAATTTTCGAGCATGACTTGCCCCGTTTATGACTTATATAAATCATTGGTTTTGGTTTTCAGGGTAACCAGAATGAATTTGGAAGAACAATTCTCAGTTTGAAGCTTGAAATTTGAAAAGTTTGACCAAGATCTGACTTGTTGGTACATGATCTTGGATCAGAATTTTTATGATTTGGTTAGCTCCGTTAGGTGATTTGGGACTTAGGAGCATGATGAGAATGAATTTTGGAAGTCCGTGGAAGGTTTAGGCTTGAATTGGCGAAATTGAGATTTTGGCATTTTCTAGTTGATAGGTGAGATTTTGATATAGGGGTCGGAATGGAATTCCGAAAGTTGTAACCAGCTCCGTTGTGTCATTTGTGATGTATGTGCAAAATTTCAGGTCATTCGGACGTGGATTGGTTGGGCATTTGATCAAAAGCAAAATTCGGAAGATTTTGGAATTCTTAGGCTTGAATTCGATGCAAATTTGGTGTTTTAATGTTGTTTTGAGCGTTCCGAAGGTTGGAACAAGTTTGAATGATGTTATAGGATATGCTGGAATGTTTGGTTGAGGTCTCGAGGGCCTCGGGTGAGTTTCGGGTGGTCAATCGGACCATTTCATGTTGTGAAAAATTGTAAAATTGTTGTTGTTGGTGTTGCAGGTTTTTGACCCTTGCGTTCGCGATGCATGTCCCGCGTTCGCGAAGGGTTAAGGTGCGAGGTTGTGGAGTTGGCCTTTGCAGTCACGACGATGGTTCCGCGATCACGAAGGTGTGAGGTCTTTGGTCATCGCGTTCGCGAGGTTCAGGTCGCGTTCGCATAGAGGAAGAAGGATAGTTGGGTCCTCAATGCATTTTTTCTACGCATTCATGTAGTTGGGGTTGCGATCGCGAGGTGTTAAGTGTGTTGTGCATCACGTTCGCGAGAGCTTTCTTGCGTTCGCGTAGAAGAGATTCTGGTCAGTGAAGCAGTGTGCTTCGCGAACGCGAGGGATATGCCGCGTTCACGATGAAGAAATGTCTGGGCAGACAATTTATATTTTAAATCGAAAGTTTAAGTCCAATTTCATAAAAACCATTGGAGAGCTCGGGAGAAGGTGGAATTTGAGGAGAATTTCAGTGGAGCTATTGGGGTAAATATTCTTCACTCATATTTGGTTTAATTCCATGATTTGGTCTTGAATTTCATCATTTAATTTGAGAAATTATAGTGAAAATTGGGAAAAAATGGAAGAAAAGTTTGAGATTTCTTTTGAGGATTTGAATAGGCAATTGAGATAAGATTTTGACAAATTTGATATGGGTAGACTCGTAAGTGAACGAGGATTTTATTGATGTGATTTTTATCGGATTCCGAGATGTGGGCGAGCAATTTTGAGATTTTTAATGTAAAATGGATATTTTCGAGTGGGCTTTGTTCCCTTAGCATATTTTAATGGTTATGTACTTATTTTGGATAGATTTGGAGCATCTGGAGGTCGATTCGTGTGGGCAAAGGCATCGCGGTCTAGAGTTTGGACCGGATCGAGGTGAGTAATGATTGTAAATGATGTTTTGAGGTTATGAAACCCTGGATTGCACACCGTTGTGCTATATTGAATTGATACACACACTAGATGATGAGCGTGGGGTCGTGCACTATTATAGATTGTGACTTAGTCCATCCCGAATGACTGTTTTACTGCGTATTTGATTGGAAACTATTTGCTATCATCATGTCTTGGGCTGAATGCCATAGTTGGGCCTCGTGCCAACTATTTGAACCCTTATAGTATTTTTTATTGATAATTCCTCATTGTTTTGACTTTATACTTGAACTCAGTCATGCTATATTTCAGTATTTTCATACTGAGCCATGTCTACTCTATTTTAATATATCAAATGATACTTCAAATTATATTTTGGGCTTAGCATCATGTTTTACTATTGCCCGAGTGTCTTATATGATTTTGACTGTGTAAGGACGAGGGCCTGTGTTGTGAGAATACTATTGTGTCGGGCTGTATGCCGCAACGGTGATACACTGATTATGATTATGAGGCCGAGGGCCTGAGATATGTACGCCTTGAGGTGACTTGATTGATATGAGGTCGAGGGCCTGAGATATGTACGCCACGATGTGGCTTGATTGATATGAGGCTGAGAGCCTAGTGATGATGCCAGGAGATAGCTTGATATTGCGCTTGTAGGAGTCTGCACACCCCAGTGAGCGTGGGTACCCATTGTGATGTGAGATATAGCCCGAGGGGCTGGTTCTATGTGACTGTCTGAGGGGCTGGTATTCTTCTGTGATATTGCCCGAGGGGCAGATTTGTTGACATTGAGCTCGAGGGGCGAACCTTTATGTGGTTATCTTTCTTATTGCCTGTTATTTACCTGGGTAATTGCGTATTTGGGCCCAAGGGGCAGATTTTCTGTGCTTATCTGCTCTAATTGCTTGCATTCAATTGTTTAACTATTGAAAAAGTTATTTTTTAAAGAAGTTTAAACTGAGCTAAGGTGATTTAAGAGATTTCACAGCTTCATTGCTTTCTTACTGGTTTTGTACTACTTCTATATAGCATGTTGATGTGCTTTTCGTGATTTCCTATCACTCATTCTTTAGTTATGATTATTACTTACTGAGTTGGAGTAATCAATTTACTCCCTGCACCTTGTGTGCAGATTGAGGTATTTCTGCACCCGGTAGCGGGTATTGGTTGATCAGAGGTAGAGTCTTTGGAGTTTAGCAAGGTAGCTGCTCGACGTCCACAACACTGCTTTTCTCCCTTTAATGTTATTAGACTCTATTTAGTACATTTACCGAAATTTTCGTTGTATTTTAGACCTTAGTAGATGCTCGTGACTTGTAACACCCCGATGTCGGGCTGTATTTATTTCCACACTTGTTTATTTTGCTAAATCTATACTTGTTGGGGATTTATCCTGATAAATGACTTAAATTGACTTACTAAACTATTAAAACTGAATTTGAGAATTGTGTCAGCTGGCCTTGTCTTCACGAGAGGCGCCATCACGACCGGGTCCGGTTTGGGGTCGTGACAAGTTGGTATCAGAGCCTAGGTTACATGGTCTGACGAGTCTTGAGCAGGTTTAGTAGAGTCTCGTGGATCGGTACGGAGATGTCTGTACTTATCCTCAGGAGGCTGCAGAACCTTTAGGGAAAACTTTACATTCTTGAATTCTTATCGTGCGTCCTTAATCCAGCTTGAAAAGTAACTCTTTGAATTCCTTCCACACATTCGTATGCGTGCATGAGCGCTCAATATCAGATATGCATCGATGACTTGTGATTCCCTGATCGAGGGGCGAGATGTGATCTCTGTGTGTTTGATGTTGGGCCAGTCTGGAGGACTCGAGGCCAGATTTTTGCCTATAGCTTGAGCACCGAGGTGCTGATTGTGTGAGCCCGTGTTTTTGAACTTATATGGTCGGTAGTGCCCCTATTAGTAGAAGTGATAGTTGGATGGCTATGAGATGATTACGTTATGACTACAAGATGTAGTCATATGATTTGGAAGCGATGAGAAGGGTCTGCTGGAGGATAGAAGAACTATTAGGTGCTTAATTTCCATCTTGATTTGAGGTATAACCCCGAGTTATGGGTGTGTGAAGAATACTTTCATGCTTTCTAGTTGGGAGTGAAGTAAATTTCATGTTGTGGTATGAGTTCAGACTCAGGAAGATTAAGTGACTGCGTAATGTTTATGATGGTGGAAGGTATACAAAAATGTTGGTTTGAGGTGGAGCAGGTGGGTTATCTCCTGCGGAGTGTTATGAAGTTTTGCGATCCTTATGTTGTCCGTTAGAAGATCTCATTTACAAGTGAAATATACGTGTTGCAATTTAAATTTGGATCAGTTAAGAGAGTGGATTTAACTATTACGAGAGTGAATGCGAGATTTGCATAAGAGTTAAAGTACCAGATGGTCTGTGTTTCACAAACTTATGAAGGATCGAGTTTAATCACACTATGGCACTATGGAATCAATAGAGTATATGCGTTATGAGTTATTGAGTGTATTTTGATCTATGGCTTCGAGCCAAGTGGGCTATTGATTAGTTGATTGCACGGTTATGTGCTATGTTGGTTCCAGTTTGAGGCGTACGGGAGAATCAGTTATGGCCTACGGAGATTGAGACCGAAGATGGCTCAAGTAAAGGAAAATTCTTGACAAAGTTATAGAATGCTTTATAGGTGTGTGAGAATCATGGAATGTCGTGAGTTGTTGTTGGTAAAGGATTCTCGGTGCATAAAGTAGGAAGTTGCTGGGTTATTTTAGGACGAGGTTGCACTCTACGATGTCGGAGTGATAATGAGGCACGGGTTGTTCGATTCATTTGATCAGGCTAAATGTAGTTTGAGTAGGGTGGATGGCTCTAGAGAATGGTTCTAACGCGTTCAAGGTTTTACATGTAATAATTGGAGATTTTAAGTGTATAATTTAGCTAGAAACTAAGGTTTGCATTGGAGGGTGCCGAGACTGTGTCATTTCTATATAAATTATGGGATTCTATATATCAATATTAGGAAGATAATGGTTCCAGATTCGTAGGAAGTCTCTTCGGAGTAGGTATTTTGAACATGGTGCTTTTGGGAACATTTAAAAGAGTACTTAATGGCTTTTGAGCCTTAGACGATGTGGTTTTATGCTTGGGTCTCATGTGGTAAGTCTGGGTTGAGGAATTGTGGTGTTATAGCAATAAGGAGTATCAAGTTGAAGGTATATTAGAACGAAACCTGGATAGTTGGGATAGACTGGTAGTAGACTAGATCGGTATGGTAAGGATATGAGTAGTTCCTTGGGTGTGAACGGAGTAATGAGTTTCTGCAGGTGTTTCGCAGCAATTCTCTTGGTTTTTAGTGGCATGCATAGTTTGGTTGAGTTAAAAGGATTCAACCTTAATGGTTTAGTTTTGTGCTAATGGAATTCGGAAAGTTCTTGATGATTACTACCCCGGTTAGAGGTGTATATTTTCCACGGGCATGAAGAGCATGGGATGTATAGTGATTTTCTCCCAGCTGAGGTCCAATAGAAAAGTTCTTGGCTAGTTGAGCACGTAGTTGCGTGTGACTCGGAATAAATATGAAGTTCTCATGTTTACCTTAGGATGGTTTGGTATATGCGGTATGTTGTGCAAGACTTAGATTTGCATGTGTAAGGTCGGAACAGTTCTGAAATGAAGGTCACAATTCTTAGGCAGTACGGGCAATTTTAGATAATTAGAGAAATGAGCTTCAAATGATTTGGGAAATGATCTTCAGATGATTAAGGAAACGGTAATGCTAATTGGGGTGATTTGACAAAGGTATATGTTTTAGAAAAAGTCAATGTGATTAAGTTGATGATACTTCAGTAGTATTGCGACACTCTCTTGTTAGATCGACTGCTGATATTCGAGTTTGGTTGGTGGCACAAGAGAATTTTAGAGTATCTCTCGTGGGATGACTGGGTATTAGAGGCATGGTATGTATTCGGATAGCGGAACTGGGATCAGGTATGGTGATTCGTGTGCTATATAGAGTTGGAAACTGGGAGTTCTCATATCAGGCTATGTTGTAGTTGTGGGTCATGTGAATGGGCGCTTCTTAGTGACTATCGGGGTTTGGAGACCCGAGTGGATCTTGTGCTGCTTGGTATGTTAGATTCTGATGTAATATTGGGTATAGACTGGTTGCCTTCGTGTCGTGTTATTCTGGACTATTGCGCTAAGGCGACGATGTTGGCTATGCCGGGAATGTCACGGGTTGAGTGGCAAGGTTCCACAGATTTCATGTCCTAGTCAGGTGGCTTTATATTCTAAGACCCAGCGGATGCCTAGGAAGGATTGTCTTTCTTATTCGGGCTTTCGTGATGAATGTTAGTGCAGAGACTCCTACCGTTGATTCAGTTCCAGTGGTGAGGGAATTTTCAGATGTGTTTCTTGTGGCCGGGCATGTTGCCGGGCAGGGTTGTTAATTTCGGTATTGATTTGGTGCTGGGCACCATATCGTATGGCACCGACAGAGTGAGAGGAGTTGAAGGAGTAACTTCTGGAACTTCTTGATAAGGGGTTCATTGGTAGACCTATATGGATGTGTGTTCTGCATCGAGACGGCCTTGTTGACTTAAAATTGCTATTGGTGAGGGATGTGTTGATTCAGTTGTTCTTGAGCTATTAGTGTTCTGAGGTTATCTATGAATTACTTGTTTGTGCTGCGAGATGTTATGAATTGTTGATTATAGGCACAGATGGTGCGGTTTCATTGGGGTTTCACAATAGAAGTCAAGCGAGAAGAGTACTGGGTATTACTCGTTGGATGGCATATCGGTTATGTCCTTTCGGGTTTGTGTAATGCTATGTCAATTGCTTCGCGGTGGTTATGATGATTTCCTTGGTTGACGATTTTGAGCATGGTGACTTGAGATGTTTTATGTGGACCACTATTGGATGAGGTCGCGCATTGGAGTGAAGCTATGTGCAGGTATAATCCTACGGGTTAGGTTCCTGTGTTCTGTTTCTATGATGTGTGACGGGTTCTCAGCATTGTGTTGTGGTGGTACTGGTGAGCTTGTGGTACAACTCTTTCATTTGAGTCATTTTCATGATTTGAGTATGTTCGGGTTGTTGCTTATGGTGCGCGGATTTCACAAGTTGTGGCTTTAGCTTGTATTGACGTGTCAGGTCACTAGAGTGATGATGTTGGATTTGATAAGATCATTGGGGTCTTTAATGAATACAAAAAGATTTGATTTCAGCATGTTGGAAGGATAATATCGAGGTTCGGCTCAGAAAGTTGTTATGATCTTTGCCAAAGGAGAGGTGGCTTCGCGAATGGTTGATTTGAGAAGTGGCTATGGCTTACTACGTGTTTCATTTATCATTAGCAGTATATGAAAGTGTTGGAATGAGGCTTTAGTTGATAAGAGGTTTTCTATCGGTATTCGGGTGTTGTGTGTAGTTGTCATAATTAGAAGTTATCACTACAAGTGTTTGAGTTATGTAGTATATCATGTGATTTCACCTAAGGTTATAGGTATGAGTTATTACAGCTTGTTTGGGCTTATTCAGAGTATTGATGTGAGATTCTGATCTTGTGGATGATTTCAGAAGTGAAATGTGGTTCTAAGGTTTATGGGCTAAGTTGGATTGTGGAATTTCAGTTACATTGTATTATCGGACCCATATGATATAGGGTGACGTGGGATCACCCCCGGGTATATGCGTGGTAAGGTTATTCAGCGATTGGTTGGCTTTTGGAAAAACTCTTGGCATGTTCGCAGACGAATGTACGTTTAAGTGGGGGAGGATGTAACGACCCGACAGGTCGTTTTGAGCTTTTGCACTTTGCTCGCCAATTTTCGAGCATGACTTGCCCCGTTTATGACTTATATAAATCATTGGTTTTGGTTTTCAGGGTAACCAGAATGAATTTGGAAGAACAATTCTCAGTTTGAAGCTTGGATTTTGAAAAGTTTGACCAAGATTTGACTTGTTGGTATACGATCCCGGATCAGAATCTTTATGATTTGGTTAGCTCCGTTAGGTGATTTGGGACTTAGGAGCGTGATCGGAATGCATTTTGGAAGTCCGTGGAAGGTTTAGGATTTAATTAGCGAAATTGAGATTTTGGCGTTTTACAGTTGATAGGTGAGATTTTAATATCGGGGTCGGAATGGAATTCTGAAAGTTGCATCAGCTCCGTTGTGTCATTTGTGACGTGTGTGCAAAATTTCAACTCATTCTGACGTGGATTGGTTGGGGTTTTGATCAAAAGCGAAATTCGGAAGATTTTGGAATTCTTAGGCTTGAATTCAATGCAAATTTGGTGTTTTAATGTTGTTTTGATTGTTCCGAAGGTTGGAACAAGTTTGAAGGATGTTATGGGATATGTTGGCATGTTTGGTTGAGGTCCCGAGGGCCTCAGGTGATTTTGGGTGGTCAATCAGACCATTTCATGTTGTGAAAAATTGTAAAATTGTTGTTGTTGGTGTTGCAGGTTTTTGACCCTTGCGTTCGCGATGCATGTCCCGCGTTCGCGAAGGGTTAAGGTGCGAGGCTGTGGAGTTGGCCTTCGCAGTCACGAAGATCGTTTCACGATCGCGAAGGTGTGAGGTTCAGGTCGTGTTCGCATAGAGGAAGAAGGATAGTTGGGTCCTCAGTGCATTTGTTCTACGCATTCTCGTAGTTGGGGTCGTGATCGCGAGGTGTTGAGTGTATTGTGCATCTCATTCGTGAGTGCTTTCTCACGTTCGCGTAGAAGAGATTCCGGTCAGTGAAGCAGTGTGCTTCGCGAACGCGAGGGATATGCCGCGTTCACGATGAAGAAATATCTAGGCAGACAGTTTATATTTTAAATCGAGGGTTTAAGTTCAATTTCATAAAAATCATTGGAGAGCTCGGGAGAAGGTGGAATTTGAGGAGGTTTTCAGTGGAGCTATTGTGGTAAGTATTCCTCACTCATATTTGGTTTAATTCCATGATTTGGTCTTGAAGTTCATCATTTAATTTGAGAAATTATAGTGAAAATTGGGAAAAATGGAAGAAAAGTTCGAGATTTCTTTTGGGGATTTGAATGGGAAATTGAGGTCGGATTTTGACGAATTTGATATGGGTAGACTCGTGAGTGAACGCGGATTTTATTGATGTGACTTTCGTCGGTTTCCGAGATGTGGGCCCGGGGCCCGGGTTTGAGCAATTTCGGGATTTTTGATGTAAATTGGATATTTTCGAGTGGGCTTTGTTCTCTTAGCATGTTTTAATGGTTATGTACTGATTGTGCCTAGATTTGGACCATCCAAAGGTTTATTCGTGTGGGCAAAGGCATCGCTGGCTAGAGTTTGGACCGGATCGAGGTGAGTAATGATTGTAAATGATGTTCTGAGGGTATGAAACCCCGAATTGCACATCGTCGTGCTATATTGAAGTGACGCACACGTTAGATGACGAGCGTACGGTCGTGCACTATTGGGGATTGTGACTTAGTCCATCCTGAATGACTGTTTTACTGCGTATTTGATTGAAAACTATTTGCTATCATAATGGCTTGGGCTAAATGCCATATTTGGGCCTCATGCCAACTATTTGAACCTTCGGGGATTTTTATTGATAATTCCTCACTATTTTGACTTTATACTTGAAATTTGTCATGCTATATTTCACTGTTTTCATAACTCAGCCATGTCTACTCTGTTTTAATATATCAAAAGATATTTCAGATAATATTTTAGGCTGAGCATCATGCTTACTGTTGCTCGAGTGGCTTGTATGATTTTGACTGAGGAAGGCCGAGGGCCTGTGTTATGAGGATAATTTTGGGTCGGGCTGCACGCTGCAGCGGTGATACACTGATTATGATTATGAGGCTGAGGGCCTGAGATATTATGCCACGAGATGGCTTGATTGATATGAGGCCGGGGGCTAGAGATATATATGCCACGAGGTGGCTTGATTGATATGAGGCCGAGAGCCCAGTGATGATGCCACGGGATGGCTTGATATTGCGCTTGGGCCGTAAGGGGCTCCTCCAGGAGTCTTCACACCCCCAGTGAGCATGGGTACCCATTGTCATATGAGATATAGCCTGAGGGGCTGGTATTGTTCTATGTGATTGTCCGAGGAGCTGGTATTGTTCTGAGATATTGCCCGAGGGGCAGATTTGTTGATATTGTGCCCGAGGGGCAAACCTTTATGTAGTTATCTTTCTTATTGCCTGTCATTTACCTAGATAATTGTGTATTTGTTCCCGAGGGGCGGATTTTTTGTGCTTATCTGCTCTAATTGCTTTTATTCAATTGCTTAACTGTTGAAAAAAGTCATTTTTTAAAGAAGTTTAAACTGAGCTAAGGTGCTTTAAGAGATTTCACACCTTCATTACTTTCTTACTGGTTTTGTACTACTTTTATACATCGTGTTGATGTACTTTTCGTGATTTCCTATCACTCAGTATTTAGTTATGATTATTACTCACCGAGTTGGAGTACCCACTTTACTCCCTGCACCTTGTGTGTAGATTTAGGTATTTCTACACCCGGTAGCGGGTATTGGTTGATCAAAGGCATAGTCTTTGGAGTTTAGCAAGGTAGCTGCCCGACGTCCGCAACATTGTTTCTCTCCCTTTGATGTTATTAGACTGTATTTAGTATATTTACCGAAATTTCCGTTCTATTTTAGACCTTAGTAGATGCTCGTGACTTGTGACACCCCGATGTCGGGTTGTATTTATTTCTGCACTTGTTTATTTTGCTAAATCTATACTTGTTGGGGATTTATCCTTATAAATGACTTAAATTGACTTACTAAACTGTTAAAACTGAATTTGGGAATTGTGTCGGCTGACCTTGTCTTCACGAGAGACACCATCATGACCGGGTCCGGTTTGGGGTCGTGACATGAGCAAAGCTAAGCTTAAGGGACTAAGTGTGCCAATTACACTAGGTGTCACCCTTGTGCCTAAGGAATTCAGTTGTCCCTGGTACAGAAGCGTTACAGTAAGGCGAGTAAGGGTCATCGATGATGTGAAAAGACGCCTTAGAGGAAGAGGTAAAACATCTATAGGTAGCTCGTCGTTGCACTAAATCTTAGTACTCCCCTTAAGGGAGGAATATGGATTAATGTGGCATGAAGTCAGAATGAAGTGGTTCTAGTAATCATAAAATGGTAACAGAAGAATGCGGTAAAAAAATGAGATTACACTTATTCAACTCCTACGTATATTCTACGATTCCAGAACATTAAGCAAGCACGACGCCAAGGAGACGAAGTAAGGGTTCCATCCTTGGATGTTATTGATAAATAAAGAGCCAGTGCGAGATGTAAGTTAAGACTTAGGAAATAACTCAAGAAAGATTATGCAGAATATTTTTATATGAGAATGGGCCAATGAGTAGTTAGTAGTTGATTCAGGAAGAACCTAGTTATGGCTAGATAAGAGGATACGGACAGATCAACAGATTGTGTGAGATAAACATAGTGAACCCCAACATGGGGAATTCAATTTCACAAATATGACATCGTGATCCTTGAGAAATATTCAGATAGGAGTTGGGGTAGTTAAAGGTACCGTATGAGTGTTACGGAAATAACAGAGAGTGCCACTAAGGAGACAATCAAAAATTGAGTTTAAAAGTAACCCCACAAGCACAAGGGCACGGAGTTATGTAACAAAGGTTATTTGTAGGCGAGTAAGAACATCGAAACTTCCTTCCGGTATATAATATAACAAGCTCGCAAGTTTGCAAGAGCCAAAAGGTCTCCTTAAGTACTATAAAGAAAGACTAGCTGAGGAAATATAGAAGTAGGCTTCAACTTAAGCATAGTGACATAAATAAGAAATGGTCTTGTACCAATAGTCTCACAACAATATTGTATGCACTCCATAAGAAAGTGGCACCTATCATGGCTAATGAACGGGAAGAAGAAAAAAAATTAAAAGGTGATATTAGATATCATATGAGTTACAGGAAATTCAACTATTCGTGGCAATAAGATAAGCCAAGTATTCATGCAAAAAGTGGCAGAACAGTCAAGAAAAGTAATTGCTTACATATAAATACGATTGAGAAGGCACAAAAGGAAATCTATAGTTCTAGCAAGTTACAGGAAAGTTGCGAGTAGTATAAATAGATATGTGTAGGTTGCAAGACGAAGTATTGAAGAGCGACAAGGTTTTAGGTAGATAGGAGTAAGAATAAGAAAAGGTGAAAAAAATAGGTAAGGCTTTGGGATTAAGCCCATCATAATAAGAGAGCTGATGGTTTATGTAAGTTATAGAAAGCTCGGTACATCCTGAATGAACTCAGAGGAGTCTAAGGCTAGGAGCAATTAGAAGAGATGAAATGCTGCAGTGGTAATAAAATAAGGGTGTAATGGTGATAGATAAGAGGATGATATTTAGACCTTTGATTAAGTTCTGGTTTTACGAAAAGGGATTTCATGAATTGCACGGGATTAGAATACCCCCATAAGATGAATCACCTTGGGATTATATGAAATACGGTTATTGAAGTATGGTATCATCCCTAGGTGGATCAGGAAAACCACTTCAGATGTTCGCCGATAAGACGTGAGCCCTAGTGACAATATATTACGTAAGAGGTTTCAAGTTATCAGTGGTGGATTATAGATCAACATTAAGGTGAATCAACAATAGATGGATAAAAATTCTAAAGTATGAGAGGAGATTATGATGCCATTCTTTAGATGAACAGTAATAAGGAAGCATTAAATGGCTTAGATTTATACATATAGGATAAGCGGTGAGAGAGTAACCAAAGTTGGGTAGCAGACCTGGATAATAATAAAACAAAAGTAAGAGTTATGATATAGTATAACCTACCTAGATGCAACAAATCCATAAGTGTAGATATCTGAGGCAATGAAACAAGATATATCAATAGTCGTATGTTCGACAAAGTACCAAGCAAATAACTTTAGTAAACCTATAGATTCCTTGAGGGACAGCTCGTCATAGTTTTGTATATGTTCACAAAGTGAAGTCTAGTGATTGGCTAAAAGTTGGAAGAAAAAGGAGAGAAGAATCGCATAAGCGCACATACAAGGACATATTCGTATAGGCTGCATGACAAAAGGCAACAACAGTTACGACATTGGAAGAATTCTGACCACATGTCATGGTATGAGAAAGAGGCATAAAACGGGCAATGTCCTGGCCTTGGGGTTTATTCACAAAACAGTTGCCTGGTGGCAAGGATAATAATATAGTAACTGTAAGAGCTATAGGTTGTGAGACTGATAAGCACATCAATCAACATTCGAGGACGAATGTTCCAAAGCGGGGAATGATGTTACACCCCATGTTTTCATACGTAAGAGTACATTATAAGTCAACTAATGTAAGCCCAGAAATGAGATTGTCTTTGAAAGTACATAAAGTAAGTTAATCATGTTAATTTGGAGGTTACAAATATTTAAGATCATGAATAACAAGTACCAATAGTGTTGGAAGGCTTAGAAGCTAAACGAATTGAAGAAAATAAGTTTCGTCAAAAGTAGACAAGCGGGGAAAGTTATAACATATACTTTTTGTTACACCCTCATGTTTTTGTACGTGAAAGTACGCCATAAATAAATTGATGAAAGCTCCAAAATGAGATGTTACATCCCCCATTGTTGGACGTTAAAGTTTCGTCGTAAGTTTATCGACGCAAGCTCGAGAATGAGATTATTTTGAGGTTACAAATATTATGCTATTTCAAACAAGTAATGAGTAAATTTGTGAAGGTGAGAGGGTAAGCAAATCGAAAAAATAAATTTCAGTGAAGTTTGTCATTTTGGGATAAAAATACGGTCTGAGCTATAATACCCGGTATTTATGAACTAGTGTCATGCAAGGTACCACATGACCATGATAGTAAGGTGTATAAGGTGTGTTAAAAGTGAGGGATATTTTAAGTAATTTGAGATATTTTTAATTATGTGAGTAATTAGTTAATTATTGGATAGTGAGAGATTATCAAATTAATCATGAGATTAATGTCTAATTATGGTTGATTTTGGATAAGTCTTGAACTACAAAACGTGGCATCCCTTAAATTTGTAATACTAGCCACTATATGACTCATAAAAGAGATGGCTACGTGTCACCCCATTAGAACATTTAACAAGATTCTTAGCTTAAGCCTTTTAAACGTAAATCATGCAAATATAGGCACTTTGGCATTTTTTAAGCCTTCTTCAACGTGATCTTCAAAAATTATGTTGTGAAGATACCACATCACATTTCAGAGAGATGTCATACGTGATTTTCTATGGTCGAAGATGTCATAAGGATTTTTCCCTGCTCCAACCTTGTCGTCATGTGCTTTGTCGGAATTGACGTATATTAGAGGGACTGTCAAGAGCATCGACTCAGGTATGTTAAGGCTATCCCTTTTTTTTTTGGCATGATCCAAATTATACGGAAGAAACGAGCAAACACAGTTTTCATAAATGATTTTATTCATAGAAATATTAGGGCTCTCTATGTTCTTGATTCCCTATGTGACATATTATTCTATCATCTGTTCATAGGTCTCAAAAATACGTAAGTTGGTAAAGTTTATTTCATGATATTAATCAGAGGTGTAATGGTCTCATGACGTACCAAGAGATTTTATTAACGCATTTCATATGCATTTTATGCATTTATACATGCACATTGACCCATGACCAGATGGCGTTATATACGTGTATATATGTATATGGGATATGAGAAAAGGTTATGACATTATATACACACTACCACCAGATTAGCTGGTATACGTTATGAAAGTAACTTTTCGGCTCAGTTATCTATGAAAGTATGACATGAAAAGATACGTTATGATGGTACTCGGTTGAGTAAGGTACCAGCTGCCCGTCGCGGCCCATCGGTTTGGGTCGTGACAAAAGTGGTATCAGAGCAGTTCTGTCCTAGGGAGTCTGCAACCCGTGTCTAGTAGAGTTTTGTTTATGGGTGTGTTGTACACCACACTTATAATGAAGAGGCTACCCGGCATTTAGGACTATCACTCTTTCTTCTTACTCTAGATAGTGTGGTAGAGCTCAGTTGTAAGAACTCAAATTCCTAAACTCTATCTTATTTGTAATACATCGATGCCTACATCTAGAAGATGGTTGATAAGGGATATAGCTGTAGAAGAGTTGAGTCAGAGGAACTCAATTTTTGCATTATGCTTGTGATGGATAAATATGAGGTATTTAGCAGATCATGCGTATACTAAGATGTGTAAGCCTCTTGATAAGGAACCTTAAGGCAAAGATATCTATCCACCCCTATGATGAAAGACAATGAGAGATTCAGAAGACATATACAAGTTTCAACAAGTAAAAGAAGCAAGATGAAGAAGGGTACGAGGTGCCCAGTTAATGAAGAATTATCAATATTTACAATTCAAGCAGAGGAATATAAGCCTTTTGAGTTTCTTTCAACAATAACAGAGGTATGTACAATAGGCCACACCGATCTGAGTTATGCCATATGAGAGCTAATAGAAGTAGTATAAGAAAAGCACAGATATCAGGATCCGATTGGGGTTAGAGTAACCCAAAATATTGGATGGATTGTTAGCGATTAGCGGACACTTTCAAAGGATATTACAAATGAGGTAATAATTCTCCTTGTGAGACACCCGGATGTTGCACTCTAAAATAGTACATCTGGATATGAGTACTACAAACATATGCACTGGAAGCCTAGAATGGATAAATATTACCTTAGTATGGCTCCTGTCCCTAGTAGGGAGAGAATGTTAGGCAACCCGAAGAGCCCGTGGATAGAGCAAGGGGAGATAAAATGCGAAAGAATGTCTTGTCAAAATTTTCGGAATAAAGTGATTGACAGAAATATTAGCAAGAAATACAAAGAGAATTAATGGAGCATTATGAGTAAGATGTGATACATGGATGACAACAGTAGATTAAAAAAGTGACAATATTACAGAGTTTATAGTCAAGTGAAGGGAAAACATAGAGGTGACAGGCCTTGAGAAAACAAAAGAGTATAGGCCATGAAGTCATATCCTTATTTCAAAAAAATAAGTTCGTGATTCCAATACAACTACCAGAAGGAAAATTTAGACCCCAGAGTAATAGAACCAAAATGGATTGGTGAAAAAGATAAACTAAACATGAATTAGTGACTGAGTGATTGATAATGGTCGACGTCATGAGAATTTTAGATTGCGCTACGACAATAATAGAATGAAAAATAGAAGAATATTCATGAGAAATTCAGAGAATGGTCGTTCAGGAAGACGTTTCCCTAAAGCAAGCGATGCAAGCAAAGTTAAGCTTAAGGGGCTGTATGTGCCAATTTTACTAAGTGTCACCCTCGCAAGTAAGGAATTTTGTTATCCTTACTACGTAAGAATTACCGCAAGGCGAGTAAGAGTCATCGATGATGTGAAAGGATGCCAAAGATGAAGAGATAAAACATCTATAGGTAGATCTTCGTAGCTTGAAAACGTAGCACTCCCCTAAAGGGGGGAATATGGGGTTATGTGACAAAAGTAGTATAAGTGGTTTAGTAACTATGGAATGGTTAAGGAAGAATGTGATAAAAATGAGAAAGGAACTAGATTACATTTACTCAAATCCTACTAATATGCTATGATTGCGGAACAATATGCAAACACGACGTCAAAGAAAAGAAGTAAGGGTTCCTGGACGAGATGTTACTAATGGATAGGAGATAGCGCGAGACATAAGATAAGACAAAGGAAATAACACAAGAAAAATCTCGTGGGATATTGATATGAGAATGGGCCAACAATTAGTTGGTAGTTGACTCAGGAAGAGCCTAGTTATGGCTAGACAAGGCGATACAGACAAATCATCAGATCATGCAAGATAAACATAGTAAAATCCAATATAGTGAATTCAGCCTCGCAGTTATGACAATACTTAAAGATATATTTAGATAGTAGTTGGGATAGTTAAAGGTATAATATGAGTATTACGGAAATAAAAAAAAGTCCTACTGGGAAGATAGCCAAAACTTCAGCTTCCGAAGCAACCGTATGAGCACATGAGTATGGAGGTAAGTAACTAAGGATAATTATATGTGAGTACGAACATCGAAGATTCTATTGGGAATACGATGTAATAAGCTCCCAGATTTACAAGAGTCATAGAGTCTTCCCTAAGTACAACAACAAAAGACTAAATGAGTAAATAAGAAAAAGTTTTCAATCTAAACATGGCAACGCGAAGGAGTATAAAATGGTCTTGTAACAACAGTCTCACTACAACAATGTATGCACCCCATAAGAAAGTGGAACCTATCGTGGTCAATATGTGCGGGCACTAAGATAAACTAAGTATACATGCAACAAGTGGCAAAACGACTAGGAAAAGCAATTGCTCGCATTTAAAGAAAGTTGAGAGGAATTATTCGATCAATGATCCAGATATAATTACATTATGAGTGCACCTAAGATTTTGGGGTATTATGCAACATATATGATTGATAATCATACAGTCGTAGAAGACTCTGATATTGATATAAGTTAAAAGAAATAATTGAGCCCAGGTTATAGACAAAGGATTGAATTTTTAGATGATGGCATCATAGATATTCCATAGCTCCCATGAAAGGCTAAAGTAATAACTATTGACATGAGCCGCAGATCGGAAGATAGCTTAAGCCTACATAAAGGTTGATCAGAGGAAAGAGGAAACTAAAGAGTTACACAAACTAAGTAAATCAGGAGTCTGATTATTGGACCCAGAAAATTATAGAAATCGTGATTGAGAACATTACAGGATCACTTTTAACATCAAAGGTACAACAAAGAAAGTACAACAACCATATTCTATAACGGCCCTACGATAAGGCCAGTTGGAAAAGTACCAGCCTCATAAGAAGTCAGTACGAAGCTCCCACCGGATAGTGTATGCACTAGATGTGCAAGTATTATAATAGAGCTTCTAGTTATGGACGTAAATTATACTTATGTGGAAGGGAGGTCATGAAAAAGATAGAAGATACGATACAACGTACGGAATACTCAAATAGAGAAGGCTGTGAATAGTACATACTTCAGATAAAAGGCTAGAAGCACGGGGATTCAGTATCCAGGAATAATAGCTGTATCGTCAGTGGCTTATCTTCCAGCCTATGGTTTATAGGTATCAAGAGGTCTAGTTAAGAGAGTAAAGAAGAGTTAGAGACGATGTGATGTCTCTCCTGATGTTCCAAAATTACATAAGAAAATCGGTCGCAAGCTAAAGTATGGTAAAGCGACTAGGTTTTAGGAAGACATGACAAAGGATAAGAAAGAGAAAATGAGAAGGTGACGAGAATAGATAAGTCCTCGGGATTAAGCCCATGAAAACTAGAAAAGCTGACGATTTCTCTAATTTATACAAAGCTCAGTATGGCCCGAATGAACTCACAGAAGTCTAAGACTAATGGCATTAAAAATAAATGGAATGTTGTCCGGTAGTAGAATGAGGGTGTAATTGTGATAGATAAAGGATGACGCTTGGGCCTTCAATTGACTAATAACTTATAGAGGATTTCACGAATTGTACGAGATTAAAATACCCACGTAAGGTGAATCACATTGAGATACTATGAAATACAAGTATGGAAGAATGGTATCACCCCTAGGTGGATCAGTCTAATCATTTTAGATGTTCACCAATAAGACGTGAGCCCTAGCGGTCGTGTTACATAAGAGCTCAAGTTATCAGTGGTAGATTGTAGATCAATATTGAGGTAAATCAACAAGGGATGAATAAAAGTTATAAAGTATGAGATGAGATTAGGCCATCAGTCTTAAGGATAAGCAATAAGAGTAACCTGGAGTTTGAAAGCAGACCTCAGTAACGATAAATCAAAGTAAAAGTTATAGTACAATATGACCTATATAGATGCAGTAAAATCATATGGATGGATAACTAGGTCTATGAAATGAGATATAGCAATACTCGTAAGTTTGACAAAATACCGAGCGAAGTACTTCAGATTGGCTAAAAACTGGAGGAAAAAGGAGAAAAGAGTCGCATAGGCGCACATACAAGGAAAAAGTTGTTCAGGCTGCATGACAGAAGGTAGCAAGATTTATGAAATTGGAAAGATTCCAACCACAATTCATGGCGTGAGAAAGAGGCCTAGAGGGGCAAATGATCTGGCCTTTGGAATTATTCATAGAACAGTTGCCTAGATGGCAAGGAGAGTAATAAAGTATTCTGAATACATCAACTATGAAAATGATAAGTGCACCAGTCAACATTCGAGGACGAATGTTCCAAAAGGGGGAATGATGTTACGCCCCATGTTTTCATACATGAAGTACGCCAAAAATAAATTGATGAAAGCTCTGAATGAGATGTTATATAATGTATTTTCGGACGTTAAAGTTTTGTCGTAAGTTTATCAACGCAAGCTCGAGAATGAGACTTTTTTGAGGTTATAAGTATTATGTTATTTCGAAAAAGTAATGAGTAAATTTGTGAAGGTGAGAGGATAAGAAAATCGAAGAAATAAATTTCAGTGAAGTTTGTCATTTTGGGATAAAAATACGGTCCGAGCTATAATAGCTGGTATTTATGGACTAGTGTCATGCAAGGTATTACATGACCATGATAGTAAGGTGTATAAGGTGTGTTAAAAGTGAGTAATATTTTAAGTATTTGAGATAATTCTTAATTATGTGGGTAGTTGGTTAATTATTGAATAGTGAGAGATTATCAAATTAATCATGAGATTAATGCTTAATTAAAGTTGATTTTGGATAAGTCTTGAACCACAAAACGTGGCAGTCCTTAAATTGGTAATAAAAGCCACTATATGACTCATAAAATTGATGGCTAGGTGTCACCCCAATAGAATATTTAACAAGATTCTTAGCTTAAGCCTTTTTAAACAAATCATCCAAATATAGGCACTTTGGCATTCTTTAAGCCTTCCGTGATCTTCAAAAATAATGTTGTGAAGATACTACATCACATTTCAGAGAGATGTCATACGTGATTTTCAATGGTCAGAGTTGTAACATAAGATTTTGCGATTCTAAGAAAGTACGGTGCAATCTTTCTCAAGAATATCATACAGAATTTTCCCTAATCTGACCTTGCAGTCATGTGCTTTGTTTGAATTGACGTATATTAGAGGGACTGTCAAGAGAATCGACTCAGGTATGTTAAGGATATCCCTTCTTTGTGTTTGGCATGATCCAAATTATACGGAAAAAACGAGCAAACGCACAATTTTCATAAACGACTCTATTTATAGAAATACTAGGGGTCTTTATGTTTTTGCCCCATGTGACATATTATTCTATCATCTGTTCATGGGTCTCAAAAAATACGTAAGTTGTTAAAGTTTATTTCATGATATTAATCAGAGGCATAATGGTCTCACGACGTACCAAGAGATTTTATTAATGTATTTCATATGCATTTCATGCATTTATACATGCACATTGACCCATGACCAGATGGAGTTATATACGCGTATATATGTATATATATGTATGTATATGTATATGGAATATGGGAAAAGGTTATGACGTTATATACGCACCATCACCTGATCAGCTGGTATACATTGATGATTTTGCCTACAATGGCCGAGATGATATGATGGGATGCCCTTAGAGGCCTGATGATGTTATGAAACATGTACCTATGTATGACATAACATTCATACGCATATGCATGACACTATAATTATTTATGATTTACAGAGTTATCCAGACTTACAGGTTGAGTCATTTACTATATATTTCCTCCATGTTTGTTATGTACTTATTTATGTGCTTTTCATACTCAAGTACTTTATTTGTACTGACGTCCCTTTTGCCTGGGGACATTGTGTTTCATGCCCACAGGTCCCGATAGACAGGCCGAGAGCCCTCCAAGTAAGCTATCAGCTCAGTAGAAGATGTTGGTGCGCTCCATTTACGTCGGAGTTGCTTGTTGGGTTAGTATGATTTAGACGTGTATTATTTGGTATGGAGGGACTCTATCCTGACCTTTATGAAAATTATGTATTCTTAGAGTCTTGTATACAGATATCATGTGCGTAAAAGATTGTATGGCCTTGTCGTTCTATGTTCAGTATACGAGTGGTTATTTTGGTCTTATAGGCCTGTATGTCTTATGCATAGGTTGGTATCACATGTTGTAATCTACTTATCCCATGGTATCTTTCCGGATCAGTTATCTATGAAAGTATGACATGAAAAGATACGTTATGATGGTACTCGATTGAGTAAGGTACCGGGTGCCCGTCGCGGTCCATCAGTTTGGGTCATCATACTTTTGCGGCGAGACTATGATTCTTAATATGATAAGGAGGTTATGTTATGAGTTATTTTAGTCGTATGAAAGTCGTGTTTTATATTTTGAAGTCAAGCAAGTCGTGGAACAAAAGTTGGCAAAGGTCATCACAAGTTACATTCATAAATATGCTGAAAATTGGGTCAAATGTAGCGGAGCGTTTCTCCCAATATACTTGGAATTACAGGATGATACACATATAAATTGAAGAACTATGAGATCTAGTTTTTAATTCATTAAACTGTTCATCGATATGACATTGGAATAGAGAGATATTTGTAGTTTTGCATGACTGTGCAGACTGCATAGGTGACAAGTAGGTGTGTCACATAAGCTTTTTGAGCAATACATTTCATGTTCTACATGAGGTTTTTTTGGACATATTATATACCAAATTAAATATCTTGGAATATAGTTTCCAACGCACTTAGCCGTTCATTCTTACGATATATAGATAAAAAGATATAAGCATCGGAAGATGGGCCAATGTGAGGGTGCCAAGCTAGCACCTCTTTGACTTTTCAAAAGTTTATATATTGGTTTTAGCTCGTCTCTCTCTTCACTTTTGCATAGATCCCCACCATAGAACACCATAAAAACCTAACCTTGATCTCTCTAAAGGGTTTGAAAGAATAGTAACATCCCGGGTACGAAATCGAGAAGCGATAACATCGCAACGATCCCTACGACGTAAGTATCATTATACCGCCTCTCTTTTTTCTTTGTAGTTCGATTTTTGAAAGGTAATTCATAGTTAATAAATGTCTATTTTCTGTAATTAAGTGTTTAAATATCAAGGAAGTTTGATAAATTGGTGTCCTAATAGTTAGAACTCACAGGACAATGATTGGAAGCCGTGAGTTCGATTTGTTTTTCACTTTTGGTGGGTTATTTAGTAGTCCATTTGTGTTGGCCTATTTTGCAGCTGATTTATGGAGTTTGGAAGGATAAAAGGGCATGGATAAACTCCACATGTGATAGGGTAGTAGGTTGATCGCTCATTGTTTTAATTTCAGGCTAATTGACAACTTGTTGATTGGGTGTGTTATGGTATATTTGGGGTTTTGTTGTATTAAAGGTCTCGAAGTGTAATTAGGTAGGTTTTGAGTTGCTAATTGTATTGTGTTTGTTTCTTGCCTATAGTAGGCTTGAGGGAGTAGTAAAATCTCGGGAAATGCTACTCGTTTTATTTTAGAATCGAGTTATCGTTTTAGATACGTAATACACTAGCTCCATCTAAGTCGTACATGTATTGTTTTTGTTATAGGGTTGGGGCGCTAGTTATCATAAGCATGTTGTGGAGTTGCATTGAAGACTTGATATATGTTAAGGCTATCCCTTCTGTCCTTTTGGCATGATCCATATGATACAATGAAATGAGCAAGCATGCAACTTTCATAAACGATTCTACTCTTAGAAGTACTAGGGTTGCCAATGTTCTTGATTCCCCATATATCTTACTCCCATATTGTCTATTCATAGGTCTCATGACATTCCAACAGATCTTACAGACTTACTTCATTATGCATTGTATTCATTTATACATGTATATTGACCCATGACCATATGGCATTATATACGCATATATTATATGTATATGGGATATGGGAAAAGGTTATGGCGTTATATATGCACCACCACCTGATCAGCTGGTATACATTGATGATTTTGCCCACAGTGGCTGAGATGATATTACGGGATTCCCTCAGAGGCTTGATGATGTTATGTACGCATATACCTATGCATGATATGACATTTATACGCACATGCATGACATTATAAATGTTTCATGATTCACAAAGTTATTCAGACTTACAAGTTGAGTCCTTTACTTCATGTTTCTTTCATGTTTTTTACATTCTACTTTCATGCTTTACATACTCGGTACTTTATTTGTACTGATGTCCCTTTTGACTGGGGATGCTGTGTTCCATACCCGCAGGTCCCAATAGACAGGTTGACAGTCCTCCTAGTAGGCTATCAGCTTAGCGGAAGGTGTTGTTGCACTCCACTTGTTTCGGAGTTTCCTATTTGGTTAGTATGATTTGGATATGTATTGACTGGTATGGCGGGGCCCTATCCTAACCTATATGATGTTTATGTACTCTTAGAGGCTTGTAGATAGATGTCATGGAAATAGATACTTGTATGTCCTTGTCGGCCTATGTTTTGAGTATACAAATGATTATGTGGGCCTTATAGTCTTATATGTCAAGTGTATCAGTTTCTATATCATATTGGGTCGTCCTATGTCTAGTATTCCTTTATGTTTTATTCTGGTTATCTCATGACGACCCTCTTGGCCCATTTACCCATGATAGTATGATAAGAAAGATAAGTTACGTTGATACTCAGTTGAGTAAGGTACCGGGAGCCCGTCATGGCCTTTCGGTTGGGTCGTGACACCTGGAAGCATTTAGATATAGTAGGATGCATCAATATGATCAGATTTGGCTCCGAAGTGATTCAATGCTTCTTAAGAATACAATAGAGGGTTCATGGAAACCTCCTTGGTGTATTGTGGATCAGTTGGAGGAGATTAAGAGGTTGTTGACTGGTTGTAGTAATATGGTGTCACACATATATAGGGAGGGGAACAAACTAGCAGATCACCTTGCCAACTATGCACTTGATGAGGGCAATTTTGAATGCCATGAATTTTAGGAGTTGGATGTACAAGGAAGAAAGATAGTGAATGGTGATAAGCTCCAATGTCCGTATTTACAGGTGAAAGCTGCAAATAATTAAGTAGTAAGGAGGAAAGGTGGAGTACAGAGCGGGATAATTCATTAGATCATCATGTACAAATCCTTTGGGAGGAGTATATGGCGATCATTTTTTAGACTAACCTTGTGTTCTTTTTTGCAGGAGACATTATTGTATTCATGCCTTTTCATTTATTATGATTTGTACGAGTGGTATTAGCGACAAGTGCTCATTCACTCGTAGGAGGAAAGATGGCATGCACAAGCATGAAACAAATGAGGAAAATGAACATTCATAGCATAAAAGAAGATTGGCAAAGAGATATATTGGAGCATCAAGAAAGGAGAACAACATTAGCAGGCTTAGATCAATCACCAGGCGACGCCAAGGAATTCACCAGCTTCAATACCTAGCGACGCGCAGGGTTCACCACTGCGCAGACCTGGCCTAGCACACCAAGTAGCGAGACAACACTCAAGCAGCGGAAGGGATTTTAATAGGTCCATCTAGCTAAAGACCTGGCGACGCGAGGGTAAATGCCAGCTATAGCACACTTTGCACCTGGTGATGCACAGTTCCCTTCTAGCGAGGAACCTGGCATCGCACAACGGCACGCATTTCACTACGCCTTGCACTACTGGGCAGCATGCTACCTATGGCTACTTTGGAATGATTTTTTGGGCACTTTGGAAACACAATGGGCTAAAACATGGACACAACAAGGCAATAGTACAACTAAGGAGAGGGTTCATGCAATGAATACAAGTGATAATCAAGGGAGGCCATGCGAAAATGATCATAAAACAATGCACTTCTTTGGACAGTGCATTTGGTTAGCTTTTGGTAAAACTCTTGTAATTCCTATAGATGCATGAAATATTGGACCAACTTCACATGGAGATGGAATGGAGGCATAATGCAAAGGATGATACAACATCAAAGGACGGTAGCTCAAACTACCAAATTTTGGACAATTATTACTATTGAGTGCAAGCTAGATGGATATAAATGCAAGAAGCCGAACTGGGCGGATATCTTCACTAGTAGAGGCTATTTGTGCAAGACGTGGATTACTCACCTGGGCACTAAATGCAATGGGCTTCAAGGGCTAGTTTTTAATTATATTTACTACATTAGACTTCGTGTGCTATCATTGTTGAGTATTTTACTCAACTTTGATAATAGGTTATATGTAGATTGCAGATTTTATTTCCTTCACCCCTAGGATCTCAGCACACTTTGTTTGTTTTAATTTATTTATGTAAATAGAAAAAAAATTAGACATACTGCCTAGTGTGTTGCTAAAAAAGCCCTCTATGTAACATCAAACATTACTCAAATAGTTCACGACAATATTACAAATATACGAAGCATCATAGCTTAAACCTTAATAGTCAATTCTAGGCTTATCATGGCTTAAGCACAACCCGATTATGGATACATACCCCCGAATTTAGCACATGGGCTCAATCCCCACACATATGCGTGCCCAATACCACATAGCTATCACAATAATTCAGGCAACTAGTGCCTCAACTTAGTTTAGATAAGATACTTACCTCGAGCGAACTAAATTATTCCCTTAACATACTTTTTTCTCGCGTAACAACCTTTGGAAGGCCCAAATCTAGCTAAAATAACGTAATACTATCAATAAATCCATAGGAAGTGATTCCAAAAGATAAAGCTATGGTGTTTAACTCAAATTAAAAATTCAACCCAATAAGTCAACCTTGGGCCTGTGCCTTGGAACTTGACAATATGCACAAATTCAGAACACCCATTCAATAATGAATCCAAGCATACTAAAATTATCAATTCCGACCACAAATCAAACCTCAAATCTCCAAATCTTACTCTCTAATACATGGACCATAAATCCCCAAATTTTACCTCAAACACACATAATCTAGGTGTCTAAATCAGTGGGTATTTAATGTTAATGGATAAAGTAATAAAAATTTGCATACCTCTTAAATTATGGTGAATTCCCTCAAAATAATTGTCCCTAACCGAGCTCCACAAGTCCAAAAATAAAGAAAAGATTCAAACCCTGGATTATATTAGTCTGCATAGCGATTCTTGCTTCTACAGGCTCACCAGCAGCACCTGTGGCTCTACTTCTGCGGAAGAAAACATGCTTTCGTGCCATTTCATTACACTCCCGACTAGCCGCTTTTACGGCCAAATCCCGCTTCTGCGATCCAAGGTCTGCTCTTACGGGACTGAACCATCGAAGTATTCTCAACTTTTGTGACAACAGCCTCCCAGGCCAATATCCACTTCTGCAACCAGCTGCCTGCACCTGCGAGCTCACAAGTGCAGAATTTTTCTTGCACCTGGGCAACCACCCAGCTCAACTCAGGACCGCTTCTGCGACCTTATGGCCGCTTTTACGGCTAAGCACTTGTGGCTAATTCCTCGCAGGTGCAGTTACACCATAACTAAACCCAACAGATTTCCATATGTCCAAAATTTCTATCCAATTTCAATGCGAATCACACCCAAGGCCCCCTGGGACTCTATCCAAATATACCAATACATCCTACAATATCATACAAACTTAGTCGAAGCCTCAAATTACATCAAACAACAACAAAAACACGAATCGCACCCAAACTCAAGCCTATTGAAACTAATGGATTTCTAACTTCTAAATTCGATGACGAAACCTATCAAACCAACTCCGATTGACCTCAAATTTTTCACACAAGTCATAAATGATACAAATGTTCTACTCCAACTCTTGGAACCACAATCTGATCCTGGTATTAACAAAGCTAACACAATTTGAGCCCGGTAATCAGGATGCCCTAGTCCGTATGGTTTGCCTGACAGAGAGTATAGAACATGCTGGTGTGTTCCATGTTGCATCATAACTCTCGTAGGCTAGGTAAAGAACCTAGACTCGCGCTACTCACACTCTAGAGTAGATGGCTCACTAATATCAAACCCAGTAGTTCTACTAGTTGGAACAGTTCAGCTTGTTGTTGCTACACAGCCTGGGGAGAGACCTGCGATAAGAGCTGAGGGGATAAAGAGGTTGGACAAGTTCACCAAGTTATTTCCCGCTCACTTTGGTGGTACACCATCTTAGTACCCCCATTATCTTTTGGACCGTTGCCATGAGATATTGCACAACATGGGTATAGTGGTGTCCAACGGAGTTGATTTCATAGTGTTTCAGATGTATGATTCTTCCAAGAGGTGGTGGCAGGTGTATGTTCAGGGCAGTCCAGTAGGATAACCTCATCTCACTTGGGCTCAGTTCTCATAGTTATTTTTGGAAAAGTTCATCCCCTTCACTCAGAGAGAGGACTTCCACAGTCAGCTTGAACACCTTCAGTATGGTAGCATGATAGTTACTCAGTATGAGACCGAATTTGTGAATTTATCATGCAATGAGGCTATCCTGATCCCTACTAAGCGGGAGAGGGTGTGGAGATTCATATATGGCCTTCAGGACTATTAGTGCACCACTGCTATAAAGTTACTACTGTAGTCATTCGATCCTTAGGGATAGTCTTAGACTTAGCAGTTATGCCAGCCGAGGAGTTGCTTTGAGTGTAGAGATGCAGGTCATATCAGGATGTACTATCCTAGATTGAGCAGCAACATGCCACAATAGGACCTTGTTCCATGGTTCTGACATCGGTTGCTCCAACACTCGCATGGCCAGCTAGAAGTAGGCTTCAGGTAGCCCAGTTTAGTGGTCAAATAGTGAAAGGTAGAGGTCAGTCAATGTGAGGGCATCCCAGAGGTGGAGGATAGATTGGTAGGGCTGAGCCCTATTATTATGCTTTTCTAGCTAGACCTAAGGCGGAGTAGTCTGATGTAGTTATTACAGGTACTATATCAGTCTGTCATAGAGATGCTTCCATGTTGCTTGATCTAGGTTCTACATATTCTTATGTCTCTTCATATTTTGCTTCGCATTTGATTATGCCTCGTCATTCTATTGATATTCCAGTTTTTGTGTCTATATTGGTTGGAGATTTTATACTAGTTTATCAAGTGTATTGATACTGTGTTGTTACTTTTAATGGCATAGTAAATCTTCTATTATTGGATATGGTGGATTTTGAGGTTATTCTTGGTATGGATTAGTTGTCTATGTATCACGCTGTGATGACCCGACCAGTCGTCTCATGAGTTACCACTCTAATTTCCTCATTTCTGCTCCTTATTTCTTTGTTTATCGGTTCTATATGTGAACGGGTTGGTTGGCTCGGGTTCGGAGAGGATTTGATAAGGTTTGAGACACTTAGTCTCTTTTGAGAAAGCTTAAGTTGGAAAAGTCAACCGAATGTTGACTTATGTGTTACATGGCTATGATGTGAGTTTTGATGGTTTGGATAACTTCGGGAGATGATTTAGGACTTAGGAGCGTGATCGAAATGAGTTTTGGAGGTCCGAAGTAGATTTAGGCTTGAATTGGCGAAATTGGATTTTTTGGCGATTTCCAGTTGATAGGTAAGATTTTGATATATGGGTCAGAATGGAATTCTGAGAGTTACAATAGTTCCGTGGTGTCATTTGGGATATGTGTGCAAAATTTTAGGTCATTCGGACGTGGTTTGGTTGGGTTTTTGATCAAAAGCATTATTTAGAAGATTTTTGAATTCTTAGGCTTGAATTCGATGCGAATTTGGTATTTTGATGTTGTTTTGAGAGTTCCAAAGGTTGGAACAAGTTTGAATGAGGTTATGGGATATGTTGGCATGTTTGGTTGAGCTCACGGGGTTCTCCGGTGAGTTTCAGATGGTCAATCGGACCATTCATGTTGTTCGGAATTACAGAAAAACTATGTATTGCAGAAAATTTAGACATTCGCGTTCGCGAAGGGTTAGTTGGTGAAAGCTGGGAATTAAGCCTTCGCGTTCGCTAGGAAGGCTCCATGTTCGCGAAGGGCTGATTGATTGGTCATCGCGTTTTCGTGAAGTGGACCGCTTTTGCGTAGAGGAGTTGGGCAGCTGAGCTTGAGGGTATTTTATTCATCGCATTCGCGAGTGAGGTAACACGATCGCGAAGGGTCAAGCGGAAGAAGTATCGCATTCGCGATGGGCAGGTCACGATCGCAAAGAGTAATTTTTGGTCAATGTGGATTTGTGTTTCCCGAACGCGAGGCGTTAACCGCATTCGCGAAGAAGGATTTTTAGCCTAGGCAGAATGTTTAAATGGCCATCTTGTCCGCGATTTTGGGGTTTATTTCCTCCATTGTTGAGCGTTTTGGAGTGTTTTGAAGAGGATTGAAGAGGGATTCAAGGGGAATCACTTGGAGGTAAGATTCATGGACTTAAAACTCTATTATAATGTGAAATCTACCTAATTAATCATGGGAATCAAGCCTAAAATTAAAGAACTAGGGCTTGAAATTGGATACCTAGAATTTGGGATTTGAGGGGTCGTTTGTGGATGGATTTTGATGCTTTTGGTATGTATGAACTCGGGGAGTGATAAGGAATCCATTGATGTGATTTTTAACGGAATCCGAGACGTGGGCCCTAGGGTCGGAATTTGTAATTTCGGGATTTATGCTATAAATTGATTATTTTCACTTGGTCTTTGTTCCCTTATCATATTTTGACATAGTGATTCTGATTTTAGATAGATTAGTCGTGAGTGGAGGCCGATTT
Source organism: Nicotiana sylvestris (assembly GCF_000393655.2). Lineage (NCBI taxonomy): Eukaryota > Viridiplantae > Streptophyta > Magnoliopsida > Solanales > Solanaceae > Nicotiana > Nicotiana sylvestris. Next base: position 157,360,947 of record NC_091065.1, on the reverse strand, counting down.
GAAGGCATCACGAGCTAGAGTTTGGACCAGATTGAGTTGAGTAATGATTGTAAATGATGTCCTGAGAATATGAAACCTTGGATTGCACTAGTTGTGCTATATTGAGGTGACACACACACTTGATGATGAGCGTGGGGTCGTGCACTGTTGGAGATTGTGACTTAGTTCATCCCGAAAGACTATTTTACCGTGTATTTGACTGAAATCTATTTGCTATCATCATGTTTTGGGCCTCGTGCCAACTATTTGAATCCTTAGGGGGTATTTTTATTGATATTTCCTCAATGTTTTGACTTTATACATGAACACAGTCATTCTATATTCCATTCTTTTAATAAATCAGCCATGTTTAGTCCGTTTTAACACATAAATGATCTTTTAAATGATAGTTTGGGCTAAGAATCATGTTTTACTATTGCCCGAGTGGCTTGTGAGGATTGTTGACTTAGTAGTGAGGAAGCACCGGACTATAATTCTGAAGTCGAGTGCCTAAGATATGTACGCCATGAGGTGACTTATTGATATGAGGCCGAGAGCCTAGTGATGATACCACGAGATGGTTTGATATTGTGCATGGGCTGTAAGGGGCCCCTCCAGGAGTCTGCATATCCCCAATGAGTGCGGGTACCTATTGTGATGTGAGATATAGCCCGAGGGGCTGGTATTGTTCTGAGATATTACGTGAGGGATGGATTTGTTGACATTGTGCACGATGGGCGAACCGTTATGTGTTTATCTTTCTTATTGTCTGTCATTTACTTGCTTAATTATTAAAAAGGCCTTTTATGAAGTTTTAACTGAAATAAAATGATTCTTACATATCTTTACTACTTTATTATAGCTTGTAATGTTCCTTACGTGATTTCTTGCTTTTAGTCTTTATTTATGATTATTAATCACTGAGTTGGAGTACTCACTATACTCCATGCACCATTGCAGATTCAGGCGTTGCTGATTCTGCTAGCGAGAGTTGAGATCTCCCGACAGACTTCAGAGTCCACGAGGTAGCGGTTTGGCATCCACAGTCCCGTGTTTCTCCTCCTTTATCTCATTTCTATCTCTTTATCTGTTATTCTATAATGGTTTAGTAGGCATTCCAGACTTGTAGCGTATTGATAGATGCTCATGACTAGTGACACCCCAGTATCGGGATGTGTTGGGTTATTTTCCGCAAACTGTACTATTAACTGCTTACTTTTGGATTATATATTACGTTTTAGACTTAATTGTTGTTGTTTAATTGCTTAAAACTGAAATGGGAAAGTGTCGTCTGGCCTTGTCTTCACGAGAGGCGCCATCACGACCAAATCTGGGTTTAGGGTCGTGACAAGTTGGTATCAGAGCCTAGGTTACATAGGTCTCACGAGTCATTAGTAGGTTTAGTAGAGTCTCGCAGATCGGTACAGAGACGTCTGTATTTATCCTCGAGAGGCTATAGAACTTTAGGAAAACTTCATATTCTTGAAACTCTTGTCGTGCATATTTGTTGAACTTTAGGAAAATTTCTTGAACTTTAGGACGGCCACCAGTACCACCAGCTGTGGCCTCTAGAGGCCGAAGATGCGGTTGTGGTTGCGGTAGGGGAAGGCATGTGGCCCACACAGCAACTAGGGCAGCACTTGCAGATCTACCAACAACACCAGCGTAGACACCAGTTGTGCCCATTGTGATTCCGGGTATTCAGGAGGCCTTGGCTCAGATTCTATCAGTTTGCACTGGCCTAGCTCAGGCGGTCTTGGTTACTACAGCTGCAACTACTTCTCAAGCTGGGGCAGGCACTCAGACTCCCGCCGCTCGCACACTTGAGCAGGTCATGCAGGGACTTCAAACACCGGGGACACATCCAGCCCAGCCGGTTGCAACTGCTCAGGAATATGTAGTTCCTGCCTTGTCAGAGGACGAGCAACGTAGGTTGGAGAGGTTTGGTAGACTTCAGCCTCCGACCTTCAGTTGTGTGGAGGGCGAGGATGCCCAGGGTTTCTTAGATAAGTGTCAGAGGATGCTTCGTACAACATGTATTCTGGAGACTAGCGGGGTCGCTTTCACTACTTATTAGTTTTCTGTAGCTGCCTTCACTTGGTGGGAGACTTTTGAGAGGCGTAGGCCTGTTAGTGCAGCATCCCTTACCTGGCAGCAGTTCTCCGTTCTCTTTCTGGAAAAGTATGTGCCACAGTCTCGTAGAGAGGAGCTGCGCAGGAAGTTTGAGTGGTTGCGTCAGAGAGAGATGACTGTGACACAGTATGAGATGAGGTTCTCCGAGTTAGCTCGTCATGCTATTTGGTTGGTTCCGACAGATCGAGAGAGGATTAGGAGGTTTGTCGATGGCCTTACTTATCAGCTTCGTATTGTCATGACTAGGGAGAGGGTGACTGGTGCTATTTTCGAGGAGGTTGTAGACATTGCTTATGAGATTGAGTTTGTTCGTCGCTAGGAGCGATAGGAGAGGAAGGAAAAGAGGCCTCGAGGATTTAGTAGTTATAGTGGTGCTCCTTCGAGAGGTCAGTTTTAGCACGATAGAGGTCGTCCATTCAGACATGCTCAGCCAACTCGCTTAGGTTATCGTGCGGCGTCATCGGGTCATGGTTCTCACAGTTCTCATCAAGGCTAGTCATCACTTAGTGTCCTTCCAGCTCAGAGTTCGTCCCGTGCTCCATCGTTCAGGGCTCTTCTATGCCAGGTGCATCTGCTAGTCACTCCGGTGCAAGGGGTTACCTTCAATCCCCTTCTCCGGCACCTGGGAGTTGTTATGAGTGTGGATATATGGGTCATATATGGAGGCACTGCCCTCGTCGTCTTGCGAGTTCATCTTAGAAAAGGGGTCAGTCATCGGCTCAGCACCAGTTACTTTACCACCACCCGCCCAGCCAGCTAGGGGTGGAGGTCAGTCAGCTAGGGGTCGCCCTAGAGGGGGAGGTCGATCAGGTGGTGGTCAGGCACATTTCCATGAACTTCCAGCTAGACCCGATGCTATTTCAGTCTGCCACAAAGATGCCTCTATATTATTTGATCCTGGTTCCACCTTTTCTTATATGTCATCATACTTTGCTCGTTATTTGTCTATGCCCCGTGAGTCTCTTGTTTCATATGTTCATGTATCTACCCCGGTGGGCGATACTATTATTGTAGACCGTAAGTACTGGTTGTGTGTGGTGACTATTAAGGGTTTGGAGACCCAAGTGGATCTTTTATTATTGTGTATGGTGGATTTTGATGTTATTTTGGGCATGGATTGGCTATCTTCGTGTTGTGCTATTCTGGATTGTCATGCTAAGACAGTTACATTGGCTATATTGGGTGTGCCACGGATTGAGTGGTGAGGTTTGACTGATCATGTTCACAGTAGAGTAATCTCATTCTTGAAAGCCCACTATATGGTTGGGAAGGGTTGTCTCTCGTATCTAGCCTTTGTGAGGAATGTCAGTGCAGAGACTCCTACTATTGATTCTGTTCCAGTTGAGGGATTTTCCTGATGTATTTCCTGCAGACCTACTGGGTATGCCACCAGACAGGGATACTGATTTTGGTATTGACCTGGTGCTGGGAACTTAGCCCATTTCTATTCTGCCATATCGTATGGCACCATCGGAGTTGAAGGACTTAAAGGAGCAGCTTCACGAACTCCTCAATAAGGGGTTCATTCAGCCTAGTGTGTCACCATGGGGTGCGCTGGTTCTACTTATGATGAAGAAGGATGGCACTATGAGGATGTGCATTGATTATAGGCAATTGAACAAAGTAACAGTTAAGAACAAGTATCCTTTGCCTTGCATTGATGATTTAATTATTCGACCAGCTTCAGGGAGCGAGATTGTTCTCCAAGATTGATCTCCATTCAGGTTATCACAAGTTGAAGATCAGGGACTTAGATATTTTTAAGACAACTTTCAGGACCTGATATGGTCAGTATGAGTTCTTGGTGATGTATTTTGGGCTGACTAATGCCCCAGCAGCATTCATGCATTTGATGAACAGCGTGTTCCGGCCTTATCTCGACTCATTTGTCATAGTCTTCATTGACAATATTTTGGTGTATTCGCGTAGTCAGGTGGAGCATGCAGAGCATTTGAGAGTTGTGTTGCAGAGATTGAGGGAGGAGAAGCTTTATGCAAAATTCTCCAAGTGTGAGTTTTGGCTCAGTTTAGTGGCTTTCTTGGGCCACGTGGTGTCCAGCGAAGGTATTCAGGTTGATCCGAAGAAGATAGAGGCGATTCAGAGTTGGCCCAAACCATCCTCAGCCATAGAGATTCGCAGCTTTCTTGGTTTGGTGGGTTATTATTGCCGGTTTGTTCAGGGTTAATCATCTATCACATCACCCTTAACCAAGTTGACTCAGAAGGGTGCTTCATTTGTATGGTCAGATGAGTGTGAGGAGAGATTTCAGAAGATCAAGACAACCTTGACCACCGCTCTAGTGTTAGTTTTGCCATCTTCTTTAGGTTTATATACCGTGTATTGTGATGCTTCGAGAGTTGGTATTGGATGTGTTTTGATGTAGGAGGGTAGAGTTATTGCTTATGCTTCTCATCAGTTGAAGCACATGAAATGAACTACCCCATTCATCATCTGGAGTTGGCTGCCATTGTGCATGCGTTGAAGATTTGAAGGCATTACTTATATGGTATGTCTTGTGATGTGTTTACTGATCATTGTAACCTTCAACACTTGTTCTAGTAGAAGGATCTTAATTTGAGGCAGCGGAGGTGGTCGGAGTTGCTAAAGGATTATGATATTACTATATTGTACCATTCGGGGAAGGCCAATGTGGTGGTCGATGCCTTGAGCCAAAAGGCGGTGAGTATGGGAAGTTTGGCATATATTCCAGTTGTGGAGACACCTTTTGCAGTTGATGTTCAGGCCTTGGACAATTGGTTCATGAGGTTGGATATTTCAGAGCCCAGGCGGGTATTGGATTGTGTGGTTTCTCGGTCTTCCTTACATGATCGCATCAGAGAGTGCCAGTATGATGATCCGCATTTGCTATTCCTAAAGGACAGAGTTCAGCATGATGATGCCAAAGATGTGACCATTGGCGATGATGGGGTGTGGAGGATGCAGGGCCGGATTTGTGCGCCCAATGTGGATGGGCTTCGGGAGTTGATTCTGGAGGAGGCCCATAGCTCGTGGTATTCCATTCATCTGGGTGCCGCAAAGATGTATCAGGATTTAAGACAACACTATTGGTGGAGGAGAATGAAGAAAGACATTGTGAGATTTGTAGCTCGGTGTCTCAATTGTTAGCAGGTGAAATATGAGCTTCAGAGACCAGGTGGCATGCTTCAGCGGATGGATATTCCAGAGTGGAGGTGGGAGCGAATCACTATGGACCTTGTTGTTGGACTTCCACAGACTTTGAAGAAGTTCGATGCTATTTTGGTGATTGTGGATTGGTTGACCAAGTCCGCGCACTTCATTCCTGTGTGTACTACCTATTATTCAGAGCGGTTGGCAGAGATCTATATCTAGGAGATTGTTCGTTAGCATGGTGTCCCAGTTTCCATCATTTCAGATAGGGGCACTCAGTTTACTTCACAGTTTTGGAGGTCTGTGCATCGAGAGTTGGGTACTCAGGTCGAGTTGAGCACAACTTTTCACCCTCAAACAGACGGGCAGTCCGAGCGCACTATTTAGATATTAGAGGACATGTTGCATACTTGTGTCATTGACTTTAGAGGGTCAGGGGATCAGTTTCTACTGCTTGCAGAGTTTGCTTATAACAACAACTACCAGTCGAGTATTCAGATGGCTCCATATGAGGCTTTGTATGGGAGGCGGTGTAGATCTCCATTTGGTTGGTTTGAGCCGGGTGAGGCTAGGCTATTGGGGACAGACATGGTTCAAGATACTTTTGAAAAGGTGAATGTAATTCAGGAGAGGCTCTGTACAATGCAGTTGAGGCAAAAGAGTTATGCTGACAGGAAGGTTCGAGTTTTGTCCTACGTGGTTGGAGAGAAGGTTCTGTTGAAGGTTTCGCCCATGAAAGGTGTTATGACGTTTGGAAAGAAGGGTAAATTGAGTCCTCGGTTCATTGGGCCTTTTATGGTGCTTCGGAAGATTGGGGATGTGGCTTATGAGCTTGCTTTGCCACCAAGCTTGTCGAGTGTGCATTTGGTATTTCATGTTTCTATGCTCCAGAAGTATATTGGGGATCCGTCTCATGTTAAGGTAAAAAATATAGCTTCAGTGAAAGTGCAGTGGAGAAGTCGGCCCGTGGAGGAGGCTACCTGGGAGACCGAGCGGGAGATGCGAAGCAGATATCCTCACCTATTTGAGGCTTCAAGTATGCTTCTTGACTTATTCGAGGTCGAACGTTTGTTTAAGTTGGGGAGGATGTGACGACCCTGCCAGTCGTCTTATGAGTTATAGCTCTGATTCCCCCATTTCTGCTCCTTATTCCTTTGTTTATCGGTTCTATATGTGATCAGGTTGGTTGGCTCGGGTTCAGAGAGGATTTGTTAAGGTTTGAGACACTTAGTCTCTTTTGAGGAAGCTTAAGTTGGAAAAGTCAACCAGATGTTGACTTATGTGTTAGAGGGCTTGGATGTGAGTTCTGATGGTTCGGATAGCTTCGGGAGGTGATTTGGGACTTAGGAGTGTGATTGGAATGAGTTTTGGAGGTCCGGAGTAGATTTAGACTTGAATTGACGAAATTGGTTTTTTTTGGCAATTTCTGGTTGAAAGGTGAGATTTTGATATAATGGTCGGAATGGAATTCTGAGAGTTGCAGTAGTTGCGTTGTGTCATTTGGGATGTGTGAGAAAATTTTTAGGTTATTCGGATGTAGTTTGGTTGGGTTTTTTATCAAAAGCATAATTTAGAAGATTTTGGAATTCTTAGGTTTAAATCCGATGCGATTTGGTGTTTTGATGTTGTTTTGAGCATTTCGAAGGTTGGAACAAGTTCGAATGAGGTTATGGGATATGTTGGCATGTTTGGTTGAGGTCTCGTGGGCCTCGGCTGAGTTTTTGGTGGTCAATCGGACCATTTCATGTTGTTTGGAATTTCAAAAAAACTGTTGTGTGTTGCAGAGAATTTAGACCTTTGCGTTCGCGAGTGGGTCCTTGAGTTTGCGAAGGGTTAGTTGGGGAAGACTGGGAATTAAGCCTTTGCGTTCACCAGGAAGGCTCTTCATTTGTGAAGGGCTAGGTGATTGGTCATCGCGTTCGCATGAAGTGGACCGCGTTCGCGTAGAGGAATTGGGCAGCTGAGCTCCAGTGTATTGTATACATCGCGTTCGAGAGCGAGGTAATGCGATCGCGAAGGGTCAAGCAGAAGAAGCATTGCGTTCGCGATGAGCAGGTCGCGATCATGAAGAGTAATTTTTGGTCAAAGTTGATTTGTGCTTCGCGAACGCGAGGCATTGACCGCATTCGTGAAGAAGGATTTCAGGCCTAGGAGAATGTTTAAATAGTCGTCTTGTCCGCAATTTTGGAGTTTATTTCCTCCATTGTTGAGCGTTTGTGGAGGTTTTTGAAGAGATTGAAGAAGGATTCAAGGGGAATCACTTAGAGGTAAGATTGATGGACTTAAAGCTCGATTCTAATGTGAAATCTACCTAATTAATCATGGGAATTAAGCCTAAAATTGAAGAACTAGGGCTTGAAATTGAACACCTAGAATTTGAGATTTGAGGGGTCGTTTATGGATGGATTTTGATGCTTTTGGTATGTATGAATTCGGGGAGTGATAAGGAATCTATTGATGTGATTTTTACCGGAATTCGAGACGTGGGCTCGGGGGTCAGGTTTTGGTAATTTCGCAATTTATGCTATAAATTGATTATTTTCGCTTGGGCTGCGTTCCCTTAGCATATTATGACCCCGTGATTCAGATTCGAGAGGCAAAGGCGTCGCGGGCTAGAGTTTGGACCGGATTGAGGTGAATAATGATTGTAAATGATGTCCTGAGGGTATGAAACCCCGGATTGCACATCGTTGTGCTATATTGAAGTGATGCACACGCATGATGACGAGCGTGGGCTCGTGCACTATTGGGGATTGTGACTTAGTCCGTCACGAAAGGCTATTTTACCGCGTATTTGACTGAAATCTATTTGCTATCATTATGTTTTGGGCTGAATGCCGTATTTGGGCCTCGTGCTAACTATTTGAACCCTTAGGGGGTATTTCTATTAATATTTCCTCACTGTTTTGACTTTATACTTGAACTCATGCTATACTCCACTGTTTTCATAACTCAGACATGTTTACTCCGTTTTAGCACTTAAATGATCTTTTAAATGATATTTTGGGCTGAGAATCATGTTTTACTATTACCCGAGTGGCTTGTGAGAATTTTTGACTGAGTAAGGCTGAGGGCATTTGTTGTGAGGAAGCACCGGACTATGATTATGAGGCCGAGTGCCTAATATATGTACACCACCAAGTGGCTTGTTCATATGAGGCCGAGAGCCTAGTGATGCTGCCACGAGATGGCTTGATATTGTGCTTGGGCCGTAAGGGGCCTCTCTAGGAGTCTGCACAACCCTAGTGAGCGCGGGTACCTATTGTGATGTGAGAAATAGCCCGAAGGACTGGTATTGTTCTGAGATATTTCCCGAGGGCGGATTTTTTGACGTTGTGCCCGAGGGGTGAACCTTTATGTTTTTATCTTCCTTATTGCCTGTCATTTACCTGCTTAATTGTTAAAAAGGCCTTTTATGAAGTTTTAAGTGATCTAAAATGATTCTTACATATCTTTACAGCTTCCTTATAGCCTGTAATATGCCTTACGTGATTTCTTGATTTCAGTCTTTATTTATGATTATTACTCACTGAGTTAGAGTACTCACTTTACTCCCTGCACCTCGTGTGCAGATTTAGGCGTTGCTGATCCTGCTAGCAAGAGTTGAGAGCTCCCGGCAGAGTTCGGAGTCTACGAGGTAGCTGCTTGGCATCCGCAGTCCCATGTTTCTCCCCCTTTATCTCATTTCTATCTCTTTATCAGTTATTCTGTAATGGTTTAGTAGGCATTCCAGACTTGTAGCATATTGATAGATGCTCATGACTAGTGACACCCCGGTATCAGGTTGTGTTGGGTTATTTTCTGCAAACTGTATTGTTAACTACTTACTTTTGGATTTTTTATTACGTTTTAGACTTAATTCTTGTTTTTTAATTGCATAAAATATAAATGGGTAAGTGTCGGCTGGCCTTGTCTTCACAAGAGGCGCCATCACGACCGGGTCTGGGTTTAGGGTCGTGACATATGCTATCTTGGATTTTCATCCCAAGACTGTGACTTTAGACATGTCGTAGTGGCCTAGATTGGAGTGGAGAGGGACTCTTGGTCACTTCACTAGAAGGCTGGTGTCATATTTGAAGGCTCGACATATGGTCTAGAAGGGATGTTTAGTGCATTTGTCATATATCCGTGATTCTAGTACAGAGGTTCCTTCTATTGATTCGGTTCCGGTTGTGAGTGAATTCCCTATTGTGTTAACCATAAATTTTCTGGGCATGCCACCTGATTGGGATATCGACTTCTACATTGAAATGGTTCTGGTGCCCATCCCATTTCTATTCCACCGTAGCATATGTCTCTAGATGAGTTGAAATAATTGAAGGAGCAGTTGCAAGATTTGCATGGCAAGTGATTCATTATACCTAATGTCTCGCCTTGGGGTGCACCTGTGTTGTTTGTGACGAAAAAAGGATGGATCGATGAGGATGTGCATAGATTATCGGCAGTTAAACAAGGTCACTATCAAGAATAAGTATCCGTTGCGGAGGATTCATGGCTTATTTAACCATATTTAGGGTGACAAGGTGTTTTCCAAGATCGATTTGAGATCTAGCTACCATTAGCTAAATATTAGGGCATCAAATGCCCCTAAGACAACTTTTCGGACTCGTTATAGTCATTATGAGTTCTTGGTGATGTCATTTGTCTTGACCAATGCTCTAGCATCCTTTATGGACTTGATGAAACCGAGTGTTCAAGACCTATCTGGATTCCTTTGTGATCTTCTTAATTGATGATAATTTGGTTTACTCTCATACCCGAGGGGAGCATGAGCAACATCTACGGATTGTACATCAGACTTTGAAGAATCATCAGTTATATACTAAGTTTTCAAAGTGTGAGTTCTGGTTGGATTCAATTTTCTTTTTAGGTCATGTTTTGTCTTCCAAGGGTATCAAGGTGGTTCCTAAGAAGATTGAAGCAGTTCACAACTGGGTTAGACCTACTTCAGCTACAGAGTTTTGAAGCTTCTTAGGTTTTGCAGTATTATCGATGATTCGTGGAGGGGTCTTCATCTATCTCAGCCTTATTAACTAACTTGACCTAGAAGGGTTCTCTTTTCAGATGGTCCGACGAGTGTTAGGTGAGCTTTGAAAAGCTCAAGCCTGCATTGACTACAACCCTTGTGTTGTTGTTGTCTAAAGGTTCGGGATCTTATATTGTGTATTGTGATGCATCACATATTAGACGTGGCACAGTATTGATGCAGGACAGTAGGGTGATTGCCTACGCATATCGTTAGTTTAAGGTTTATGAGAAGAAATAAACTATGGATGATTTGGGGAAGGCCAATGTAATGAGTAGGAAGGCAAAGAACATCGGTAGTTAGGCATTTTTACAGGTAGTGGCGAGCCCTTTAACCATGGATGTTCAGGCTTTAGCCAATGGATTTGTGAGGTTGGATGTTTCGGAGCCTAGCCAGATTCTTGCTTGATTGATTTTGGATCATTTATATCCTTGTATAGTTAGCTGTTTTTTTGAAATATCTCAGTGCTTCACGATCCTGAAGCCGCTATCGCAATCGTGAAGGTGAAATTTGGAACATGGGGAAGTTACTCTACGTGAATGTGTCACGCCCGAAACCTGGGGAGGCATGGCTGGCACTCGGTGCCATAGTGGCCCGAGCGAACCACTCTGTAAATCATTCATTCCTTTTCATAACTATCATGGGCCAGCATGGCCACAACTCGTAATGTAAAATTTTAAGTGGGCAAATGTTATATCAATGAACCATCGTTCATAAAACAGGAATACATATGGGCCGTCAAGACTTCTAACATACTGTACATGGTAACCTTGTGTCTACAAAGCCTCTAAGATTATTTGACATAAAATGGGATAGGCTACCGGCCTACCCATAAGTCTATAGCAAAACTCTGACATGTGACTCATAGACTCGGCTGCACTCCGAATGAGATGGAGTCTTACCGATCATTCGCTAAATGCCAATATCATATACGATGGATGATTGTCAAACTGATTATCTATACCTTCAGGCATGAATGCAGCGTCCCCAACAAAAGGACGTCAGTACGAATAATATACCCAGTATGTAAGACATGTAAATAAGTAAATACCGGACATGTAAGAAAACGTGGAGTAAATGACTCAGTCTCTAAATCTGGATGGCTCTGTAAATCAAAATTAGGAAATATCATTAATGTCATGCATATCCATATAAATGTCATGTAATGCATAGGTCTGTACGTACATAACATCATCAAACCTCTAAGGGCATCCCATCATATCATTTCAGCCACTGTGGGTAACATCATCATCGTATACCAGCTGATCAGGTGGTGGTGCATATATAACGCAGTATCCTTTTTCCCATATCCCATATAAATATTTTTATATATATACACATATATAATGCCATCTGGTGCCATTATGGGCAAAATCATCAACGTATACCAGTTGATCAGGTGGTGGTGCGTATATAACGCCATAACCTTTTTCCATATCCCATATAAATATAATATACATATATACGTGTATATAACACCATCTGGTCATAAGTCAATGTACATGTATGAATTCATGAAATGCATATTAAATATGTTAATAAAATCTCCTCGGAATGCCATAAAAATCAATACACCTTTCGGATAAACTTTATCAAATACGTAACACACAAGTCTATTATCACAACCTAGTATTAAAAATGAGGTAAATTAATTAACCAGTAAAGTAAATAAAATAATGTTGGTTAAGTAAAACACAAAACAATTGAAAGAGAAAAAATCTGAGGGGGGGGGAATAACATACAAGGATACCTGTTGTCATAATATAGACCGTAAACGATTACTTAGACTCATATACTTAAACATCAAAATGCAGATATTCATTCTCAAATAAAAATGTACTTCAAGCGGGCTTCAAACCTTACAATTCCTACATCATTTAGCAATTTAGTTTTTTAATAAAAATATCTCACCAGGTTTAATCATCATGAATCACCAATTCTTTTAAGGTAATGTTCTTTTAGATTGTGAATAAACTATATAGATCGCTTAATCATATAACATTCATGGTGCTATCTTGTGGTCTTATGTCATGACCCTACCCAGACCCGATCGTGATGGCGCCTCTTGTGAAGACAAGGCCAGCCGACACAAACCCCTAATTAAATTAATAGATATAATAATTCATAATTAAGTCATTAACAATGATAAATCCCATAATAAAAGAGAACTAGTACAATTTGCGGGAAAAAACACAGTCCGACATCGGGGTGTCACCAGTTATGAGCATCTAAACATGTGTCTAAGAGTCTGAAAGAGTTTATACAGTCTATTACAGAAACTAGAAATAAAAAGTATGATAGGAGGGAGAAATACTAGGCTGCGAACGCCGAGCAGCTACCTAGTGGACTCCGAATAGCCTGTTGGGAGCAATCAACCCTCACTAACGGGACCTGAAGCTCCTGAATCTGCACACAGGGTGCAAGGAGTAAAGTGTGTATTCCAACTCAGTGAGTAATAAAAATAATTGAAGAGTGAGCGATAAGAAATCACGTAAAACACAACAACATGCTATAAAAAGGCAGTGTAAAACCAATAAAATGCAATAAAACAGTGAAATCTTATAAAAACACCTTAGTTCAGTATAAGCTTTTTTAAAATACCTTTTTAATAGTTAAACAAGTAAATGAAAAGAAGCTAGAAAGGATAAACACATCAAATCAGCCCATCGGGCTATCTCTCATATCACAATGGGTACCCGCACTCACTAGGGGTTGTACAGACTCCAGGAGGGGCCCCTTACGGCCCAAGCGCAATATCAAGCCATCTCATGGCATAATCAATAGGCTCTCGGCCTCATATCAAGCCGCCTTGTGGCATACAACTCAGACCCTCGGCCTCATAATCATAATCAGTACAACACTATTGCGGCGTGCAACCCGATCCCATAATAATCCTCACAACACAGGCCCTACTCAGTTAGAAATCTCTAAAAGCCACTCGGGCACAGTAAAATATGATGCTCATCCCAAAATATCATTTTAAGTATTAAAATAGAGTAAACATGGCTCAGTTATATAAACAGTATAATATAGCATGACTGAGTACAAATATAAAATCAAAACAGTGAGGAAATAGTAGTAAAAGCGCCCTAAGGGTCCAAATAGTTTGCACGAGGCCCAAATATGACATTCAGCCCAAAACATAATGATAGCAAACAATTTTCAATAAAATACACAGTAAAACAGTTATTTAGGATGGACTAATTCACAATCCCCAACGGTGCACGACCCCATGCTTGTCATCTAGCGTGTGTGTTACCTCAACATAGCACAACGATGTGTAATCTGTGGTTTCACACCCTCAAGACAACATTTAAAATCATTACTCACCTTTATCCGGTCCAACTCTAGCCCGCGATGCCTTTGCCCCTCGAATCGGCTTTCGGATACTCTAAATCTAACCAAAATCAGTACATAACCATCAAAATATGCTAAGGGAACAAAGCCCACTCGAAAGAATCAAAATACAGCGCAAATCCCAAAATTGATCAAAACCTGACCCCCGGGCCCACATCTTGGAACTCGCTAAAATTTACATCAATTGAATCCTTATCACTCCACGAGTTCATTCAAATCAGAAGTACCAAAATCCGACCACAAATGGCCCCTCAAATCCCCAAGTTAATGTCTCTAATACCAAGACCTAATCCCCAATTTTTAACCCTCAATTTCCATAAATCTTAGGCCAAATCAGTGAAATAATGCCATATGATCGATTATTAAGTTCAAAAATCTTACTTGCAGGTGTTATCCCTTGAATCCCTCATCAAAATAGCTCCCTCAAGCTCAAACCCGAGTGAAAATGGTGAAGAATACCTCAAAAATCGCAAACGAAACCTTTTATACTTTCTGACCCAGGCTTTTCGCACCTGCAGTCCTTTTCTCGCTTCTGCAGTCCCGCTTCTGAGGCCTAATCCACCGCATTTGTGGTTTTCACTTAAATGGCCATTTCCGCATCCGCGGTTAAAAACCTTGCACCTACGCTACTGCAGGTGCGCCCACTTCACCGCTTCTACGGTTCCTGATGATTTTCTTCTTGGCCGCATCTGCGGCTGCCTTCCGCTTCTGTGAGCATCGTACCTGCGACATCCCTACCGCAGGTGCGGTTATGATATCAACAAAATACTTCAGCTGCCCCAACTCAACTTCAAACTTTCTGCCAACCATCCGAAATCACACCGAGGCCCCCGGGACCTCAAAAAAAAGCAGAAACTATTCATATACCACTACCCAAACTTATACCAATCTTCAAAACACCTCAAACAACATCGAATCAACCAAAGCACATCGAATTCAAGCCTAAGGTTTCACAACCTTCCAAATTCTGCTTTGATCAAAAAGTGTATCAAACCACGTCTAAATGACCTGAAATTTTGCACACACATCCGAAATGACACAACAGACCTACTGCAACTCCCAGAATTCCATGCTGACCCCTATATCAAAATCTCACCTATTAACCGGAAAATGCCAAAATTCCAATTTTGCCAATTCAAGACTAAATCTACTTCGGACCTCCAAAACACATTTTGATTGTGCTCCTAAGTCCCAAATCATCTCCTAAAGCTATCCGAACCATCAAAATTTATATCCGAGCCCTTTTTCACACAAGTCAACATCCGATAGACTTTTCCAACTTAAGCTTATTCAAAAGAGACTAAGTGTCTCAGACCTTACCAAAACCTCTCCGAACCCGAGCCAACCAACCCGCTAACACATAATACATCTGAACGGGGCAATTACAAACTCAAATGGGGGAAACAGAGTGGTAACTCCTGAAACGACCTACCAGGTCGTTACATCTTATGTGAAGTGGTTCGAGCTTTGTTCCAAATTTGATCAGAAGATATAACAATAATTCTATCACGACCCTAAACCCGGACCCGGTCGTGATGGTGCTTCTCGTGAAGACAAGGCAAGCCGACACTTTCCATATCCAATTATTAACATTTAAACCATAAGAAATAAATCTAAATGATGATAAGATAATCCAAAGTTTACAGATAATAGCATAATTAGCAGAAAATAACCCAACACAACCTGATACCGGGGTGTCACTAGTCATGAGCGTCTAACAGAACGGAATACTCCAAATATATATATAACTACATTGTTTAATATAGAATCTAAGAACAAAAAGGAATCAGATAGGGGAGAGCTCAGGGCTGCGAACGCCATCAGCTACCTAGAGACTCCTCGGATCCGCCTGAGCCGGAATGATCAACACTCAGTAGCGGGACCAGATATGCCTGAATCTGCACACAGGGTGCAGGGAGTAAAGTGAGTACTCCAACTCAGTGAGTAATAATCATAAATAAAGACTAAACGTAGGAAATCACGTAAGACACAAACGATGTTTTAATGAAGTAGTAAAACCATTAAAAACAGTAAAACCAATGAAAGATAGGTAAAAATCCTTTAACTCAATTTAACTTCATGAAAAGCATTTTTCAATAATTAAGCAGGTAATCAACAGTAAATTATGAAAATAAACACATAAAGGTTCGCTCCTCGGGCACAGTATCCACAAATCCGCCCCTCGGGCAACATCTCAGAACAATATCAGCCACTGGGGCAATCACATAGAACCATACCAGCCCCTCGCTCAATCCCACATCACAATGGGTACCCGCGCTCACTAGGGGTGTACAGACTCCTAGAGGGGCCCCTTACGGCCCAAGCGCAATATCAAGCAACCTCATGGCATCATCACTAGGCCCTCGGCCTCATAATCAGTATCAAATGTTTCCTCACAACATAGGCCCTCGGCCTTACTCAGTCAAAATCCTCACGAGCCATGCGGGCAATAGTAAAACATGATTCTCAGCCCAAAAATATCATTTAAAAGATCATGTAAGTGTTTAAAACAGAGTAAACATGGCTGAGTACGAAAAACGTGAAATATAACATGACTGAGTTCAAGTATAAAGTCAAAATAGTGATGAAATACCAGTAAAAATCCTCGAAGGGTTCAAATAGTTGGCACAAGGCCCAAATATGGCATTCAGCCCAAATCATGGTGAACACAAATAGATTTCAGTCTAATATGCGGTAAAATAGTCATTCGGGACGAAATATGTCTCAATCCCCAACATTACACGACCCCACGCTCGTCGTAAAGCACGTGTGTCACCTCAATATAGCACAACAATGTGCAAGTCTGGGGTTTCATACCCTCAGAACATCATTTACAATCATTACTCACCTCGAACCGGTCAAATCTCTAGCTCGTGACGCCTTTGCCCCTCGAATCAACCTCCACTTGCGTCGAATCTATCCAAAATCAGAACGAGGATGTTCAAAATATTCTAAGGGAACGAGGCCCAAGCAAAAATAATAAAAATACGACACAAATCCCGAAATTACCAAACCCTGACCCCAGGCCCACGTCTCGGAATTAAATTTTTTTTTACATCAATAGATTCCTTATCTCCCCAAGAGTTCACACATATCAGAAGTTCTGAAATCCGACCTCAAATGGTCCTTCAAATCCTCAATCAAAGGTCTAAGTTTCCAAGCCCTAAGTTTCCCTAATTTTAGCCCTTAAATTCCATTAATCATAGCTCTAATCCGTGAAATAATAGTATAGGAATGAGTTTTAGGTCCAAATTCCTTACCTCGATGAAGTTCCCTTGAAATCCCTCTTCAAAATCGTCCAAAAAGCTCCCAAGCCAAATTAGAAATGGTGAAAATAGCTCAAAATCGCGAAGGACACAAGTTATACCTTCTGCCCAAACATTTTTGCATCTGCGATGAACTATACCGCACTTGTGCCTTCATAGATGAGGTCCCTTAACCGCTTCTGCAGTTTCTTCTGCTTTTGTGACTCCTCTTCCGCTTATGCGGTGTCGCACCTACGGTCCCCAGTGCACAGGTGCGGAAATACCAGAGCAGCAAAAAAATCTGCAAACCAACAATTTCTCAAACTCCCCGTCAACCATCCGAAATAACCCCGAGGCCCCTGGGACCTCAACCAAAGGCACCCACATATCCCAAAACCTTTTTCAAATTTGTACCAATATTCCAAACGCCTCAAACAACATCAAATCAATCAAAACACATCGCATTAAAGCCTAAGTTTCCAAAATCTTCCGAATTCCACTTTTGATCAAAAGACCAACCAAACCACGCCCGTATGACTTGAAATTTTGCACACACATCCCAAATGACACAACAGAACTACTGCAACTCTCAGAATTCCATTAAGACCCCTATATCAAAATCTCGCCTACCAATCAAAAATAACCAAATATCAACTTCGCCAATTCAAGCCTAAATCCACTCCGAACCTTCAAAACTCATTCGGATCACGCTCATAAGTCCCAAATCAACTTCCGAAGCTTTCCGAACCATCGGAACATACATCCGATCCCTCTAACACATAATTCAACATCCGGTTGATTTTTTCAATTCAAGCTTCCTCAAAAGAGACTAAGTGTCTCAAACCTTACCAAAAATCATTCTAGATTCGATCCGACCAACCCGATACCACATAAAACGGATAAACAAAGCATAAAGAAGCAGAAATGGGGAAAATAGAGCGGTAACTCGTGAGATGACTGGTCGGATCGTTACATCCTCCCCAACTTAAACAAACATTCATCCTCGAACGAGTCAAGAAACATACCTGAAGCCTCAAATAGGTGAGGGTATCTGCTCCGCATCTCCCGCTCGGTCTCCCAGGTAGCCTCCTCCACGGGACGACCTCTTTACTGCACTCTCACCGAAGCTATACCCTTTGATCCTAACTTTCGAACCTGACAACCCAAAATAGCCACTGGCTCCATATCATAAGTCAAATCATCATCCAACTGAACTGTGCTGAAGTCCAAAAAATTAGACGGATCCCCGAACCTTCCTGTCAGCATAACTCTTCTGTTCCGACTGTGCTGTATGAAGCCTCTCCAGAATCATCTTCACCTTTTTCCAAAGCATCCTGCACCAAGTCTGTCCCCAATAGCCTAGCCTCACCGGGCTCAAACCAACCAACTGGAGATCAACACCGCCTCCCATACAAAGCCTCATATGGAGCCATCTAAATACTCGAATGGTAGCTATTTTTATAAGCAAACTCTACAAGCGATAGAAACTGATCCCATGACCCTCCGAAATCAATGACACAAGCATGCAACATGTCCTCCAATACCTGAATAGTGCGCTCGGACTGCCCGTCCATCTGAGGGTGAAAAAATGTGCTCACCTTAACCTGAGTACCCAACTCTCGCTGCCCAGACCTTCAAAACTACGATGTAAACTGAGTGCCCCTATCTAAAATGATGGAAACTGGGACACCATGCAAACAAACAATCTCCCGGATATAGATCTCTACCAACCGCTATGGGAATAGGTAGTATACACAGGAATGAAGTGTGCGAACTTGGTCAGCCAATCCACAATCACCCAAATAGCATCGAACATCCCAGACTCTGTGGAAGTCCAACAAGAAAGTCCATAGTGATTCTCTCCCACTTCTACCTTATAATATCTATCCGCTGAAGTAAGCCACTCGGTCTCTGATGCTTATATTTCACCTGCTGACAATTGACACACCGAGCTACAAATCCCACAATATATTTCTTCATTCTTCTCTGCCAATAGTGCTGCCTCAAATCCTGATACATCTTCGTGGAACTTGGATGAATGGAATACCGCGAGCTATAGGCCTCCTCCAGAATCAACTCCCGAAGCCCATCCATGTTAGGAACACAAACCTGGCCCTACATCCTCAACACCCCATCATCATTAATGGTCAGATCTCTGGTATCATTATGCTGAACTCTGTCCTTAAGGACAAGCAAATGCGGATCATCATACTGACACTCTCTGATGCGATCATATAAGGAAAACCAAAAAACTACACAAGCCAATACCCAAATGGGCTCCAAAACATCTAATATAACGAACCGATTGGCCAAGTCCTGAACATCAACCACAAGAGGTCTCTCCCTATCTGGAATATATGCTAAACTCCCCATACTCACCGCCTTTCGTCTCAAGGCATCGGCCACCACATTGGCCTTTTCTGGATGGTACAATATAGTGATATCATATTCCTTAAGCAACTCCAACCACCTCCGCTGCCTCAAATTAGGATCCTTTTGTTTGAACAAGTGATAGAGGCTACGATGATCAGTAAACACCTCACAAGACAAACCATACAAGTAATGCCTTCAAATCTTCAATGCGTGAACTATGGCACCCAACTCTAAATCATGAATGTGGTAGTTCTTCTCATGGGGCTTCAACTGACGAGAAGCAAAAGCAATAACTCTACCCCCTGAATTAATACACAAGCAATGGAAACTCTCGAATCATCACAATATACGGTATATAAACCTGAAGCTGATGGCAAAACTAACATTAGAGTTGTGGTCAAAGCTATCTTGAGCTTCTGAAAGCTTTCCTCACACTCATCCGCCCACACAAATGAAGCACCTTTTTGAGTCCACTTGTCAAGAGCGATGCGATAGATGAGAATCCTTGAACAAAACGGCGATAATAACCCGCTAAACCAAGAAAGCTACAAATCTATATGGCTGAGGATGGTCTGGGCCAACTCTAAACCGCCTCTATATTCTTCAGATAAACCTGAATACCCTCGCTGGTCACCACGTGCCCTAAGAAAGCCATTGAACTAAGCCAAAACTCACACTTGGAGATTTTTTCATAAAGCTTCTCCTCTCTCAATCTTTACAAGACAACTATCAAATGCTCCGCGTGCTCCTCCTGACTACGCGAATATACCAGAATATCATCAATGAAGACTATGACAAACAAGTCAAAATAAGGCTGAAACACACTGTTCATCAAATGCATTAACGTTGCTAGGGCATTGGTCAGCCCAAAAGACATCACCAAGAACTCTTAATGACCATATCAGGTCCTGAAAGTCGTCTTAAGAATATTCGAGTCCCTGATCTTCAACTGGTGATAACCTGAACGGAGATCAATCTTGGAGAACACTCTCGCTCTCTGAAGCTGGTCGAACAAATCATCAATGCGAGGCAAAGGTTACTTGTTCTTAATTGTTACCTTGTTCAATTGTCTATAATCAATGCACATCCTCAAAGTGCCATCCTTTTTCTTTACAAATAGAACCGGCGCACCCCAAGGCGACACACTAGGCCGAATGAACCCTTTATCAAGGAGTTCCTAAAGTTACTCGTTTAATTCCTTCAACTCCGCTGGTGGCATACGATACAACGGAGTAGAAATATGCTGAGTGCCCGGTGTCACACCTCCTTTTTCCGCGCCCGAGGGGCGCAGGGGGAGTTTTTCCAATTAAAGGACAATCGAAACGGGATTGGTTTATTTATTTCAGAGTCGCCACTTGGGAGATTTAGGGTGTCCCAAGTCACCAATTTTAATCCCGAATCGAGGAAAGAATGACTCTATATTACAGTCTGCGTACCAGAAATCTAGATAAGGAATTCTGTTAACCCGGGAGAAGGTGTTAGGCATTCCCGAGTTCCGTGGTTCTAGCACGGTCGCTCAACTGTTATATTTGGCTTATTTATCTGATTTTAAATACAATATGAACTTATGTGCAAATTTTATCTTTTAACCGCTTTATCACTCACTGTTATTTTATAGGACTTGCAACATCGTGAAAACATGTCTCGAACCACGTTACATCAATGCACCCGTGGTTATTGACATATCTCGACTCGGTTGAGATCTGGATTTGGGTCACATAAATGTGCACCCGAATTAAGAAAAATAAATTATTAAGACGCGCCTAAGGCAACTAACGCATTTTTATTTTGGGGAAGGCCGTAAAATTTGCTAAACGGCATGTCCCGAATTCTAAGTATTTTTAATATAGATGCATTTAGAGGGCCCCGCAGCTTCTACATTTTTGTTTGTCGAGGCTCGTCTCATTTATTATTAAAAGGAATTTACAACGTCATTGAAATGCATCTCATACCACGTCACAGTCAATGTACCCGTGATTAGAGACACATTTCGATTTCGTTGAGATTTGGATTTGGGTCACATAAATGTGCACCCGAGTTTTTAAGAAGGTAAGGCTTATTAAAGCGCATCCTAAAGAGACTAACGTATTGTTATTTTAGGAGGGTTGTGAGATTTGCTAAACAACCCGTCCCGGAAACTAAATGCTTCAATAATATACATTTAACAAGGGCCCCGCATCTGCGCGTTTTGTTGATTTTCGTCGAGGCTCATCTCGTTTTTATTTTTTTAAAGGATATCCTATAGCAACTACGTTTCTTGTCGTATTCGTCTCTATCAATTGAAAACAGTAGATAGTCCTAATTAATTACATGCTTGCAAGTTGTTTGTAATGTGATTAGGAAATGCTTCAAAATCAAGACCGAAGCTGCGTGCACAGTCGGCCAAACGAATAATCATGGGCCCAAATCCAGCCCACGCGCGGTTGGCCAGACCTGGGCCACTGCTCGTTCGATGCGGGCCTGCCTGGTCTGTCTTCGACCTGGGCTCGACCCTTGTGAGGTTGAGGCCGTGAACTCGTTCTGGGTTCTATTGGCGTGGTATAAAGGGATCGCCTATTAAAGGGAAAGAAATTAACTAGTAGGGGATAGTTTTCATGCTTGGCCTACATTAAAGAATATACTACACAGTTAAACTAAGTCTGGGATACAACCTATTATATTGGGAATGTTTTCACCTAACAACATACATATATAAACTAACATTCAGCTAATCTACATTGATATATACTGGGCATACATGCTACTTCCATTGTCAAATCAGGAATGAAAATTATTATACAGTACATGATATATAATGTAACAATTTATGTATAAAGGTCACTCTTCAGGTCTTTTCTTTTGTATTCATGCTCAACTTTCCAATTACATTTGACAGAGTATTAGTCATGTACCTGGTATAGAGAGACAAAAGAAGAAGGAAAGGATCAGCTGGGCAGTATGCAGTAAATACAGCAGCAGCAGATACACAGCAACAGCACAGCAACAAACCAAACCAAATGTTTTCCACAAAACCTCAGACGACCAACAATATTTCCCAGAACAAAGAGGACCAACAAATAGTCGAGTACCAAACCAATGAACCCAGAAAAGCAGGATGAAACCAACAGCAAACAGAGTATTCAATGCAGCAACACTACCAATTCAATAACCAGAAACAGCTCAACCAATGCAAACCAAGAACTTGGCCAAGACAGCTTGACCAATATACACTCTTATACAACTTTCAGGCAATGTTTGGTTGCAGTGTTTATTGGAAACTAACCTATGTTTTTCAGTTTTCTTTAGACTCACTAGACCTCTCTTTAGACTAAAATTTTCAGCCTTTTGTTTTCTCCTCTCTCAAAGCTAAAAGTCCAGCCTCCGACCCTTAAACTTCAGCCCCTGTTTTAGTTATCTAATGGCCTATTTATAGGCCAAATGCACCATTACAGCTGAGCTGCCCTGCCTGCCAATTGGCAGCATGCCCATACTCTTTAAGCCCATCCTCAGCATGCTTGGTGTCAGCTCCCTTTATTCCCCA
The DNA here is from genome assembly GCF_000393655.2 of Nicotiana sylvestris. Taxonomy (NCBI): domain Eukaryota; kingdom Viridiplantae; phylum Streptophyta; class Magnoliopsida; order Solanales; family Solanaceae; genus Nicotiana; species Nicotiana sylvestris. The sequence goes on along the minus strand of NC_091065.1, from coordinate 157,338,185 downwards.
CGCCTGGTTTTGTTTAATCCAGAATTATGGGCTCATTTGTTTATTCATTTTGAGCCCCCATACCCTTGTGTCTTGTTCCCCATTGGTATTAGTTTAATCCCAAATTAGTACCCTACTTGTCAGCTCATTTAAACTAGTTATTTCTGTTCTTTTAAACACCCCAGATTACCCCCGTTAACCTTGATTATTACTGCCTCTGCCTATTGCAGTCTCAGGACATTTTTTGCACTGATGAGAGCTCGAGCTCAGGACTGCCTAAACTGAACCCTTTTAGTCATTTTTAATGCCAACAGACCATTTCAAACATTACTAGGTCATCCAGCCAGTGTCCGAGTTTAATTAGTTATGTGAAAATCCTAGCTCCTTCGATTCATTAGTTATAGAAAACTAATCGACGACATTTATCGAGTCGACTATACTAATTATAGCAGGTAATAATCGATCGCTCACATAAATAATACGTTTAGGGACCTAAAGGGCATCAGACAATTCTGTGTTAAATAACTGGGAACCTATATAAGTTTATTCATTTGACGACCAATCTAATCGAACAGGTTCATCACAGAGCACATTCAGAATACAAACAGAAGACTAACGACCAAATAAAAGGTCTTTACAGAGATGAAAGAAATCTGGATGAAAAATAACAAAAATAACAAACAAACACAAAGAGATATGCTGACAACTTATTTGGAAATAAAAACAAAAGAACGGAAAACTTACCAAAACGTTTAAACCAAACAGACCCAAATCAAACTCGACTTCGAACTTTTGAGGCCGAACAAACCTTAATCAGGGTGTTCTCGCATGAGAACACCTTGGTTAAGGTCTATTAGACCTCAAACCTATGTCAAACTGGCCGGTGTTCCACAGGTGCATGTGTTTCAAAAGTCTGGATTTCCAGATCTGGATTTTTGGGAGTTGTGGGTAGATTCGGACCAAACCAAGTTTGGTTTGGTCACGAGGAAGGTCAGGGGAGTGTCTGGTGCGAGTTTGGGGTTAATCGGTGTAGATCTGGTTTTTTACTCGAATCTTCGTTGGAAGATTCGAGAAGCTATGGGTCGATTCGAGGTGAACGGTTAACAGCTTCGTGTTCAGGGTGGTTGGGTGCATCGGGGGTGTTATTTTGGTGGTCATCGGAACTGTGGTTGCCAGGCTTATGGTGGGAAACCTAGGCTGCTAGGGTTTGAGAGGAAAGGGAGCCTGGGGAAGATGGTGAACAGTGGCCGAGGGGGGGGTGTGGCTTGGGGCGTGGGGTAAGGGGTTAGGTTTATATATGTATTGAGGGTTTAGATCCTGGCCATTGGATCAATTGAGATCAAGGGCCAGGATCTACTCATTGAGGAGAGACGACGTCGTTCGGGAGTGGGTTAAGACCGGGTAGGGGATTGGATCGGGTTGTGTTGACGGGTTTAGAGGAAGGCCTGGATCCGTTGGATCAATGGGAATGAACGGCCCAGATTAACTTGCCTGAAACGACGTCGTTTCGACTTAGCAGGGGCTGTATTGGACCGTTTGATTGCCATGAATCAACGGCTCAGATTGAGGCGCTGATACGACGTCGTTTGGGACGTGTCCGGGCAGCCTGTGTTTGGACTGGATCTGTGTCCTGGTCTTGGGCCTATTTTGTTTCATTTCTTGGCCCAAACCGATTTTCCCTACTCTTTTGCTTTTGTTTTCTTTCTTATTATTTTTTCTTTTCTTTTAAACAAAATAAAAATAACAAATAATAAGGTAACGGAATTAAACAACAATGCAACATTTTAACACAATTATCACAAAAATATTTACGTAGGTTAGCTAAAAGCCTAGGACGAACGATGCACACATATATATTTTGAATTTTCTTTTACTGACCGAATTACGGTTTAACCATCCTAATACATATATTTTGTATTTTGTTTGTTAATGATAAAATGCAAAAATGGACAGATCCACAAATGACTAACAACACATGAAAACTCGAACAATTTGTACAATGAAACCATTTGTCACTATTTTTATTTTCTTTTGGAGCGATTGTCCGTAAAGCAAAAATCACGTGCTTACAGCTGCCCCTCTTTGCACGGAGACACGAAGGGTTTTCGCGCAAAGATAAAGCGAGCGATTTTTGCCCGTCCGAATACTCCATGTGAAGCATTTTTTGAAAAAGATTTGACCGAACCTTTGCTTCGGAGGTTTCCTACATATCCTGGGCTGAAACAGGAATCAGGTCAATGTAGTTCGGGAAATTTTGATAGCTGGGACTACCATGTGACTGTATTGCTTGCTGTTGTTGTGCGCTGTTGTATGCTGCTGTAGGATGCTATTGCTCAACCGATCTCCCTATTACATTGCTCTAAAAGGAAAACAAGAAGCTAAGCTAAACTAAGGATCCTGAAGTCTCATCCATCTTCGACTTGTTCTTGTTGCCTTGCTCTCTTGTCGGCTATCGCTTTCCTCCGATGTCTTTATCTTGTGCCTTTGGGAGATGATGTTGGTCCTTTGCTGACGTTTGAATGCCAGTTTTCATCACTTTGCTTGACCCGCTGGGGATACGACTTTCTTCTTTAAATCTTTCAATGGTTTCCTCCAGTGGTATGGCTTTTCATCAGAATTGTTATGTTGGGCATGCCATAGCGTTCTCAAACTGCTCTTTTGAGACGCGTTCCTTTTTCCTTTTGAATTGCGCGCTTGCCTCTGCAGTTGTCTGCTTCTTGATGCTGGGGATTTCATTGTTTCCTGTTTGGGGATCTCTGTTGTACCCTTCCGTCTTCAGGTGGGGTGACTGATTCTGAAATCTAGAGCTGAATGTATTCCCGCATTATACTGGTGGGCGACCTAGAACTTAAATGTATTCCCGCATTATACTGGTGGGTGACCTAGAACTTAAATGTATTCCCGCATTATACTGGTGGGCGACCTAGAACTTAAAAGTATTCCCGCATTATACTGGTGGGCGACCTAGAACTTAAATGTATTCCCGCATTATACTGGTGGGCGACCTAGAACTTAAATGTATTCCCGCATTATACTGGTGGGCGACCTAGAACTTAAAAATGTATTCCCGCATTATACTGGTGGGCGACCTAGAACTTAAAAGTATTCCCGCATTATACTGGTGGGCGACCTAGAACTTAAATGTATTCCCGCATTATACTGGTGGGCGACCTAGAACTTAAAAATATTCCCGCATTATACTGGTGGGCGACCTAGAACTTAAAAGTATTCCCGCATTATACTGGTGGGCGACCTAGAACTTAAAATGTATTCCCGCATTATACTGGTGGGCGACCTAGAACTTAAAAATATTCCCGCATTATACTGGTGGGCGACCTAGAACTTAAAAGTATTCCCGCATTATACTGGTGGGCGACCTAGAACTTAAAAGTATTCCCGCATTATACTGGTGGGCGACCTAGAACTTAAAAGTATTCCCGCATTATACTGGTGGGCGACCTAGAACTTAAATGTATTCCCGCATTATACTGGTGGGCGACCTAGAACTTAAAAATATTCCCGCATTATACTGGTGGGCGACCTAGAACTTAAATGTATTCCCGCATTATACTGGTGGGCGACCTAGAACTTAAAAGTATTCCCGCATTATACTGGTGGGCGACCTAGAACTTAAAAGTATTCCCGCATTATACTGGTGGGCGACCTAGAACTTAAATGTATTCCCGCATTATACTGGTGGGCGACCTAGAACTTAAAAATATTCCCGCATTATACTGGTGGGCGACCTAGAACTTAAAAGTATTCCCGCATTATACTGGTGGGCGACCTAGAACTTAAAATGTATTCCCGCATTATACTGGTGGGCGACCTAGAACTTAAAAATATTCCCGCATTATACTGGTGGGCGACCTAGAACTTAAAAGTATTCCCGCATTATACTGGTGGGCGACCTAGAACTTAAAAGTATTCCCGCATTATACTGGTGGGCGACCTAGAACTTAAAAGTATTCCCGCATTATACTGGTGGGCGACCTAGAACTTAAATGTATTCCCGCATTATACTGGTGGGCGACCTAGAACTTAAAAATATTCCCGCATTATACTGGTGGGCGACCTAGAACTTAAATGTATTCCCGCATTATACTGGTGGGCGACCTAGAACTTAAAAATATTCCCGCATTATACTGGTGGGCGACCTAGAACTTAAATATTCCCGCATTATACTGGTGGGCGACCTAGAACTTAAAAGTATTCCCGCATTATACTGGTGGGCGACCTAGAACTTAAAAGTATTCCCGCATTATACTGGTGGGCGACCTAGAACTTAAATGTATTCCCGCATTATACTGGTGGGCGACCTAGAACTTAAAAATATTCCCGCATTATACTGGTGGGCGACCTAGAACTTAAATGTATTCCCGCATTATACTGGTGGGCGACCTAGAACTTAAAAATATTCCCGCATTATACTGGTGGGCGACCTAGAACTTAAATATTCCCGCATTATACTGGTGGGCGACCTAGAACTTAAAAGTATTCCCGCATTATACTGGTGGGCGACCTAGAACTTAAAATGTATTGAAATTGTTTCCCCGTTCTTCCGAGAAAATTTTCGACAATCGGCAGAAAATTTTCTGCCCCGGTTTTTGGTAACTTCCATGGCATTGCATCTTGTTGCCGTCATCAATTCTTTGCTCTCCTGCAAAAGACAAAAGGATTTAGTCAGTTTTAATCGTGGTGGTAGAGGGTGCCTTTCTGGCGAGCAATTTTTCTCTCTTCCCCTTTTCTTGCTCTTTGTCCCCATAATTGGTTGGCAGGTAAAGTTGCCTGTTGGGGGTCTCTAGCCTGCTGGGGATTGGTTTTCAATTTATCCCCTTTTCTGCTTTCTCTTTAAACACATGATGTGGGAGTCTGCTTCTAACTCCCGAAAACACTCCCTTTTGGAGCTTACTTCTTCCAAAATTTCAGGGCACAATCCCTGCACTGCCTGGGACCGGCCTTTAAGACTGTTTGTATCATCCTGCATTGGATGAATTCTCCTTTGGTTTCTGGTAGTAAGCTTTGAAAAATCCTTTCAAGACACATTTTAGGAAAAGAAATAAAGACATGGAAAAAAGAAAAACTTTCTGAACCAATATTTTGTGGGAGGAGACAATCCAAAGAACTTATCTGGAGGACACAACTGGTCCCCGTGATCATGACGTGCACCATAGATTCCCGACCCAGTCTATTTGTATCAATCGATTTGTCCGATGGTCTGACTTGCTGGGGATGATAGATGGATGTTCATCTTGTTGCGAATGTGGTAGCTTTGCTGATCTGTCTTGCCGCCCCATAGTGCCCTTCGAGGGGTTTTCACTAATGAGACTCTCTCTTTTCTCTCATCTCCCGGCGCCTCATGGTGCCTGTGAAGGTTTTCACCAATAAGACTCTCTCATTTCATATCCCTCATCTTACATCGCCTCTCGGTGCCTGCGAAGGTTTTCACCGATGAGACTCTCTCATTTTATTTCTTTCGAGGAATCGGGGTGTTGTAGATACGACCCTCTTTTCTGGAGATCCCTTTGACTATCAATTCGTTCCCAATCTTACGATCCTCTTCTTTGCTGGGGCTTGGTGTATTATTCTTGGTCTTATTCGCCTGACTCGACATCTCTTGAACATTGATCGGGAGGTCTTTTGGACGTTGATATTGGTTTTGGTGTGGGGTTAAAGAAAGGCTATGAAAGAAATGAAAATAATTTGATGGGTGATGTGCTACAACTTTTGGAATCGAACCTTTGTTGGAATTTTAAAACATAACTTCTGCCCCAGTTTTCTTGCTTGGGGAATTTATTATTTATACTTATGTTGCGCTATGTGCGTTACGCACGCTGTGTCTATTATGCACACTATGTACATTATGCATCCTATATTTATTATGATGCATACTATGACCGAGCCGTGAGGCGCCTACGTATCCTCTTTGAGGAATCAGGTCAAACGTAGTTCCCACGGTTTTGTATTTCTTTATGATTTCATCTTCTTTTTCTTCTTCTTTTTCTTTTCTCTTTTTTTTCTTTTTTTTTTCGTATCTTTCCCATTAGTGATTCCAAAAGAGGGGTATTGAAAGAATTTGCTTAAGGCTCAAAGGGGGAAGCAAGGGTTAAACAGTGTTTGGGTAGAAGAAAGAATTGCCTCCGTCATCTCATTATCCAATAAATGCCAAATACAAACAAACAAACCGAATAATTGCCGTACTTAAAGAAATTACGCATAATATCTCTTGACTGCATCTGAATTGATAGCCATGTCGACACATCTACCCTCGACATCTGTCAAACACAGAGCGCCGTTGGACAATACTCTGGTCACGATATAAGGCCCTTGCCAATTTGGGGCGAATTTGCCTTTTGCTTCGACCTGATGTGGGAGGATCTTCTTTAACACCTGCTGCCCTACCTCAAACTTCCTGGGGCGCACCTTCTTGTTATATGCTCTTGCCATTCTCTTCTGATACAGTTGACCATGGCACACTGCTGCCAATCTTTTCTCATCTATCAGGCTCAACTGTTCCAATCGAGCTTTTACCCATTCATCATCATCAATCCCGGCTTCAGTGACAATTCGGAGAGACGGAATTTCGACCTCCGCTGGTATCACGGCCTCAGTTCCGTATACCAACAAGTAAGGAGTTGTGCCTATGGAGGTCCGGACGGTAGTGCGGTACCCCAATAAAGCAAAGGGTAATTTCTCGTGCCACTGTCTGGACCCTTCCACCATTTTTCGCAGTATCTTCTTGATATTCTTATTGGCTGCTTCGACTGCTCCATTTGCCTTAGGACGATATGGGGTGGAATTGCGGTGTGTAATCTTGAATTGTTGGCATACCTCTCTCATCAAGCTGCTATTAAGATTCGCACCGTTATCCGTGATGATCACTTTTGGGATCCCAAATCTGCAGATGATATGGGAGTGAACAAAGTCCACCACTGCTTTCTTAGTTACTGATTTGAAGGTTTTAGCCTCAACCCATTTGGTGAAGTAATCAATGGTCACTAGAATGAACCTATGACCGTTGGACGCTGCTGGCTCGATGGGCCCAATGACATCCATGCCCCATGCTACAAACGGCCAGGGTGCTGACATCGTATGTAACTCTGTTGGCGGAGAATGAATCAAATCTCCATGTATCTGGCACTGATGGCATTTCCTTACGAAAGTGATACAGTCGTGTTCCATGGTTAGCCAATAACACCCTGTTCGAAGGATCTTTCTTGCCAATATATATCCGCTCATGTGTGGCCCACAAACTCCCGCATGTACCTCTTCCATGACCGTCATTGCTTGACTGGCATCTACGCATCTCAACAATCCCAAATCCGGGGTTCTTTTGTACAATACTCCTCCACTGAGGAAGAAACCATTCGACAAACGCCGAAGGGCTCTTTTTTGGTCTCCCGAGGCATGTTCTGGATATATCCCCATTCTGAGGTATTCCTTGATATCATGAAACCAGGGTTCGCCATCTGCTTCTTCTTCTACGGTATTGCAGTAGGCGTGCTGATCACGGACTTGGATATGCAGAGGATCAACATACATTTTGTCAGGGTGGTGCAACATTGATGCTAAGGTGGCTAAGGCATCTGCAACCTCATTGTGAACTCTCGGGATGTGTTTGAACTTCACCGATCGAAATTGCTTGCTCAGATCATGCAAGCATTGTCGGTATGGTATGAGCTTTAGATCTCGTGTTTCCCATTCACCCTGAATTTGATGTACCAAGAGGTCCGAGTCTCCCAAGACCAAGACGTCTTGGACATCCATGTCAGCAGCCAAGCGCAGACCCAAAATGCAAGCCTCATATTCGGCCATATTGTTGGTGCAATAGAAGCGCAGTTGAGCCGTAACAGGATAATGCCGTCCTGTTTCAGAAATGAGTACTGCTCCTATTCCAACTCCTTTTGCGTTTGCAGCTCCATCGAAGAAAAGCTTCCAACCCGGTTCCTCAGGTAATTCCAAATCAGTCGTGTGCATCACCTCTTCGTCAGGAAAATACGTTCTTAAGGGCTCGTATTTTTCGTCAACGGGATTCTCTGCCAAATGGTCTGCCAGTGCCTGGGCTTTCATGGCCGTCCTCGTTACGTAGATGATATCAAACTCTGTGAGCAGAATTTGCCACTTTGCCAACCTTCCCGTGGGCATAGGTTTCTGAAAGATATACTTCAATGGGTCCAAGCGGGATATGAGATAAGTAGTATATGAAGACAGGTAGTGCTTCAACTTCTGAGCTACCCAAGTTAGGGCGCAGCATGTTTTCTCGAGTTGAGTGTACTTGACCTCATGCACTGTGAATTTCTTGCTAAGATAGTAGATGGCCTGCTCCTTCCTTCCTGTGTCATCATGTTGCCCCAGTACACAACCAAATGAATTTTCCAAGACTGTCAGGTAAAGGATTAGGGGTTTCCCGGGCTTAGGTGGGACCAACACGGGTGGATTAGACAGATACCCTTTGATTTGGTCGAAAGCCTCTTGACACTCTGTCGTCCAACCTTCTGCAGCATCCTTTCTCAGTAGCCGAAATATGGGCTCACAAGTTGCTGTGAGTTGAGCGATGAACCTGCTGATGTAATTGAGTCTACCCAGCAAACTCATTACCTCTGTTTTGTTCCTTGGCGGTGGCAAGTCTCGGATGGATTCAATTTTGGATGGGTCTAACTCAATCCCCCGTCGACTGACGATGAATCCTAGCAACTTTCCTGATGGAACCCCGAATGCGCATTTGGCCGGGTTAAGCTTGATATCATACCTCCGGAGTCTTTGGAAAAATCTCCTTAGGTCTGCCACATGGTCCTCCTGACGCCAAGATTTGATGATCACATCATCGACGTACACCTCTATTTCTTTGTGTATCATGTCATGAAACACAGCAGTCATTGCTCGCATGTACGTTGCCCCAGCGTTCTTTAAACCGAACGGCATTACCCGATAGCAGTAGGTTCCCCATGGCGTAATAAACGCTGTCTTCTCAGCATCCTCTTCGTCCATTAGGATCTGATGATATCCCGCATAGCAATCCACAAAGGATCCGATCTCGCGCCCAGCGCAGTTATCGATCAAGATATGAATGTTGGGTAACGGGAAATTGTCCTTGGGACTCGCTTTGTTGAGGTTGCGGTAGTCGACGCACACCCTGATTTTTCCGTCCTTCTTTGGGACTGGTACCACATTGGCCAGCCACTCGGGATACCGAGTGACCCGAATGACCTTCGATTGCAACTGCTTAATCACTTCTTCTTTGATCTTTACACTCATTTCTGTTTTGAATTTCCTTAGTTTTTGCTTGACCGGATGGTATGCCGGGTCAGTGGGCAATTTGTGAACCACTAAGTTGGTGCTCAATCCAGGCATATCATCATATGACCATGCAAAAACATCTTTGAATTCCCTGAGAGTTTCGATCAATTCTGCTTTGACATTTGGCTCAATGTGGATGCTAATTTTGGTCTCTTGGATGTTATCAGCGTCTCCTAGGTTCACAGCCTCAGTGTCATTTAGGTTAGGCTTGGGTTTCTCTTCAAATTGGCACAGTTCTCGATTTATTTCTTCGAAGGCTTCTCCTTCGTCACATTCGGATTCATTATCACAAACGACCTCTTGCATTGTTGAGTCAGATTCAGATTGATTTATTAGACTAGGTCGAAGATCCGCTGTGCATGCCATGTCATTAGGACCAGTAAAAAGAGAACTGTTCAGAAAGAAAAAGAACAAAACCAGAAATTAAAATGGGACAAAAGAAAAGAACTTTATTAAATTTGCAGGATAAAAAGGGTTCACACTTTTACAAAACGAAAGTAAAATTGGGATTACACCCTTGAATAATCCGATCAAACAAACAAACAAACAAAACATTAATCAAAGCCTACTACCAAGACTCCCCTCGGACAGGAAGAGGAGTAACCGTCCAATTGTTGATCTTGGCCTCAGGCCCCACAAATTGTATCTCTGCTCTGCTGGAACCTTCTCCAGCTTCCACCATACTGACATCCGCAAATAGCCTTTCAAACCTCTGATTGAGGTCTTCATTTATACCGATCAAAGGTCCTCGAATCTTTGGGATCGCTGACCCCTTGGCACTAGCTTTAACAAAAGACCTTGAGAGGCGTGGCACTGGTTTAGGCAGAAACCAGACCTTCTTCTTCATTTTTCGCGCTTGCTTCCTGTCTGCTGCGGTTGGTTTGAACCCCAACCCGAAAGTTTCCAGATTCTTAGGAAGGGAGACAGGTTGGACTATCCCTTGAAGTTCAACTCCCAGGCCTTTTCCCGGCACAAACCCATTACCCAGCATCTCCGATACCATCATGACTGTTGCGGCAGCTACCCTAGGGTGCGGGATGATTTCTCCTTCAGAGATTTTGTTGGCCGACCCTGTATCGAGAATCTGGTAGACCCAAGGACCCTTGTCATCAGTGGTCTCTATGAAAGGCACAATGGTTCCGCCCACGGTGCATGTTGTATCCTCACCGTGCAACACGACCTCTTGTCTTTCCCACTCGAACTTCACTGTCTGATGTAGGGTGGAAGGCACCGCTTTAGCTGCATGAATCCAAGGTCGTCCTAACAGCAAGTTGTAAGATACCGTGGCGTCCAATACCTGGAATTCCATGGTAAACAGGACCGGGCCAATGGTTAGTTCAAGTACAACATCCCCCACAGTGGCTGTTCCGTTTCCGTCAAACCCCCGGACACAGATGCTATTCTCCCGGATTCTTCCACGGTCAATTTTTAACTGGTCCAAGGTGGACAATGGACAAATATTGGCGCTTGAGCCGTTATCCACCAATACTCGGGTTACCACCGAGTCTTCACATTTGACAGCTAGGTATAGAGCTTTGTTGTGCTCCGTACCTTCCACCGGCAGGTCATCATCTGAGAATGTCACTCTGTTCACCTCGAAAATCTTGCTAGCAATGGTTTCCAGGTGGTTTACAGAAATCTCACTGGGTACATGGGCCTCGTTCAATATCTTTAACAGGGCTCGGCGATGTTCCTCGGAATGGAGGAGTAATGACAATAGTGAGATCTGGGCAGGTGTTTTTCTCAGCTGCTCAACCACAGAATAGTCTTGCACTTTCATCTTCCTCAGGAAGTCTTCCGCCTCTTCTTCTGATACTGGCTTCTTGGTTGCCACTGGGTTGGTTTTTCTTAACTCCACCGGAGCAAAGCATCGACCTGATCGAGTCAGCCCTTGCGCTTCACAACTGACTTCTTCCACCTGTTTTCCTTGGTATGTCACCACTGCTTTTTCATATTTCCAGGGCACAGCCCTGCTGTCAAGCATTGGCAGTTGGACCACCGGCTTTATGGTCACCCGTTCTCTACATACCCCTTTCAACATGACTGCCGATGTGGGCAGGATCCCTGGTATTACCAACTTGCTTGGCTCGGGTTTGCTTGCTATGGCGGACGGGTTCTTCCCCCATATTACTACCGGCTTGACGCCTTCTCCCTGCGACTGTACATTTGTTCCTCCCCCGGTTAAGGCTTCTTTTGGGGCAGCTTGGATCATCATCACTGTTTGTGAGGGTTTTCTTAATTCACCTCCCTCACACACCAACTCAATCATGTGAGCTTCGTGGTGCGCTGGCAGCGGATTTTGGTTGATGTTAGGAGCCTCCGGTGTCTGGACCTCGATCTTATTGGTGTCAATAAGATCCTGTATGGCGTGCCTTAACTTCCAACACTTCTCGGTATCGTGCCCAAGCATCCCTGAACAGTATTCACAACTGATTGAACGATCCAAATTCTGAGGCGGGGGATTTGGTTCCCGGGTATGGACGGGACTAACCAAACCCAATTGCCGCAGCTTGTGGAACACAGCGGTGTAGGTTTCTCCCAGTTCGGTGAAGGTTCTTTGCTTCCGCAACCTGTCATTTCTGGCATCTGGATTTCCCCGGAAACCTGCCCCTGAAGGATTTCTATATGCCCTTGGTGGAGGGTAAGTGTTTTGTGGTGGTGCATATATGTTCTGGGGAGCCGGTGCGCGCCATTGTGGGCGAACCGGAGGCTGAGTGTATACCTGGGCTTGGTGTACGGAACAATGTGGTTCTCGAGGTGGATAGAAATTTTGTGGTGGGTTGTATGGATAGTTTGACCTGTGAGGCCTGGGTTGGTTGTAGTGTGGCCTGCCAGCCCTGGACCAACTGCCTGCCTCGATCGTGGCAACCTCTTCTTTCTTTCTTCTTAGCGCACCTCCCGTGCCGCTTTGAATAGCCTGGGTTGTGGCCTTAAGTGCCGAATAGTTTAAGATCTTGTCCGACCTCAAACCTTCTTCTATCATGACCCCTATTTTGACCACCTCGTTGAAAGATTTTCCAACCGTTGTCACCAAGTGACCAAAGTAGGTTGGATCCAATGTCTGCAAAAAGTAGTCTACCATTTCTCCCTCTCTCATGGGAGGATCGACTCTAGCTGCTTGTTCTCTCCAGCGGAATCCGAACTCGCGAAAACTTTCCCCGGGTTTCTTCCCAGTTCTCAATAATGTGAGACGGTCGGGGACTATCTCTAGATTGTACTGGAAATGACCTGCAAAAGCCTGTGCCAGATCATCCCACGTGTACCACCTGCTGAAATCCTGCCTGGTATACCATTCCAGCGCAGATCCGCTCAGACTTTGGCCGAAGTAAGCTATCAAAAGCTCATCCTTGCCTCCTGCCCCTCTCATTTTGCTACAGAATCCCCGCAAATGTGCCATGGGATCACCGTGCCCTTCATATAAATCAAACTTGGGCATCTTGAACCCAGCCGGGAGTTGGACATCTGGGAAAGGGCACAGATCTTTGTATGCCACGCTGACTTGATTGCCCAGCCCGTGCAAGTTTCTGAAGGATTGCTCCAGGCTTTTGAACTTTCTTAACACTTCATCCTGTTCAGGGGCCTTAACCGGCTTTTCAACCTCTGCCGGAACTTCCAAATGGGGATTGTAAATCGGTGGTTCCGGTGCGTGGAATGTAGGCTCAGGGGGATAGTATTGTGTATCGTGAGCCTGAAACAATGGCTCACTGGTCGTTCGCTGCAAAGGGGCTGATGCAGGTCCCACAAAAATGGGAATATTGGATGTTGGGAGAGGTTGATGGGGTGGTGGAGCTTGGGAATCATGAGGGCTTCTTTCTTGATGATAGAGGGGGTTTGGGCGGCTTGTGGAAGGGCCAGAGTGAGGGTACTCCGGCACGTGTCCCAGTGTCTCAGGGCTCTTTTGCGTTTTGGCCAGGGCTAGCTGCATTGCATGCATCTCCAGTCCCATCCTCTCAATCTTTTCCATTGCCTCTTTTAGCAACTGGCTCATCGGCCTTTCTTCCTCATTACTGTTCTCAGAAGTGGTCATGCTTGTTGCTACTGGTCCTTTGGATCTGGTTTGGTATGAATGTGTTGCCAGAATTCTTTAACAACTAACTGTCTGGTATCAGACAACAACAAACTTTGTTAGTGTTAGAGCTCAACAGATTTGATCATAACACATAGAGGATGCAATGCACCTAGGCAGTTAACCGTTTCTACATGCTTTGCTTCAAACCACATGCGTCATCCCGGTTTGTTCATTCGTCTCTTTTTAGAGTATTCTGTGAAACCCCGCGTTTTATTTTATTTACATTTTCTTTTCTTTATTTATTAAAAGCGGTCGAATCTTATGGGGATTGCCTACGTATCACGTCCCCGCGTGAATCAGACCAGGCGTAGTTCTGCCTTAAAGTAAAGAAACACAAAATTCTTGTGAAATCGTTAAATTCATTCTCAAAATTTTGCTATTACAAATTACTTCAAGCAAGGAATAGCAATAGTACAAGACTCCACAGTTCTTAAGCCGTTTTGACTAAAAGAAAAGAAAACAACATATGGAAAAACAACAAAACCAAATAAACAAAACTCAACCAAAGATTAATTTTCCAACTTAGGGGCCCGCGAGGCATCATTCGGCCTTTCCGCGGCCCTTGGTGTGAGGTCTCTCTGCAGACCTTTCAACTCATTCATGATTCGGTGGACGCAACCCATGATGGAAACAAGGAGGGTCTTCCGGGGCATTTGCTCGCATGCCAGGCATCTCACGTAGATGTAATGCCCAATCTCGTCGATCCTTCCTCGAATGTTGTCCCTTTCTGCGAACAAATGCCTTATCTGTCGGTTCTTCAACCCCAGTGTTTGCGCATTGTTGGCAAGCTGATCCTGGAATATCTCCATTTGTCTTTCCATTCTGGTCATTGCATCGTAACATCGCCTTCTGTCGGCTTGGGCATTTCGTGTTTGCTTGAGGATCCTTTTCTCGAAGAGAGGCATTCGTTTCCCTTAATGTCCCGATGCTCAATTCATACTCCCTTATGACTTGTTGCAGGTGCTGCCTCCGAGCCATCGCACCGTTTGCCCACTTGGTTCGCAATTTTGCCGTGCTGGCCCTGGCTTTTTCCAAATCTTTCTGGCATTCCGCAACCTGATCTTTTAACCCTGCTATCAATCTTTTATCTGCCCGGCTTCTCAGCTGGCTATTAGCCTCTTTTTTCATTCTCCGGATCTGAGCTTTGAGGACCTCGCCTTCTCTGATTAACTTGTTCCTTTCTCCCTCGTGGGCGGCAGACTGTAATTGGCACTCAAACCTCATATCCTGAACTTGTTGCTTCAGTTTGCCTGCTTTGACGAGATATTCCTGCTCTTTGGCCAACCAGCCCCACTGTTCTTGTGAAGATTTGACAAATTCTTGCAGGTGAGGTCTTTTGGTCGGTCTTCCAGATGATGTCTCCCCTTTGTACCAGGCCTGATACCCGGGCGAAACTTCCCCTTTTGCCTGATTCATTACACAAGTATTTGCTTCTAAGTATTGACATTGGCTCCAAATTTGACGAACCCTTGCTTCAGGAAACTGGCCGTCGGGACTGATCTCGATTACCTGGATGCTCAGATCCTCATCTTTCGGCACTATCTGATACCTCCCAAGTTGCCTTAAAACCCGATGCGGTGCGTATGGTTGAATGCTCTTAAGTCCCATTAAGAGAAAATGGGGCCTAGCTGCTGGCATGTATATGACTTCGTCGATCGATAACCATCCTAGCGCCCATTGTATTTGACTGGCGTTGAGGGTATGGAAATATGAGGTCCATGCTGTGACTCCTTCTGGCAGGTAGGTTTCATTAACTCTGGTATAGAACTCCTCTATGCAGGTCTTTCCTGCGGATCCATGGCTCAGAAACGGGGCTCGGTGACATAGGTGTTCGGTCATCCACATTTGCAACAACAAATTGCAACCCTCGAAAAAGCTTCCTCCGGCTTTGCAAGAAGTGAGTGCCCGGAATATATCAGCTACTATCATGGGCGCCAACGTACTATCACTCTGTGCGAGCAACGTACTGACGACCCCTGCTATCTTTATGTCAATATTCCCATCTTTTCTTGGGAATACTAGTAGTCCTAAGAAAGTTATCATGAAAGCAATTCGTCTATGTTCTTCCCACTTCTGGCGATTACCTTTGCTGCACAACTGGTTTTCTGGCTTGTCGAATCCTCCTATGTGACCATATCTTTGATATATGAAACTCATGCTGCAAAAACCTTTTGCCAAGTCAGGGTTATGAATTGTTCTGACTATCTTTAAGGAGTCCAGGAACCGGTGTACTGCTACAGCTCTCGGAGCAATCAGATATTTGTGCCTCAAAGGAGTCTCAGCGCTGCCGATATACCCTGCTATTTCTTCTAAAGTTGGGGTAAGTTCGAAATCTGAGAAGCGGAAGACATTGTGCGCAGGATCCCAGTGGGGGACTAGTGCCCTTATGATATCTCCTCGTGGCCTGATATCCAACAAACTCGTGAGGCCTTTCAGATACTTCTTGATTTCGTCATGCCCCTCTTTGCCCAAATCATTCCACCAGAGCCGCAATTGGAGGGGAATTTTATTCATGATTGAAAAGGGTTCATTCGGAATCGTGCTCATTCTGCACATTTATTAATAAGATTTTAACAAACGACACTTATCCTGCTAAAAACAAAAATATATGCGATTTTTGAATTTTGGATTTTCATGTATATATAAAACTTTCTAAAGAAGTATATATATATTATTTTTTTTTTTTTCTCGAAAAACTGGGAGCCTGAAAGGATTTTTCTAGACCTATAACAAGATAAATACTTTTGCCATAAATAAAGATATATACATTTTGAAATAAAGCAAAACTTTCGAATTTTCCATATATATATATATATATATACATATATTTGTAACAAATAATAAAAGTAAAGACCACACAAGACTTTCTTTTTTATTATAAAAAACAATTTTAAAATAAGATTTTTTTTTGATTTTTTATGACAAGACAACTCTATATTTCTATTGATATATTTTTATTATGAAAGACAGAACAACGACTTTTCAAAATTTTGGCAGAGTTTTGACAGTATTTTTTTTTTTTTTTTTTCAACAATAAACAATCAATTCCTAACCGTTATTTCCTTTTTTTTCACAATATTCCCAATATTCAAACACCGGTCAGCATGCAGGCATGAGACAAATAAATGCACGGAAAACAGTGGGATGCACCAGAATGGTCTTTTCATATCAGGTTGCTAGTCCTAGACGGACCCAACCCCTGTGTTGAGTCCCCTAAGTCATATGCAACGTGATGCAAATAAGCGTTCCTACTAGGGATCCGGCATGAAGTCACGTTATTCTATGTTCAAAACCTGGGTCGGTGTTCTAGACAGTGTACCCGAGCGGACAACTCGAGTTGAGGAAGGAGCTCCTTTCCGGGAACCAAAAGGCCAGCCGGCTTAGAAACTTTCCGAGCCTCTTTTATTTAGGGTATGACACTAACAGAATAGGGAGTCTCAACCAGTGAGCACATCCCCGGAGGTAAGAAGAGAAAGGTTTCGGCACAGTTTATATACAGTTCAAATAATATCAAAGCGGTAAAAGCAGCATTTAGCACATTAGGCTCAGAACATGTAATCAAATCAGATAATAAATGAAGCCAAATAATAACAATTACACTAAGCTCGAATTCTTAACCCTGAACCAGTGGTTCTGGGTTTGTCCCCAGCAGAGTCGCCAGAGCTGTCACACCTCCTTTTTCCGAGCCCGAGGGGCGCAGGGGGAGTTTTTCCAATTAAAGGACAATCGAAACGGGATTGGTTTATTTATTTCAGAGTCGCCACTTGGGAGATTTAGGGTGTCCCAAGTCACCAATTTTAATCCCGAATCGAGGAAAGAATGACTCTATATTACAGTCTGCGTACCAGAAATCTAGATAAGGAATTCTGTTAACCCGGGAGAAGGTGTTAGGCATTCCCGAGTTCCGTGGTTCTAGCACGGTCGCTCAACTGTTATATTTGGCTTATTTATCTGATTTTAAATACAATATGAACTTATGTGCAAATTTTATCTTTTAACCGCTTTATCACTCACTGTTATTTTATAGGACTTGCAACATCGTGAAAACATGTCTCGAACCACGTTACATCAATGCACCCGTGGTTATTGACATATCTCGACTCGGTTGAGATCTGGATTTGGGTCACATAAATGTGCACCCGAATTAAGAAAAATAAATTATTAAGACGCGCCTAAGGCAACTAACGCATTTTTATTTTGGGGAAGGCCGTAAAATTTGCTAAACGGCATGTCCCGAATTCTAAGTATTTTTAATATAGATGCATTTAGAGGGCCCCGCAGCTTCTACATTTTTGTTTGTCGAGGCTCGTCTCATTTATTATTAAAAGGAATTTACAACGTCATGGAAATGCATCTCATACCACGTCACAGTCAATGTACCCGTGATTAGAGACACATTTCGATTTCGTTGAGATTTGGATTTGGGTCACATAAATGTGCACCCGAGTTTTTAAGAAGGTAAGGCTTATTAAAGCGCATCCTAAAGAGACTAACGTATTGTTATTTTAGGAGGGTTGTGAGATTTGCTAAACAACCCGTCCCGGAAACTAAATGCTTCAATAATATACATTTAACAAGGGCCCCGCATCTGCGCGTTTTGTTGATTTTCGTCGAGGCTCATCTCGTTTTTATTTTTTTAAAGGATATCCTATAGCAACTACGTTTCTTGTCGTATTCGTCTCTATCAATTGAAAACAGTAGATAGTCCTAATTAATTACATGCTTGCAAGTTGTTTGTAATGTGATTAGGAAATGCTTCAAAATCAAGACCGAAGCTGCGTGCACAGTCGGCCAAACGAATAATCATGGGCCCAAATCCAGCCCACGCGCGGTTGGCCAGACCTGGGCCACTGCTCGTTCGATGCGGGCCTGCCTGGTCTGTCTTCGACCTGGGCTCGACCCTTGTGAGGTTGAGGCCGTGAACTCGTTCTGGGTTCTATTGGCGTGGTATAAAGGGATCGCCTATTAAAGGGAAAGAAATTAACTAGTAGGGGATAGTTTTCATGCTTGGCCTACATTAAAGAATATACTACACAGTTAAACTAAGTCTGGGATACAACCTATTATATTGGGAATGTTTTCACCTAACAACATACATATATAAACTAACATTCAGCTAATCTACATTGATATATACTGGGCATACATGCTACTTCCATTGTCAAATCAGGAATGAAAATTATTATACAGTACATGATATATAATGTAACAATTTATGTATAAAGGTCACTCTTCAGGTCTTTTCTTTTGTATTCATGCTCAACTTTCCAATTACATTTGACAGAGTATTAGTCATGTACCTGGTATAGAGAGACAAAAGAAGAAGGAAAGGATCAGCTGGGCAGTATGCAGTAAATACAGCAGCAGCAGATACACAGCAACAGCACAGCAACAAACCAAACCAAATGTTTTCCACAAAACCTCAGACGACCAACAATATTTCCCAGAACAAAGAGGACCAACAAATAGTCGAGTACCAAACCAATGAACCCAGAAAAGCAGGATGAAACCAACAGCAAACAGAGTATTCAATGCAGCAACACTACCAATTCAATAACCAGAAACAGCTCAACCAATGCAAACCAAGAACTTGGCCAAGACAGCTTGACCAATATACACTCTTATACAACTTTCAGGCAATGTTTGGTTGCAGTGTTTATTGGAAACTAACCTATGTTTTTCAGTTTTC
Organism: Nicotiana sylvestris; assembly: GCF_000393655.2. Lineage (NCBI taxonomy): Eukaryota > Viridiplantae > Streptophyta > Magnoliopsida > Solanales > Solanaceae > Nicotiana > Nicotiana sylvestris. The sequence continues at coordinate 157,319,151 of NC_091065.1, read as the reverse complement.
TTTAGACTCACTAGACCTCTCTTTAGACTAAAATTTTCAGCCTTTTGTTTTCTCCTCTCTCAAAGCTAAAAGTCCAGCCTCCGACCCTTAAACTTCAGCCCCTGTTTTAGTTATCTAATGGCCTATTTATAGGCCAAATGCACCATTACAGCTGAGCTGCCCTGCCTGCCAATTGGCAGCATGCCCATACTCTTTAAGCCCATCCTCAGCATGCTTGGTGTCAGCTCCCTTTATTCCCCACGCCTGGTTTTGTTTAATCCAGAATTATGGGCTCATTTGTTTATTCATTTTGAGCCCCCATACCCTTGTGTCTTGTTCCCCATTGGTATTAGTTTAATCCCAAATTAGTACCCTACTTGTCAGCTCATTTAAACTAGTTATTTCTGTTCTTTTAAACACCCCAGATTACCCCCGTTAACCTTGATTATTACTGCCTCTGCCTATTGCAGTCTCAGGACATTTTTTGCACTGATGAGAGCTCGAGCTCAGGACTGCCTAAACTGAACCCTTTTAGTCATTTTTAATGCCAACAGACCATTTCAAACATTACTAGGTCATCCAGCCAGTGTCCGAGTTTAATTAGTTATGTGAAAATCCTAGCTCCTTCGATTCATTAGTTATAGAAAACTAATCGACGACATTTATCGAGTCGACTATACTAATTATAGCAGGTAATAATCGATCGCTCACATAAATAATACGTTTAGGGACCTAAAGGGCATCAGACAATTCTGTGTTAAATAACTGGGAACCTATATAAGTTTATTCATTTGACGACCAATCTAATCGAACAGGTTCATCACAGAGCACATTCAGAATACAAACAGAAGACTAACGACCAAATAAAAGGTCTTTACAGAGATGAAAGAAATCTGGATGAAAAATAACAAAAATAACAAACAAACACAAAGAGATATGCTGACAACTTATTTGGAAATAAAAACAAAAGAACGGAAAACTTACCAAAACGTTTAAACCAAACAGACCCAAATCAAACTCGACTTCGAACTTTTGAGGCCGAACAAACCTTAATCAGGGTGTTCTCGCATGAGAACACCTTGGTTAAGGTCTATTAGACCTCAAACCTATGTCAAACTGGCCGGTGTTCCACAGGTGCATGTGTTTCAAAAGTCTGGATTTCCAGATCTGGATTTTTGGGAGTTGTGGGTAGATTCGGACCAAACCAAGTTTGGTTTGGTCACGAGGAAGGTCAGGGGAGTGTCTGGTGCGAGTTTGGGGTTAATCGGTGTAGATCTGGTTTTTTACTCGAATCTTCGTTGGAAGATTCGAGAAGCTATGGGTCGATTCGAGGTGAACGGTTAACAGCTTCGTGTTCAGGGTGGTTGGGTGCATCGGGGGTGTTATTTTGGTGGTCATCGGAACTGTGGTTGCCAGGCTTATGGTGGGAAACCTAGGCTGCTAGGGTTTGAGAGGAAAGGGAGCCTGGGGAAGATGGTGAACAGTGGCCGAGGGGGGTGTGGCTTGGGGCGTGGGGTAAGGGGTTAGGTTTATATATGTATTGAGGGTTTAGATCCTGGCCATTGGATCAATTGAGATCAAGGGCCAGGATCTACTCATTGAGGAGAGACGACGTCGTTCGGGAGTGGGTTAAGACCGGGTAGGGGATTGGATCGGGTTGTGTTGACGGGTTTAGAGGAAGGCCTGGATCCGTTGGATCAATGGGAATGAACGGCCCAGATTAACTTGCCTGAAACGACGTCGTTTCGACTTAGCAGGGGCTGTATTGGACCGTTTGATTGCCATGAATCAACGGCTCAGATTGAGGCGCTGATACGACGTCGTTTGGGACGTGTCCGGGCAGCCTGTGTTTGGACTGGATCTGTGTCCTGGTCTTGGGCCTATTTTGTTTCATTTCTTGGCCCAAACCGATTTTCCCTACTCTTTTGCTTTTGTTTTCTTTCTTATTATTTTTTCTTTTCTTTTAAACAAAATAAAAATAACAAATAATAAGGTAACGGAATTAAACAACAATGCAACATTTTAACACAATTATCACAAAAATATTTACGTAGGTTAGCTAAAAGCCTAGGACGAACGATGCACACATATATATTTTGAATTTTCTTTTACTGACCGAATTACGGTTTAACCATCCTAATACATATATTTTGTATTTTGTTTGTTAATGATAAAATGCAAAAATGGACAGATCCACAAATGACTAACAACACATGAAAACTCGAACAATTTGTACAATGAAACCATTTGTCACTATTTTTATTTTCTTTTGGAGCGATTGTCCGTAAAGCAAAAATCACGTGCTTACACCCGGCACCAGGTCAATACTAAAATCAATATCCGGTGGCATGCCCGGTAGGTCTGCAGGAAACACATCGGGAAAATCCCTCACAACTGGAACAGAATCAATGCTGGGAGTCTCAGCACTGACATCCTTCACAAAGGCTAGATATGAAAGACAACCCTTCCCAACCATACGCTAGGCTTTCAAGAATGAAATCACTCTACTGGGAACATAATTAGTCATACCTTACCACTCAATCCGTGGTACACCCGGTGTAGCCAATGTGACTATCTTAGCATGACAGTCCAGAATAGCACGACATGGAGATAGCCAATCCATGCCCAAAATGACATCGAAATCCACCATACACAATAATAAAAGATCCACACGGGTCTCCAGACCCCCAATAGTAACCACACATGACTGGTACACACGGTCTACAACAACAGTATTGCCCACCGAGGTAGATACATGAACTGGTGAAGCAAGAAACTCACGGGGCATACCCAAATAACGAGCAAAGTACGATAACACATAAGAAAAGGTGGAATCGGGATCAAATAATACAGAGATATCTTTTTGGTAGACTGAAACAATACCTGTAATAATAGCATCGGAAGTAATAGCATCGAGTCTGCCTAGAAGTGCATAGAAACGGGCCTGACCACCACCTGATCGACCTCTCCCTCCGGGGCGATCCCTAGCTGACTGGGCGGGTGGTGGTGAAGTAACTGGCACTGAAGCCGATGACTGATTCACCCGCATGCCTCAAACTGGAACCAACATAGCACATAACCGTGCAATCGACTAATTAATAGTGGACTCCCCCACTTGGCTCGAAGCCATAGACCAAAAAATACACAATAACTCATAACGCATATACTTTATTGATTCCATAATACCATAGTGAGATTAAACTCAATCCTTCATAAGCCCATGGAACACAAACCATCTGGTACTTTATATCTTCTGCAAATCTTGCATTCACTCTCGTAGTAGTCAAGCCTACTCTATTGAGCAACCAAATTCAAATTGTAAAACATATATTTCCCTGGTAACAGAGATCTTCCAATAAATGACACAAGGGATTACACAAACTATAGAACAATCTGCAGGAGATAACCCCACCTGTTTTACTTCAAAGTAACATTTCTGTATACCTTCCACTGTTATGAACTTTACGTAGTCACTTAAACTTCCTGAGTCTAAACTTAGACCGCAACATGAAATTTACTCCACTCCCAACTAGGAAACATGGAAAGGTTCTTCACACACCCATAACTCGGGACTATACCTCAAATCAAGACAAAAATCGAGCCTCTAATAGTCCTTCTATCCTCCATCAGACCCTTCTCGTTGCTTCCAAATCACATGAATACATCTCGTAGTCACATCACACTCATCACGTAACTATCCTGTCATCACCTCCTTTAATAGGGACATAACAGGACATATGGATCCAGAAACACGTGCTCACGAAATCAACAACTCAGGGCTCAAGCTACAGGCAAAAATCAGGCCTCAAGTCTTCCCAATTGGCCCAACATCAACACACTGAGATCACATATCGCCCCTTGATCGGGGAATCACAAGACATCGATGCACATCGGATATTAAGCGCTCATGCGCGCATACGAATGCGTGGAAGGAATTCAAAGAGTTACTTTTCAAGTTGAATCAAGGATGCACGATAAGAATTCAAGAATGTGAAATTTTTCCTAAAGATTTTGTAGCCTCTCAAGGATAAATACAGACATCTCTGTACCGATCCGCGAGACTATACTAAACCTGCTCATGACTCGTGAGACCTATGTAACCTAGGCACTAATACCAACTTGTCACGACTCTAAACCCGGACCAGGTTGTGATGGCGCCTCTCGTGAAGACAAGGCTAGTCAACACTTCCCATATCTAATTACTAACAGTTAAACAATAAGAAATAAATCTAAAGCATGATAAGACAATCCAAAGTTAATAGATAATAGCATAATTCGTGGAAAATAACCCAACACAGCCCGATACCGGGGTGTCACCTGTCATGAGCATCTAACAAAACAGAATACTCCAAATATATATAACTATATCGTTTAATACAGAAACTAAGAACAGAAAGGAATACGATAGGGAAGAGCTCTGGGCTGCGAACGCCAACAGCTACCTAAAGACTCCTCGGATCCGCCTGAGTCAGAATGATCAACAATCGGGAGCGGGACCAGATACGCCTGAATATGTACACAGGGTGCAGGGAGTAAAGTGAGTACTCCAACTCAGTGAGTAATAATCATAAATAAAGTCTGAAAACAAGAAATTACGTACGGCACAAAGCATGGTATAATGAAGCAGTAAAACCATTAAAAATAGTAAAACCCGGTGAAAGATAGGTAAAAATCCTTAAACTCAATTTAACATCATGAAAAAACCTTTTTCAACAATTAAGCAGGTAATCGACAGGAAATTATGAAAATAAACACATAAAGGTTCGCCTCTTGGGCATAGTATCAACAATTCCGCCCCTCGGGCAACATGTCAGAACATTACCAGCCCCTCGGGCAATCACATAGAACCATACCAACCCCTCGGGCTCAATCTCACATCACAATGGGTACCCGCGCTCATTGGGGGTGTACAGAGAGGTTGTTTCAAACAGACCCTCGGCTCAGGAATGGCAAGAAGAAGAAAAAGAAAGCAAGCAAGGAAGAAAAAAGGAATAGAAGGGAAAAAGGGAGAGATAAAGGATAAGTAGTACCAAATAATAACAACATGGAATACAATACCTGAGGCGAACAAAACCACATAACTTTATAAAAATCAAAGAATATGCAGGGACATGCATGCTACTATGACTATCAGTGAACAACTAAAAACTACCCACTAACCTTCTATCATAATTCTCAACCTTCATACCCTCCTATCAAGGGTCATGTCCTCAGTGAGCTGAAGCAGTGCCATGTCTTGTCTAATCACCTCTCCCAGTACTTCTTAGGCCTACCTCGACCTCTTCACAAACTCTTCATGGCCAACCTCTCACACCTCCTGATAGGAGCATTAATGCTTCTTCTCTTAACATGTCTGAATCATCTCAGCCTCGACTCCCGCATCTTGTCCTCCATGGAGGCTACTACCACTCTATCCCGGATAGCTTCATTCTTAATCCTATCTCTCCTTGTATACCCACACATCAATCTCAACATCCTCATCTCTGCTACTTTTATCTTCTGCACGTGAGAGTTCTCGACTGGCCAACACTCTGCTCCATACAACATAGTTGGTCGAAGCACCACTCGATTAAACTTACCCTTAAGTCTTGGCGGCAGATTCTTATCACATAAAATACATAAAGTGAACATCCACTAAATATTGATATGTGGATATTCTTGGTTTTTGTATTTCGCCATTGATTTGTTTTTAATATTTTGATTTGATGATATTTTGGGGCCCTCTCTTGTTTACTTTCTCGCTCCGTTTATGTCACGACCCAAAATTCTCACCCTCGAGAGTGTGATGGTGCCAAACATTTCACTTTCTAGGCAAACCAATGTTAGAGATTCATTAAGCCAATTCTCATACATTTCAATAATTAACAGTAATTAAGCTATCACGACTTACAATGAAAGCAAAAATTTATAACAGCCTCAATATATATATATATATATATATATATATTCTACTATCCGGATCTGGAGTCACAATTCACAAACTTCCAAGATTTCACTACAAGTAAATGTCTGATAGAAATACAACTGTTTTCGAAGTGAAAGAAATATTAAAATGAAATGTCTAGAATGGGACTCCGTGGTCTGCGGACGCCGGCTGATCTACCTTGGGTCTCCTATAGGATGGATCCAGCAGCTAACCTCACGATCAGCTTGGGCTAGTACCAAAATCATCATAGGAAGTGCAGAGTACAATATCAGTACAATCGATCCTATGTACTGGTAAGAGTCGAGTCTAACCTCGGTGAAGCAGTGATGAGGCTAAGATAAGACACCTATAAATAAACCTGTGCAATATAACAATATATCTACCAATAATAACAATAAAAGAAACAAGACAAGTAATATTGGGAGGGGGACATGCTGAGGGGATCACAAGATAAATGATTAAAGCAGTAATAAGCACTTTGATCAACCGATATTCTTTGAGCAATTAGGAACAAGTAACCACGTTAAAAGAAAATGTACGGAATAACCCTTCGTGCTTTTACTCTCGACCTTACCATATGAATCAATAGATACAGCACGACATCACCCTTCATGCATTAACTCTCTCATAATTTGGCACGTCATTACCCTTGGTGCATTAACACTCACAATATGGAACGACATCACCCTTCGGGGTCATTTGGTAGGAGGTATAAGAATAGTGCTGAATAGAGTGTATTAGTAATGCTGGTATTAGTAATGCTGGCATTAGTTATGCTGAGATTATTTTTTATTCATTGTTTGATTTGGTGTATTAAAGCATAGCATAATTTTTTAAAAATTGGGTGTTTACAAAAGTACCCTCCATAATTTTCTATAAAAATTAACTTTATACATAATAGAACAAGAAATGTTGAGGCTCTTTTAAGTGATCCATGAACGTATATGGATCAGTAACAAAATAATAATAAAAAAATAAATAAATTAGTACTATCAAAGAATCAAGCTATAACAAGTTTACTTTTTTTTGCAAAGGGCAAACCGATAAAATTGATAGTCGATAGTCCAACCAAAATTGAAGATTTACAGGTTCCATGGTGAATCATGGCACCTGCATTTCCCAATTTTAAGCCTGGTATCATTCTAACTAACCTAAGATTAAGATATTAAATTACTTCATGTAAGGAAGAATTCATATCACATAACCAAAACAAAGTTGATAAAGTTGATAGCAACACCCTTCCTTCCAAAATGTCCACATAACAAGTTTACTTTTGATGCTCCCTATGTTTCTCAATAAAGTGAATTTAGGTAAAGTTTTGAATTTATTCAAAATTAGATGTTTCACACTCTTGGGCTACATTCTGTACATAATAATCACTTGTTTAGAATGATAACATGGCCTGTCACATGGAAGTTGGTGGCCTCTTGCTCTTTGACTTCCAACCTCCTCAAGCAAACAAGAATATATAACTCTAAAATGGAGCAATTTGCATCAACAAATTGAGAATTATGTTGTTTTCAGTGATTTATTCTTGGCAGTGGCCAAGTTGTGGAGAGAAATTCATCACTTCTTCCGTCACAAACAACTAATCAAATTATAGAAAAATTACCAATGAAAAGTAAGATTGGAGAGAAACAAAAAAGAAATTAAAGACCTGTCATAACAGCTTTACATAATTACATCATAGAATCTTAAAAGTTAAACGACTATAAAGAGTTTGAAGAACTATCATAGCAGCTATATAATTACATATGCATTTAACATTTACACTGGAGTTGAGCTATTTAATAAACATTAGTTACACAAAAAATCTAGCATCCTCCTGCCCACACCAATAACTAGAGGTATCAAAAAATGGCACTATCGTCAAACTTTGAAGTTGTTAGCCAAGCAAAAAACTATCAAACTAGTGCCACCAGTTATATCCACAAGTTTACCATACTTTTAAAGTTTATCATTGACGAGCATCGACATTATTGTATGGTGCTCAAATTCACCCATACGTAAAAACAATTCCATCTTTTTGTCATCATCACAGAGAATCATTGAAGCTTTGATACGTTGCTCTATGTTGTACAACTCAAATACGGGAGATTCAAGGATAGAATATATCTTACCACGAATATTGGATCGGTCACGATCCCCAATCTTTTCAATCAAGGAACCCATTCTTTTGTCTTGACTTTCAGTAAAGTTTTTCATAATTTCCATCATACCTTTGAGAAATGTCTCATTACCATCCTCTACTATTTTTTTTCTTTTCTTGCTTTTCTCTTTTTCGTTTACATTAGAAGAGGACCTTTTATCATACGCGTCTTGTTTATGAGTTTGTTGGGATCCAGGATATTCATTTTCAAATGCCCCGGCACTAGGTCCAGTTGCATTTTCAGCTCCAGTAAATGCGCTAGGTCCAGTGACATTTTCACCTCCAGGAAATGAACTAGATTCAGTGGCATTTTCAGCTTCAGTAAAAGCACTATATCCAGTAGCATTTTCAGCTTCTCCAGTAAATACTTTAGGGCTATGATAAACGACAGCTTCTTCGTCTTCATCAATATCGATAGGAAATCCCAAACTCATATCATTACAAACTTTTGGAGCTTGACTCTTTTGAATTTCCTCAGAAGCATCTAGCGGCCCTTCTGTGAACTCTCCGGTTTATCTATCCTTGCCAAAACTTTTCTCCCAATCCTCAAACATCGGCCATTTCTTAGTATTCATATTTTTGGCTAGTGGGTCAATCTAGAAAATAATTAAAAAAATATAGCAATGTCATATTAGAAAAATACATATATAACGTAACAAAATTTTAATAACTTAAAGCAAAGTATTAGTTACCTTTATAAAGTCATCCCAAAATTTTGGATCGTCTACTATTATGGCTCCATCACTATATTGAAATCCCAAACCACTTCGATTTTTTAGCGAACCTATGCTTCCATAACATCTCATCCAATATCTTATTTTATTTTTGATATGTGTATCACCTTTCAATCCGCTTTTAGGATGTTGTTTGCGTATGTAGCACTTTAACTCCATCAAGTGCCCGGCCTAAAGGTTCCATTATCAGCTCTCCAACCCTTAACACACAACTCTTTCAACCCATCTAAAAGAGTGTGTTCTTCTTCTGGATTCCACATCCTTCTTGTTGAAGGTGTTGAGTTGCTTGGTTTTTTTGATACCTTGTTTGAATATGTTTGACTATTCATTTTGCATGTAAAATCTTGTGAAATACATTACCAAGAAAATCAGGAAGAAGAACAAAACATTATAGTAGCTTCAGAAAGATTTCAATATATCAGAGATGCATTTTTATACTAATACACTTTACAACGATAAAAGAATGAGCAGTTAAGCTCACAAACGTCAACTGATTAAACTAGTCTTCATTATAGATTAAAACATACGACATCAAGAGATGTAGACAGTACATAAGGATGTGCAGTTAAGCTCACAAAAAATTAGAAGTGTCTAGCAGCTATACAATTTATACTAGGCTAATTCAAAAGAGCTAATGAAGTCGAAAAAGTTTTATATAGCTAACAGGCTGTATTTTATACCAATAAGCACTATACAGTGAAGTAGCACATTGCCAATGCTCTCAACTTCTATTTGAAACGGATAATTGTTTTTTGTGAAAATTGATCAATTGTTAGATCTTGCATTCCACATTGATTGAGCTAACTCATCCCTCCAAGTGGTCCACTCCGGGGACGATTCAACAACATCAATATTTTCGTGTTGATACTCTTTTTGTTCTTCCATATTAATGTCTAAGGGATCCACTTCCATCTCCCTATGGATAAAGTTGTGAATCAAGCAACAAGCACTAATGATCATGTTATAAACCTTAACTAAGTACCACGAAGAGCTTCTAGGAATTCCCCAACGTCCTTTTAGCAGACCAAATGTCCATTCAATAACATTACGAGCCCTAGCATGTCTCATATTGAAAAGCTCTTCTTTACATCGAGGCAATGGATTGTCACCTTGCCAGTCCTTTAACCAATATCTATATCCTCGATAAGGTGAAAGAAAACCTTTTCCATTCGTATATCCTCCATCGCACAAATAATAATTACCTATAATATAGAAATACAATTTAGTTACTTTCATATCTAATTCGTTTTGTGAATTAACTTGAAAGCATAGACATGGCATACCCTCGTGGGTTTTTAAACCATTCCTTCTTGTTACAGCATCTCGTAATACACAACCGTCGGCATCTGAACCTTTCCAACCAGGTAACACATAAGTAAAATTGAGGTTTCTATCACAAACTCCCAATACATTAGTTGCTATCTCTCCCTTCCTTGTCATGTATCTTGGTTTGTACTGGGATGGAACTCTAATTTGTATATAAGTGCCATCTAGTGCACATAAACAACCCTATAAGATGAATTATAGTGTTATCTCAAAATATAAAAAATCATTGTAAAACTGTAAAAATTGCATTTAGTTAGTTTTATACATAAATTAGTAGATGCCAAACTGAATTTTCACCTACCTTAAACCATTTCCATCGATCTTCAATCTCATCCTCAAGCAGTAGTTTAGGATCAACGAGTAATAATGGAGTTAGTTTGAGAATAGCACTCAAACATTCATTGAAAGCCTGACTTATGCTCCATCCCGATCTAATATAATCAACCTTGATAGATCTATTCTTCTAATGATGAGTCAACATATTTAAAAATATTGCTAACTTTTTGCTAATTGACATACTTTTACTCTCGGTCAAACCTCCAATATCCTTAGTTAAGAGAACTAAAGTGTGAAAGACATTTCTATCCATTCTTAATTTATCGATACATACACTATCATTGTCATTTATGATAGAATGTAAGTGAGAAATAATTTTCGGTACTCCAACACTCATACAGTATCTAATCTCCCGCCTGTTTTGACATCATCTTCTTAGAGAATGACCATAACTAGCCATGAAAAGGCAAATAAGGACAACAAGAAATTGCTGGCACATTATCTCCTCAAGGATAATATATTCAGTACTTGATAGTGGTTGAAGATCCATAATAACACCTAATTTTTCCATGAACAATGAAAAGAATGAATACACATAAATTTAATACTATGCTATTTGGTAAAGAAAGAACTGTACCGAACTTGTAAAATTGGGGTAGAAAGAGAAAATAATGAGTAAAGAACAAATCATTTCAAAAGGAAGCAACAGGAATAAAATTACCAGAAAATAAGAACCAATTTTACAAAATACCTCAAATATTAGTTCTTGAATATAGAAACACACCCCAAATAAACAAAGAAATCAGTAGTTAGTGTCTTTACTCCATGAGTCGTTCAAAAGGAGGGGGGAGGGGGGGGGAGAACAAAATTACTAAAAATCCTTTTACCTGTACGCGTCACTTTGATCTCTGAAGAGGAAAATGAAGAAGAAGAGGATTTGGCAGCATTCAACTATGCTTTTCCATGGACAAAGCTTACAGAGAAAATCTGTTTGCTAAAAATATGAGGAAAGGATTTTATTAGGGATTTGAGGGAGGCAATTAGGTCTTTAGCCATGTTTATGCAATCATTAAAAACCCTTGCATTACTAATGTCATGGTTTCCAATGCATTTCTTATACATAGCATAATACCAAGTACAATGTATAACTAATACAAGTATTAGTTATACAAAGGTTGAAAAAATATACCAAACAAGGTATTAGTAATACACAAAGCTAATGCTTGCATTATTTTTTCTAATACCTCCTACCAAACGACCCCTTCGTGTATTAACACTCACAAAATATGGTACGACATCACCATTCATGCATTAACACTCTCCCTCACCAAATAATGAACAACAATAACAGGGAGATGGAAATAACAAGAACAAGTCTTACTTCAACATTTGGTTCCATATTACCAACATCAACCATGAGTTAATACTTAATCAATACAAAAATCTGTAAACATGATAAGAATGATCAACACAATGATGAACTAGTCTAAGCATGAATAATATGATCAACGAAAGCATCAAATACAAGAATAAGACCCACTCGCAAGATATGACTTGACAACAATGCATAGGTACTCATCACCTCACCTATACGTTGTAGCGAACATTCAACCACGTAGAAAATAGGAAAATAAGACCTAATCCCTCAAGCCAAGGTCAACCACGACACTTACCTCACTCCAACAGCCAAACTCAAATCTCAACCATGGCTTTTCCTCTCAAACGAGCGTCCGAACCGATAGAATCTAGCATATTACCAACCAAACGATTCAAATTAAGCCTTAGAAACTACCCACGATCGCAAAGAATTCAATTCAGGCCATTATTGAAAAGTCAATAAAAAGTCAACAGCCAAGCCCGCTTGGTCGAAACGTAAAATTTGGACCAATACCCGATTACTCATTCACCCCCTAGCCCGTTTATATAATTGGTTTTGGAATCTGACCTCAACTTGAGGTCTAAATCCCCAATTTTCGAAATACCTAGTATCTATCAAGAATTACCAATTCCACCATGAAAACCTTAGATTTTAGGTTGATATCTTGTGAAATATAGTGAAAGATTGAAAGGAGATAGGTTAGAACCACTCCCCAATGATTTGGGGAAGAAGGATGTTTACCTTGAAAATGGTAATAACAATTATATTTGATTTGTGGTTCTAAAAATTTGTGATTTATCTTGATACTTGTTCTATGTGAAAAATGCTAAGTCTAAATGAGAAAGAAATTATAAGCAAACCCGTATGGTCGCAAGGTTGAGGTCCTCGAGCTCAACGATACAGGACCTCAACGACAGCGTTCACCAGTTGATAATGAACATTAAATGAACAAATGATGAACAAATTATGAACAGTAAATGAACACAATAAATGAGGAGCAATAAAACTATAGAATAATTGTTGATCTTATTTAGGCAGGAAAAGCAGAGAATGTTCTATTGTATTCAATATTCGTCTCTATTACAAAATAACAAGGGTCCCCTTTATATAGGAGGGGGAATCCCAACATAGTATAGGTCTAATAATAATGAGGAAATGCTATATAGCTGTATAATGGCTCAGTACGGATTTGCACTATTCTTGCAGACCTGGTCAACACTATCCACGTGTAATTGAGAGCTTTCCCGCTTTTCCTTTACGATCACCGATTTGTACTGCTTCGAGGTTCACCATAGTGATCCTTCGGTGTGCTCCTTCGAAGGACGCACCTCGGGGTCACACATAACATTATGCTTCGAGCTTCTCGATGTCAGGTATGGAGTGCCACAGTATCCCCAAAGTTGAACTTGATTTTGATCGTATACACATAGTCCCCGTGTTTCTTAGAATAGATCGATAATAAACAATCTTGAGTTCTTGCCTCCTCGATACCCCAATTGTGATGTCAGCCATGTATGATCATTAAATAATGTGACATAAAAGTTGTACAGAGGTCTGGTCAAACATGGTTCTCGAAAAGCCCACAAACCGCTATTTTCTGCCATTTCAACTCCTCCAAGACTCTTATAAATATTCCAATTCCCTATCTTTTAAACCTTTGCAACATCTTCAAGTCTTCTAATCTTTGTTAATTGTTTCCTGTCATCATCCTTTTTCTGTGTTCACTTCTTCGTCAACTTACTTTGAAGCTTTGTTGTAACCATGGACAAAACTTCTAAGACAGTACCTCGAAAAGAGGAAGCCCTGTATTCATCACGCTCGACTAAGAGCAAATAGATAGTGCCTCCTTGTATTGAGGAGTGTATTCCTTGGCCCTTCGATATATCCTTCGATCTCAAAATTGGAAAACCTTCTTCGGTAACGGGCCGATTCGAGCCCATGTCTCGGTACATCAGTTTAATAACCTACATAGAGAAGGTAAAAATAGATTACCGCTAGGGAGAGGCGGTACAAGTAGAGATCCCTTCATCGGAAGAGGATGTCACTAAACACAAAGCTAGTTTCCTTAGTGTATATACGTATCCTTTTACCTTAGGTCCTGTATATTCTTCCTCTCCACCGATAGACCTGATGGTCCTCGATTTTTGTTGGTAATATCGAGTGATGCTTGGTCAGATTTAACCCTCTTTTTGGAGAATCGTCTGTTTGATTAGATATTTCTCCAACATGGTCAAGGAGATGGATTTCACCCTCGACCATCTGATTGGATTGTATAGCCCTCGCCTCTATCGAGGGGGCCTAGTCAAACTACGGTGCCGATCTACCAAAGCATTTTTTTCCAGCATCGACGAAGATAAAGACCGAGGGTGGATGAGCCGCTTTGTTTGAGTCAATACGTCGGACCTCATCCCTGCCAAGAAGATGCCATTCAATGAGGAATGGAATATGAGACATAAGTGTTGTTACACCAAGCATGTTTTATCATCTGAATGTCCTCTTTTCCTCTTTTGAACTAATTCCTTTCTTTTTTGAATTGATTCTCCTCCGGTTGGATAGCCACCGTGTGGTTCCCCAACATGGTCAAGGATCTCCTGGGCTGGTTAGACTTCTAGACTCCACCTCCTCATACGACAAGTGCGTTTGGCGTGATTTGGCCAAAACTCGATGGGAGATCAAAAATCATGGTACATTCACATCATTATCACTTCTAAATATCTTATGAATATATTTTTTGTTTGTATGTTTAACATTTTACACATGTGTAGGCCTCGAAGAAGCCGTTTCAATGAGACAACCTCCTTCTGGTGAAGAGGAGACCCCCAGACCCACCAAAGATAGTAAGAGAAAGAAGGAGACGTTGGGGGAGTCCCCGAAACCAAAGAGAGCTAAGGCTCTAAAGCCTAGGGATGATGCAACGGTCCTAACTCCAGAAGCTGCTGAGAGTCTTCATGCCAAAGACAAAGACTGTGATGGTTGCCTACAGGTACATAGGGCAAGACGAAGCACTGATGCTTCGAAGGTTGCCAGGTAGACGACTGCCGAGTTTGAGGGGGCCAATGCGGTCCTACCTCATACTGAGGAGACCCCGGAGGAGGGTTTAGATGCAGTCCCTATGCCAACCACTGATCAGGAGACAACTTGTGCTGATGAGCACTTGGTTGGCGCATTCGTAGGATTTAGCTCTGACGCCCTTCGAGGGCGAGAGGAGGGCCCGATAGAGATTGATGCCTTAGGCGATCTTCAACCAGGCTCATCGTTTTCCCTAGGGCAAATACTGGATGGATGGAATAGGGAGATTCCCGATGTGGGGGCATCCCTAGGAGAGGATAATGCATTTGGGGATTTCATTGCCGGTGTTGAATAGGATGATGATCTCGATGCCCTAGTCGTTCTTGAGGAGGCTGCGAAACTCCAAAAACATATGATTTTGACATAACCTTTGTGCCTTGAGTTTTGATCTTTGTTCTCCTAACTTCTTTCCTTCGTGCTACAGGTCCCAATGTTGTACGACCAGGCCTTCTCCAGGTTAAGAGCTGAACTGACCCATAGTGAGGAGGAGTTTGAGAATCTTGCTACGGAGTCGAAAGAGCTAAAAACTCTATATGCTCGAATGGAGGAGGAACTGAACAACCTTCGAGCAAGCTCAGAGAAAGTGCTCCAAGAGCGTGCCAACTTCATCGAGCAGGTAGTTCGGTGTTCATGAGCTTGCTTTTTGTTTTCATAACTTGGTGTTTATTATCTCAACTCAGCATTTGCATATTGAGCGACAGGATGCCTTAGTAGAGCACCATCTGGGAGAGATTGCAGACAAAGATGTCGAGATCCTTGAGCTGAAGCGGTGCAAGGATAGTATGGCCTTGGAAAGGGATACTCTTTGAGGGGAGCTGGCCTCGACCCAGGGTCTTCTTTAAGGTGCTAAAGAGGAGGCTCGCAAATTCAAGGTGCTTCATGCTTAGTCGACTGTCGCGTTATCCATGTCCATGTCTGAAGTTGATGCAATCTTATCCTCGTACCAGGATGATGTTGCTGTAGCAAATACTTGAGCCAGGGAGATATCTGAAGAGGCCGAGCTCAAACTGGCTTGGCTCGCGCCCTTGCATATGCTCGGTTGTAAGCTCGGAGAAAGGCCTTTAAGGAGGTGCATGCTAAGGGTTTTGATCTCTCTACCAAGATCAAAGAAGCGAAGGCCTTGGAAGAGTAGTCAGCAGCTCTTACTACTTCGGACGAGGGCTCCGCGAGTGGCTCGGAGAGTAGCAAAGATAAATACTAAGCCACCTTTGCTCTTTTTACCGCTCCTTCTTCTGTACATGGACTCCACGTGGGAGTTTTTTAAATGCACCTTTGTAAATATATTTTTGGAATGCAAAGAATGACTCCACGTGGGAGTTTTTTAAATGCACCTTTGTAAATATATTTTTGGAATGCAAAGAATTTTCTTGCTTAATGACTTCAAAGTTTTTTCCATTTAGTGTTCATGCCGAATTCAAGCTTTGAACTTGAATTTAACTTCCGAGCTCGGCCTCGGAGCAATAGAGACCTTCTAGATCGGGTTGTCCTGGTTTCGATCCCATACCTTCCCTAGGTCGGGTTGGTAAGGACTCGATTTGACTCCTCGATGCCTCGAACATGATGTGGCGACCTTATTCATGTGACATGACTGTGAAGTGACCGAAATGGCCCCGTCTCTACATTTTCCAAAAATTCATAATTGCATCGTGAGAAATGATTGGCTATAAAAGTTAATGAATATTCACCGCTCTTCTTATATATACTTCCTTTCCTTTCATTGAAGGCTTTGCCGCTTTGTGCAACTACATTTCTATATAGAGTTCCTTTTTTGCTATAGTTCTAGTGTCGCATCAGATAAAAGCTTTCACCTGAGTTTCCATCTTCCCTTTCTTGTTTTGTCGGAGCTATGGCTACCATGCCCAAATCCACTTACCAGGAAGAGGGAAGTCCCACCTCTGCTTCCCGCCCGGCCGGTGGTACACCGTCGGTGTTTGGTAAGCTAACTTCAAACTTTTTTGTTTCGGTGAGAGATTTTGCGATAGAGAAACCTCTCAACGTTTTGGGCCATCGAGAACATACATCGAGGTTCATTCGATCAGTAGAAGAGAGAAACCTTAAGGCTATGAGGAGAGACTGTGGATGGGGAGAAAACGTGAGGTTGCAGGTACCCTCCCAGGAAGAGGATATTATGGCCCACGTAGAGGGGTTCCTGAACGTGTTCATGTACCCTTTTACGTTGGGTCCTCTCGACCGACTCGTGCTCGAATTCTATCGAAGATATCGAGTTAATTTGGCTCAGATCCATCCCTCTTTCTGGAGGATTATGTTGATGATGAGATTTTTTGCTGAAAAGGATGGGCTCGAGTTCACTCTTAGCCATCTTATCAGATTGTATCAGCCTTTTCATCATCGAGGTCTAATTACACTACGACGCCGATCCTCCAAGCCCTTTATTTCCAATGATGACGAGGACAGGGATCGAGGATGGATGAGTCGGTTTGTTCGAGTGAGGACTATTGATATTATTCCTATGGAGTTCCTATCGTTTCCCGAAAAATGGAATTTCAAGCGTAAGTGATACACTGTACTATATTATTTTTGTTATTGGTAGAGCCAGAGTCTATAATGATGTTATGTTGTTTTCATTCCTCTCCACGATAATCCTGTGGATGCCAAATGAGGTCCCTGATCTTGCGGACTAGGCTTACAAACTGGCAGCCTCTTTGACTTATGACGAGCACAATTGGCGAGATTTGTCGAAGGGCAAATGGGAGGCTAAGCACCATGATATGTGATGTGTAGTCCTTCTCTTTAGGAGTACTTTCCCTTTCGTACACTAATTTCTTTGTTGCAGGCATCGATGAGTTTTTTGAGGTGAGACAGTCCCCTTTCCATTAGGAGAAAGGACATTCGATTTCTGAGACAGGCAAGGATAACAAAAGGAAAAGGTCCTCGAAGGACTAGGATTCTCATAGCAAAGCAGTATCCACTCGGGGGCGCGAGGAGGACGTTGCCGATGATGAAGACCTCATTTTTATCGGTTGTTCTGTGGGCATCAATGCACCTGGAGAGGATTACTCTATATTGATGGCCTGAACCTGGAGGCCTCCTGAGACTATTGAGCCTACTGGGCTCGAGGCCCCTAGTCTCGAGGGAGAGATTCCACAAGCGAGGAAAGGTGAAGGTCCTTCACTACCTGATTTGGAAGTTGGTTCTCGAACATTGGGAAGTACTCTGATGGGAATGGCTTCGACGTATCTCTGCCCAATAAGAGCACCTCGGTTGCTCTATCGGGGCCGATGAGACAGAGCTGGTAGATGCGAACTCAACCTTCGAGGAAGCTCAGTGGCTCTACTCTATGGTGAGTTTTGATGTTATTATAACTTTTCAAACTTTATACTATCTCCTTTTTAGCTGAACTTTTCTATCTCGTAGGCCTTCGATAAGCTCAATTCTGTGTTGATTCGTTGTGTGGCTAAGTAGTGTAAAGCCTTGAATGGGGAGAAATCTCTCAGGCTTATTTGTGATAAAAGACAAGAGAGTTGATACATCTTCGATCGGAGTTAGATCGAATTCGTGATTACAAAGGCAACCTCGAGGAACATGTAACTTCTATTTTGAGGGAATATGGGCTTCTTCTCCCATCTTCGGAATCTAACGTTTCGATATCCCAGTTGCAAGGAAAGACAGAGATGCTGGAGCGCTTTTGGGGAAAACCCAACCAGGTCAATTCTGAATTCAATGACTTGAAGGCACATATAGATGTTCATGTTGCAGCCAAAATGAACGCTTTATCCAAGGCCTTCGCCCTCGAGATACAACTTTGTAATACTCGAGAAGGCTACTCGGTCTAGACGAGCATGATTGCTAAGCTTGAAATAGATTTTTTGAAGATGAAGGCCAATGTCGTGGACACTCGAGCCGAGGCCGAAGAGGTTCGAGCAAAGGCTAATAAAAAGGTGGCCTTCTATCTGAAAGATGCTGCTGAAGCTCGTAAGAAGTTGAAGGGAGTTTCCGATCGAGAGAGGAGAAGCAATGAATATGCCCGATGCAAATCCCGGAGGGAAGCTCTCGAGGAGATTCATGGAAAGGTCTTCGATCTCTTGGAGGAGATAGAGTATACCAAGGCGATGAGTTCGACGCCAAGTTCCTTTTTTCCAATGTTGAAGACAACGAGGAAGGGGCCGGTGAGGGAGCTGGTCCCGAGGGAGCCGATGGAGACATAGTCCCCGAGGGGGGGGGGGAAGGCTAAGTTCCCGAGGGTAGACTAGATTTTTCTTTCTTGTTCTTTGTATAGGGCTCCATGTGGGAGTGTTGTAAATGTATCTTTACACCATTATTTATAATAAAAAAGGAACCCTTTGGTTTTCCCTTTATACGAATTCCCACTTGCTTGTGTCTTTGTTTACGCTTTGAGTGTTTATGCTTGTCGATAATTAGTCTGATATGTTGGACTTTAAGATAGGAACCCTTAGGTTGTGCTTGATGAGTAATTGATAATAGTTGACCATTCAGGGTTCGGTCCTCAAATCAAGTTTTGACTCAGGCTCATTGACCCTTAGGTTTTCAACATATTGGCCCTTAGGCTCTTATGTATTGGCCCTTAGGCTCTTTAGGCTGGCCCTTAGGCTCTTACGCATTGGCTCTTAGGCTCTTTAGGCTGAGCGTTAAGCTCTTACGCATTGGCCCTTAGTCACTTTTAGATTGGGTCGATGCGAGTGTTTACCGTGAAAATGGTAATAATAATTAAATTTGTTGATGGGACTCTAAAAATACATGATCAATTTTTATGCTAGTTTATTAAGAAGTTGATGCTATATATATGAGATTTAGAGACAAAATAAATTTAAGGAGGGAGTTATAACCAAACCGATAGGCTAGCTACTTGGGACCTCGTGCTTGTCGATTATGGGCCCCGGGGTCGATTTCGTGGCTCGACCACGAGCTATTGAGGATAATTGGACTAGGGCTAATAGTTACACTAAGATTAATAGAGGCTATTTATGGCCAATGATAGGCAATAAATGATGAACAAATATGGAGATAATAAATAAAAGCAATAATATCAAGAGAGAGTATATGAGAGAGCAAAGAGAGTGTTCTTCTATATTTCTTATGGAGCAGCTGGAGCAACTGGAGTGACCAACCCTTACAAAGTGATAGGGATCCCCTTTATATAGTAGGAAAATCCCATCATAGTACAACAAGTATTAATTACAAAGATATGGAGATGTGACCACTAGATGATACCTTGACTTGGGTCTTAGAGTAGCTCTGTAGTCTCTGTTAGTCCTAGCCACGTGCCTTGGGAGATCCCCATTTCTACCGTGACCATGGTCAACATTATCCTAAGACAGAGTGTCAACGACCCTCGAGGGAGGAGACTCGATCGTAACCTTGTGGCCTCGTGACATTGAGATGGTCTTTTGAGGTGCTTTGATAATGAGAAATTGGACCCTCTGATTTCACCGTACACAGATAGTCCCCGTATTTCTTAGAGAGGAACAATAATAAACAATTTTGACATCCGACTCTTCGGACTTCTTGCAGTGATGTCATGTAGACGATATCACACTTACGATGTAAACCTTCACGATAACTAGTACATCCCATGGTCTTGTCTTTTCAGCGTCATTTAATGGATTTCTTATTCCCATTCTTTAAGGCGACCGTATCTCCATCAATCCAGTATCTAATAGCGCATTGATTGTTCCTGTCGATCCGTCTTCCGAAGGCATTGATAGAATTGTTAGCCACATTATCACCCCCTATAAATGGGGCCTTTCCATTCTATCTTTTTATCCAAGTGCCTCAAAACATCTTTCCATTCCTTTCTTCGCATTCTCATTATTCGTCTCCATTTCTACCCGCCATGTTTGGGGTCTCTGGTCTTAAGGTCTTACGGTGGCGTTCTTATTAGTCGCGCCATGTCTTTTTACCTAGGCTTTGCTGTGTCGAGCGGGATTATACTATCTCGTTATTGTTATTGTTACGTCTATCATTGTTGTCATTGTTAGACCGAGGTGACGAGACAAAGGGGGTTTGCCTGTTCTATCCTAGGAAACATTTGGACTCTACATCGCTGCTCGGGAGAGTGTTCGAACTATACACAGCTTCTCACTCTTACCCAGGTCTGGTGCTGCACTTCATCCCTCGGGTTTTTTCCCAAGTGATAAAATGGCATGCTGGTTGTTAAGATCGCACGACACGATGTCCCGGAAGGTGGACTCGGAGCGGCTGTGCGAGTAGGGTTGAGGCTCGCCGAATCTTCAACCTTTGGCTTCGGTGGTCTATGTCTCTTTTTTCTGCCTCTTTTGCATCAAGTTACTCTTCTTTGCCTTCCCGCTTTCCTCTTCTTCATATTCGTCCTTGGAGATATTACTCCGTGGGATTGAGCTTGAAACCTAGAAGAGGTGGCGGTCGAAGGTATCACCGTCGAGGATGCATGCTCGAGGGGGTGGTGCTCGGAGATGCTGATACTGGAGATGAACCTTCAAGAGTAGATTAGGTTCTATGCTTCCACTACATATGTACTCTCTCGCCTTTTCTTTTTTGTGTAAGGACCCCTCGTGGGCTTTTGTAATCATATGTAAGGACCCCTCGCGGGCTTTTGTAATTGAATGTTCATGAATACAAACATATTTCCCCAATGTGCAGACTCTGAATGCATGACTCAGCCTACTATTACCAATATCAATCTCGGGTGTCAGTATTCTTTCTAGCCTTTAGTCAATTAATATGGCCTTGCATGGAACCTTTTGCATCCCTTGGATCAAACCTGGATCGGGCCAATGAACTCGGGTCACCGGGACCTTGACTTCGAGTAGAAAGTAATGTTTTGGGGCCTTGAAACCATGATTTATTACTTAAACTCCGTGGCAACCTTTGAGAAGAAATTTGCTCGGAGGCCTGCGAATAGGGACTACCTTTGATCTCTCGAGGGCAGTCCCCGAGCAGAGGTTCGTTCAAATTTGGACCACCTGGAACTTGCTTTGGGCTTAGTGTAAATAGCCTTAAGGGGCTGTAGATAGATCTTGGAAGAGGGTTTCTCCGATCTTGAACGTTACCCCGGGGCCAAGCCCATACAAGTGGAGTTTAAATGCTTATTTCCTTGGAGCTTGATTCCCTTTTGACAAAAAGCCCCGAGGTCGAGTACCACCTTGAGCCTTGTAATGATACCATTGGTTTCCTGGAGCCTAACCTTCCCTTTGATGGAGATCCTCAAGGTCGGGTACCACCTCGGTGCTGGCGAAGGCATTATCAACTTTCCGGAGCCTAGACTTGTCTTGATGGAGGTCCTCGAGGTCGGGTATCACCTCGGGATTGGCGATGTTGTCGGCTCCCAAGAGGTTTACTTTCCTTTGATGGAGATCCTCGACCTCGGGTACCACTTCGGGACTGGCGATGATGTCGTTGGTTCCATAAAGCCTAACTTCTGTTTGATGGGGGTCCTCGAGGTCGGGTACCACCTCGAGACTGGCAATGATGTTATTGGCTCCTTAAAGCCTAACTTCTGTTTGATGGGGGTCCTCGAGGTCGGCTACCACCTCGGGACTAGTGATGATGTTGTTGGCCTTTTAAAGTATAACTTCTTTTTGATGGAGATCCTCGAGGTCGGGTACCACCTCGGGACTAGCAATGGTGTTTTTAGCTAGTTTTGAGGCAAGCGGATCGTCGTCATTTTTTCCATATATATACATGGACGTTTTTTGCTTTTTAGGGGATCCCACCACTTTAAGTAGTTGCCTTTCTTCTTCTGCGCCATCCTTTCGGCACTTCAGCACTAACACGCTTGCACATATTCCTGCTTTTTGTTTCTCTAATTTTGCCATAACCATGGCTGCTATGTCGGGGTCCGTCCGACAGGAGGGGAGAGCTCTGCCTCCGACATTCAGGACCAACGAGAGTACGCCTTGAAGAATACTTCATTGATAAAAGAGGAGCATCTTGATTTAGTGAGAAAAGACTGCAGATGGGGGGAGAAAGTTGTGCTACAGATACTTCCTCTGGGTGAGGGCATCACGGATCGTGCCGATGGATTCTTTAATATGTACACATAAACTTTCACATTGGGCCCCGTTTTTTGGCTAACAGTGCTGATTATGAGATTTTTCGCGGAGAAGGCAGGGCTTGATTTTACTCTTAGTCATCTTATCAGGTTGTACCAGCCCTGCCACCATCGAGGTCTGTTGATCTTGCAATGCCGATCGATCACACCCTTCTTTTTTGACGATGAGGAAGACGGAGATCGGGGGTGGATGAGTTTCTTCGTACGGGTGCGTACCACTGACATTATCCCTGTGGAGCTCATGCCATTCCCTGAGGAATGGAATTATACTCGTAAGTGGTGCATCTTGTGCTTTCTAAGTTTTATCTATGACGACAGCCTGGTTTTGTAACCGTTCCTTCTTTTCTTTTCTTGCAGCGGTTTCATAGGCATCGGGCGACGTTCCCGATTTGCAAAATTGGGTCCGAAAGTTGGAGACCTACTCGACTTGTGACGAGCGCAAGTGGCGAGTTGCGTCACGGGGCAGATGGGAAGCAAAACATCATGGTGAGTTCAGCATTATACTTTCCCCTCCATTTCTTCATTTGGGGAGGCATTTTTCTTTCATGCGTATTAAGATTGTTGTTCTAGGCATTGAAAAGCTTTTCGAGGCGAGGCCGCGTTCCTCCGGAGAGGGGGAAGGGTTGCCAACTCCCGGGTTTCACAGGGTGATGGTGCTCAAAGTAAGGTGGAACGGGACCGGGGCTTCGAAGCGGAAGCATCATCCGAGCATATCGTGTCCACGACTCCTAGTTCTGGAAAAGGGGTTTCTCTATTGCTGTCGCCTTCTTTTTCTGTCGACAGTATTTCGGGAGATACTAGAAACTTGGGGTCGCATACACCGAGCGATCGTGCTTCGACCGGAGTTGGCTCTTTCAGGGCCGAAGGGACTGGATTGGCAGGTGTGCGCTTAGCCTTCGAGGAAGCCCAACGGCTTCACTTTGCGGTGAGTTTTGGCACAATTCTTTTGAGCTTTGCGCCTTCCCTTCCTTATTGGGTTTTCTTTTGTAGGCCTTCGACAAGCTTAAGTCCGAGCTGCTTCGTTGTGAAGCCAGGCTACGGAAAGCTCTGGATGAGGAGAGATTTCTTAAGCTCCTTTGTGATGTAAAAGAAGTCGAGTATGTACATTTGCGGTATGAGGTAGGACAGAGCTTGAATTACGAGAACCACCTAAAGGAGCAGGTATTTTACTATCCCGGGTGAGCGTGCATTCCACCTTTTTGTTCCAAAGGCTAATGCTTAGTTTATTTCAGTTGCAGAAAAAGACGGAGGCTCTAGCGCGACTTTAAGATCAAGTTGGCTGGGCTAGGTGTGAGCATAATGATTTGAAAACTTAGGTGGAGGCTCAGGCTTTAACGGAGAAGGACGCCCTGGCTAAAGTTCCTAATTTTGAAGCTCAACTTTGCTTAGCTCGTGATAATGCTTCGGTTTAGACAAAAATGATTGCGAAACTCGAATTCGATCTTTCGAAAGTTAGAGCTGAGATCGTTGATGCCCGGGCAGAAGCTGCAATGAGCAAGACTAAGGCTGGCTAGGAGATGGCGATCTACTAATAGGATCCTGCCGATGCTCAAGATGAGCTGAGAAGAATCCTCGACCGCGAAGGGAGTATTGAAGAATATGCTCACTGCAAGTCTCGAAGAAAGACCCTTGAGGAGATCTATGCTAGGGGTTTCACCCTTTCGAAAGAATTAGCGCTACCAAGGACGAATGAGCGTGATGCTTGGTTGCTTTTGCCCGACGCCGAAGAAAGCGAAGATTAGGATGGCAGGCCGTAGCCCCCTAGGGTCGGGGGGGGGGCATAGATTTTACCGTCTGTATGTAGCACTTTCGTAGCATGTTTGTAGATGGATATTGCACTTTTTCACATGAGTATGAAAGAAAATCTCGCAGCTTTATTTCTTTTGTATCTTTTTTTTCCTTGAATTTGGTCGGGTGGACTGGTCTTTGAGTTGGTAGGAATCCTTAGAGTCGTGATACAGCCTCAGGGCTTGTCAGACTATCCTGTAAGCTCCTACATGCTTTCGCTCTTAGGCATATTTAGGCCACCTATTTTGAGGCTCAGTCTCCGAGTCGGTCATCGACTCGAGCTTATTTGACCTTCGAGTGGCGGAAATTTAGGATGGTGACAGTGGCCCTTATGCTTTTGACCGATGCGACCTTTTGTATGTATGACCTTGGGGCTTATTAGGCTGGCGTCAATAGCTCTTACGCTTTGTCCTTAGGCATGTATAGTTAACTATTTCGGGTTTAGTCTCCGGGTCGGCTTTCAACTCGAGCCCAATCGACCCTTAAGTTTTCGAGTTTGCATGGGCTGGCGACATTGGCTCTTACACCTTGGGTCGAAGTGACCTTTTACGTGTGCGGCCTTGAGGCTCATTAGGCTGGAGACAATGGCTCTTACGCTTTGCCCATAGTTAACTATTTTGGGTCCAGTCTCCGAATTGGAATACGACTCGAGCTTATTTTGACCCTTAAGTTTTCAGATTTCAAGCTGGTGATAGTAGCTCATATGCTTTTGGTCGATGCGACCTTTTGTAAGTGTAGCCCTAAGTCTCATTAGGCTGGCCACTATGGCTCTTACGGGCATGGTCGATGCGACCATTTATGTAGGCTTTATTTTTCCTCTCGTTAATGGCTTTTGAGGTAATTTTTGCCTGACTCGTCGTCTATTGGGGTAGAACCTCGATTTCGAGTAACTTGTGGCGATGTTCGAGCACCTCGGGCGGTTTGGCTCGGAGGATGAGTATCTCGAAGCCCGTGATTTGGAGCTGACATGGTCGTAGCTCTTTTGCCTATGTCGAGGGTAGCCTGTTTAACCGGTTTTTCTGAAGTACATTCAGTGTAATTGAAAGCTTGTGTGGGCGAGCGACAATGGCTCTTATGCCTTGTAGCGGCGGTCAGGAGTCCCCGAGTCACGTTAGTTCGGCTGGTACAACCGTATGATCGGAGTCATTTGTGTTTGGTCGGAGCCTTTGAGTCCCGAGTGAGGCAGTTTCGGCATCTATATCGATGGTTGCCTTTTTAGGGGTCTTACAAGTTTGATATATAGCCGAAACTTTGGGATCGAGTCTATGCCTTTAGTGAGGTCTTACAAGTTTTTCATATCGTTGAGGTCTTACAGTTTTTACATGCCGTTGAGGTCTTACATTTTTTACATGCCGTTGAGGTCTTACAGTTTTTACATGTCGTTGAGGTCTTACAGTTATAGTTGTTGCCTTTTATAGGTCTTATGAGACCGAGTATGCCCTCTTGGGGTCTTACGGCTCGGGTCTTGATAAGTCGATGGAGATGGCTCTTGACGGCAGTCCCCGAGTCGTCGAGGATTTCTTGACTTGGGAGCCATTATTTGCAGACTTTGTACTGCCTCATCGAGGGTGTACAATTTCGGAGATCCCGACCCTGAGGTTGTGCGTTTTTTGAGATTTTGATGCCAGTCCCCGAGTATTCGGGATAATTTTAGTGCTAGAGATGTTTTGAGTTTTTCATGTTGCCTCATTTGAGGGCTTATGATTTTGGAGTTCCAAACTAGAGGTCATTTAGGTGTTGAATCGTAGACGCTAGTCCCCGAGTATTCGAGATATTTTTGGCGGAATAGTTTTCATGGAGGTGCTGAGCTTCTTTTGGAGTGTGAGACGTTTTGATAAAATATATTCTTCGATTGTTTGAGACAAGTGTACATGTTTTTTCTTCCCGGGGCCCGGCTATACGGACACAGTTCGTTCGACCATTTGACCCAGTACATCATTTTCCTATAGGGACCCCATTTGGCGTTTCTTGGCTTTTACGAGTGGATGGCCTTCGGGGGGATGCCCCTTAGTGTTCGAGATTGATTGCAAAAGAAGCCTCGAACACTTGTTGAGTCTCCCTTAGGTAGCATGTAGATGTTGCCTCATTAAAAACCCTGCCGGTAAAACCCTTTTTGGGATAAAAACCGGTCAAAGGAAAAGAGTGCAATGGATGCTTTGAAACCTTAAGGTCTTCGAGCTAGATTAATGTTGACTGCTTAGATTGGGCGCCTGCATAAGGGTTTGTACGAAATACAAAATGAAAAGGGAGATGGTTATATCTTAGTGTAGGATGTGCCGAAGACGTTTTGAGGACCGATACGTCCTAGTTACTCGAGACGAGGACGTGGTGCAGTCCTTTATTTTGTTTGATCGGGTTTAACCGAAGGAGTGGCTTGATTACCCTTTGGATCTTTAGCGAGCGTAGGTACTGATGTCGGTGCCACGTTATGCACCGCGAACATCTCCCTTGCCGCATGTTGTTCCCCGTGGACGGTTTTGATCCCATCCTTTGTCGGGAATTTCATCATTTGGTGTAGAGTGGATGGTACTGCTCTCATGCAAGGCATCCATGGCCGTCCGAATAAGGCGTTGTACCTCATGTCTCATTCGATGACATGGAATTTGGCGTTTTAGGTCGTGTCGGCCACGGTGACTGGGAGGGTGATTTCTCCTTTTGTTGTTTCACTTGCCATGTTGAATCTGTCGAGGACTCGAGTGGCGGGTGTGATTTGGTCAAGCAGTCCGAGATGCTTTATCACCCTCGACCTGATAATGTTGGCTGAGCTACCTGGGTCCACGAGCACACATTTTATTTGAAAAGAATTTACAAAGAAAGAGATTACCAGTGCGTCATTGTGAGGTTGAAACAAGGTCTCAGTGTCCTCTTCGCTGAATGTGAGGGCGTCCTCGGGAATATATCCCCGGGTTCACTTTTATCTGGTGATGGATATTTTTATCCTTCTCATTACGAGTTCTTGCGGGGCATCGACGCCTCCCAAGATCATGTGGATGACATGTTGTGGCTCATTTGCTTCATTCTTCTTGGTCGCCTCACTTTCCCGGAACTAATTTTTGGCTTGGTCGCTAAGGAATTCCCGGAGGTGCCTTTGCTAAGTAGTCGAGCTACCGCCTCTCGAAGTTGGTGGCAATCCTCGGTCCTATGGCCATGCGTGTTGTGAAACTTGCACACTAAGTTATGATTCCTCTGTGAAGGATCCGATTGCATAGGCTTGGGCCACTTGGCATCTCTGATTTTACTGATGGCGAACACGATGTCTGATACATCAACATTGAAGTTGTATTCAGACAAGTGAGGTGCCCCCTGTTGGCCCTGCGTTCCTATCGAATCCGACTCTGTTGATGAGTCCTCGAGAATCCTATACTCAGTCTATCTTTCGATCATTGCGAGATAGGTTGTGTCTTGGAGCGTTCCTCCTATCTTCGATGTACGGATGATATCTTTCTTTATTTGGTTTTGCCTCCTTTGGTAGGAGCCTACTTGGGTATACTGAGCCCGAGGGGGTTCCTAACTGGTCATCTTCGGTCCTAATTTTTGATGGGTACCAGTTGTGGACGTCCGACTATGTCATAGCTGGATACTCGATCAAATTCTGTTTTAACTATTTTGAAGCCATCGAGCTTCGTTCATTTAGACATTGAGTGAAAGCATGCACTACCCAATCATCGGAGACTGGCGGTAGCTCCATTTGTTCCATTTGACAGCGAGATACAAATTCTCGCATCGTCTCGTTCTCCCTTTGCTTACTTTTGAAAACGACGGATTTCCTCGTTGCTAATTTGATGGCACCGACTTGTGCCTTTATAAAAGAGTCTACTAGCATGGCGAATGAATCTATGGAGTTAGGAGCTAAGTTGTGATACAACATCATGGACCCCTTTGAGAGTGTTTCCCCGAACTTTTTCAGTAATACAGACTCGATCTCGTCGTTCTTTATATCATTTCCCTTTATCGTGCAAGTGTAGTAGTAACGTGTTCATTGGGTTCTGAGGTCTCGTTGTACTTTGGCAGTTTCAGCATTTCGAACTTCTTTGGAATGGGTTTCAGGGCTACTTCCTCGGGGAACAGCCTTTGTATGAACTTCTTTGAATCCATACCTTTAAGGACTAAGGGTGCGCTCGGAATTTGGTCGACCCTGGAGTTATAAGTCTCGACTTTCTTATCGTTGGCTTCTATCATTTGCTCGCTGTGAGCACGTGATTTTTGCCTCCCGAAAACAACTCCAAAATAAATCAAAAATAAATAAAAACAAATCTCTGTTAGTATGCAATTTTTAGAATTTGTGTGGTGTTTGTTAATTATTTGTGGTGTCCGTAAATGTTTTTTTTTTAAATAAACAAAATAAAAATAAAAATATATGTTTCATGCATATCTAGGATTTAATTATGCATTTAATAATTGATTTAAAAATAAAATCACAAAAATATGCATTGGTTCAATTTTAAATGTTTCACTGTGTGATTAATGTTTTGTCTATGTGTTAATAGTTGTTAAAAGTAATCAGTATTTTTGTAATGATAATTTTTGTTTTTATAATTTTAATTAAGATTTTAATAATTAAGAATAAAATTAGAAAATAAAAAAAAATTGTAAAAGTAAAAATCGGACCTGGACCTAAATCCAGGCCCAAACAAAATAAACCCCACAGCCCAGTCCAAACGA
The DNA here is from genome assembly GCF_000393655.2 of Nicotiana sylvestris. NCBI lineage: Eukaryota > Viridiplantae > Streptophyta > Magnoliopsida > Solanales > Solanaceae > Nicotiana > Nicotiana sylvestris. The sequence goes on along the minus strand of NC_091065.1, from coordinate 157,289,856 downwards.
CCCCAGGTCCGGTCCAATTCAAACGAACCAAACGACAGCGTTTGGTCGTATTTCATCAAGAGCCGTAGGATCAAATCCATCCAACGTCGGAGATCTCATCACCCTAACCCGTGATCCTTACCCGACCCATTGCCCCGACTCAGCCCGACCCTGGCATTAAACCAAACGACATCGTTTGGTTTAATGAACTGATCTTGACCGTGTATCATGCTTGATCTAACGGTCAAGATTGATCCACCCTTCCCCTATATAAAGTCCAGACCCCTACCCCGGCCGCCTAACTAAACACCCCCCCTTCCTTACTATTCATCATCTTCTCCGAATCACACCCCTAACCCTAGCCGCCCTCATTCCCCACTGCCTGAAACCCGTCGGCAACAACGCCGTCGGTCACCACCTTAACACCCCAGACTCCTCACGACTTCCTCTTCACGGATCTGGCATTGGTTTCCTTCGAATCAGGCCCCAACTCTTCGAATCTTAAATCGAAGGTTGGCCTGAAAACCTTATCTTCTCCAATAGCCTCCAAAATAACACCACAGCTTCCCCTAGATACCCTCATCACGGATCTGTTAGTTGCATGGCTCGAATCCTACTGGAACTGCTCGAATCTTCATTTGAAGATTCGAGTGAAACCTAACCCTACCCCAACTCAACTCAAACTCACACCAGTTATCCACCCAACCTCCCTCGTACCTAGAACACCATTGATTTGGTTCAAATCTGCCCAGAAGTGTTCGAATTTAAGATCCAAGAATCTGAAACCCTAAAATTTTCCAATCTTGGAATTTTTCCAATTCGAGTGAAGGATTGAGGTCTAAGAGACTTTAATCGAGGTATTCTCAACTGAGAATACTTCGAATAAAGTCTGTTTAGCCTCAAAAGGTCCAAATCCAAGATGACCCTATGTTTGTGTGAAATTAAGGATTCAGATGTATTTTTTCTACTTCTTTTTTGTTTCCTACGTGTGTATTGTTGCCTGTTTTAGTTGTCTGAGTAATTTTTCATATTTTTCTAGTTGATTCCGTGATTCTGTCTCATACCCGTATATTTGATCTGAATTATACTATTATTTCTGTTGATTATGATTGTTTATAATATGTGTAATCGACTCGATTAAGTTCGTCGATTAGTTGTTTTGTAAATTCTTATTGCCTTTAATGCTGATTGTAATACTCTGTTGTCTATTTTAGTTGTTAACATTATCATTGAAATCAGTTAATTAGCTCTTCCCAATTAGTTGATTCTCGTTTAATAAGTCAGAAAGTTTGTCAATGATGTGGGTATGTTGATTTCTAACATCAAGTTTCAGGGCATTGTCAGTATATTGACAATGCTCCTGTGTTTGCTTGATTTTAGTTCAATGTTGAAGTTCAGTTTAATTTGTTATGTTGAAATTCAGTATAATGTTGTTGTGATGTTGAGTTGAATTCAAGTTTACAAGGGTTGGGTAAATACAATTGTATTAGGAGGTTAATCATAGGATTGGTTATAGCTGCTTGAACAGATTTTAAAAAATCTGTTTTGTATCAGATTCTGATTTTAGTTTAAAAACAGTAATAACAGTAGGATTTCAGGGGCATTTCTGGGAATGAAACAGTAAAAACAGTGTGTTAGAGCTAATGTGTTATAATGGAATGTTAGTGGCTATTACTTAATGAGATAATGGGAAGCAAAGGGTAATGGAATGCTGGAAATCAGGAAAAGTTCACTTAATGGGATTTAAAGTATTTAAAAGCAGATTTTAATGGGACTTTCTGATTTTCAAAAGAAGAAAGGGGTTCAGACAGTAGGCTGAAAAAAAAGGGGCAGACCTGTATAAGATAGAGGGAATGGGGACTGGGATTTAAGATCAGATTTTGGGACTGAGATTTTAGGACGGAGATTTTGAAGAAAAGAAAAGAACTCAGATTTTTAAAAGAAAAGGAAAGAGAGGAAGAAAACAGAAAAATAAATAGAAAAGAGAACATTCACACACACACACAAAATCTAAAACAGATACAAAAGCAGAAACATAAAAATTAGAAATAGGAATCTGAAACAGATAGAGGAAAGAAACTGAAATCTGAAATGTTATTTTTCTAGAATCTGTCCGTTGTTTGTTTGTGGATATTGTTCGGTTTAAATCTGAAATTTTTCTCAAGTTTCTGTCACTGTTCATCTGGGTTAACGGGTCTTGTTCAGACTTGCTGTGTTATTGGTATATTCTGCCGGTGTTTTGTTGCTGCTATTACTGCTGAAATTTATTCCTTCTACCTTCATTTCCAGGTACATATCTTTTAAACTCATGTTGTGAAGAGTTTCAACATGACAAATAAATGAAGCTTGGGAATTGTAATTCTGTCTTCTATTCGTTTAAGCTCATTAGTTTAAATTTCAGCTTTGTTTCATGTTGGTTAACTAGTAGTGAGTTCGACACGATGGCTATAAGTAATTGGCTTATTTTGAAATTCGTATAAAAGCTTTGTAATAATGTTATCCATTTCGAAATCTCATTAGTTTAGTTATATTTGAATTGTCAAAATAGGGAACATGGCAGAAAGTTGGCCATTATTTAAACTTTATGGTATTTTTAGTTAGGTATAGCATAATATGGAAATATCAAGGAAAAATACGTTATCAGTTTATTTTGTTAGTTAGTTAGTTGTTGTTTAAAGCTAGATGATGTTGGTTGCAATTTGCTATATTTTGGCATAACAATGGTGATGTTTATAATCAATAGTTGAAAGATGCATTAGTAAAATCCGCTATGTTCACAATGTCAAAATATGGCGAATAATGTTGTATGCAATATTATTTATTTAAGTCAACAGGTAGACTTGTTCTCTTTCTTAATAACAAATGGCCTAGGAATTTATACAATGCGAAAGTTAGTGTTTGGCAATAATTCACATAGATTTAGAATCAAATTGGTTTGATTATATATATATATATATATATATATATATATATATATATATATATATATATATATATATATATATATATATATATATCCCAAACTCAATCATAAGCGGAATTAATTAAAGTAATTTCGCCTATTAGATTAAAAACAAGTATATGAGAATGAGATGAGATGTATAAGCACGAATTGCAACATTTTATATCAATGGTATGTAGAAATAGAATTTGCATTAAATAAAAATAATGAAAATTCTTCGAAAACATCTCTTCCTTGCATAAATCATATTTTTTAGTTTCATATGCAATTCATATTTGGGTATATATATATATATATTGTATTTACGAGAAAAATGGTAGTCTTAATCACACTTTGTTTACTTTTACTCCTAAAATTTGAATGGCTCGAAAGAATATAATTCACACGTAAAAATATAATCAGCGGTCACAATTTAATAAATTGTGAATTCTTTTCAAAGAATTTAAGGGCATCTCAAAAATGGGAATTTCTCATGATTTTCACATAAAAATGTATGGATATAATTTGTGAAAAATCCATAATATTATTAAGAATGTTTTGCGTGATTAGGGATGCGTTCACGTAACCTGATTATATTTTTTTTTTAAAAAAAGCAAATTCGGATTATGCGTTCGCGCAACTTCGAATGAATATTTAATAAAAGGGATTTTTTCCGAGGATGTTAGAATAATTTCATATAACGCGAGATGTGCAGTTCACTGTTTAAATATAAGGGTGATGATGTTCTTAATTTTATTTTAAATCTCGAACATATGATTTTTTTTAATAAAAAAATATAATATGGTCAATCTTATTGTGTACACGTATGCGTGACACGATTCTTTATATCTATAAAATGTATAAGGCGAATATACGTACGCGTGATTCGTTAAAAAAAAATCTTTAATCTGTAAACAATCTAAACGACAGCGGTAACAAAATCATGTAATAAAAATGTATTTAATAAATCAAGATAATTAAGGCAAAAAATAAAAAAAACAGTTAAGCGACCGTGCTAGAATCACGGAATTCGGAAATGCCTAACACCTTCCTCCGGATTAACAGAATTCCTTACTCAGGATTTCTGGTTCGCAGAATAACAAACAGAGTCATATTCTCCTCGATTCAGGGATTAAATCCGGTGACTTGGGACGCCTTAAAATTCCCAGGTGGCGACTCTGAAACAAATAAATAAATCCCGTTTCAACTGTCCTTCAATTGGAGAAAACTCCCTACGTGCCCCGCGGGTGCGGAAAAAGGAGGTGCGACAGCTCTGGCGACTCTGCTGTGGACCTTATTGTGAAAACTGTAACCCAGAACCACTGGTTCAGGGTTTAAAGAATTCGAGCTTAAAATAACTGTGATAATTGGATTTATTTACTATATGATTTTCAACTGTTTATATGCTTAATATGCTAAATGTTGCTTTTTACCGCTTTAATATTATTTGAATTGTGAATATATACAACTGCTACGAAACCCCCTTCTTTCTGAGTCTTCTGAATTTATGGTGTACACGTGCGCGTGACCCACCTTTCTGTTAAAGTCATACCAAATAAGACGAAGTTGGGACAAGTAACTAGGCCAGGTAGACTTTCGTGCTCCCGGTACGTTGCCCCCACTTCGGCTCAAACTGTCCGTTTGGGTAAGCCATGTTTAAAACAATATGCCTCAGGTTTTTCACCTAGAATAACTCAGCCATGTGCCGGATCCCTAGTAGGAACGTCTATTTGCATCATGTACATTTGACCTTGGAGACTCAATACAGGGGTTGGGTCTGTCTAGGACAGGTGAACCTGAAATAAAAAGACCATCTTGATGCATCCTACTTGTTACCTGTGGATTCCTTTGCCTCGGATTTTCTTGTTGACCAGCTTAATCGAAATCATTGTGAGGACCAAAATGGGTTGTTTTAATAAATTCACAAAAAATAGTTTTAAATCTTGAAATAAAGGTGTTTAATAAATAAAAATTGAAAATGATTTTTTTTTAGTGTATATTTTCGAGTCTTGACTTTATTAAAATTAAATTTCAGATACAAAATGAGCACCACACAAAACCCCCCATCCACGAATACAGACGAGTTTCTATTTCAGCTTCAAATGTGGTGGTATGAATTAGGCGAAGATGGTCAAAAATGGGTCGTCAAGCATTTGGGAAATCTCACGGATATTATGAAAGTTAAACCCCGTGATGATCTGATTGCGGCGTTAGTAACTTTTTAGGACCCTGTTCACAATGTCTTTCGTTTCTCTGATTTCGAGCTTACTCCTACATTAGAGGAGATAGCTGGATATGCTGGTTTTGACGGAAGTCTAAGAAATCAAAGCCTGATATTCACAAAGGCTCCCTCGGTACATCGATTCTTCGGTCTTCTGAACATCAGCAGTCAAATCAGGAAAAGCAATGTCATCAATGGATGTTGTTCCTTCAACTTTTTGTATTCAAGGTTCGGAAAGTCAGATGGGTTCGAAATTCATGAGAAAGGCCTTACTAACAAGCAAAACAAAGACACTTGGCAGATTCACCGTCGCTTTGCCTTCATGGTGGCTTTTCTAGGAATCATGATCTTCCCAAACAAAGAGCGAACAATTGATATTCGCACCGCGAAAATTGTGCAAGTCCTCACCACCAAGGAAAATCACACCCTTGTCCCCATCATTCTCTCAGACATTTATCGGGCGTTGACTTTATGTAAATCAGGAGCAAAAGTCTTCGAAGGATGCAAAATTTTGTTGCAAATGTGGGTGATTGAACATCTCCAACAACAGCCCAAGATCATACAGTATGGGCCAAGCAATGATAATTGCATCGAGAGTTATGAGGAAAGAATAAAAGATTATAAGTCTCCAGAAGGGATAGAAGCATGGGTATCTCATCTAAGGGCTTTAACGGCAAATCAAATTGAGTGGACTTTGGGATGGCTCCCGATGAGGGAAGTGATACACATGTCAACCTCAAATAGTTATTTGCTACTATTGGGATTGAGAAGCATCCAGCCATATGCGCCACTAAGAGTCCTAAGACAACTAGGGAGATACCAAGTAGTTCCTGATGATGAAGATTTGAGTATGCAAGTAATCGAATTACACCCTGAAGCCACTATTCCCGAGGCTCTAATTCAGCAGATGTGGAATGGATGTCGATACTTGAAAAGTGATACTCAAGTCCCAGACACTACAAGGGGTGAAATAAATCCTGGGTATGCAAGGTGGTTTGAGAAACGATCTCGCGTGGATGATGTACCAGAACCTGAACTAAGAAGGCCAACAAAAAGACCCCATATTCAAAACTTTAATGATAAAATCCAAGAGCGGTTGATCTGGGGAGAAAAGGAAAAAGGGTACAAAGCAACTATCCATGCCCTAAAGGAAAATCTGAGGAGCCTCAGTCTGGAGAAAGATTTGCAAGCACAAGAAGCCGAAGGCGAGAAGAAGAGTCTAGCTTGTGAGAATGAAAATCTTCATGCTCGATTTCAAAAAATGAAAAAGGCTTCTGAAACACCAATGAGGAGTTGGAAGGATCAAAAAACCATCACCAATCTTTTTGAAAGAATGCAAGATTATGATTCCATTCTTGCTAAAAATGAAAGGGCGTTGAGTAAAGCGGAAGAAAGAATCCAACAATTAAACGAAGAAGCCAGATCTAATAAGGAACGCCAAGATAGGCAATCCGAAGAAGACAGGGCACAATTCAAGAAGGAAAAAGACCATTGGATACGATCAGAAGACCAACTTCGTGCACAACTAGAAGAGGCAAGAAGATACAACAGAGAACATCAACAAGGGGACATCGACAGAGAAAGAGCGCAGGCAAGATTAGAGCAGGCCAGATTCCGAGCTCTACTAGAGTCAGCTCTAGATCGTGAAGACCGTGTCAGAGATATAGCCACCACTCGCCAGCAGCAATTGCAGAACCAAGACCAACGTCTTCAAGATTTCAGGGCACAAATCCACGACCTGGCGGTCTACACCACTCAAAGTTATGTAAACTACCAAGGAATGGATTATGAAAGATTTACAGAGCATGCACCCATTTTTGCCCGTCATCTAGCAATGGAGTAGGAAAGGATGTATCATACGCTGGGAGGTCATCCAGGTCAAGCCCCACATTAAGCAGATAATCCAATAATTGACAACAAAAGTGGAAAGTGGGGCATGTTGTGAGATATTAAGAGTTGTATCTTTTATTTTGATTTAAGTGTGTGTGTTTCAAACCATTTTCTTATAAGGTTTTCAAATGTAATGTCTGTTCCATCTTTGTATAATGAATAAAAGTGTTTGCCTTATGTCCAAACTACGCAAGGTTTGATTCATGCGGGGGCATGATACGTAGGCAATCTCTATAAGATTCGACCACAATAAGGAATATAATAAATAAAATAAAAGTGAGTAACAATAAAAATTTCAAGAAAGCTGGGATGACACAAGCAGCCGAGCAAATGCATAATAGAAAGGGGTTACTTGTCTAGGAGCATTGCATCTCAACGTGTAATTATATATGTGTTAAACTCCCAAAACTAACAAGTTTGTTCATTTCCAGAATTCAAGCAGTTAGTTTCTCTAAAGAGTATACTGGCATATTATCATTATCACACGAGATCAAAAGGACCAATACCCGAAAGTATGTCTATCCCAGATGTTGACACAGGTATTGAGCTAGAGGAGATGGATGTTGGGAAAATGAAAGAAGAGATGTTTAAACTCAAACAGCAAATGGCTGAGATGTACCAGGCCTGGTCTACAGGGCAGTTACCCCCATCTTACCCAACTAACCCTGCTCCATCAATGGCCCAAACTCAGGATAATCTTACCACTGAATTACCCCCAAATTTCCCCATTTACCAACACTACCGAGGAACCACCTCTCAGACACCGCAGTCTCCCCCTCCTAAACCAATTCCATATTTTCCTCCACCTGTAACTCCTGTCTTTGTGGCACCTCCCACAGCTACACTCCACAATTCTCCTAGTGAGCCTACATTCCAGGCCCAGGACAACCAATATTACCCCCGGAGCCCACCCTCAAAGCCTCCGAAATCCATTCAACTACTCCTCGTTTTGACCTCCCAACCGAAATTGACAAGCCAGCCAAAAATGCTGAACAAGAAGAGATGTTCAGGAAGGTCAAGAGTCTAGAACAATCGTTCAGAGACATGCGAGGATTAGGTGGGCAAGTCAGTGTAGCATACAAAGATTTGTGCTTATTCCCCAATGTACAATTACCAGTTGGCTTCAAGATGCCCAAATTTGACCTATACAACGGGCACGGCGACCCAGTAGCCCACTTAAGGGGTTTCTGTAGCAAGATGCGAGGAGCTGGGGGAAAGGATGAATTATTGATGGCTTACTTCAGTCAAAGTTTAAGCGGATCAGCTTTGGAGTGGTATACACGCCAGGACCATGGGAGATGGTACACCTGGGATGACCTGGCACAGGCATTCGCATACCATTTCCAATACAATCTGGAAATCATCCCAGATCGACTATCTTTGACAAAATTTGAGAAGAAACACAATGAAAGTTTCAGAGAGTATGGCTTCCGGTGGAGAGAACAGGCAGCAAGAGTGGATCCTCCTATGAAGGAGAGTGAAATGGTAGACTACTTCCTCCAAGCCTTGGAACCAACTTACTATGCCCATTTGGTTTCAGCGGTAGGGAAATCATTCAACGAAGTAGTGAAGATGGGAGGTATGGTGGAAGAAGGCCTCAAGACAAATAAAATTATGAGCTATTCAGCAATTAAGGCAACTACTCAAGCTATTCAAGGCGGGGTAGGAGGAATCGGAAGAAAGAAGAGAGAGTAAGCAGCGGTAGTTGATTTAGGAATTTGGTCGGGACCCAGAGGTTCACCGCCTTACTATAATCAACAACGACCTCGCCAATCAACTTACCACCACAATTCATCCCAACACTACTATCACCCTTCGGAGCCTCATTTTTCCATTAACCATGCACAAGCATACAATCAGCCACTTGTTCACGCTAATTGGCGTGCTCCTGCCATACCAGGTACTTACCCACGAGCCTATCCCAGACCAGGTTTCAGGCCTAGGCCAGCATTCAGGGTAGAAAGAGAACAGAAAAAGAAAACCTACACTCCATTGGGAGAGTCTTACACTAGTCTGTTCCACAGGCTGAGACAGCTGGACATGCTAAGACCAATACAATCCAAGCTACCCAATCCTCCTCCAAAGAATCTGGACTACACCATTAGCTGTGAGTATTGCTCCGGTACACCAGGCCATGATACGAAGAAATGCTGGCATTTAAAAAATGCAATACAAGAGCTGATTGATACTAATAAAATCGAGGTTCAAACCCCCGAAGCTCCCAATATCAATAGAACTCCAATGCCGGCCCATCAGGAGGCCAATATGATAGAAATCATACAAGCTGATGGGGAGACAAAGAAGCCGTCACAAACTGTCATGATGATCAAGTCTCATGAAGCCAAGCCAGATAAGCAGTTAACAGAGGAGAAGCCGGTACCTAAGCAGAACAGAAATGGTGATGAACCATCTGTGGTAGACGAGAAGGGGTCTTCAAGCAAGGTTTCCACAAAGCAAGAAAGGTTGAAAGTGATAGTACCAGGGGTTTCCAGTAAACCCATTATAGTCGTGGAAGGAGCCCGTATAGATTGGGTTATTATCAAACCTGTAACCCAGCTACCAGTGATCAACAATAAAGCTATTCCATGGGACTATGAACGGGTGACTGTAATGTACAAAGGAAAAGAAGTCAAGGAAGAAGTCTATGAGGTGCAAGGCTTGACTCGTTCGGGAAGATGTTTTACTCCCGAAGAGTTAAGAAAAACTAAAAATAATCCAACACCAATAAAGAAAGCGGTGACGGAAGAAAAAGCGGAAGAATTTTTAAGAAAAATGAAACTCCATGACTATTCTGTTGTGGATCAACTGAAGAAGACACCCGCTCAAATTTCATTGTTGTCGTTACTAATCCATTCAGAGGAGCACCGTCTGGCTTTGATGAAAATCCTGAATGAGGCTCATGTTCCTAAAAAAATCTCTGTAAATCATTTGGGAAGAATACCCAACAGAATCTTTGAGGCAAACAGAATTACATTTTCTGATGATGAATTGCCTGTGGAAGGTACTGAGCACAACAGAGCTCTTTACCTCACCGTGAAATGTGAAAACTCCGTAGTAACCCGGGTATTGGTTGACAACGGGTCAAGTGCAAACATCTGCCCTCTCTCCACTTTAAGCAAATTGAAAATCAAAGAGGAGAGGATCCAGAAGAATAGTATTTGCGTACGGGGGTTTGACGGTGGAAGCAGAGATTCATTTGGCGACATAGTGTTGGAACTGACAATAGGGCCAGTTGAATTCACAATGGAGTTTCAAGTACTGGACATAACTGTTTCTTATAATTTGTTGTTGGGTCGACCATGGATCCATGCTGCTAAAGCAGTCCCGTCAACACTACACCAGGCGGTCAAGTTTGAATGGGATCATCAAGAAATAGTTGTGCATGGGGAAGAAAGTTTAAATGCTCACAGCAGTGCCATTGTACCGGTCGAGGGAATAGAAAATGACCAGGGACCATGGGTATACCAAGTGTCCGATACAGTGTCGGTAGAGAAAATTCCAGAGGGGAAGTACCTTCCGAATCCAAAGATAACCTCTGCATCAGTCATGGTAGCCTATGAAATGTTAAAAAATGGTTTTATACCCGGCAAAGGCCTGGGCTCATCTTTGCAAGGAATTATACAACCAGTATCTCTCCCCGAGAATTGGGGAACATTCGGTTTGGGGTTCATACCCACTATCACCAACGTGAAAAAGTCCAGAAAGCTGAAACAAAAGGCATGGGTTCTTCCAAAACCAGTCCCACATCTATCAAAGTCTTTTGTCAAGACCGGTGCTAAAAATCGCCCGATACCAACAATTCCTAAATCCCTGGTCAATCCTGAGGAGGAATTAATTGAAAGATTCGAGAAATTGTTTGACGATGTGAATATGGTGGAAAGCGGGGAAGGTTGTAGCAACGCAGAAGTTCAATTCGTTGGGCCAGAAACAAAGCTTAATAATTGGAAAGCCACTCCTCTCCCCATTCGAAAGGAGTCTTGGTAGTTTATTTTGATTTTCTTTCAGTTTGTTTGGGTTACCTCAGGGTTGTAATCCCAATGCTTATCTTACAGTTTGTTTGAAGTGTGCAAACCTTGTTATCTTTCATCATCCAATAAAATACAGTTTCCTTTTTCATTATCATTCCTGATAGTTTTCTTTTCCTTTTCTTCTTTTTCTGTACAGTTCTTTTTACGCTGGCTCTAGTGATATGGCATGCATGAGGAATCCTCAGCCCAGTCTTAAAAATCAATCTGGTTCCGAAATAATAATTCAAGAAATATATTGTGATTATGAATCAGAATATGATGAAGATGAGGTTTTTGAAGAGATTAGTAAAGAGTTAATTCACTTTGAGGAAAAAATCAAACCTAACTTGAGTGATACCGAGGACATCAATATAGGGGACACGAGTAATATCCGGGAAACTAAAATAAGTGTCCATCTCGAACCAAAGATCCGAGAAGAGTTAATTAAAGCACTCATAGAATTCAAAGATGTTTTTGCATGGTCATATGACGACATGCCGGGCCTGAGCACTGATTTAGTGGTTCACAAATTGCCCACCGATCCAACGGTGCCTCCTGTCAAGCAGAGGCTGAGAAAATTCAAGCCTGATATGAGTGTGAGAATTAAGGAAGAAATCACCAAACAGTTGGAAGCAAAGGTCATTCGAGTCACTCGATATCCTGTTTGGTTAGCTAATATCGTTCCTGTGCCAAAGAAAGACGGCAAAATTAGAGTATGCGTCGACTACCGCAATCTCAACAAAGCAAGTCCGAAGGATAATTTCCCATTACCCAATATCCATATTTTGATCGATAATTGTGCCAAGCATGATATAGGATCTTTCGTGGATTGTTATGCCGGGTATCATCAAATTCTAATGGATGAAGAAGATGCAGAAAAGACGGCATTCATCACACCATGGGGAACTTATTGCTACCGGGTAATGCCATTCGGTTTGAAGAACGCCGGAGCAACCTATATGAGAGCAATGACCCCAGTGTTTCATGATATGATACACAAGGAAATTGAGGTATACGTGGACGATGTGATCATAAAATCAAAGCATCAGGCCGACCACGTTGGGAATTTGAGGAAATTCTTCTTAAGACTTCGCAGGTACAACCTCAAGCTTAACCCTGCCAAATGCGCATTTGGAGTTCCATCTGGAAAGTTGCTGGGATTCATAGTCAGTCGGCGAGGCATCGAGCTAGACCCATCAAAAATCAAAGCCATCCAAGAATTGCCACCTCCAAGGAACAAAACTAAAGTAATGAGTTTGTTGGGAAGGCTGAATTACATCAGCAGGTTTATTGCTCAGCTTACGACAACCTGTGAACCTATTTTCAAATTGTTGAAAAAAGATGCTGTGGTCAAATGGACCGATGAGTGTCAGGAGGCATTTGATAAAATAAAAGGATACCTGTCAAACCCACCCGTGTTGGTCCCGCCAGAGCCAGGAAGACCTCTGATTCTTTACTTGACGGTCTTGGAAAATTCATTTGGTTGTGTATTGGGGCAACATGACCTCACTGGCAGAAAAGAACAGGCCATCTACTACCTTAGCAAGAAATTCACAGCTTATGAGGTTAAGTATACTCATCTGGAGAAGACATGTTGCGCCCTGACTTGGGTAGCTCAAAAATTGAAACACTATTTGTCGTCCTACACTACTTACCTCATTTCGCGTCTGGATCCATTGAAATATATTTTTCAAAAGCCTATGCCAACGGGAAGACTTGCAAAGTGGCAAATATTGCTCACAGAATTTGACATCATCTATGTGACTCGAACTGCAATGAAAGCCCAAGCACTGGCTGATCATTTAGCTGAAAACCCGGTCGACGAGGAGTACGAGCCGTTGAAAACCTATTTTCCCGATGAAGAAATAATTCATATCGATGAGATGGAGCAAATTGAAAAACCTGGCTGGAAACTTTTCTTTGATGAGGCCGCTAACATGAAAGGAGTCGGGATAGGAGCTGTAATCATTTCTGAAATAGGGCATCACTATCCCGTTACGGCTCAACTACGATTTTATTGCACCAATAATATGGCTGAATATGAAGCTTGTATTTTGGGGTTAAGGCTAGCCGCAGACATGGGTATCCAGGAAATCTTAGTCATGGGAGATTCGGATCTTCTGGTACATCAAATTCAAGGAGAATGGGAAACCCGAGACTTGAAGCTCATACCATACCGACAATGTCTACATGATCTTTGTCAGCGGTTTCAATCAGTGGAGTTCCGGCATATTCCAAGGATCCATAATGAGGTTGCCGATGCATTGGCTACCTTGGCATCAATGTTGCACCATCCAGACAAAGCTTATATAGATCCACTACATATTCAAGTCCACGATCAGCACGCTTATTGCAATATGGTTGAAGAAGAATTTGATGGTGAACCATGGTTCCACGACATCAAAGAGTATATCAGGATGGGGATATATCCCGCACAAGCCACAGGAGATCAAAAGAGGACCATTAGGCGATTGGCAAATGGATTCTTCTTAAGCGGAGGAGTTTTGTATAAAAGAACACCAGATCTTGGATTATTAAGATGCATAGATGCCAGACAAGCTACAGCTGTCATGTCTGAAGTACATTCGGGAGTTTGTGGACCCCACATGAGCGGATATGTGTTGGCAAAGAAAATACTCCGAGCTGGTTATTATTGGCTTACCATGGAGCGAGATTGTATCAGTTTTGTGCGCAAGTGTCATCAATGCCAGATACACGGAGATTTGATTCATTCTCCAACATCCGAGTTGCACACAATGTCGGCACCATGGCCCTTCGTTGCCTGGGGCATGGATGTGATTGGACCAATTGAGCCGGCAGCATCCAATGGGCACAGGTTCATTCTGGTAGCCATTGATTATTTTACCAAATGGGTTGAGGCCAAAACATTCAAATCAGTGACCAAGAAAGCTGTGGTCGATTTTGTCCACTCAAATATCATATGTCGATTCGGAATCCCAAAGGTGATCATCACAGATAACGGTGCTAATCTTAACAGTAACTTAATGAAGGAAGTATGTCAACAGTTTAAGATTACACATCGCAACTCTACCCCATATCGGCCCAAGGCGAATGGAGCAGTCGAGGCAGCCAACAAAAACATAAAGAAGATACTTCGGAAAATGGTAGAAGGTTCAAGACAATGGCATGAAAAACTACCATTTGCGTTATTGGGATATCGCACTACTGTTCGCACTTCAGTAGGAGCAACTCCTTATTTGTTGGTATATGGCACTGAAGCAGTAATTCCTGCAGAAGTTGAGATTCCTTCCCTTCGGATCATCGCCGAAGCAAAGATTGATGATGATGAATGGGTCAAAACCCGTCTGGAACAGTTAAACTTGATTGATGAAAAACGATTGACCGCAGTATGCCATGGTCAATTATATCAAAGAAGAATAGAAAGAGCATACAACAAAAAGGTGCGTCCTCGGAAGTTTGAAGTAGGTCAGCATGTGCTGAAACGTATTCTTCCACATCAGGTTGAAGCAAAAGGCAAATTTGCCCCGAATTGGCAAGGACCATTCATTGTGACCAGAGTATTATCGAATGGTGCACTATGTTTAACAGATATTGAAGGCAAATGCATAGACATGGCGATCAATTCTGACGCGGTAAAGAGATATTATGCATAACTTTTTGAATGTTTGTATTTATCATTATTTTGAAGATTGGAATGACAAAGGCAATTTATTCTGCTATCCAAACACTATACCATTTTGCTTCCACTTTTGAGCCATATTTGTTTTTTTCTTACCCTTTCTAGGAATCAATGAAAATCAAATATGAAATAATAATAAAAAATAAAAAAAATCACTATTATTTAGTGAACTACGTTTGACCTGATTCCTCAAAGAAGGATACGTAGGCGCCTCACGGCTCGGTCATAGGGTGCACAATATGCATAATGTGCACAAAAAGAAACATCAAGAGACCCCAATCAAGAAACTGGGGCAGGAATTGTATTGATAATATGAAAAGATTCCAAGAGTTGTAATTTTAAACCCATATCAAAACTGTTTAACTTTTGATACATTTCCATTTCCAACCACATACCAAAAAGACCCTTCGATCAATCTTAGAAAAATGCTGAGTCAAGCAAATGAAGATGGTTCATAACACTCTGGTACAAACAACAAAAGAAAGTAAAAATGAGAGTCTTATAGGTGAAAACCCACACGGGCACCATAAGACGACGGAAGCTGAGAGAAAGTAAAATGAGAGAGTCTTATTGGTGAAAACCTTCGCAAGCACCATAAGGCGAAAAGGGAAGTAAGAAATGAACAAATGAGGAAGGTTTGTCGGTGAAAACTCTTTGAGATATTGCAAGTCAAACAGGTCTATAAAATGAAAAATGAAGTTGGGTTATGGAAATTTTGGGGAAAACAAAATGAGACAATTGAAAGGAGATTGATTAAAAGACTGGGTTGATTAATCCAAATTGCATACCATGATCATTGGCGCCAGTGACTCCAATCAGATAAGTCCTTTATTCCTTCTCCAACAATCATCCAAATTTGGATTTTTCTTTTCATTCTAGATTGTTGAAATCATCATGTTTTCGTCATTAATAATCTTACTCTTCTAAAGCTTTTTTGAGATGGGTTTTGTTCCAAACAAACAAGAAAGAATGTCAAGGTATACTACCAAGATTCAAGGTTGCATAGGACAAAAATACGGCCATGATGGGCAGAAGGTAATAAAAAATAATAAGATATGGGTGTAAGAAAAGTGGAATCAAAAGCGGATCAGCAATGAAAGGAGAACATATGATTACGATTAAAAGAGTTTGAAGGAAAACATACAGATGGGAATCCTATAGTTAAGGATCAATTACAAGGACAAACAGTTTTTTTTCAACCATTCCAAGGAAACAAAACAAGACAGAGAAGCCCCACCGTCGGCAAGAATGCCCCAGTTAACCATCCTGTTTTAAAACTAACAAAGTTTTCTTTGATTTAAAAACAGGGGCAAAAACAACATTTGTGTCAGGAAACACCCGATGAAAGAAGTCAGGCGTCCACCTGGAGAATGAGGATAAAAAAATTAAGAAGAAGTCAGGCGTCCACCTGGAGAATGAGGATAAAGAATTAAAGAAAAAGTCAGGCGTCCACCTGGAGAATGAGGATGAAAAAATTAAGAAGAAGTCAGGCGTCCACCTGGAGAATGAGGATAAAGAATTAAAGAAAAAGTCAGGCGTCCACCTGGAGAATGAGGATGAAAAATTTAAGAAGAAGTCAGGCGTCCACCTGGAGAATGAGGATGAAGAATTTAAGAAGAAGTCAGGCGTCCACCTGGAGAATAAGGGTAAAAAAAATTAAGAAGAAGTCAGGCGTCCACCTGGAGAATGAGGATGAAAAATTTAAGAAGAAGTCAGGCGTCCACCTGGAGAATGAGGATGAAGAAGTTAAGAAGAAGTCAAGCGTCCACCTGGAGAATGAGGATAAAAACTTATGCATATGACAGGCGTCCACCTGGAGAATGAGGATGAAAAATTTGAGAAGAAGTCAGGCGTCCACCTGGAAAATGAGGATGAAGAATTTAAGAAGAAATCAGGCGTCCACCTGGAGAATGAGGATGAAGAATTAAAGAAGAAGTCAGGCGTCCACCTGGAGAATGAGGATGAAAAAAATAAGAAGAAGTCAGGCGTCCACCTGGAGAATGAGGATAAAGAATTAAAGAAAAAGTCAGGCGTCCACCTGGAGAATGAGGATGAAAAATTTAAGAAGAAGTCAGGCGTCCACCTGGAGAATGAGGATGAAGAATTTAAGAAGAAGTCAGGCGTCCACCTGGAGAATGAGGATGAAAAAATTTAAGAAGAAGTCAGGCGTCCACCTGGAGAATGAGGATGAAAAATTTAAGAAGAAGTCAGGCGTCCACCTGGAGAATGAGGATGAAGAAGTTAAGAAGAAGTCAGGCGTCCACCTGGAGAATGAGGATAAAAACTTATGCATATGACAGGCGTCCACCTGGAGAATGAGGATGAAAAATTTGAGAAGAAGTCAGGCGTCCACCTGGAAAATAAGGATGAAGAATTTAAGAAGAAATCAGGCGTCCACCTGGAGAATGAGGATGAAGAATTAAAGAAGAAGTCAGGCGTCCACCTGGAGAATGAGGATGAAAAAATTAAGAAAGTCAGGCGTCCACCTGGAGAATGAGGATAAAGAATTAAAGAAGAAGTCAGGCGTCCACCTGGAGAATGAGGATGAAAAAATTAAGAAGAAGTCATGTGTCCACCTGGAGAATGAGGATAAAGAATTTAAGAAGAAATCAGGCGTCCACCTAGAGAATGAGGATGAAGAATTTAAGAAGATGTCAGGCGTCCACCTGGAGAATGAGGATAAAGAATTAAAGAAAAAGTCAGGCGTCCACCTGGAGAATGAGGATGAAGAAGTTAAGAAGAAGTCAGGCGTCCACCTGGAGAATGAGGATGAAGAATTTAAGAAGAAGTCAGGCGTCCACCTGGAGAATGAGGATGAAAAATTTAAGAAGAATTCAGGCGTCCACCTGGAGAATGAGGATGAATAAAAAGAAGAAGTCAGGCGTCCACCTGGAGAATGAGGATGAAAAATTTAAGAAGAAATCTGGCGTCCACCTGGAGAATGAGGATGAAAAAGTTAAGAAGAAGTCAGGTGTCCACCTGGAGAATGAGGATGAAGAAGTTAAAAAGAAGTCAGGCGTCCACCTGGAGAATGAGGATGAAGAATTGAAGCAACAGAAGTCAGGCGCCCACCTGGAGAACAAGGGAATATAATTGAAGTATTGAAATCAAAAGCCCGCTCATATGAGAAAGGAGCACACTTAGAGTCAATAAAGCAGAAGAATCCAACAAAGTCCCCAGCAGGAAACAACAGGAGTCACAAACAGAGAAAGAAAATACGGGACACAATGAAAGGGAATGCGAAATAAGCCAAATGCCCAAGAGTCACTAAGATATCAAGACAACAAGAAACGCAAGGGCATGATCTAGATAAGATTTTATAATTCATGTACCATAATCTAGTTTAGCTTTTTGTATTACCTTTGAAGCAAGGTATAATACGGAGGTCAGCAAGCAGTAAAAGCAGCACGAAACAGCAGTAACATCACAGTCCCACGGTAGTCCCAGCTACCCAAAACTTCCCGAACTATATTGACATGATTCCTTTATAGCCAAGGATATGTAGGAAACCTTTGAAGCAAGGGTTCGGTCAAATCTTTCAAAAAATGCTTCCCACGGAGTATTTTAACGGGCAAAAATCGCTCATACCCGCTCACTTTATCTTTGCACGAAAACTCTTCGAGTTTCCGCGCAAAGAGGGGAAGCTATGAGCACGTGATTTTTGCCTCCCGAAAACAACTCCAAAATAAATCAAAAATAAATAAAAACAAATCTTTGTTAGTATGCAATTTTTAGAATTTGTGTGGTGTTTGTTAATTATTTGTGGTGTCCGTAAATGTTTTTTTTTTAAATAAACAAAATTAAAATAAAAATATATGTTTCATGCATATCTAGGATTTAATTATGCATTTAATAATTGATTTAAAAATAAAATCACAAAAATATGCATTGGTTCTATTTTAAATGTTTCACTGTGTGATTAATGTTTTATCTATGTGTTAATAGTTGTTAAAAGTAATCAGTATTTTTGTAATGATAATTTTTGTTTTTATAAATTTAATTAAGATTTTAATAATTAAGAATAAAATTAGAAAATAAAAAAAATTGTAAAAGTAAAAATCGGACCTGGACCTAAATCCAGGCCCAAACAAAATAAACCCCACAACCCAGTCCAAACGACCCCAGGTCTGGTCCAATTCAAACGAACCAAACGACAGCGTTTGGTCGTATTTCATCAAGAGCCGTAGGATCAAATCCATCCAACGGCGGAGATCTCATCACCCTAACCCGTGATCCTTACCCGACCCATTGCCCCGACTCAGCCCGACCCTGGCATTAAACCAAAAGACATCGTTTGGTTTAATGAACTGATCTTGACCGTGTATCATGCTTGATCTAACGGTCAAGATTGATCCACCCTTCCCCTATATAAAGTCCAGACCCCTACCCCGGCCCCTAACTAAACACCCCCCCCCCTTCCTTACTATTCATCATCTTCTCCGAATCACACCACTAATCCTAGCCGCCCTCATTCCCCACTGCCTGAAACCCGGCGACAACAACGCCGCCGGTCACCACCTTAACACCCCAGACTCCTCACAACTTCCTCTTCACGGATCTGGCATTGGTTTCCTTCGAATCAGGCCCCAACTCTTCGAATCTTAAATCGAAGGTTGGCCTGAAAACCTTATCTTCTCCAATGGCCTCCAAAATAACACCACAGCTTCCCCTAGATACCCTCATCATGGATCTGTTAGTTGCATGGCTCGAATCCTACTGGAACTGCTCGAATCTTCATTTGAAGATTCGAGTGAAACCTAACCCTACCCCAACTCAACTCAAACTCACACCAGTTATCCACCCGACCTCCCTCGTACCTAGAACATCATTGATTTGGTTCGAATCTACCTAGAAGTGTTCGAATTTAAGATCCAAGAATCTGAAACCCTAAAATTTTCCAATCTTGGAATTTTTCCAATTCGAGTGAAGGATTGAGGTCTAAGAGACTTTAATCGATGTATTCTCAACTGAGAATACTTCGAATAAAGTCTGTTCAGCCTAAAAAGGTCCAAATCCAAGATGACCCTGTATCTGTGTGAAATTAAGGATTCAGAGGTATTTTTTCTACTTCTTTTTTGTTTCCTACGTGTGTATTGTTGCCTGTTTTAGTTGTCTGAGTAATTTTTCATATTTTTCTAGTTGATTCCGTGATTCTGTCTCATACCCGTATATTTGATCAGAATTATACTATTGTTTCTGTCGATTATGATTGTTTATAATATGTGTAATCGACTCGATTAAGTTCGTCGATTAGTTGTTTTGTAAATTCTTATTGCCTTTAATGCTGATTGTAATACTCTGTTGTCTGTTTTGGTTGTTAACATTATCATTGAAATCATTTAATTAGCTCTTCCCAATTAGTTGATTCTCGTTTAATAAGTCAGAAAGTTTGTCAATGATGTGGGTATGTTGATTTCTAACATCAAGTTTCAGGGCATTGTCAGTATATTAACAATGCTCCTGTGTTTGCTTGATTTTAGTTCAATGTTGAAGTTCAGTTTAATTTGTTATGTTGAAATTCAGTATAATGTTGTTGTGATGTTGAGTTGAATTCAAGTTTACAAGGGTTGGGTAAATACAATTGTATTAGGAGGTTAATTATAGGATTGGTTATAGCTGCTTGAACAGATTTTAAAATCTGTTTTGTATCAGATTCTGATTTTAGTTTAAAGACAGTAATAACAGTAGAATTTCAGGGGCATTTCTGGGAATGAAACAGTAAAAACAGTGTGTTAGTGCTAATGTGTTATAATGGAATGTTAGTGGCTATTACTTAATGAGATAATGGGAAGCAAAGGGTAATGGAATGCTGGAAATCAGGAAAAGTTCACTTAATGGGATTTAAAGTATTTAAAAGCAGATTTTAATGGGACTTTCTGATTTTTAAAAGAAGAAAGGGGTTCAGACAATAGGCTGAAAAAAGAGGGACAGACCTGTATAAGATAGAGGGAATGGGGACTGGGATTTAAGATCAGATTTTGGGACTGAGATTTTAGGACGGAGATTTTGAAGAAAAGAAAAGAACTCAGATTTTTAAAAGAAAAGGAAAGAGAGGAAGAAAACAGAAAAAGAAATAGAAAAGAGAACATTCACACACACACACACACAATATGAAACAGATACAAAAGCAGAAACAGAAAAATCAGAAATAGGTATCTGAAACAGATAGAGGAAAGAAACTGAAATCTGAAATGTTATTTTTCTAGAATCTGTCCGTTGTTTGTTTGTGGATATTGTTCGGTTTAAATCTGAAATTTTTCTCAAGTTTCTGTCACTGTTCATCTGGGTTAACGGGTCTTGTTCAGACTTGCTGTGTTATTGGTATATTCTGCCGGTGTTTTGTTGCTGCTATTACTGCTGAAATTTATTCCTTCTACCTTCATTTCCAGGTACATATCTTTTAAACTCATGTTGTGAAGAGTTTCAACATGACAAATAAATGAAGCTTGGGAATTGTAATTCTGTCTTCTATTCGTTTAAGCTCATTAGTTTAAATTTCAGCTTTGTTTCATGTTGGTTAACTAGTAGTGAGTTCGACACGATGGCTATAAGTAATTGGCTTATTTTGAAATTCGTATAAAAGCTTTGTAATAATGTTATCCATTTCGAAATCTCATTAGTTTAGTTATATTTGAATTGTCAAAATAGGGAACATGGCAGAAAGTTGGCCATTATTTAAACTTTATGGTATTGTTAGTTAGGTATAGCATAATATGGAAATATCAAGGAAAAATACGTTATCAGTTTATTTTGTTAGTTAGTTAGTTGTTGTTTAAAGCTAGATGATGTTGGCTGCAATTTGCTATATTTTGGCATAACAATGGTTATGTTTATAATCAATAGTTGAAAGATGCATTAGTAAAATCCGCTATGTTCACAATTTCAAAATATGGCGAATAATGTTGTATGCAATATCATTTATTTAAGTCAACAGGTAGACTTGTTCTCTTTCTTAATAACAAATGGCCTAGGAATTTATACAATGCGAAAGTTAGTGTTTGGCAATAATTCACATAGATTGAGAATCAAATTGGTTTGATTATATATATATATATATATCCCAAACTCAATCATAAGCGGAATTAATTAAAGTAATTTCGCCTATTAGATTAAAAACAAGTATATGAGAATGAGATGAGATGTATAAGCATGAATTGCAACATTTTATATCAATGGTATGTAGAAATAGAATTTGCATTAAATAAAAATAATAAAAATTCTTCGAAAACATCTCTTCCTTGCATAAATCATATTTTTCAGTTTCATATGCAATTCATTTTTGGGTATATATATATATATAGTATTTACGAGAAAAATGGTAGTCTTAATCACACATTGTTTACTTTTACTCCTAAAATTTGAATGGCTCGAAAGAATATAATTCACACGTAAAAATATAATCAGCGGTCACAATTTAATAAATTGTGAATTCTTTTCAAAGAATTTAAGGGCATCTCAAAAATGGGAATTTCTCATGATTTTCACATAAAAATGTATGGATATAATTTGTGAAAAATCCATAATATTATTAAGAATGTTTTTCGTGATTAGGGATGCGTTCGCGTAACCTGATTATATATTTTTTTTAAAAAGCAAATTCGGTTTATGCGTTCGCGCAACTTCGAATGAATATTTAATAAAATGGATTTTTTCCCAGGATGTTAGAATAATTTCATATAACCCGAGATGTGCAGTTCACTGTTTAAATATAAGGGTGATGATGTTCTTAATTTTATTTTAAATCTCGAACATATGATTTTTTTTAATAAAAAAATATAATATGGTCAATCTTATTGTGTACACGTATGCGTGACACGATTCTTTATATCTATAAAATGTATAAGGCGAATATACGTACGCGTGATTCGTTTCAAAAAAAAAATCTTTAATCTGTAAACAATCTAAACGACAGTGGTAACAAAATCATGTAATAAAAATGTATTTATTAAATCAAGATAATTAAGGCCAAAAATAAAAAAAACAGTTAAGCGACCGTGCTAGAACCACGGAATTCGGAAATGCCTAACACCTTCTTCCGGATTAACAGAATTCCTTATTCAGGATTTCTGGTTCGCAGAATAACAAACAGAGTCATATTCTCCTCGATTTAGGGATTAAAACCGGTGACTTGGGACGCCTTAAAATTCCCAAGTGGCGACTTTGAAACAAATAAATAAATCCCGTTTCGACTGTCCTTCAATTGGAGAAAACTCCCTACGCGCCCCGCGGGTCCGGAAAAAGGAGGTGCGACACTCGCCCGATTTGATCCTTTTGGTGAGGTCCTCGAGCATTTTTACGATAATAGGGTCAGCCATCGACCCGTTATTGCTCGATCTCTCCGGTACCTGTTCGGCTGGGGGATCTATCCCCAGAGCTACTGTGCTAGGAGTTTTCTGGTTACATTGTAGCTGAGAAATAGCCAGTTGTTGTGCCTGCAATATTTTAAAAATAACATGAAGTCTAACCTCATGTTCTTCCCTAGTTGGGGTTTTCTATGCTTCTTGTTGATCCCCTTGGAGCACGCTCCTGTCAGTGTGGGAGCTTATGTCTATGCGTTGGGTGTCGCGTGAGACCGCGTCCACAGTAACCGGTTCCGATGCATTCCCAGGGTTTTATGGTGGCACAACAACGCCTGGAACAACCACACCATTTTCCCCATGGTCCTCAAGATTGTTGTTTTCATCTCTTTTTACCGAGTTAGACATTTCGACCTGAAATTGAAAACCTTGGTAATGAAAAAGCGTAAAAGATAATTTGAATTATATAGTAAAACCAGCAAGAAATAATCACTTTTATTTTTAGCCCCACGGTGGGCGCCAAATTGTTTATAGTGAAAATGGTAATAACAATTAAATTTGTTGATAGGACTCTAAAAATACGTGATGTATTTTTACGCTAGTTTGTTAAGCAGTTGATGTTATGTATATGAGATTTATAGACAAAATAATGTTAATGAGGGAGCTATGACCAAACCTATAGACCAGTTACATGGGACCTCGGGCTTGTTGATTCTGGGCCCCGAGGTCGATTCTGGGGCTTGGCATGAGCTATTAAGGATAATCGGGATAGGGCTAACAGTTACGCTAAGATCAATAGAGGCTCTTTATGGCCAATGATAGGCAATAAATGATGAACAAATATGGAGATAATAAATGAAAGCAATAATATCAACAAAGAGTGTATGAGAGAGCAAAGAGAGTGTTCTTCTATATTTCTTATGGAGCAGCTGGAGCAACTGGAGTGACCAACCCTAACAAAGTGATAGGGATCCCCTTTATATAGGAGGGAAATCCCATCACAGTACAACAAGCATTAATTATAAAGATATGAAGATGTGACCACTAGATGACACCCTGACTCGGGGTCTTAGAGTAGCTCTCTAGGCTTGGTCAGTCCTAGCCACATGCCTTGGGAGATCCCTGTTTCTACCATGACTGCGATCAACATTATCCTAAGGTCGAGTGTCAACGAGCCTCGAGGGAGGAGACTCGATCGTAACCTTGTGGCCTCGAGACTTAGAGATGGACTTCTGAGGTGCTTTGATAATAAGAAATTGGACCCTCCGATTTCACCGTACACATCGACCTCTAATATGCTATAGTTTTCCCCATTTCGGCTAAAGACTTTGAAGTTTTGATTATACCTTGGCATGTTTTGTGTTCCTTCGACTCTTCGACGACTCAAATAAGAACCTTGATTATGAGTCGATATGTGACAATAATTAAGTACCTCGGGAGGTTCTCTTGAAGGCTGATTTTTTGAAGCATTTTTCTTGAAGGCTAATTGTCTCGAAGCCGTGTCATTGTTTGTAGCTGATATGATCGAAGATCCTTTGCTTATGCCGAGGGTAGCCTGATTAACCAGTTCTTTCCAAAGTATTTTTGAATTATTTGAAGGACTTTAATTTTATGGCGGCGGTCGGACGTCTCCGAGCTACGCTAATTTGGCCAGAGCCTATTGATATAACCGTAATATTTATGTTCAGTTGTAGCCTTTAGTCCCCGGGTGAGATGACCTCGGCGTCTATATCGAGGGTATGCCTTTTTAGGGGTCTTACAAGTTCGATATATAGCCTTGGTCTTAATATAGGGTTATGCCTTTTAATGTCTTATAAGTTTTGGCCCTCAAGGGCTTACTGAGGGCTTACGAACTCGAAGTTGCCTGATTGAAGTCTTACAAATTCGAGTTTTTGATGGCTCGATGAGCTGACTGTCGATGACAGTCCCCGAGTGTTCGAGAGTTTTTTGGCCCTCGAGCCGTGTTATGAGAAAGTAGTGAACTTCTTCGAGGCACAAAGTGTTTTTGATAAGAAAAGAGGCTTCCTAAATTACTTGATATGTGTGTATATATTTTTTTGCCTTTGGAGGATCATTATTCTACTTGGACATGGTTCATTTGGCCGTTTGTCCCAATACAACATTCTCCTATCGAGGTTCTCCTAGGCATAGTTCGATTTCTTTGAAGAGGTAACCTCCCGGGGTGATTCTCCCCAGTATTTGAGGTTGATTGAAGAGAAGCCTTGAATACCTGATGAGTTCTCCTTAGGTAGCATATGGATGTTTCCTCATTAAAAACCCTACCGGTAACACCCGTTTGGGATAAAACTTGGTCTAAGGGAAAAAGTGTGCAATGCATGCTTTAAAACCCAAGGTCTTCGATCTAGAGGGTGCTTAAATTTCTCTTAATCAAACACCTGCAATGAGTTAGTAATAAATATAAATGAAAAGGGAGAGGGTTGTACCTTAGCGATGATAGCATTTGAGTCCCGATTGCTCGCCCCAAGGACGTGGCACAGTCCCTTATTCACTCATTCGGGCGCAGCCAAGAAAGTAAGTTATGGCTGTTTTCTTGTCTTTTGTCTCCTTCAATGTGGAGGGCTTCGATGTCGGTGCCATGTCGCGCACCGCGAATGTCTCTCTTGCTGCATGTTGTTCCCTATACACTACTTTTACTCCATCCTTGGATGAAAACTTCATCATTTGATGAAAGGTTGATGACACTGCCCTCATAATGTTTATCCACGGCCTTCCGAGTAAGGCATTGTATCTTATGTCGCCTTCGATGATATGAAACATGGTATCATGGATCGTATCGGCCACATTGGTCGGGAGGATTATCTCCCCTTTTGTTGTCTCGCTTTCCGTGTTGAATCCATTGAGGACTTGAGAGGTGGGTATGCTCTGGTCGAGCAGTCCGAGCTGCTCCACCACCCTCGACCTGATTATGTTGGCCGAGCTACATGGATCCATGAGCACACATTATTATGAGGCTGAGGCAAGGTCTCGATGTCCTCTTCGCTGAATGTGAGAGCATCCTCTAGTATGTAACTCAGATTTCACTTTTCCCTGGTGATGGATATTTTCGCTCGCTTAACAACGGGTCTCTGTGGGGCGTCGACCCCTCCAACGATCATGTGGATCTAACCAGGGTGCCTCTACCGGCCCAGTGTGCCTATCGAACCCGACTTTACTCATGAGTCCCCGGGAACTTTGACCTCTATCTGTCCTTCCATCGCCTCGAGGTGCATTATACCTCAAGGCATTTCTTTGATCTTCTATATACGGCTGATATCTTTCCTTGTTTGATCTCGACTATCTTTCTGTAAACATCGGTTCCTTTGCTAGGAGCCTGCTTGGATATACTGAGCCTGATGGTGCTCCTAATTGGTCGTCTTCGACCCTGATCTTAGATTGATACCTGTTGTGCACATCCGCCTAGGTCATGGAGGGATACTTGATCGAATTTTGCTTTAGCTGCTTCGATACTATAGAGCTTCATTCGTTCAAGCCCTGAGTAAAGGCCTGCACTGCCCAGTCATCGGAGACTAGTGGTAATTCCATTCGCTCCATCCCGAAGCGAGATACAAATTCCCTTAGCATCTCGTTTTCCCTTTGTTTGATATTGAAGACTTCGGACTTACTTGTCGAATCCTTGATGGCACCGACATGTGCTTTCACAAAAGAATCTGCCAACATGGCAAACAAATCTATCGAGTTCGGGGGTAGGTTGTGATACCACATCATGGATCCCATCGACAATGCTTCTCGTCATCTTTTAAGTCATTCTCTTTTACAACACAAGTATAAGTGGTAATGTGCTCATTGGGGTCTGTGGTCCCATTATACTTTATGACACCGGGCATTCTGAATTTCTTCGGGATGGGCTTCGGAGACGCATTTGATGAGAATGGTCTCTGCACAAACTTCTTTGAATCTATACCCTTCAGAATCGGGGGTGCGCCCGGTATCTGATCTAACCTCGAGTTATAAGTTTCCACTCTTTTATCATTAGCCTCTATCTTATTTTCTCTTAACTCAATCCTTTTATTCAATTACTCGAGAATTTTCATGATTGAGGGGTCAGTCCGCGAGCTGCTTTCATCGGGTCTTTCTAGCACTGGTTCGTGCTGCATTTTTACTGGTTCGGCGACGTTAGGGGTTCTGCTCTGACTTTGAATTTGAGCAATGGCGACTTTTTGAGCTTGCAGTATCTCAAATATTACTTGGAGGTTGACTCCTCGTTCTTCAATTCCTTGTGCTTCTTGGCATCTAGCCTGGGCTTTCCTACGTCTATTCCTTACAGGGTCTGTGCGTGCTTCCGTGTTTAGAGCGATGTGGGAGCTGATATCAACTGGCTCCACGTTTGGCACTCCCTCAGGGTTTACAGGTGGTACATTGAGCCCTATACCACTATTTTCTCCAAGTCCCACATTGTCGTGAAGAGGTGCATTTTGTGTGCTAGACATGATTAAGCCTGAAATCAAAGAACATTTGACAAGAAAAAGTGCGAAGAATAACGTATGTTATTAGAAAGCTAGCACCAAAACAATCACTATTATTTTTAGCCCCACGGGGGCGCCAAACTATTTACCTTGAAAATGGTAATAACAATTATATTTGATTTGTGGTTTTAAAAATACGTGATTTATCTTGACACTAGTTGCTAAGTGAATAATGCTAAGTCTAAATGAGCAATAAAATTATAAGCAAACCCATGTGGTCGCAAGGTTGAGGGCCTCAAGCTCAGTGATACAAGACCTCGAGGGCAGCATCCACCGGTTGATAGTGAACAATAAATGAACAAATGATGAACAAATGATTAACAGTAAATGAACACAATAAATGAGGAGCAATAAATCTATAAAATAATTGTTGAGCTTGTTTAGGCAGGAAAAACAGAGAATGTTCTATTGTATTCAATATTCATCTCTGTTACAAAATGGCAAGGGCCCCCTTTATATAAGAGGGGGGAATCCCAACATAGTACAGGTCTAATAATAATGAGGAAATGCTATACACCTGTATAATGACTCAGTACAGATTTGTACTATTCTTGCAGACCTGGTCAGCCCTATCCACGTGTACTTGGGAGCTTTCCCGCCTTTCCGTTACGATCACTGATTTGTAATACTCCAAGGTTGACCATAGTGATCCTTCAGTGTGCTCCCTCGAGGGACGCACCTTGAGGTCACACTTCACATTCTGCTTCGAGCTTCTCAAGGTCGGGCGTGAAGTGCCATAGTAGCCCCAAAGTCAAACTCCTCGATTTTGACCGTATACAAAGGAGTCTTTGGAAAATCGCCTCTTATGTTTCTAGGTTTGAAAATTTTAAGAATGGGAGAAAAATCCCATCTAAGTCATTTTTACACAGCTCTAGATGTGGCAAATGCGACCTGGGCTTCGCAAATGCGAAGCCCGCAAATGCGAGAAAAGCTTCGCACATGCGAAACTCCCACACTTCTGTTGCCTTCACAAATGCGATCAAAATGTTCGCAAATGCGACCCTTGTTTTTGAAAATGCAAGTTGTTCCTCCCAACCCACTGCTTGCAAATGCGATGGTTTCTTCAAAAATGCGAGGCTCGCATTTGCTAGTGAGATCTCGCAAATACAAGATCTGCAGGTCTGATGCACACCAGCTATGAATTTCTTAGTTCTATTCACTCTGTAGACTGTGCGATCAAATCTCCAAAATAACACCTAGAACTACGAATTGAACACCAAATCGAACGAAATTTTCAAGAAAGCTTTAAAACTTCTATTTTCACAACCGGAAGTCTGAATCACATCAAATTCTATTTCACACCAAATTTCACTAACATGTAATAAATGTTATATTGGATCTGTACCGGGATCCGAAACCAAAATACGAACCCGGTATCAACAAGGCCAAACATTAATCAATTCTTAAAAATCATTAAATTTTCAGATTTTTATTTTCAACAAAAATTCATAACTCCATCTAGGGACTTCCGAATTCGATTGCGAGCATAGACCCAGGTCCCATATTACAATAAGCACCCACCTGGACCATCAAAACACGGGTCCGGGTCCGTTTACTCAAAACATTGACCGAAGTCAACCAAAATTAACCTTTAAGGCAAATATTCATATTTTAATCTGTTTTTAGCATATAAGCCTTCTAGGTCAATACCTGGACTATGCACACAGACCGAGGTAGGCTAAAATGAGGTTCTAAAGGGTTCAAAAAATAGAATTTGGTTCTAATACATAAGATGACTTATTGGGTCATCACATTCTCTACCTCTAAAACAACTGTTCGTCCTTGAACGGACATAGAAAAGTACCTGGACTGGTGAAAAGGTGGGGTTATCTACTCCTCATGTCTGTCTCGGACTCCCAGGTAGATGCCTCAATGGGCTTACCTATCCACTGCACTCAAACTGAAGGATAACTTTTCAATCTCAACTGACGAACCTGCCATGCTAGAATAGCCACAAGCTCCTCATCATAGATCAAATCCTTGTCCAGCTAGACAGTGTTGAAGTCTAACACATAGGATAGATTGTCGTGATACTTATCGAGCATGGACACATGGAACACTAGATGAACTGCTGATAAACCAGGTGGCAACGCGAGCCTGTAGGCCACTTCTCCCACTCGCTCAAGAATCTCAAAAGTTCCGATACACCTAGGTCTCAACTTGTCCTTCTTTCCAAATGTTATTACACCCTTCATGGATGATACCCGGGGCAACACTCTCTTTCAGACCATGAATGCAACATTACGAACCCTACGGTCGGCATAACTCTTCTGCCCGGACCGAGCTGTGCGAGGTAGATCCTAGATAATCTTGACCTTATCCAAGGCATCCTGTACTAACTCTGTACCTAACAACCGATCCTCCTCCAACCCAAACCATCTGATTGGCGATCGGTACAGCCTAACATATAATGCCTCGTAGGGAGCCATCTGAATACTCGACTGATAATTGTTGTTGTAGGAAAACTCCGCTAGCGAAAATAATTGGTCCCATGAACCTTCGAAGTCCATAACACAAGAACGGAGCATATCCTCTAATTTTTGAAAAGTGCACTTGGACTACCCATTCGTCTGATGATGAAATGTTGTGATTAGCTCAACCCGTGTGCCTAACTCACGTTGTACTGCCCTCCAAAAATGTGCGGTGAACTGCGTACCTTGATCAGAAATGATAAACACGGGCACACCGTGAAGGCGAACGATCTCGCAGATATAAATCTCTGCCAACCACTCTAAAGAATATGTAACTTCTACAAGAATGAAATGCCCTGACTTGGTTAGTCTGTCCATAATGACCCAAACTGCATCGAACCTCTTCTAAGTCTGTAGAAGTCCAACAACGAAATCCATAGTGATATGCTTCTACTTCCACTCACGAATTTCCAACTTCTGAAGCAAACCACCAGGTCTCTGATGCTCACAGTTTACCTGCTGATAATTTTGACACTAAGACACATATGCAACTATATCTTTCTTCATTCTCCTCCACTAATAATGTTGCCGCAAGTCCTGATACATCTTGGCAGTGCCCGGATGAATAGAATACTGGGAACTGTGGGCCTCCTCAAGAATCAACTCATGAAGTCCATCCACATTAGGCACACTAACACAACCCTCCAACAGTAACCTGCTTGGCACCACCGTGCCGACTGTGTCCTTGAAGACATGCAAATGAGGGTCATCATATTGTTGATCTCTGATACGCTCAAAAAAGGAAGATCGAGTGACTATACAAGCTAGGACACGGCTGGGCTCTGAAACATCCAACCTCACGAACTGATTGGCCAAAGCCCGAACATCTAGTGCAAGCGGTCTCTCACCGACTGGAATGTACGCAAGGCTGCCCATACTTGTTGACTTTCTACTCAAAGCATCAGCCACCACATTGGCCTTCTCGGGATGATATAAGATGGTGATATCATATCCTTTAATAGCTCCAACCACCTTCTCTCCCTCAAATTGAGCTCTTTCTGCTTGAACAAATACTGCAAGCTACAATGATCCGTGAATACCTCACATGGCATGTCGTAGAGATAGTGCCTCCAAATCTTCAGCGCATGAACAATGGCTGCCAGCTCTTGGTCATGAACGGTGTAATTCTTCTCGTGAATCTTAAGCTGTCGTGAAGCATATCCAGTTACCTTGCCTCCCTACATCAATACCGTACTAAGTCTAATAAGAGATGCATCATAATATATCATATAAGATCCTGAATCTGTGGGCAACACCAACACCAGCGGTATATTCAAAGCAGTCTTGAGCTTTTGAAAGCTCACCTCACATTCTTTTGACCATCTAAATGGGGGCACCCTTCTGGGTCAACCTGGTCAACGGGGCTGGAAGTAATAACCCCTCCACACACCGGTGGTAATAACCCACCAATCCTAGAAACTACGGATCTTCGTGGCTGGAGTAGGTCTAGGCCAGTTCTGAACCACCTCAATCTTCTTAAAATCCACCTGAATAACCTCTGCTGAAACAACATGCCCCAAGAAGGCGATGGAATCCAACCAAAACTCACACTTTGAATACTTAGCATATAACTGGTTGTCTCTCAGAATTTGAAGTGCGATCCGAAGATGGTGCTTGTGCTCCACCCGGCTACGGGAGTAGATCAAGATATCATCAATGATAATAATCACAAAGGAATCCAGATAAGGCTTGAACACCCAGTTCATCAAATCCATAAATGTTGTTGGGGAATTTGTGAAGCCAAATGACATCACTAGAAACTCGCAATGGCCATATCGAGTCCGAAAAGTTGTCATAGGGATATCGGATAACCTAATCCTCAACTGATAGTAGCTAGACCTCGATTTGATCTCTAAAAACACCTTGGAACCCTAAATATGATCAAATAAGTCATCAATCGTCGGTAATGGATACTTGTTCTTGATAGTGACTTTGTTAAACTACTAATAGTCTATGCACATCCTCATCGACCCATCTTTCTTTTTCAAAAATAACACGTGCGCACCCCAGGGCCAGATACTAGGTCTAATGAAGCCCTTATCAAGTAAATCTCTCAAATGTTCTTTCAATTCTTTCAACTCTGGTGGGGCCATACAGTATGGCAGAATAGAAATGGGTTGAGTGCCCGGAACCAAATCTATATAAAAGTTAATATCCTTGTCGGATGGCATCCCTGGTAGGTATGTAGGAAATACCTCTAAAAACTCTCAAACAACTGGTACAATATCCAAGGAAGGAACCTACGCACTAGAATTGCGGACATGAACCAAATAAGCTAGACACCCCTTCTCAACCATACGACGAGCCTTCATATAACATATAACCCTGTTGGTAGAATGACCAGGAGTCCCTCTCCACTCTAATAGAGGCAACCCTGGCAAAGCTAAGGTCATCGTCTTGGCGTGACAATCCAATATAGTATGATAAGGTGACAACCAATCCAACCCCAAGATAACATCAAAGTCTACAATATCAAGAAGAAAAAGGTCCACACTAGTCTCAAGACTCCCAATTGTAACCATACACGAACGATAAACACGATCTACTATAATAGCATCTCCCACCAGTGTGGACACATCACAGGGGCACTCAAAGAATTACGGGGCACAACCAAATATGAAGCAAAATAGGAGGAAACATATGAATAAGTAGAACCCAGATCAAATAGAACTGAAGCATATCTATTGAAAACTGAAACCATACTTGTCATGATGACATCAGAAGACTCAACCTTAGGTCTGGCTGGAAAAGCATAACATCGAGGCTAGGCTCCACCACTCAGGACAACATCTCTAGGATGGGCCATAGCTGGCTGGCCTCCACCTCTAGGAGCCTGACCCATACCTCTAGCTGGTTGAGCGAGCGGTAAAGCACCCGGTCTTGGGACCATGGCACAAGAACCCTAATGTTGAGAACTTCTCGATGCACGATGAAAAAATCTAGCAATGTGCCTCGGATCACCAGGAGTATAACAGGATCTTGGCTACTGTGACTGCTGACCCTGAAACTGACCCTGTCGACCTGAGTAACCACCCTGAAAACTCTGGAGCGGAGGTGCACTGATAGGAGCTAGTGGTTTAGTATAGGATATCTGGTCAAAAATATACATATGAGGGCCACGACCACCCGTAGGACCATGGGATTCCTGGAGTGTTGAATGAAACGACCTGGGAGGATGGTGTTACACCCTGTGAGTCCCAAGGTGACGTATAATGAATATGAGACTTGTTAATCTTGATTTAAATGAGTTTAAGGACATAATATGACTATATATGATATTTTGATAGAAAATATAAAGTTTGAAAAATATCGGATTTAAGTTGCGGAAAAACCGACTAAGGATTTGTCTTGTACTTTTGAGAAATAAATTTTGTGTGCTATATGAGATATTTTTGGGACATATTATATACCAAATTGAAGGTCTTTTTCCAATGCACTTAACCGTTCATTCATACGACATTCGGATAAAAATATAGAAGCATCGGAGGATGGGCCAATGCGAGGGTGCCAAGCTAGCACCTCTTTGACATTTCAAAAGTCTATATATAGGTTTTAGCTAGTCTCTCTCTTCACTTTTACATATAGCCCGACCAGAAAACACCATAAAACCCTATACTTAAGCTCTCAAAAGGGTTTCAAATAATACTAACATCCATGGTACGAAATCGAGAAGCGATAACATCAGAACGATCCCTACGGCTTAAGTATCATTATATCGTCTCTCTTTTTTCTTTGTAGTTCGATTTTTGCAAGATACTTCGTAGTTAAGAAACATGTAACTTCTGTAATTATGTTTTAAATATCAAGGAAGGTTCATAAACTGGTTTCCTAATAGTTAGAACTCACAGGACGGTGATTGGAAGTCGTGAGTTCGATTTCTTTTCCTCTTTTAGTGGACTGTTTTGTAATCCATTTATGATGACTTATTTTGCTGCTGATTTATGGATTTTGGAAGGATAAAAAGGCGTGGAGAAATGCCACATGTGGTAGGGTAGTAGGTTGGTCGCTCGTCGTTGCATTTTCAGGATAATTGATGAGATGTTGATTGGGTATGTTATAGTATATTTGGGGGTTTTGTTGTATTGAAGCTTCCGAATTGTAATTATGTTGGTTTTGAGTTGCTGATTGTATTGTGTTTGTATCTTTCCTATAGTAGGCTTGAGGGAGCTTTAAAATCAAGGGAAATGCTGCCCGTTTTATTTTAGAATCAAGTTATCATTTGAGATACGTAATACACTAGCACCATATAAGTCGTACATGTATTTTTTTGTTATAGGGTTGGCGCGCTAGTTATCATAAGCTTGTTGTGGACTTGCATTGACGACTTGAGGTATGGTAAGGCTATCTCTCTTTTACTTTTGGCATGATCCATATGATATAACGAAACGAGCAAGCACGCAACTTTCATAAATGAATATATTCTTAGAAGTACTAAGGTTGCCTATGTTCTGGATTCCCCATATGTCCTACTATCATATCATCTGTTCATGGGTCTCATGACGTTTGGAGAGATCTTATTGACTTACTTCATTATGCATTGCATCCATTTATACATGTATATTGACGCATGACCAGATGGCATTATATACGCGTATAGTATATGTATATGGGGTATGGAGAAAGGTTATGGCGTTATATATGCACCATCACCTGATCAGCTGGTATACATTTATGATTTTTCCCACAGAGGATGAAATGATA
The DNA here is from genome assembly GCF_000393655.2 of Nicotiana sylvestris. Taxonomy (NCBI): domain Eukaryota; kingdom Viridiplantae; phylum Streptophyta; class Magnoliopsida; order Solanales; family Solanaceae; genus Nicotiana; species Nicotiana sylvestris. The sequence goes on along the minus strand of NC_091065.1, from coordinate 157,255,204 downwards.
TGATGGGATGCCCTCAGAGGCTTGATGATGTTATATACGCATATACCTATGCATGACATTACATTTATACGCATATGCATGATATTATAAATGTTTCATGATTCATAATGCTATTCAGACTTACAGGTTGAGTCCTTTACTCCATGTTTCTTTCATGTCTTTTATATACTGATTTTTATGCATTACATACTCGGTACATTATTTGTACTAACGCCCCTATTATCTGGGGCATGCGTTTCATGCCCACAGGTATAGGTACACAGGCTGGTGATCCCCCTTCTTAGAACCCTTGCTCAGCGAGAGTTGGTGTGCTCCATTTGATCTAGAGCTGCTATTGAGTTTTGGTACGATACTTTTGTATACATATGAGTATGATAGGGACCAATCCCATCCTTTATACAGTGAACACTTTGTTAGAAGTTTGTAGACAATCATGTGTAGTTAGATAGTATGTGTCCTTGTCGACTCGCCCTGCGTATTTCATATATATATATATATATATATATATATATATATATGTCTTTTGGGCATGTATTTCTGCACATTTATTCATATGAATCAGTATTTTATTGCCAGATGCTATGCATGAACTACACTTATTTCATGTTTATATCTTAGACGTATGCTTAGGGGTGTTCGAAAGGTAGAACTCGGGCACTCGTCACGCCCCATCGGTTTGGGTCGTGACAAAAGTGGTATTAAAGCAGTTCCATCCTAGGGTTATCTATAGACCGGTTCTAGTAGAGTCTTGCTTATGAGTGTGTTGTGCACCACACTTATAAACAGGAGGCTGCAGGACATATAGGATGTTACCCTTTCTTCTTTGCTTAGACTATGAGATATGAGGATTCATTTTCCTAACGATATGTTATGTTTTCAGCGATGCCCAAGAAGGCTACAACGACTAGAAGGGCAAGTCCGTGGCTGATGAGACTACAAGTCGAGTGCCACGAGTTACTAGGGCAGACTCGCATTGCGAGACTCCATCTCACACTTCACATACCCTGCCCTCTCTAGAGGAGATCTGAGGGGCACCAGCTCCAGCGCCTGCTCCATTACCCCCAGCACCTTAGCCAAATGCACTGGGTCAGGAGATGAGAGATGTTATTCAGCTATTGACTCAACTACTGGCTACACAGGCTCGGCGTTAGGAGGCTGGTATTGGTCATGCAAATAGGGCCATCCGTGCAAGGGTTTGTGATTTTATTAATTTAGACCCTCCGATATTCACCGGAGTAGATTCAAATGAGGACCCTCTGGTATTTATCAATAGGATGCAGAGGACTTCGAGGGTAATGAAGGCCAATACGACTGAGTCAGTTGAGCTAGCTTCCTACAGACTTTGGGATGTTGCAATTAATTTGTACGAGTATTGGGAGCTATCCAGAGGTGAGGATGCTCTTCCAGCAGTATGGCAGGAGTTTACAGAGGCTTTTCTTTGTCATTATTTGCCACCAGAGCTTAGACAGGCTAGAGTTGATACGTTCTTGACCCTTCGATAGGGTAATATGAGTGTTTGGGAGTACAACCTTCAGTTTGATTCTTTGGCTAGGTATGCTCCCACTATTGTTGCTAAGATTGAGGATTGGGTTCACCGGTTTGTGATGGGATTGGAGCCACACGTGCTTAATGATTGTATATCTGTCACGACCCAAACCGATGGGCCACGACTGGTGCCTGAGTCATACCTATCAACCACCCCTAAGCATGCGTCTAAGATATGAACATGAATAACATCTGCTGCATTACGAAATTAACATACGTGAAGGAAACCTGCCATCAAGGCATATGTACGTATACATGTAGAATACAGCGGGTGAACCGGCAAGGTTGCTATAGACAACTACACATCCAAAACTGAAAGCCGACAAGACCACATACAACCTAACTAGAAATACTATCTATAGACCTCTAATAGAAACATATCTGTACAAAGACGGGACTAAGCCACGTCATACCCATATACATGTATATATACAAACATATCGTACCAAAATCAAAAACAGCTCTGGATCAAATTTAGCACACCAACTCTCGCTGATCAGGGATCTTAAGAAGGGGGACCGTCAGCTTGCCTACCTGCACCTGCGGGCATGAAATGCAGGCCCCATGAAATAGGGCGTCGGTACGAAAAATGTACTGAGTATGTAAGGTATGAAAAATAGTACGTAAAAGACACAGATGAAACATGAAATTCAGAAACACATCTTTAAATCTGAATAACTTTGTAAATTATGAAATATTTATAATGTCATGCACGTGCGTATAAATGTCGTGCCATGCATAGGTTTGGGTGTACATAATATCATCAAGCCACTAAGGGCATCCCATCATATCATATCGGCCAATGTGGGCAATATCATCAACATATACCAGCTGATCAGGTGATGGTGTGTATAACCTTTTCCTACATCCCATATACATATATACACTTATATAATGCCATCTGGTCATAGGTCGATACACATGTATGAAATGCATGAAAAATACGTAATAATCTTAATATTCCTTCCGAATAAATTTTTTAAGCTGCATATTATTCTGTGACCCATGAACAGAAAATAATAATAATAATTTTTATGGGGAATCAAAATATAGACACCCCTACTATTTCTATGAATAGAGTAATTTATGGAAACTGTGTGTTTGCTCGTTTCTTTGGTACAATTTGGACCATGCCAAAAGATAGAAGGGATGGCCTTAACATACCTGTTTTTTGAATTATTTTAACAAATCTACTTCTGCATAATTTACACTGGGATTCCTTGAAATTGGAACGAAACTGTGTTCTGCATCTAACGTTTTTGAAGTTGCTTCTGTTTCTTGCTTTAGAACATAAATGTTCTTGGTTGATTTTTGAAATCTCACTTGAAATATTGGCAAGAATTTGGACGAAAATTTCTTCTGTTTCCAAGATTTTGATCTCAAACCAAGAATTGAATTAAAGCTTCAGGGCAGATTGTTTAATTGGATAAGACTTTACAAGTCTTACTAAGGCTTTAAGTCATATTTGGTCAGGTTATTAGGTAGACACCTATACTTTGGATTAGTGAGTCATTCTTTCTAATTAGTGGCCTTGTGCCACGTTTCTTTTGGCATAATTAGTTAAGTTTTGTCCTCTTATTAGTTAACTGGGTAATGTTCTGTTACCCGGTAATTAATCAATTACCCAAATAATTTAAAAATTACCAAAAATTACTTAAAATTCTACTTATTTTTTAAAATACTTTATATATTATACGACCATGGTCATATGGTACCTTTCATGGTACTAGTTCATAATTATTGGGTATTATCGCTCGACCCGTATTTTATTCCAAATTGGCCACTTTAAACGAAACTCGTTTTCTTTAATCTGTGTATCCCTTTATCCTTCATAACACTTATTTATCGCTTGTTATAAATAGCGTAAGTACGTTAATGTCAAGATGATCTCATCCCCGAGTCTACGTCGGTTAACTTAAAATGAAATTTAGCGTACGAAAACGCGAGATGTAACATCCTTCCCCCCTTAAAAACATTTGTCCTCCAATGTTCAACTCCCCGTGATCGATATAACTTGGGCAGGGTTGCCTTTGTAACAACACCACTACCAACTCTCCACGTAGAAGTTTAATAACCCAACGACACACAAGACCAAAATAATTTATAACGACAATGGTCTCACATGACCAACGATAATAACCAACACATGAATTTATACTCGTACCTTATAATTATGACGTCTCAGTCGGACCCTTCTCTGGAGGAGGTAATAATTAGGTATATCTAGACTTCATGTTTTCCTCGGCCTCCCAAGTCATTTCTTCCACATTGTTGTTTCTCCAAAGTAATTTCACGGAGGCTACCCCCTTATTCCGCAGCTTGCAGCTTTGTCAGTCTAGGATGGCAAGTGGACTTCTTCGTATGATAGGTCTACTGTTATCTGTACATCATTAATAGGCATCACTCGGGTAGGATCTCCAATGTGCTTTCGTAATATAGATACGTGAAAAACCAGATGGATAGACTCCAATTCCGAGGGAAATTCTAACTCAGAAGCTACTCGGCCCACTCTTCGAATGATCCTACAAGGCCCAATATACCGTGGGCTATGTTTGCCTTTCGTGTCAAACCTCACCACACCTTCATAGGTGAAACCTTTAAGAATACCCAATCATTAACCCCGAACTCTAACTCTCATCGCCGCATGTTAGAATATGACTTCTGACGACTTTGAGCTGTCAATAGTTTATCCCGGATAAGATTTACTTTTTCTACAACTTGCTGAACCAAGTCTGGCTCGTGTAATCCAGATTCTCCAACATCAAACCACCCTATAGGCGACTTACACTTCCAGCCGTAAAGAGCTTCGTATGGAGCCATCTGAATACTGGAATGGTACCTATTATTATATGCAAACTCAATAAGCGGCAGATGATCATCCCGGCTACCTTTGAAGTCTAGTACACAAGCTCGTAACATATCCTCTAGTGTCGGAATAGTACGCTCAGCCTATCCATCTGTCTGGGCATGAAATGTTGTACTAAGACTTACTTAAGTCCCCAATCCTTTTTGGAAGGACCTCCAAAAGTTAGCTGTAAATTGAGCTCCTCTATCCGAGATAATAGATTTAGGGACACCATGTAGTTGTGCTATTTCCTTAATATAAATTCTTGCATAATCCTCTGAGGAATATGTAGTCCTAATGGACAGAAAATGGGCTGACTTTGTAAACCTATCAACATCCACCCATATCGAATCGAACTTACGGTGGGTACGAGGTAATCCTAAGAGTAAATCCATATTGATTACTTCCCATTTCCAAGTCATAATCTCCATAGCTTGCAATAATCCACCGGATTTTTGATTATCAATCTTAACTTGCTGACAGTTAGGACACTGAGCAACAAATTCTGCTATATCCTTTTTCATTCCGTCCCACCAATATACTTCCTTGATGTCATGATACATCTTTGTTGCTCATGGATGGATAGAATAACGAGAATAGTGAGTTTCTCCCAAAACCTGCCGACGTGGCGCTGCAACATTAGGTACACATAATTGTCCTCGATATTTGAGGACCTCATCTTCTGTAATTTTGAACAACGTCTTCTCCTTCTGAAGGGTGGTATCCCTGTAATGAAATAACACAGGATCCTCGTACTGGCATTCCTTTACTTTAGTTACTAAAGAGGATGTTGCTGTATCGTGAAGTGTAATTCTAATGTCACCTGAGTCCAGTAACCGAACTCGAAGACTAGCTAGCTGATGACCCTCATAGGCTATCCCCCTCTTTTCTGGCTGCAAATACGGCAGGCCACCCATAGATCTACGGTTGAGGGCATCGGCTACTACGTTCGCCTTCCCTAGATGGTATAAAATATCAACGTCATAGTCTTTAAGTACCTCCAACCATCTCCTTTGACATAGATTCAATTCCTTTTGCTTGAAGAGGTACTGCAGGCTTTAATAATCCGTATAGCTATCAACATGAATGCCATACAAGTAGTACCTCCACATCTTTGGTGCATGAATCATCGCGGCTAACTCTAAATCATTGGTCGGGTAGTTCTTCTCATGCTTTCTTAGTTGTCTAGAAGCATAAGCCACAAACTTACCATACTGCATCAGCACACAACCTAATCCATCGCCTCAAGCGTCATAATAGATCACATAACTATCGGTCCCTTCTGCGAGCATTAGAACCGGTGCTAAAGTTAACTTGTCCTTTGCCTGGAAACTCCGTTCACAAGCATCAGTCCATTGAAACTTTGCTCCCTTCTGAGTCAACTTTGTTAAAGGTGCTGAAAGGGAAGAAAATCCTTCCACACATTTCCTGTAATAACCTGCCAAACCAAGAAAGCTGCGAACCTAGTCGGTGTTGTGGGTCTAGGCCAAGACTTTACTGCCGTAATCTTTTGTGTATCCACCCGGATACCTTCACCCGAAATAACATACCCAAAGAAAGCTATAGAGTTCAACCAGAATTCACATTTAGAAATATTTTCATACAACTTCCCTTCTTGTAGAACTCTTAGCACAGTACGCAGATGATTAGCATGCTAATCCTCTGAACGAGAATACACCAATATATCGTTGATAAATAAAATTACGAACAAATCTAAAAAAGTACTGAACACACGGTTCATCAAATCCATGAATACTGCTTGGGCATTTGTCAGACCGAATGACATAACTCGAAACTCAAAGTGCCTATATCTAGTGCTGAATGTTGTCTTCGGAATATCTTCATCCTTAACCCTTACCTGATGGTACCTAGACCTCAAGTCTGTCTTTGAAAAACACTTGGCACCTTGCAACTAATCAAATAAATCATCAATTATCGGGAGCGGGTACTTATTCTTGATAGTCACCTTATTCAGCTGCCTATAATGAATACACATTCGTAAGGAACCATCTTTCTTTTTCATAGACAAAACAAGTGCTCTCTACAGTGACATACTAGGTCTGATAAAGACTTTTTCAAGTAAGTCCTTTAATTGTTCTTTCAATTTTTTCAGCTCTGCGAGGGCCATTCTATAGGGAGGAATAGATATTGGGTGAGTATCTGGTAGTAGGTCAAAAGAAAACTCAATTTCTTGCTCTGGCAGTAGACCCAAAAGCTCCTCGGGAAAAACATCAGGAAACTCATTCACCACAGGGATGGACAGAGTGGTTGGTGACTCCACTTCCACATCCTGAACCCGAACTAAGTGATAAATATAGCCCTTTCTAATCATCTTCCTTACCTTGAGATAGGAAATGAATCTTCCTCTCGGCGATGTCATATTACCTTTCCACTCCAAAAGAGGCTCCTCTGGAAATTGAAATCGGACTATCTTTGATCTACAATCAACGTTGGAATGATAAGAAGCCAACCAATCCATAACCATTATAACGTCAAATTCTACCATATCTAACTCGATTAAGTCCGCTATGGTAGGTCGACCATGAACTATTATTATACAACCCCTATATACCTGCTTAGCTATCACTGAGTCCCCAACAGGTGTAGACACCTCAAAAGGTTTAACCAATTTAGGTTTTATTTCAAACTTACTAGCAACCAACGGAGTAACGTATGATAAGGTGGAACCTGGGTCAATTAGTGTATATACATCATATGAGGAGACTGATAATATACCTGTAACAACATCAGGCGATGACTCCTGGTCCTGTCGTCCTGCCAACGCAAAAATGCGGTTCTAAGGGCACCTCGAGCTAGATGCTCCGCCTCTGCTTCTACCACGACTCATTGGTGCTTGGGTACCTTGCCCAGGGGGGCAGACTAATGATGACGAACTAGCTACAGATCCTAACGGCTGAGCTATGTTTTCATCACCTCTCATCGGACAATCTCGCATAACGTGTCCCGAATAACAACAAGTATAACAAACACCTAACCCTATACAACACTGCCTGGTATGCTGCTTACCACATTGAGTACATCGTGGCAAGGGTGGCCTCATCTTATTTTACTCACCCCTATACTGAGAACCTAAGGCCCTGAAACTCTGACCAGACCCTAAATATGTAGAACGATCAAATCTCTTATCGCCAAACTGAGGGGGCATGCTAGCTGAGGAATGGGCTGGATACCTCGAGTACTGCTGCCTCTAACCATATCAAAATTCACCAAAAGGACCCGAAGACCTCGCTCTCTTATTCTGGGCCCTATCATGCTCATGACTGGCCCTCTGTTTCTGTTTACGCTCCTATAAACCCTGAGCATATGCCTGAATACGAGAAATATCCATGTCTAGCTCAAGTGAGACCGACATACAATTGTTAAGCAAGTGAGGCTCTAATCCTATCACGAACAGATGAACCTAATCCTCCATCTTAGATACAATAGTGGGAGCATACCTAGCCAACAAATCAAACTGAAGACTATACTCCCGAACACTTATGTTACAATATCGAAGGGTTAAAAACCTATGAACTATGGCTTGCCTAAGCTCTGGTGGTAGATAATGACGAAAAAACGCTTCTGTAAACTACTACCATACCACTGGAGGGGAATCCTCACCTCTGGACAAGTCCCAAGACTCGTACCAATTAAATGCAACATCTCGGAGTCTATAGGAAGCTAGCTCAACCGACTCAGTCGCAGTGGCCTTCATTACCTGTAACGTCCTCTGCACTCTATCAATAAATACCTGAGGGTCCTTCTTTGGATCTACTCCAGTGAATACCAGAGGGTCTAAATTAATAAAGTCACAAACCCTTGCACTCACGGGCCTATCTGCATGACCAATACCTAGTTCCTGATGTCGAGCCTGTGCGGCTACTAATCAGGTCAATAACTGAATAACATCTCTTATCTCCTAACCCGTCGCATCTGACTGAGGTGCTGAGTGTACAAGAGCAGGCGCTGGAGTTGGTGCCCCTCGAAGCTCTTCTAGGAAGGGCGGGGTACGTGAAATCTAAGATGGAACCTCACCATGAGACTCTCCTCGAGCCCTGGTAAATCGCGGCACTCGACTAGTAATCTTACTAGCCATGGACTTTCCCTTCTGGGCAGCCATACTCTTTGGAGGCATTGCTGAAATATAGCATATTGTTAGGTACATGAATTCTTGTATCGCACGATCTGAGACAAAAAGATAGGATAACATCCTATATGTCCTGTACCCTCCTATTTATAAGTGTGGTGCATGACACACCCATAAACAAGACTCTACTAGACACGATCTGTAGACAACCCTAGGACAGAACTGCTCTGGTACCACTTTTGTCACGACCCAAACTGATGGGCCGTGACGGGTGCTTGAGTCCTACCTGTCCACCACCCCTAAACATGCGTCTAAGATATGAACCTGAATAATATCTGCTGCATTACGAAATTAACATACGTGATGGAAACCTGCCATCAAGGCATATGTACGTATACATGCAGAATATAGTGGGCGAGCCGGCAAGGCTGCTATAGAAAACTATACATCCAAAACTGAAAGGCGACAAGGCCACATACAACCGAACTAGACATACTATTTATAGACCTCTAATAGAAACATAGTTGTACAAATATGGGACTGAGCCATGTCATACCCATAAACATTTATATATACAAACGTAACCTACACAAATCAAAAGTAGCTCCGGATCAAATGGACCACGCCAACTCTCGTTGATCAGGGATCCTAAGAAGGGGGACTGCCAGCTTGCCTACCTGCACCTGCAGGCATGAAACGCAGGCCCCGTGAAATAGGGCGATTGTACGAAAAATGTACTGAGTATGTAAGGCATAAAAATTAGTACGTAAAAGACATAGATGAAACATGGAATCTAGAAACACATCTTTAAATTTGAATAACTTTGTAAATTCTTAAACGTTTATAATGTTATGTACGTGCATATAAATGTCGTGCCATGCATAGGTATGGGTGTACATCATATCATCAAGCCACTGAGGGCATCCCATCATATCATTTCGGCCACTGTGGGCAATATAATCAACATATACCAGCTGATCAGGTGGTGGTCCATATATAATACCGTAACCTTTTCCCATATCCCATATACATATATTTACATATATACGCTTATATAACGTCATCTGATCATGGGTCGATGCACATGTATGAAATGCATGAAAAATACGTAATAATCTCAATATTCCTTCCGGATAAATTTTTCCAACTAAGTATTATTCTGAAACATATGAACAGAAAATAATAATAATAATAATTTTCATGGGGAATCAAAATATAGACACCCCTACTATTTCTATGAATAGAGTAATTTATGAAAACTGTGTGTTTGCTCGTTTCTTCAGTACAATTCGGACCATGCCAAAATATAGAAGGGAGGGCCTTAACATACCTATTTTTTGAATTATTTGAACGAATCTGCTTCTGTGAAATTTACACTGGGATTCCTTGAAATTGGAACGAAACTGTGTTCTGCATCTAACGTTTTTGAAGTTGCTTATGTTTCTTGCTTTATAACTTAAATGTTCTTGGTTGATTTTTGAAATCTCACTTGAAATCTTGGCAAGAATTTGGACAAAAATTTCTTCTGTTTCCAAGATTTTGATCTCAAGCCAAGAATTTGATTAACGCTTAAGGGCAGATTGTTTAATTGGATAAGACTTTACATGTCTTACTAAGACTTTAAGTCATATTTAGTTAGGTTATTAGGTAGACACCTATACTTAGGATTAGTGAGTCATTCTCTCTGATTAGTGGCCTTGTGCCACGTTTCTTTTGGCATAATTAGTTAAGTTTTGTCCTCTTATTAGATAACTGGGTAATGTTCTGTTACCAGGTAATTAATCAATTACCCGCATAATTTAAATATTACCAAAAATTACTTAAAATTCTACTTATTTTTAAAAATACTTTATATATTATACGACCATGGTCATATGGTACCTTGCATGATACTAGTTCATAATTATCGGGTATTATCGCTAGACCCGTATTTCTTTCCAAATTGGCCACTTTCAACGAAACTCGTTTTCTTCAATCCGTGTACCCATTTATCCTTCATAATACTTATTTATCACTTGTTATAAATAGTGTGAGTACATTAACGTCAAGATGATCTCATCCCCGAGTCTACGTCGGTAAACTGAAAACGAAATTTTTAACGTACAAAAATGCGAGATGTAACAATGTCGGTCTCGCTTCATCCAAGGATTGATATTTCTTGTATTCACGCATGCGCTCAGTGTTTAGATGAGCGTAAGAAGAAGCAAAGGGCTGATCGTGAGCATGATAGGGGCTAGAGTAAGAGAGCGAGATCTTTCAGTCCTTCTCATGAGTTTTGAGGTTGTCAGAGAGATCAGTACCCGAGGTAACCAGCCCAGCCATTGGCTAGTGCACCTCCTTAGTTTGCTAGTAGGAGATTTGATTGTTCCACCTATCTAGTGCCTAGTTAGAGTTCTAGGGCCTCTAGTTCTCAGTATAGGGGTAACTCAAGTCAGATGAGGCCACCTTTATAACGATGTGCTCGGTGTGGTAAGCAACATGCCAGGAAGTGCCTCGTGAGGTTGGGTGTTTGTTATACTTGTGGTTATCCAGGCCACGTTATGAGAGATTGTCCGATGAAAGTTGGTGCAGGTATAGTTCAGCCAACGTGATATGTATCTGGTTTGTCATCATCAGTACGCCCCCTCTGGTCAAGGTTCACAGGCACCAGCCAGTCGTGGTAGAGGCACAAGTGGAGCATCTAGCTCGAGCACTCCTCAGAAGCGCGTTTATGCATTAGCGGGTCAACATGATCAGGAGTCGTCACCTGAAGTTATTACAGGTATATTATCAGTCTCCTTATATGATGTTTATGCATTGATTGATCCAGGTTCCACCTTATTATATGTCACTCCATTTGTTGCTAGCACGTTTGGGATAGAACCTGAGTTGATTAAACCTTTTGAGGTGTCTACACCTGTTGGGGATCCAGTGATAGCTAGACAAGTATAAAGAGATTGTATAGTAGTAGTTCTTAGTCATTCTATAGTACTAGACCTGATTGAGCTAGATATGGTAGAATTTGATGTTATAATAGGTATGGATTGATTAGCGTCTTGTTATGTTAACGTTGATTGTAGATCAAAGATGGTTCGATTTCAGTTTCTAGGGGAGCCTATTCTAGAGTGGAAAGGTAACAATGCATCACCGAGAGGTAGGTTTATTTCATATCTCAAGGCAAGGAAGATGATCAAAAAGGGCTATATTTATCACTTAGTTCGGGTACAAGACGATAAAGTAGAGTCACCGACCCTTCAATCTATCCCGGTGGTTAATGAGTTTCCCGCGTTTTTCCCGATAAGCTTCCAGGCCTTCCTCCAGAGCGGGAGATTGAGTTTGCTATTGACACATTACCAGATACTCAGCCGATATCTACTCTTCCTTATAGAATGGCACCTGCAGAGCTGAGAGAGTTGAAAGAACAACTGAGGGATTTTCTTGAAAAAGGCTTTATCAGACCCAGTACATCACCGTGGGGAGAACCTATTTTATTTGTGAAAATGAAAAATGTTCCTTATGGATGTGTATCTATTACAGACAGTTGAATAAGGAAACTATCAAGAATAAGTACCCGCTCCCGAGGATTAATGATTTATTTGATCCGTTGTAAGGGTCAGGTGTTTCTCGAAGATAGACTTGAGGTCGGAGTACCATCAGGTAAGGGTTAGAGAGAAAGATATCCCGAAGATAGCATTCAGGACCAGATACGGGCAGTTTGAGTTTCGTGTTATTTCATTCAGTTTGACCAATGCCCCGACAGTATTCATGGACTTGATGAACCGTGTGTTCCGACCCTTTCTTGGTCTATTCGTGACTGTATTTATAGATGATCTTTTGGTTTATTCTCGTTCAGAGGCTGAGCATCCAAATCATTTGAGGCAGTAAAGACTTGGCCTAGACCTACGACACCGACGGATGTTCGTAGTTTCCTAGGTTTGGCAGGTTATTACAGGAGATTTATAGAGGGCTTTTCTTCTCTTTCAGCACCATTGACAAAGTTAACTCAGAAGGAAACTAAGTTTCAATGGAATGATGCTTGTGAGCGGAGTTTCTATGCATTGAAGGGCAAATTGACTTCAGCACCAGTTCTGACTCTCTTAGAGGGTACCGATGGTTATGCTATCTATTGTGATGCTTCAGGTATTGGATTGGGTTATGTACTGATGTAGCATGGTAAGGTTGTATCTTATTCTTCTTGTTGCGCCCCCTTTTTCCTTCGCGGAATTGGGTTCGTGACATTTTTTGTTATGGGACAACTATTTCCTTTTGGAAAGGGGGTTTGCAATTTTGAAGAGTCGCCACCTAACGATTTAAGGTGCATTAGGGCACCTATAGGGTTCATTTATAACTACGTTTGGTAACCAGAGATAGGGTAAGGCTTGAAATTATCCCAAGGGGAAGGTCTTAGGCACCCCTCAGGATCCACTAGTGTAGTTCCCGGCCAAATAGTTTTTGCAAATTTGTAGAAGTAGCAAACAAACAAGTATGGCTCAAATAGTAGGGGATTTAAGTTTAGACATACAAGTGTTTGAAAAAGGACAAATAAAAGGCAAGATTGTGAAAAGAATTGCAATCTAAACATACTTGGGAATGGGAAGGGGGGTGTCCTAGGTTTGCTTATAATATGGATCCCATCAATGCAATACCCGGTATTACACTCCTCGGAGAGGGGCTACACGTGGTATTAACGCACCGGTTATCATATCCATGTCTACCTTTTCCTGCCCCATGAAGGAAATTAAAGCGAGGGTTGGCTTCGACCCCTATTGCATGTTGTTACACGTCCCTTCCTATCAGTCTCGGAGGAATTTCGGAATCCTATCCTATAAAAGGGGGAAGTTCTAGGCAGACCCTTAAGTTTAAAGGTAAAATACTAAGGCGGCATATAATAACAAGTAGGACTTCAATTAAAGGGAGCATGGAAGACAAACGAAAGGCTCAAATATACCTCCACATACAGTGCACATAGACAGCACGACTTATACAAAATTAAGGTCTAAATTTAGATCCTATGCATGGTATCTGAGTGACAATAGCATAATTAGATTTATTATATGACTCATAAAAGAAGTCTGAATCAGGCTTGCCTACTGCTTTTTAACGGTTGATAAAGTAGCATAAAGAAGCATGTTTCCAGTTTGGACAAATTTAGCACCTAAGACTTGCCTAGGTATAAAATAATGTTCTAGTTATCAAGGGTACTTAGGGAAGGCCATTTGAATTATATTACTAAACATGTTGTTCCAAATGTTCAAAATTCCGGAATTATTACCAGCACTAGAAATTCCTAAACGGATGTGAATGCAATCCTAAGGCATGATATCTAATGTACAAAAATACAGAATAATGCATATGCAAGACCTAAGCAAGATTTCTAAATGCATAAGTATTACATACTTTCAGAATATGCAGGACATATGGAAATGACCTGTTTATAAGCATTGTTTTTATCCTAAGGCAGGTTCTCTAAGTGTAAATGGTAGCGCATAACATAATGGTAATGCTAGTTATTAGCAGATTTTAACACATAATTTTATAAGAGTGCACATGTTGAATCAATAAACGTGGGACCTAAGAGCATGATTTCTAATGCACATATGAATCCTAAGCATGGTTTCTATTGTGCAATTAGGAATATAAACCTAATAACATGTTTCCTACCCTTAGCAACTATAGCATGCATATTTACACTATCCCTTTTCACTAGCCACCCCAATACTTGTTTACAACAAGTTATTACAGACCAACATTGAAATGAATTACATAAGAAAAGTTACACTATAGAGAGCCTGAAAACAGGCCCAAACTTTAAGCACCTGATTAGGACTTCCTCCCTGAGTTATGTAATAAATCACCTCAAGTGCCAAGATTGTTCCATAGTCTTTCTCATATCTGGGTGTGTCAGAGTTCCCTAAGGATCTCAAGGGATCCCGAGCAATGCTTACAACCAGACTGTATAGCCAAGACAGAGTAAGTGCAATGTGGAAAGGCCAACTTTTATGTGTTTAGAAGGAGCTCCAGGGTCCCAAGGAAAGGCTCACACAAAAGGGGCAGAATTTAGTGGTCTAAGAGTATACATGAGAGTGCTTGACATAGATTTAAAAAAGTCGAGTTGGAAACAGTTTTGAAACAGCATGTTTGAAATAAGTTTTGGAAAAAGCAATAGAAGAGTTTGCCTTAGGAAAAACAGTTTTGAAATGAGAAGGGAACAGGAGCAACAACAACTTGGAACAAGCCAGCACACACAGAACAAATTCAATGAATGGTATCATCTCAACATTCACAAACAGGGAAGTAAGGGGTTGGGGACATAGAGTGCCCAAATCAGAAACACATAAACATGGCTGAGAAGAGATGCATATAGAACAGCAAGTACAAAGAACAAGTAGGAACTGATTGGCCTTCAGAACACAAACTATTACTACTTCAAAGTGTTAACAAGGGAATCATGCTTGAAATTAGAATAGTAATAAGACATCGGAGTCATGTTGAGGACAAGGGCCTACATAATTAGTCATTCCACTTAGTGTTAATCAACTACATTAGGAGTCTATGATACTAACATGGCATACTAGTTGAGTGAAATAAACAAAACTCAATTAGACATGCTGATTACACACTTGAACAAGAGAGGGTAGAACTTAAGCATGCTGAATAAAGTAGTAAACAGGAAGGACAATTAAATACATAAGACATTAAGTTAGTGCAGAAGGAGACATGGATTAACAGACAAGGAACACATAGAGTTGGGTTTTAGAATTGAACTAGGAGCATACCAGTTAAGGAAGCAAAGTGCAGAAAGTAAAGCAAGTAGTGTCCCACAGTCTAGCCTTGACTTTCAGCTGGCTAGACAAGCAGTTAGCACAAGTAGTAAAGAGAGAAGAGAGAGTTTTTATATATGTGTGTGTGTGTGTTTTTGAACTAATTGTTCATGTGTTAAGACTATAGAAGAGAGTATTTTATATAGTAGTTTGAAAACTGGTTCAAAATAAGGCAAGAATCAATTCTTCAGTAATTATAGAACTCAGTATCAATTAAGAACGAAAATCAGCCAAGTATCCCTCAATTATGGGAGTAATTTACCAACGGTAGAAAGTAGGTAATAAATAAGGAAAGAATCCAAGTAACATAGGTACAGAATATGTAAATTAGGGCTAGATACATAAGGGTATAATTAAGCAAATATCAGTAGAAATCAATTAAAATATAGTCAATCACATAACAAGGTAAAAAATACTTTTAAGGGATAGGAAAAATAGCGAGAAATCTGTATAAGAGCATCAACACTATAAATCAAGGATTTCAAGAATCAAAAAATAGTACTAATATTAAGGGAAATAGTATAGACTTCCATGAATAAACCAATAAATTGAGTACAAACAGGATAAACATAATCGGAACTCTTAATAAGACATAACTAGGATGAAAGTCATAGAAATACTCTAACTAATCACAACATATCCATGAGAATCGCACATACAGTCAAATCGACTGAACGAACAGTAAAGACGAACTCAGAATCACAAACTAGAGCCAAACAAATTAGGGTTTTCAACTTAATGAGTCACATAAAGGAAAAACATAAATAAACCATTTAAACGTAGTAAAAATCATATGATAATACTGAAGATCAGAGGAAAATTCGTTTAAAAAACGGTTAAGAAACCCTAATCTTGAAGACGAAGGGTTACTTTAGAGAAAATCGGAAAAAAACCTTCAAGGAAAACAATAAAAGCTCATAATATACACAGATCTAAGATAGATCTAAAAGAAATCGGAGGATCTCAAGAGTTAGGGTTTCAGAGAACCTAGAGAAGATGGGAAAACCTTAGAACGTTACCGGTTTTAGCTGGAAAAGTCATGGATCTTACTCGAACAGCCATGGATGGCCGGAATATGGCATGAAAGACCATGGATAGGAGTTGAACCGCTCCAGGTTCACGTGAGGACCTCAGGGTAGTGTTAAACCGGCATGGGGTGAAGCAGGGGCTAGGAGATAATGAGAGGCCATGGTTTTCAGCGAGAGAGGTGGTCGGAGAAGGTGGACAAGGTCGATCGGAGAGGGTGGGAGAAGAGAAGGTTCTAGAGAGAACCAAAGATAGAGAGAGGGAGATGAATGTCAGTTGTGTGAATGATGGAATGAGGGTTTGGGGAGTAATCTTAGGTTAAGTATGGTAAGGGTGAATCCGGGCCATTGATCAATTTTGATCAACGGCCAGGATTAACTCAGGTCTAGGCCGGGTATGGTTTGGGTTTGGTCTTGGGTCCAGTGGGTTTTTAACTAGGTTGGGGGTCCATTGGATTTAGGCTGGAATTGAAAGCCAATTTGGCTATAAGTTAAATAGCTAGTTTTTCCCTATTTAATTTATAAAAAATAGTAATTAGTTCCTAAAAAATAATTTAAACTGCTAAAATGAGTTAATTTACATAATTAAAAATTCAAAAATAAAGGATCTGATTTTATGCATATAAAACATAATTAAATCTTAAAAGGGCTAATATTGCAATTATGTGCAATTTAGCTTTAAAAATACTAAATGTAATTATAAAAATTACTTTAGCCATATTTTGGCATGAATATAGAAATCCAATTGATTATTATGAAATCAATAATTTTGGAAATAATTATTGGGAATTTTATGGATAAAAAAGGAGAAAATAAATCAATTAAAAAACTTAAAATTATGGAAAAAATAATAAAAACCTTGGACATGCTTGTATATGCATATATATGCTATTTTGAAGGTATTTTGCATATTGAAAAATATATAGGAAAAAATTGGGTATCAACAGCAGCCCCCCTTTAACGGGGAAGAATGAAAGAGTTTCCGGGTAAAGAAATGATAGCCAATTTTGACCGAGCGAAACGTTTTAAAGAGGTTAGGACGCACCCTGGCTTTTGAGCTGCCTACATATCTTTGGTTTCATAGGAATCAAGCCGTATGTAGTTCTGGATTCATCGGCGGAGTATACCGATGAAGCGATTTCAAGAACGGACGCAACATCTAGGGATAGGTGAGTGGACAGTTTACAGGAATAGTTAGGTTTGATATGGATGAGGGAACTGGAACGTGATCACTCCTACTGGGGTAGCCATTGCTCGCTGGCTTACCTGCAAATAGAAGCAATACAAGCATATACTGTGCATAAATTTAAACATGATGCAAATTTCCGTTGGACCATGAATATTGTCTTTATACAATGAAGATGATGTCCTTGGACCATGATGTCCTGGGCCATGAAGCGTATGATAAAGGATTTGCAGGCCATACAATGATGTTCTCGGGCTATGAGGATGGTACCTCCGAACCATGACACCTTTGAATAATGATATGCAAAAGATTGAAAGGGATCCTTAGGCCATGACATGGTGTTCTCGGGCTATGAAGATGGTGCCTTCGAATGATGACGCCTTTGGATGAGTTGGCGATATTTCAGCCAATGAAGGATGTAGTAGTATGATGTGGACAAGACAGAGCTTTGTCTTGCGAATTGAAGGGCAGAGCTTAGCCCGTGATAAAAGCGAGATAAATAGTGCTTGAGATAGTGCTTAGTTTCGAAGAAAATTGGAGGCAGAGCGTAGCCTCGAAAGGCAGGAGAGTAGCCTTATGCGAAGATGTGAATGCAGATGGAGGTAGAGCTTAACCTCAGAAGGTATAATGGTAGCCTTATGCAGATGGGAAGGAAGAATAGTAGCCTTATGCAATGCGAATGCAGATGGAGACATCATTTAGTCTCGGAAGGCAGAATGGTTGCCTTATGCAGGTTGGAAGGCAAAATAGTAGCCTTGTGCAATGTGAATGCAGATGGAGATAGCGTTTAGTCTCGGAAGGCAGAATGGTAGGCTTATGCAGATTGGAAGGCAGAATGGTATCCTTATGCAATGCAAATGCAGTTGGAGACAACATTTAGTCTCGGAAGGAAGAATGGTAGCCTTATGCAAGTTGGAAGGCAGAATGGTCGCCTTATGCAAGTTGGAAGGCAGATTGAGACAACGTTTAGTCTCGGAAGGCATAATGGTAGCCTTATGCAAGAAATAAATGAACAGCTGACAATAGAGTTTTCTTAGCTGATAGCAGATTGTGGCGTTGTGATTACTAGGAGCATTGTGACATACGGGACATCACTAGTGTGTGCTAATAGAAAATGTTGGCAAGTGCAACGGTTCGGAGAGTTGTATTCTTGAACAATGTTTGTCCCATGGGTGTATAGTATGTTTAACGATTTCGCAATCCTAGTGCCTGCATCCAAAGAAAAATCGTGAGTTTTGTAAGGGGGAAGGTTAGTTCGTATCCCTGCTGGCTTTGCTTGACTCGTTCGGCTTCGATCTGGTGATACCGTCTGTATCATTGGGGTAGCGTTGCTAAACAATGCAGTTTCAATAATAAACATGCATGATTTTGTAAAAGTATGACATAAATGCATAATTAAAAATAGCTTTTAGATGAACCGCCGACTGTGACGTAGCTCGGGACATTGAAACTTCTCCCGCTATGGAATTTTGAGGATCCTCCTCAAAATTCTACCCCAGTTTGATGGGTTGACGTTTTTGATTGTTGCTCGTGCGGCGATTGGTTTAAATTACTTCGGAATTTTGAGGGTCCTCCTCAAAATTCTGCCCTAGTTTCCAATTGCAGGGGGAAATGAAATTTTTATTGAATTGTGACTGAACCCATAGGGCTGCCTACGTATCCTCTCTTAAACGGGAATCAGGTCAGGCGTAGTTTAATTTATATCATATAAGGAAATCATAAAGATTACACATAGTAATGCTTGACTGCATCTGAATTGATTGGCTTTGGCCACACTTCTCCATCCATTTCTGCAAGTATGAGGGCTCCTCCTATCTAAACCTGGTGAACCATGTATAGACCTTGCCAGTTGGGAGAGAACTTCCCTTTGGCTTCATCTTGATGCGGAAAAATCTTCTTCAACACCAACTGCCCCAGTGTGAACTGTCTTGGCTTGACTCTTTTGTTAAAGGCTCTGGACATTCTATTCTGATAGAGTTGACCATGGAAGATTGCATTCATTCTCTTTCTGTCTATAAGGGCTAGCTGCTCGTAACGACTTTTCACCCACTCTGCGTCGTCGAGCTCAACTTCTTGTATGATCCTTAGGGAAGGAATTTCTACCTCATCAGGAATGACAACCTCTGTACCATAAACCAGCATATAGAGGGGTTTCCCTAGTTGATGTGCGGACTGTGGTGCGATACCCCAGTAGAGCAAATGATAACTTCTCGTGCCACTATTGATGCTTCTCTATCATTTTCCTCAATATTTCTTGATATTCTTGTTGGCGACTTCTACAACTCCATTCATCTGAGGCCTGTAGGTTGTGGAATTCTTGTGTTTGATGTTGAAAGTTTTGCACATAGCTTTCATAAAGTCGCTATTGAGATTGGAGCCATTATCAGTAATGATTGACTCTGGAATTCCAAATTCACAAACAATGCGGTCGTTAAAAAAGTCTGCCATGAATTTCTTAGCCACTACTTTGTAAGATGATGCCTCAACCCATTTGGTGAAATAGTCGATGGATACTAGGATAAACCTGTGTCCATTGGAAGCACCGGGCTCGATTGGTCCAATAATGTCCATCCTCTAGGCGACGAACGGCCATGGAGATCTTGTTGTGTAAAGCTCTCTTGGAGGTAACTTTATCATGTCTGCATGTATCTGACAGCGCTGGCATTTATGGACATACTAGATGCAGTCCATTTCCATAGTTATCCAAAAGTAACTAGCCCGGAGTATCTTCTTTGCTAAAACAAAATCGTTCATATGTGTATTGGTACCCAATTTTTCCCATATATTTTTAATATACAAAATAACTTCAAAATAGCATATATTAAGCATGTCCAAGGATTTTATTATTTTTCCATAATTTAAGGTTTTTAAATTGATTTATTTCCCTTTTAACCACAAAATCTCAATAATTATTTCCAAAATTTACAATATGGATAATTCATCTATTGGATTTTTATATTTATGCTAAAATATGGCTAAAGTAATTTTTACATATTTTTACAATTTTATTTAGTATTTTTAAAGCTAAATTGCACATAATTGCAATATTGGCCCTTTTAAGGTTTAATTATGATTTGTACGCATAAAATTGGGCCCTATATTTTTAAATTGTTATTTATGTATTATAAATCATTTTAGTACTTTCAATTTATTTTCAAAAAACTATTTACTATTTTTTAAAGATTAAAAAGGGAAAATGGCTATTTAAATAACAGCCGATTTGTAGTTCAATTCTAGCCTAAATTCCCCAACCCAATTTCAATTTAAACCCGACCCTTACCCAATTAAATCGTACCTAAATGCGGATCCCCACCTACCCCTTTTACTCTATGTCGTTGATCATTCAAATCAACGGCCACCGTTCCACCTTACCCTTTTTAACCCAAAACGACCCCTAACCTAATTCATTTGTTACCTACCCGCCGCCCTTGAATCCCCACTCCTCTAAAACTCTCTCTAAAACCTAATACTAAACCTAGCCGCCGCCACCCAAATCCACCCTATACCCCTTTGATTCTCACTCAACCCATGGGCTCCAATGGCTGTTTGAGACATATACCGGTCTCTTATGTCTCCTGTGTGCCTGTTTTCGTGATTTCATGGAAATATCTCAAAGAGATCTAACCTAGATCCTACTCGACTTCTATCTTTGGTCCTTTCCGACCATCCGTGGTCGATCGAGTCAGATCCATGGCTTTTCCGGCTAGATCGGTAATTTTTCGAAGTTTTTCTCACTTTTCTGGGTTCTCTAAAACCCTAACCTATTAAGATCTTTCGATTTTCTTTTAAATATACCTTAGATCTGTGTATGCTATGAACCTCTTAAGTACTTTCCTCTAAAGATTTCGATTTTTTTCCAAACGACTCTCCGTCTTCAAAAATTAGGGTTTCTTAAACTTTTTCTTTTTAAAATCTCTTCTTTGATTTTTAGTGTTGTTTTATGATTTTACTGTGTTCAAACGATTTTTTATGCTTTTCTTCTGCATGATTCAGCATGTTGAAAACCCTAAGCATCTTTGATTTTATCCGAGGTTTTGGAACTGCCTTTATTTGTTCTAAATGAATACTGGGTTCGATTAAGTTCTTTACGTTTGAATCCTTTTCCTTGTTTGACTTGTTTGATTCTGAGTTCTTACCATGTTTTAAACTAGACTATTGTTAAAACCCTAATTTCTTAAAAGGTTTTCTCATTTATTACTATGAGTTCTTTACTTGTTTCTGACTCTTATTACCTGTTAGACTGGTTTCTTCACTTTGGTTCTACGTGTGAGCCATGACAGCTTCACCCTACTGATTACCATGCTTTGAATCGTCCTTAGCATATTCATGTCACTCCTGTAAGTTTATGTTCATCTAGTTTGTTCCCTTTTGTCAATATGATTGACCCTGCATCTCTAATACGCCTGTTCATTCCCTTCTATTTATATGTTGAAATGCAAAATCATGACCACTTCTTGATTGATCTTGATTTCCTTAAGTGGCAGTTTAATTGCAAGGTTTTCTTAGAAACCCTAATTTTACTCGTTTTTTTAAGTTGATTGATTATTTCCTTTATTTGCTATTATATTTCACCTTGCTGAAATCTTTCCCAAAATTAAGTATATTTTGTACTTAGACTCAATTATTTACCCTATACCTTCACTACCCTTTTTTTATGGCAAGAATCAATCTTTCTCAAACTGATTTCTTTCCTTAATTGTCCCTGTCAGTATCCGTTTGAACAGTAATTCCTTGATTAAAAGGAAGTACTTGTATTAATGGGATTCTGATTGTGATTATTGCCATATTTATGTTAAACCTTTACTTGTTACCTTATTTTCTACTCGTTTTCAAAGCTATAAATACCCTACCCTCTCTAGTTTAAAGAAACGAACAACTGAGTTCAGAAAACACACTCACACACTCAAAACTCTCTCTTTCTCTACTACTATTTGTGCTACTGCTTTGTCTAGCAGGCCGAAAGCCAAGGCTAGACTGTGGGATCCTGCTTACTTTTCTTTTCTACACTTTACTTTCTCGACTGGTATATCCTAGTTAATTTCAAAGCTTCAACAACAACATGCTTTAGTTTCTCTCATTCTTGTCTACTTCTGCTTATGGTTCTGCAGTCAAGTTGCATTAATAACACGCTATAATGTCTCTCCTTCCCCTTTAGATTAATTCACTCCCCTATGTGTATTTAAAGGCATACTCTGTCTGTCACTTATTATGTATTTGCCACCTTATGAGTCCCAAGCCCCTATCCCTTCCATTGTGTTTGTGTTCTTTTGGCTGGATTGTTATCATGCCAGTATCAGCTATTGCTATGCATGTTCAAACCAGACCCGTGCTGGGGTCATGTACTTACAGATAAGTGTATCCCCAAAATCCCTTGACCCCCTTGTATGACTACTGATTTTGTATAGTTTTGAGCTTTACTACTGCAACTGATTTGAATCACCTCTGTTACTAATTGCTTTCAAAATGGACTATCAGTCCCGCTTTTTAAATAAATCTCTTTCAACATGTGTTCTGTACTTCCACTATATTCTTAGAATCTAGGTTCTGCCCCTCTTGTGTGAGCCTTGCCTTAGGACCCTTGAGCTCCCTCTGAACTTGGACACGTAAGAGCTGGCCCTTCCACACTACACTCATTCTGTCTGGTTATGCAAATCTTGGTGTAAGCACTGCTCGGGATCCCTTGAGGTTCTTAGGGAACTCTGACACACCCAAATATGGGAAAGGCTTTGGAATAAATTTGGCATTGAAGTGATTCATTACATAACTCAGAGAGGAAGTCAAGATCGGGCTTCTTTTGGTTGCAATTTCTTATTTTTGCACTTCTTATGTAATTCAATCATTTGTCTGGAATAATGTGCAAACAATTATGGGGTTGGCTAGTGAAAAAGTGATGGGAAATATGCATGCTTTAGCTATCAAAAGAGTAGAAAGCATGTTACTAAGTTTACATTCCTACTTGCGTAATAGAATCCATGTATGTGACTCATTTCATGCATTAGAAATCATGCTCCTTAAGATTTACACTTACTGTTTTCAGCATGTCCATTTTGCTATCATATCACTTAGCAAATCATGCGTTAAATGTGTTAATAACCAGTGTTTCTGCACTCATGTTTCTATTGTCATGCACACTTAGAGATCCTATTTAGGCTAAACAACACTAACAAACATATCATTTCTGTATATTCTGGGAATCATGTTTAAATTTTGGTGCATATAGAAATCCTGCTTAAGATTCTGCATAGCATCCCTGTGCGTTACATACCATGTCTTTAGGATTTCATTCACTTATATTCGCTTAGGCTAATTAGTATTGCATTAAAAGGAATAAAGTGGTTCTACTTAGTCTTTACAACCAACTGGCCGTAATTATATGTGATGAACACCTAGAACAACATGTTTTATGTAATAATAATAATCTCCAAATGCCTTAATGATTCTGAATAATTACTAATTTCTAGTTACGCCTAGGCAAGTCTTAGGCAATTACTTAAATAAAAATTGGAATTGCCTTTGTTAATTATCAATTGCTACAACCAGTAGGCAGGCCTGATTCAGACTTCTTTTCTGAGTTATATAATGAATCTGGTTCTGACTCAAACACCCTGCTTTAGGATTTTTAAAATTCAAACCTTAACTGTGTTTAAGTCATACTATTTATATGCATTATTTGCGGATGTATACATGAGCCTTTTAATTGCTTACATGTTTCCCTTTTAAATGCAGTCTTACGTGTTTTTGTATGTCGCCTTAACCTTTTACCTTTAAAACTAAGAGTCAGCCTAAAACCTCCCTCTTATAGCAATATTAGTCCTAAATTCCTCCGAGACTAATAGGAATGGGACGGGTAGCAGAACGCAATAGAGGTCGAGACTAATCCTCGCTTTAATAACTTAACGGGGTGGGAAGGGTAGATATGGATATGATGACCAGTGCACTAATACCATGTGTATCCCCTCTTCTGAGGAGTGCCATACCGGGTATTGCATTGATGTGATCCCTATTACAAACAAACCTAGGACCCCTCTTACATTCACAAACATGTTTAGATTATCACTCTTTTCAAAATTTTGCCTTTCAATAATTGTTTTTCAAACGCTTGCGTACATAAACTTAAATCCACTATTATTTGAGCCTTACTTGTCTATTTGCTAAATGCACAAATTCACAAAAATTGTCTAGCCGGGAACCACACTAGTGGATCCTTAGGGGTGCCTAACACCTTCCCCTCAGAATAATTTCAAGCCCTTACCCTATCTCTGGTTATCAAAACGTAGTTATAAATGAACCCTATTGGTGTCTGAATGCACCTTAAATCATTAGGTGGCGACTCTTCAAATACCCAATTCCCAAAAGGAAATGAGTCATTACACCCCATGAATGTCAAAACCCGAAACTCCTCTTCTCATAGGGAAAAAGGGGGCGCGACAGTATGGCGACTCTGCTGGGGATATTTAGGCTTTTACCATCTCAGATTGTTCTTGTGAATTTATACCCTTCCCTTATATGCAATTACTTGTTTAATTTCTTTAAGCGTTTAATTTCTTCTTCAAAAGTAAAACTGACATATCTTTCTTGTTTATTTCCTTCCTTATAACTGCTTTAAATTATGAAACTACTGTATTTATCGCTTTCTTAACGTGCAAATAGATGTCAACATGCTTTTAATTATTGCATAATCATGCTTAACATCATACTCCACTCATGCCAAACAAATACTATAGCAACGCTTGATGAGTAGTTGCACTCTTCCTATATCATTACCCCTAAATTCGGAAAGGTGTATTTGCGATAAAACTAGTCGATCACGGTGCAGTCGATAGTCCTGTGCCTTCCCCCTTGAGTTGTCCGCTCAAGGGTACTAGTCTAAGACCCCATAGAAACCTTTCTCTGTTTAAATTGCGCATGCATCATGGTCAAACCTAACCTGGTCGGTTACGTTGTCCACGTAATGATCCTTTAAGATAGCTTTGTCCAAAAGTCCACTAGGTTTCCCTAAAACCCTAACGGGCATCATCACGTTCTTTGCATTTATTTGGAGAACTAAATGCTTCATGTTAATTGTTGATGTATAAATAGTTGAGTCCGGAGGAGGTAGGGTCTAACCCTTTTGTTTTTCAGAAAATGAGGCACAAGGTCCCTAGTTTTTGTATGGTTAGCACGCCCCCACTCTTGCTAGACTGGTGGAGGAGTCTTCCGTCAAATGACCAAATCAATGAGTGGAAAGAGAGGGCTGCCAAATCCAGCGAAAAGCTGGAATATCTGGAATACAGCTTGTTGGAATTGGAAGGAAAAGTGAGGAAGAGATCTCCGATTACCCGAACGCTGGGGGAAATGAAGGAGAACATTTGGATAAGGCATTTTTACTAAAGAACCTACGCAAACTGGAGGATTTGATCAACGAGAACATTCGACCTGAGGAAGGTCCTTCTGGGACCAAGTAGATCGGAGTTTATCTTTTTCGCTTTATCAATGTAATAAGGCCAATGTCAATTAGTGCCATTTATTTCTTACTTATTTAGTGTCGTTTTGGGATTCGTCTATTTTTATCAATAAAATGAGGCATTTAGTATTAAAAGTTCTCCAAATCAATCTGTCGCTAGGCCTATCTCGGGCACAAAGAGGTTCCCAAATCGGGACACGCTTCACATTCCCGCACTATATGTTTAAATATTGCAATACTTTTTATAATCCTCAATGACTCAATTACCTTTTGTTTCTTTATTATTCCCCTCCCCAAAGGTTAGTTCGTGCACTCTGGCATCATCATCTTATTTTACAAGATCCAAGGGCCCTCCACCCACTCCTCTTCTTAGTCCTATCAAAGGAAAGAGAAAAGGCAAAATATAAGATTTAAGCAACATCAGGAAGGAGAACACAACCGAAAGGGTAGAGGCCATTAATGGCCAAGGTATTCGGGTTCCTAACAAAAATGTGTCACAACTTGAACATAAACTATTGAAATTCCATAAAGAGCTCGATCAGGTTCGGAATCTGGCAAACCTATCATATTCTCTCAACACCCCAGATATCAACTTCCCCAAACATGCAAAACCTAGACCTCCTCAAAATATCCCAAAACAATAGAATCATCCCGCTCCTCACCATCACGTTGCTCCACCAAAGAACCAATACAACACCTGTCATACCCCAAACAACACTCCACTACTCATGCTAGAACCTCAGAACTCCACAAATGACCATTTCCACACACCAAGCCACCATAACACTCATATCTACGTGAGATATGAATACATCTGGAAAGAATTCAATAGCCGGTCGCCACCATGGCACGGTCCTTACTATCTACTAGAGTAGCTAATACCACATCTGGAGCAGACCTTCCAACAGGTCAACATCATTTATGGGTCAGATGAAGAAGAAGCACTTGAAGTAGTGAAGAATTTGTTTCTAGGGGACGATGGTATGGACTGTTGTGTTATTTTCGAGGAGGAGGGGGAGGAAGGCCCTTCCATACAGGTTGTGAGCAGAGGGGCCTATCTCAAGAATTGGACCATCAGGACAACCAAAGCCCAACGTGCCTCGGGGTAGCAAGGCAAAAACAAGCATTATCCATTGTTTTTACTAAATGATTTTCTTTTCACATTTTCAATTCCCGCAATAAGATCTTCAATGTTCAAAATAGTTATGCAATTTATCAAAGCATTTTTACTTTTCTTATAAATTAACACTTATTGCTATTGTTTTCTCTCATTACTTTACTTATACATCATTACTATTACTTGTCTTGATGAAACAATGATTGTGACATACAATGAGGCAGCGCAACAAATGGACATTGATTTAGAGGAAGATGACATACCTGACTAGATTGTCAAAGAAGTTGAGTACTTTGAGAATAGACCTAAGTCCAACCTGGACGAGACTGAAATTTTCAACCTGGGAGATGCAGAAAGCGTCAAGGAAACACAAATTAGCATTCACCTATCGCCATCAAAGAAGAAAGAGTATACAAAATTCCTAAAAGAGTATGAGGACATATTCTCCTAGTCGTATGATGACATGACTGGTTTGAGTACGTCCATTGTAGCTCACAAACTGCCAACCGATCCAATGTTCCCATCGGTAAAGCAAAAGCTCAAAAAGTTCAAGCCTAATATGAGTTTGAAGATCAAGGAAGAAGTCACCAAACAAGTCAAAGCTAAGATTCTCAGGGTAGTAGAGTACCTGACATGGTTAGCCAACATTGTGCCAGTGCCAAAGAAGGATAGGAAGGTCAGAGTCTGTGTCGACTACCGGGATCTCAACCGGTCTAGTCCGAAAGACGATTTCCCTTTTCCAAATATGCACATATTGATTGACAATTGCACCAAGCATGAGTTACAGTCATTTGTAGATAATTCGTTGGTTATCATTTGATCTGGATGGATGTGGAAGATGCTAAGAAAACAGCTTTCATTACACCATGGGGAATGTACTGCTACAAGATGATGCCATTCGGCCTGAAGAACGTAGGGGCCACCTACATGAGGGCCATGACTACCATTTTTCATGATATGATACACAAGGAGATAGAGGTATATGTGGATGATGTTATCATCAAATCCAAGAAGGTCACTAACCATATGGAAGATCTGAGGAAGTTCTTCAATAAACTACGGAGATACAACCTAAAACTAAACCCCGCATAGTACATATTTGGGGTTCGTGCTGGGAAATTGTTGGGTTTATTGTGAGCCGCCGAGGGATAGAACTGGATCCATGGAAAGTCAAAGCTATTCAGGAACTAGCACCGCCAAAGAACAAGAAGGATGTGATGAGTTTCTTGGGAAGGCTTAACTACATTAGCCCATTCATAGCACAGTCTACAATTATCTGCGAGCCAGTCTTTAAGATGTTGAGGAAGGACGCCACTACCAAATGGACTGATGACTGCTGAAAGTCCTTCAACAAAATCAAGGAGTACCTATCAACACAACCAGCCTTAGTCCCGTCCGAGCCAGGTAGACCCTTACTACTCTACCTTGCAGCGTTGGATGGAGCTTTCAGTTGCGTCCTGGGGCAGCATCATGAAACGGAGAGGAAGGAGCAAGCCATTTATTACCTCAGTAAGAAGTTCACCTCGTACGAGGCTCGGTATTCTTTATTGGAATGCACCTGTTGTGCTTTGACTTGGGTAGATCAAAAGCTGAGACATCACTTTTACGCCTATACTATATATCTCATATCAAGGATGGATCCTTTGAAGTATATCATTCAAAAGACCATGCCCACTGGCAAGCTAGCCAAGTGGCAAATCCCGTTGAGTGAGTTTGAGATTGTCTATATAACTTAGAAAGCGATCATGGGACAGGCACTAGCAGACCACCTCGCTGAAAAACTCGTGGATGGAGAATACGAACCCCTGAAAACGTACTTTCTTGATGAAGAGGTATCATTCATAGGAGAAGACATTGCAGAACCCTATGACGGTTGGAGAATGTTTTTCGATGGAGCAGCGAATTTCAAAGGAGTTGGCATAGGAGCAGTCCCAGTATCAGAAACTGGTCAGTCAGCATTATCCGGTGTCTGCCAAACTTAGGTTCCCGTGCACCAACAATATGGCCGAGTATGAAGCATGTATCTTGGGGCTCAAAATGGCCATTGACATGAACGTTCAAGAACTGATAGTAATTGGAGATTAAGACTTACTTATACATCAGGTACGAGAAGAATGGGCAACCAAGAACTCCAAGATACTCCCGTATCTGCATCATGTACAGGAATTGAGGAAAAGGTTCACGAGGATGGAGTTCCATCATGTTCCCAGAGTCCAGAATTAGTTCACCGATGCATTGGCTACCCTGTCATCTATGATACAGCATCCAGACAAGAATTTCATTGATCCCATTCCAGTAAAGATTCATGATCAGCCAGCTTACTGTGCCCATGTTGAAGAAGAAGCAAACGGAAAGCCTTGGTTTCATGATATTAAGGAATATTTGGCAAAAAGAGAGTACCTAGAGCTTGCAAATCCTACACAAAAATGCACACTTCGAAGATTGTCCAACAACTTCTTCCACAGCGGAGGAATCCTGAAGGAGGACTCCCGATCTAGGACTATTAAGATTTGTTGACGCAAAGCAATCATCCAGGCTATTAGAGGAAATTCATGCAGGGACCTGCGGTCCACATATGAATAGTTTTGTCTTAGCAAAGAAGATACTCCGGGCTAGTTACTTTTGGATGACTATGGAAATAGACTGCATCCAGTATGTCTCGAAATGCCATCGCTGTCAGATACATGCAGGCATGATAAATGTACCTCCAAATGAGCTTAATCCAACAAGCTTATCGTGGCCATTTACCACCTGGGGAATGGACGTTATTGGACCAATCGAGCCTGCCACTTCCAATGGACACAGGTTTATCCTAGTAGCCATCGAATATTTCACTAATTAGGTCGAAACAGCATCTTACAGAGCATTGACCAAGAATGTCGTGGCAGACTTTGTCCGCGACCGCATTGTTTGTCGATTCGGGATTCCAGAGTCAATCATTA
Source organism: Nicotiana sylvestris (assembly GCF_000393655.2). Lineage (NCBI taxonomy): Eukaryota > Viridiplantae > Streptophyta > Magnoliopsida > Solanales > Solanaceae > Nicotiana > Nicotiana sylvestris. The sequence goes on along the minus strand of NC_091065.1, from coordinate 157,225,214 downwards.
CTGATAATGGCTCCAGCCTCAACAACGACTTAATGAAAGCTATGTGTGAAACATTAAAGATTAGACACAAGAATTCCACAGCCTACAGGCCTCAAATGAATGGAGTTATAGAAGCCGCCAACAATAATATCAAGAAGATATTGAGGAAAATGATAGAAAAGCATACATAGTGGCACGAGAGTTATCATTTGCTCTATTGGCGTATCGCAACAAAGTCCGCACATCAACCAGGGTAACCCCCTAAATGCTGGTTTATGGTAGAGGCTGTCATTCCCGCTGAGGTAGAAATTCCTTCCTTAAGGATCATATAAGAGGCTGAGCTCGACGACGCAGAGTGGGTAAAAAGTCGTTATGAACAACTAGCCCTTATAGACGGCAAGAGAATGAATGAAGTTTTCCATTATCAACTCTATCAGAACAGAATGTCCAGAGCCTTCAACAAAAGAGTCAGGCCAAGACAATTCACATCGGGGCAATTGGTATTAAAGAAAATTTTTCCGCGTCAAGATTAAGTCAAAGGGAAATTCTCTCCCAACTGGCAGGGTTCATACATGGTTCACCGGGTTCTAACAGGAGGAGCCCACATACTTGCAAAAATGGATGGAGAAGTCTGGCCGAAGCCGATCAATTCAGATGCAGTCAAACGTTACTATATGTAATTATTGTGCTTTCCATGTATGATATAATTGAACTACGCCTGACCTGATTTCCGTTTAAGAGGGGATACGTAGGTAGCCATATGGGTACGGTCACAATTCAATAAAAATTTCATTTCCACCGCAATTGGAAACTGGGGTAGAATTTTAAGGAGGACCCTCAAAACTCCAAAGTAATTTCAATCGATTGTCACACAAGAAACAGTAAGAAATGTCAACCCATCAAACTGGGGCAGAATTTTGAGGAGGACCCTCAAAATTCCATTGCTAGAGAGGTTGCAATGTCCTGAACCACGTCACAGTCGTCGGTTCATCTAAAATCTATTTTTATACACTTATGTCATACTTTTACAAAAATCGTACATGTTTATTATCGAAACTACTTTGGTTAGCAATGCCACCCCAATAATACGGAGAGTATCACCATATTAAAGCCGAGCCGGTCAAGCACAACCAGCGGGGATACGAACTAACCTACCCACTTTCAAAACTCACGGTTTTCTTTGGATGCATGCACTAGGATTGCGAAATCTTTATACATATTGTATGCCCATGAGTACGACTCTTCGAAATGTTGCACTTACCGACATTTTCTACCAGTACATACCAGTAATGCTCCATAGTCACAATGCTCCCAGTAGCCACAATGCTGCAATCTGCTATCAACTAAGAAAACTCTACTGTCATTTGTTATTTTATTTCTTGCATAAGGCAACTATTCTGCCTTCCTATTTGCATAAGGCTACTATTCTGCCTTCCGAGACTAAACGATGTCTCCGTCTGCATCTGTATTGAATAAGGCTACCATTTTGCCTTCTAAGACTAAACGTTGTCTCCATCTGTATTCTTGCATAAGGCTACCATTCTACCTTCCGAGACTAAATGCTATCTCCCTCTGCATTCTTGCATAAGGCTACCATTCTGCCTTTCGAGGTTAAGCTCTACCTCCATCTGTATTCGCATCTTTGCATAATGCTATCATTCTGCCTTCCAAGGCTATGTTATGCCTTTCATTTTCTTTGAAACTAAGCACTTTATCAAAAACTGTTTATTTCGCTTTTCTTACAAGCCAAGATCTGCCCTTCAATTCACAAGACTAAGCTCTATTTTGTCCACATCACACTACTGCATCCTTCATGGGCTGAAATATCGCCAACTTATCCAAAGGCATCATCGTTCGGAGGCACCATCTTCATAGCCTGAGAACACCATGTCATGGCCTGAGGATCCCTTTCAATCTTTTGCATATCATTATTCAAAGGCATCATGGTTCGAAGGTACCATCCTCATATCCCGAGAGCATTATTTCATGGCCTGTGAATCCTTTATCATATGCTTCATGGCCCAGGACATCATGGTCTAATGACGTCATCCTAACCATCCAAAGACAACATTTATAGTCCAATGGGAATTTGCATCATGTTTAAATTTATGCACAGTATACGCTCGTATTGTTTCTAATTGCAGGTGAACTGGCGAGCAATGGCCATCCCGGCAGGAGCGACCCTGCTCCAGTTCCCGCAGCCATATCAAACCTTAATGATTCCCATAAACCTACCACTCTCCCCTCCCTGGATATTGCGTCCGTTCTTTAAATCGCTTCATCGGTATACTCCGCCGGTGGATCCTTAACTACATACGGCCCGATTCCTGTAAAACTAGGGATATGTAGGCAGCTCATAAGCCAGTGTGTGGCCAAACCCCTTCAAAACCGTTTCGCTCGATCAAAATTGGCAATCATATCTTTACTCAACAACTCTTTCATCCTTCCCGGGTAAAGAGGGACAACTGTTGATACCCAATTTTTTCCTATATTTTTTCAATATGCAAAATAACTTCAAAATAGCATATATAAGAATATATAAGCATGTAAAAGGATTTTATTATTTTTCCATAATATTTAAGGTTTTAAAATTGATTTATTTTCCTTTTTATCCACAAAATATCAATAATTATTTCCAAAATTTACTATCTTTATAATTCATCTATTGAATTTTTATATTTATGCCAAAATATGGCTCAAGTGATTTTTACATATTTTCACAATTTTATTTAGTATTTTTAAAGCTAAATTGCACATAATTGCAATGTTGGCCCTTTTAAAGTTAAATTATGTTTTGTACGCATAAAATTGGGACCTATATTTTTAAATTGTTATTTATGTGTTATAAATCATTTTAGTACTTTCAGTATATTTTCATAAAACTATTTACTATTTTTTATAAATTAAAAAGTAAAAAATGGCTATTTAATTAGCAGCCCATTAGTAGTTCAATTCTAGCCTAAATTGAACCCCAATTCCCCAACCCAATTTCAATTTAAGCCTGACCCTTACCCAATTAAATCCTACCCAAACCCGGATCCCCACCTACCCCTTTTAATCTAGGTCATTGATCATTTAGATCAACGACCACCTTTCCACCTTACCTTTTTTAACCCAAAACGACCCCTAACCTAATTCATTTGTTACTACCCTCCAGCCTTGAATCCCCTCTCCTCTCAAACTCTCTCTGAAACCTAAGGCTAAACCTAGCCGCCGCCACCCAAATCCACTCTAAACCCCTTTGATTCTCACTCAACCTACGAGCTCCCATGGCTGATTAAGACATATACCGGTCTCTTATGTCTCATGTGTGCTTGTTTTCGTGATTTCATGGACAGATCTCTAAGAGATTTAACCCAGATCATGCTCGACTTCTATCTTTGGTCTTTTCCGGCCATCCATGGTCGATCGAGTCAGATCCATGGCTTTTCTGGATAGATCGGTAACTTTTCAAAGTTTTTCACACTTTTCTGGGTTCTCTAAAACCCTAACCTAGTAAGATCTTTCGATTATCTTTCAGATCTACCTTAGATCTGTGTATTCTATGAACCTCTTAAGTATTTTCCTCAAAAGAGTTCTGATTTGTTTTCCAAGCGACTATCCGTCTTCAAAAATTAGGGTTTTTTAAACTCTTTCTTTTAAAAATCTCTTCTCTGATTTTTAGTGTTGTTTTATGATTTTACTGTGTTCAAACGATTTGTTTACTCTTTTCTTCTACATAATTCAGCATGTTGAAAACCCTAAGCATCTTTGATTTTATCCGAGGTTTTGGAACTGCCTATATTTGTTCTGAATGAATACTGGGTCCGATTAAGTTCTTTGTGTTTGAATCCTTTTCCTTATTTGACTTGTTTGATTCTGAGTTCTTACCATATTTTAAACTCAACTATTGTTAAAACTCTAATTTCTTAAAAGGTTTTTTCATTTATTACTATGCGTTCTTTACCTGTTTCTGACTCTCTTTAACTATTAGACTGGTTTCATCACTTTGGTTCTACGTATGAGCCATGACTGTTTGACCTTGCTGATTACCATGCTTTGAATGGTCCTTAGCCTATTCATGTCACTCCTGTATGTTTATGTTCATCTAGTTTGTTCCCTTTTGTCAATATGATTGACCCTGCATGTCTAATATGCTTGTTCATTCCCTTCTATTTATATGTTGAAATGCATAATCATGACGACTTCTTGATTGATCTTGATTTTCTTATGTGACGGTTTAATTGCAAGGTTTTCTTATAAACCCTAATTTTACTCGTTTGTTTAAGTTGATTGATTCTTTCCTTTATTTGCTGTGATATTTCAACTTGCTGAATCGTTTCCCAAAATTATGTATATTTTGTACTTAGACTCAATTATTTACCCTATACCTTTACTACCCCTTTTTATGGCAAGAATCAATCTTTCTCAAACTGATTTCTTTCCTTGACTGTCCCTATCAGTATCCGTTTGAACAGTAATTCCTTGATTAAAGGGAAGTGCTTGTATTAATGGGATTCTGATTGTGATTATTGCCATATTTGTGTTAAACCTTTACTTGTTACCTTATTTTCTACTCGTTTTTAAAGCTATAAAAACCCTACCCTCTCTTCTTTAAAGACATGAACAACTGAGTTCAGAACACACACACACACACTCAAAACTCTCTCTTTGTCTATTACTACTTGTGCTACTGCTTTGTCTAGCCGGCCGAAAGCCAAGGCTAGACTGGAATCCTGCTTACTTTTGTTTTCTGCACTTTGCTTTCTCGACTGGTATGTCCTACTTAATTTTAAAGCTTCAACAACAACATGCTTCAGTTTATCTCATTCTTGTCTACTTATGCTTATGGTTCTGCAGTCAAGTTACATTACTAGCATGCTATAATGTCTCCCCTTCCCCTTTAGATTAATGCACTCCCATATGTGTGTTTCAAGGCATACTCTGTTAGTCAATTATTGTGTATTTGTTACCTTTTGCGTCCCAAACCCCTATCCCCTCCAAAGTGTGTGTTCTTTTAGCTGGATTGTGATCATGCCAGTATCAGCTATTGTTGTACATGTCCAAACCAGACCCTGCTGGGGTCATGTGCTTACAGACAAGTGTATCCCCAAAATCCATTGATCCCCTTGTATTACTACTGATTTTGTGTAGTTTTGAGTTTTACTACTGCAACTGATTTCAATCACCTCTGTTACTAATTGCTTTCAAAATGGACTATCAGTCCAGGTTTTAAATAAATCTTTTTCAATATGTGTTCTGCACTTCCACTATATTCTTAGAATCTAGGTTCTGCCCTTCTTGTGTGAGCCTTACCTTGGGACCCTTGAGCTCCCTCTGAACTTGGACACATAAGAGCTGGCGGTTCTACACTGCACTCATTTTGTCTGGTTATGCAAATCTGGGTGCGAGCACTGCCTAGAATCCCTTGAGTCCTTAGGGAACTCTAACACACCCAGATATAGGAAAGGCTTTAGAATAATTTTGGCGTTGAAGTGATTCATTACATAACTCAGAGAGGAAGTCAAGATCAGCTTCCTTTGGTTGTAATTTCTTATTTCTGCACTTTTTTTGTAATTCAATCATTTGTCTGTAATAATGTGCAAACAATTATGGCGCTGGATAGTGAAAAGGGGATGGGAAATATGCATGCTTTAGCTATCAAAAGGGTAGAAAGCATGTTACTAGGTTTACATTCCTTCTTGCGAAATAGAATCCATACTTAGGACTCATTTTATGCATTAGAAATCATGCTCCTTAAAATTTACACTTACTGTTTCAGCATGTCCATTTCACTATTATATCACTTAGCAAATTTTTGCACTCATGTTTCTACTACCATGCATACTTAGAGATCCTGTTTAGGTTAAATAACACTAACGAACATATCATCTCTGCATATTCTGGGAATCATGTTTAAATATTGGTGCATATAGAAATCCTGCTTAGGATTCTGCATATATGTCATTCTGCATCCCTGTGCATTAGATACCATGTCTTTAGGATTTCATTCACTTATATTCGCTTAGGCTAATTAGTATTTCATAAAAAAGGAATAAAGAGATTCTACTTAGTCTTTACAACCAGCTGGCCGTAATTCTATATGCTGAACACCTAGAACAACATGTTTTAGGTAATAATAATAATCTCCAAATGCCTTAAAAATTTTGAATAATTACTGATTACTACTTACGCCTAGGCAAGTCTTAGGTAATTACTTAAATAAAAACTGGAATTGCCTTTGTTAATTATCAACTGCTATAACCAGCAGGCAAACCTGATTTGGACTTCTTTTCTGAGTTATATAATGAATCTGGTTTTGACTCAAACACCTTGCTTTAGGATTTTTAAAATTCATACCTTAACTGTGTTTAAGTCGTGCTATTTATATGCATTATTTGCGGAGGTATACATGAGCCTTCTAATTGCTTACATGTTTCCCTCTTAAATGTAGTCATACGTGTTTTTATATGCCGCCTTAGCCTTTTTACCTTTAAACCTAAGATTCAGCCTAAAACCTCCCTCTTATAGGAATAGTAGTCCTAAATTCCTCTGGTACTGATAGGAATGGGACAAGTAGCAGCACGTAATAGAGGTCGAGACCAATCCTCGCTTTAATACCTTAACGGGGTGGGAAGGGTAGATATGGATATGACGACCAGTGCACTAATACCACGTGTATCCCCTCTTCTAAGCAGTGTCACACCGGGTATTGCATTGATGTGATTCATATTACAAACAAACCTAGGACCCTTCTTACATTCACAAGCATGTTTATATTATCACTCTTTTCAAAATTTTGCCTTTAAATAATTGTTTTTCAAACACTTGCGTACTTAAACTTAAATCCCGTATTATTTGAGCCCTACTTGTCTATTTGCTAATTGCACAAATTCACAAAAACTATCTGGCTGGGAACCACACTAGTGGATCCTGAGGGGTGCCTAACATTTTCCCCTTAGGATAATTTCGAGCCCTTACCCTATCTCTGGTTATCAAAACGTAGTAATAAATGAACCCTATAGGTGTCCTAATGAACCTTAAATCATTAGGAGGCGACTCTTCAAATACCCAATTCCCAAAAGGAAATGAGTCATTACACCCCATGAATGTCAAAACCCGGAACTCCTCTCCTCAGAGAGAAAAAGGGGGTGCGACAATGTGGACCGCAGGTCCTAGCATGAATTTCATCTAGTAGCCTGGATGCTTCCATTGCGTCAACACATCTTAATAATCCTAAATCGGGAGTCCTCCTATAAAAGATTCCTCCACTGTGAAACAAGTTGTTGGACAATCTCCAAAGTGTGCGTTTTTGAGTCAGATTTGCATGTTCCAGGTACTCTCCTTTTGCCAAATATTCCTTGATATCATGAAACCAAGGATTTCCGTCTGCTTCTTCTTCAACATGGGCACAGTAAGCTTGCTGATGATAGATTTTCATCGGAATGGGATCAAGAAATTCTTATCTGGATGCTGTATCATAGAAGATAGGGTAGCCAATGCATCGGCGAACTCATTCTGGATTCTGGGAACATGACAGAATTTTGTCTTCGTGAACCTCTTCTCAATTCCTGTTAGTGATGCAAATATGGGAGTATATTGGAGTTCTTTGTTGCCCATTCTTCTCGTACCTGATGTATAAGCAAGTATAAATCTCCAATCACTAACAGCTCTTGAATGTTCATGGCAATGACCATTTTGTGTCTTAAAATGCAGGCTTCATATTCGGCCATATCGTTGGTGCAGCGGAACCTAAGTTTGGCAAACACCGGATAATGTTGACCGGTTTCTGATATTAGACTACTCCTATGCCAACTCCTTTGAAGTTTGCTGCTCCATCAAAGAACATTCTCCAACTGTCATAGGATTCTGCGATGTCTTCGCCTATGAATGATACCTCTTCATCAGGAAAATACAATTTCAGGGGTTTGTATCCTCCATACACGGGGTTTCGGCAAGGTGGTCTGCCAGTGCCTGTCCCTTGACCGCTTTCTGAGTTACGTAAATAATGTCAAACTCACTCAAAAGATTTGCCACTTGGCTAGCTTGACAATAGGCATGGGCTTCTGAAAGATGTACTTCAAGGGATCCATTTTCGATTTGAGATATGTAGTATAGGCACAGAAGTAATGTCTCAACTTTTGAGTTACCCAAGTCAAAGCACAATAGGTGCGTTCCAATAGAGAATACCGGGCCTCGTACGGGGTGAACTTCTTACTTAGATAATAAATGGCTTGTTCCTTCCTTCCTGTTTCATCATGCTGCCCCAAAATGCAGCCGAAAGCTCCATTAAACACTGCAAGGTAGAGTAATAAGGGCCTACCTGGCTTGGGCGGGACTAAGACTGGTTGTGTTGACAGGTACTTTTTGATTTTGTCGAAGGCCTTTTGGCAGTAATCGGTCCATTAAGTGGTGGCATCCTTCTTCAACATCCTGAAGATTGGCTCACAGATTACTGTAGAATGTGCTATGAATCGGTTGATGTAGTTTAGCCTTCCCAAGAAACTCATCACATCCTTCTTGTTTTTTAGCGGTGGTAGCTATTGAATGGCTTTGACTTTCGATGGATCCAGTTCTATTTCTCGACGACTCATAATAAATCCAAGCAATTTCTCAGCATGAACCCTAAATGCTCACTTTGCGGGGTTTAATTTTAAGGTTTATCTCCGTAGTTTATTGAAGAACTTCCTTAGATCATCTATGTGGTCAATGGCTTTCTTGGATTTGTTAATAACATCATCCACATATACCTCTATCTCCTTGTGTATCATATCATGGAAAATGGTAGGCATGGCCCTCATGTAGGTGGCCCCTACATTCTTCAGGCTGAATGGCATCATCTTGTAACAGTATACTCCCCACGACGTAATAAAATCAATTTTCTCGGCATCTTCCTCGCCCATCCAAATCTGATGATAACCAGTGAAGCAGTCTACGAATGACTGTAGCTCATGCTTAGCACAATTGTCAATTAGGATGTGTATATTTGGCAAAGGGAAGTCGTCTTTCGGACTGGCCCGGTTGAGATCCCGGTAGTCGACACAGACTATGACCTTCCCATCCTTCTTTGGTACTGCCACAATGTTGGCCAACCATGTCAGGTATTCTACTACCCTGAGAACCTTAGCTTTGATCTACTTGGTGACTTCTTCCTTGATTTTCAAACTCATACCAGGCTTGAACTTTTTGAACTTTTGCTTTACCGGTGGACACATTGGATCGGTTGCCAGTTTGTGAGCCACAATAGGCATTCTCATACCAGTCATGTCATCATATTACTAGGCGAATATGTCCTCATACTCCTTTAGAAATTCTGTGTATTCTTTCTTCTCTGATGGCGATAGGTGAATGCTGATTCGTGTTTCATTAACATTTTCTGCATCTCCAAGGTTGACAATCTCGGTCTAGTCCAGGTTAGACTTAGGTCTGTTCTCAAAGTTCTCAGCTTCTTTGAAAATCTCGTCAGGTATGTCATCTTCCTCGGAATCAATATCCATTTGTTGTGTTGTCTTATTGCATGTCACAGTCATTGGTTCATCAAGACTAGTAATAGTAATGCTGTATTGCTAAAGCAAGGAGAGAAAATGATAACAATAAATATTAATTTATAAGAAAAATCGAAAATGCTTTAGATAAACTGAATACTATTTTAAACATCAAAGATATTATTGCGGGAATTGAAAAATGCGAAAAGAAAATTATTTAGTAAAAACAATGAACAATGTTTGTTTTAGCCTTACTACCCCGAGGCTCGTCGGGCTTTAGTTGTCCTGATGGTCCATTTCTTGAGATGTACCCCTCTGCTCACAGACTGTATGGAAGGGCCTTCCTCCCCCTCCTCCTCGAGAATAACACAACAGTCCATATCACTGTCATCTAGAAACAAGTTCTTCACTGCTGCAAGTGCTTCTTCTTCATCTGACCCATAAATAATGTCGGCCTATTAGAAGGTCTGCTCTATATGTGGTATTGGTTGCTCCATTGGGTAGTAAGGACCACACCATGGTGGCGACCAATTATTGAATTTTTGCCAGGTGTATTCATATTACAAACTGAAGGTTGTGCCATGTTTCTTGAGTTTTATGGGTTTAGAGATTCCTTGGAGGTTCTTGCCGAGCCCTTTTCCAGGCTCGTACCCACTCCAACTTAGTATACTCTCAATTTTGCTATCGCACCATTTGTCTTTATCGATATCATTGACCTGTTCAATGTCATGGTAAGTTCCTCCACCCAGCTTCCTTCTTCCCTCGATCGTCGGAATGGTCTTGCGATTGTATATAGGGTTGCTACCGTTGTCGTGAATGACCACTTCCTGGTGATTCCATTCGAACTTTACTGCCTGATGCAGCGTTGAAGCTACATCCCCAGCAGCATGAATCGATGGTCGTCCTAGCGGCAAGTTGTAAGATGCTGGTATATCTATCACCTGGAAATTGACCTCGAACCAGGTCGGTCCCATCTGCAAGCATAGAATAATCTCACCAATGGTGGACCTCTGAGAACCATCGAAGGATTTCACATTAATTGCTCCATCCTTTATCTCATGCAGCCCTTTACCCAACTTCTTAAGCATTACCAGCGGACAAATGTTAAGACTGGAACATCCATCGATCAGGATTCTGGTGATGAAATGAGGTGCGAGACGATTCTGCTGTTTTGGGATATTTTGAGGAGGTGTAGGGTTTTGAGTGTTGGGGAAGTTGATAACTGGGGTGTTGAGGGAAAATGACAGGTTTGCCAGATTCTGAACCTGATCGAGCTCTTCCTGGAATTTCAACAACTTCTGCTCAAGTTGTGACACATTCTCGTTAGGAAGCCCGACTACCCTGGCCATTAGTGGCCTCTACCCGTTCAGCTGTGTTCTCCTTTTTGATGTTGTTTAAATCTTCTATCTTGCCTTCGTTGTTTCCTTTAAGGGGACTAAGAGGAGGAGTGGGTGAAGGGCCCCTAAATCGCTGAAATAGGATGATGATGCCAGAGTGCACGAACTAACCTTTGGGGAGGGGAATAATAAAAATAAAAACAAAAACAAAAGGTAATCAAGTCAGTGAGGATTATAAAAAGTATTGCACATAGTGCGAGAATGTAAAGCGCGTCCTAATTTGGGAACCCCTTTGTGCCCGAGGTAGGCCTAGTGACAAATTGATTTGGAGAACTTAGAATGCTAAATGCCTCATTTTATTGATGAAAATAGACGAATCCCAAAATGACACTGCATAAGCAAGAAATAAAAGTTACTAATGGTCATTAGCCTTATTACATTTATAAAGGGAAAAAGTAAATTCCTATCTATTTGGTCCCAGAAGGATCTTCCTCAGGTTGAATGATCTCATTGATCAAATCATCCAACTCGCGTAGGTTCACCTGTAAAAATGCCTTTGCCAGGTGTTCTCCTTCATTTCCTTTAGCATTCTGGCAGTCAGTGACTCTCTTTCTCACTTTTTCTTCCAATTCTAGCAGACTGTATTCTAGATATTCCAACTTTTCGCTAGCTTTAGCGGCCCTCTCTTTCCACTCAGTGATTTGGTCATTTGATGGAAGACTCCACCACCAGTCTAGCAAGAGTGGGGGCGTGCTAATCATACCGAAACTAGGGACTTCGTGCCTCGTTTTCTGCAAGACAAACAGGGTTAAGCCCTTACCCCCACTAGACTCGACTTTTAATATCAACAATTAGCATGAAGCATTTAGTTCTCCAAATAAATGCATAGAACGTGATGATGTACGTTTGGGTCTAGGGGAATACAGTGGACTTTTGGACAAGGTTATCTAAAAGGATCATTATGTGGACAACATAACTGACCTGGCTAAGTTTGACCATAATGCATGCACAGTTTAAACAGAGTAAGGTTTCTATGGGGTTTTAGACTGGTACCCTTGAGCGGATAACTCAAGGGGGGAGGCACGGAACTGTCGACTGCACCGCTGATCGATTAGTTTTACCGCAAATAAGCCTTTTCAAATTTAGGGGGTAATAATATAGGAAGGGCGCAACCACTCATCAAGCGTTGCTATAGTATTTGCTTGGCACGAGTGGAGTATGATGTTGAGCATGATTATGCAATAATTAAAAGCATGTTGACATGTATTTACACGTTAAGAAAGCGATAAATACAGTAGTTTCATAATTTAAAGCAGTTATAAAGGAAGGAAACAAGAAAGATATGTCAGTTTTGCTTTTGAAGAAATTAAACGCTTAAAGTAATTAATCAAATAATTGCACATAGGGAGGGTACAAATTAACAAAAACGGTATGAAATGGTAAAAGCCTAAATGTCCCCAGTAGAGTCGCCATGTTGTCCCGCCCCCTTTTTTCCTTTGCGGAATCGGGTTCATGACATTTTTTGTTATGGGACAACTCTTTCCTTTTTGAAAGGTGGTTTGCGATTTTGAAGAGTCGCCACCTAACGATTTAAGGTGCGTTAGGTCACCTATATGGGTTCATTTATAACTACGTTTGGTAACTAGAGATAGGGTAAGGTCTTGAAATTATCCCAAGGGGAAGGTATTAGGCACCCCTCAGGATCCACTAGTGTGGTTCCCGGCCAAAGAGTTTTTGTGAATTTGTATAAGTAGCAAACAAAAAAGTATGGCTCAAATAGTAGGTGATTTAAGTTTAGACACACAAGTGTTTGAAAAAGGACAAATAAAAGGAAAGATTTTGAAAAGAATTGCAATCTAAACATACTTGGGAATGTGACTGGGGGTGTCCCAGGTTTTCTTATAATATAGATCACATCAATGCAAAACCCGGTATGACACTCCTCAGAGAGGGGCTACACGTGGTATTAACGCACCAGTCATCATATTCATGCCTCGTGAAGGTAATTAAAGTGAGGGTTGGTCTTGACCCCTATTGCATGTTGTTACTCGTACCTTCCTATCAGTCCTGGAGGAATTTTGGACTCCTATCCTATAAAAGGGGGAAGTTATAGGCAGACCCTTAAGTTTAAAGGCAAAATACTAAGGCGACATATAATAACAAGTAGGCCTTCAATTAAAGGGAGCATGGAAGACAAACGAAAGGCTCAAATATACCTCCACATACAGTGCACATAAACAACATGACTCATACACAATCGAGGTCTAAATTCAGATCCTATGCATGGTATCGAAGTGACAACATCAGAATCAGATTTATTACATGACTCAGAAAAAAAGTCCGAATCAGGCTTGCCTACTGAATTTAACGGTTGATAAAGCAGCATAAAGAAGCATGTTTCTAGTTTTGACAAATTTAGCACCTAAGGCTTGCCTAGGTGTAAAAAAAATATTCCAGTTATCAGTGTTACTTAGGGGAGGCCGTTTGAATTGTATTACTAAACATGTTGTTCCAAATGTTTGGAATTCCGGAATTATTACCAGCACTAGAAATGCCTAAGCGGATGTGAATGTAATCCTAAGGCATGATATCTGATGAACAAAAATACAGAATAATACATATGCAGGACTTGAGCAAGATTTCTAAATGCATAAATATACATACCTTTAGAATATGCAGGAGATATGGAAATCACCTATTTATTAGCATTGTTTTTATCCTAAGGCAGGTTCTCTAAGTGTACATGGAAACGCATAACATAATGGCAAAGTGCTAGTTATTAACAGATTTGAACACATGATTTTATAAGGGAGCACATGCTGAATCAATAAATGTGGGACCTAAGAGCATGATTTCTAATGCATATATGAATCCTAAGCATGGTTTCTATTGTGCAATTAGGAATATAAACCTAATAACATGTTTTCTACCCTTAGCAACTATAGCATGCATATTTACCTTATCCATTTTCACTAGCCACCTCAATACATGTTTACAACAGGTTATTATAGACCAACATTGAAATGAATTACATAAGAAAAGTTACACTATAGAGAGCCTGAAAACAGGCCAAAATATTCAGCATCTTATTAGGACTTCCTCCCTGAGTTATATAATAAATCACCTGAAGTGCCAAGATTGTTCCTAGTCTTTCTCATATCTGGGTGTGTCAGAGTTCCCTAAGGACCTCAAGGGATCCCGGCCAGTGTTCACACCCAGACTGCATAGCCAAGACAGAGTAAGTGCAGTGTGAAAAGGACGACTTTTATGTGTCCAAGTTTAGAGGGAGCTCCAGGGTCCCAAGGCAAGGCTCACACAAAAGGGGAAGAACCTAGTGGTCTAAGAGTATACGTGAGAGTGCTTGGCATAAATTTAAAAGAGTTGAGTTGAAACAATTTTGAAACAACATGTTTGAAATAAGTTTTGGAAAAAGCAATAGAATTGTTTGCCTTAGGGAAAACACTTTTGAAAGGAGAAGGGAACATGAGCAACAACAACTTGGAACAAACCAGCACACACAGAACAAATTCAAAGAATGGTATCATCTCGACATCACAAGCAGGGAAGAAAGGGGTTGGGGACATAAATCAGAAACACATAAATATGGCTGAGAAGAGATGCATATAGACCAGCAAGTACAAAGAATAAGTAGGAACTGATTGGCCTTCAGAACACAAACTATTACTGCTTCAAAGTGTTAACAAGGGAATCATGCTTGAAATTAGAATAGTAATAAGACATAGGAGTCATGTTGAGGACAGAGGCCTACATAATTAGTCATGCCTCTTAGTGTTAAGCAAGTACATTGGGAGTCTATGATACTAACATGGCATACTACTTGAGGGAATAAACCAAACTCAATTAGACATGCTGATTACACACTTGAACAAGAGAGGGCAGAACTTAAGCATGCTGAATAAAGCAGTAAACAAGAAGGACAATTAAATACATGAGCCATTAAGTTAGTGCGGAAGGAGACATGGATTAACAAACAAGGAGCACATAGAGTTGAGTTTCAAAATTGAACTAGGAACATACCAGTTAGGGAAGAAAAGTGCAGAAAGTAAAGCAAGTAATGTCCCACAGTCTAGCCTTGGCTTTTAGCCGGCTAGACAAGTAGTTAACACAAGTAGCAAAGAGCTAAGAGAGAGTTTTTATATATGTGTGTGTGTGTTTTTGAACTAATTGTTCGCGTGTTAAGACTGTAGAAGAGAGTTGTTTATATAGTAGTTTAAAAACTGGTTCAAAATAAGGCAAGAATCAATTTTTCAGTAATTATAGAGCTCAGTATCAATTAAGAACGAAAATCAGCCAAGTATCCCTTAATTAAGGTAGTAATTTACCAACGGTAGAAAGCAGGTAACAAATAAGGAAAGAATCCAAGTAACATAGGTACAGAATATGTAAATTAGGGCTAGATACATAAGGGTCTAATTAAGGAAATAACAGTAAAAATCAATTAAAATATAGTCAATCACATAACAAGTTAAGAAATAATTTTAAGGGATAGGAAAAATAGTGGGAAATCTGTATAAGTGCATCAACACTATAAATCAAGGATTTCAAGAATCGAAAAAATATTACTAATATTAAGGGAAATAGTATAGACTTCCATGAATAAACCAATAAATGGAGTACAGACATGAAGAACCAAAACGGAACCCTTAATAAGACATCACTAGGATGAAAGTCATAGAAATACTCTAACTAATCACAACATATCCGTGAGAATCGCACATATAGACAAATCGACTGA
Organism: Nicotiana sylvestris; assembly: GCF_000393655.2. NCBI lineage: Eukaryota > Viridiplantae > Streptophyta > Magnoliopsida > Solanales > Solanaceae > Nicotiana > Nicotiana sylvestris. The sequence continues at coordinate 157,209,678 of NC_091065.1, read as the reverse complement.
ACGAACAGTAAAAATGAACTCAGAATCACAAACTAGAGCCAAATAAATTAGGATTTTCAACGTAATGAGTCAGATAAAGGAAAAACTTAAACAAACCATTTAAATGTAGTAAAAATCATATGGTAATATTGAAAATCAAAGGAGAATTCATTTAAAAAAAAGGTTAAGAAACCCTAGTCTTGAAGACAAAGGGTTACTTTAGAGGAAATCGGAAAAAACCTTCGAGGAAAACAACAAAAGCTCATAATGTACACAAATCTAAAAGAAATCAGAGGATCTCAAGAGTTAGGGTTTCAAAGAACTTAGAGAAGATGAGAAAACCTTAGAACGTTACTGATTTTAGCTGGAAAAGTCATGGATCTTACTCGAACAGCCATGGATGGCCGAAAAATGGCATGAAAGACCATGGATAGGAGTTGAACCGCTCCAGGTTCACATGAGGACCTCAGGGCAGTGTCGAACCGGCGTGGGGTGAAGCGGGGGCTAGGAGATGATGAGAGGCCATGGGTTCCGGCGAGAGAGGTGGCCGGAGAAGGTGGACAAGGTCCATCGGAGAGGATGGGAGAAGAGAAGGTTTAAGAGAGAACCAGAGATAGATAGAGGGAGATGAGTGTCGGTTGAGTGAATGAGGGAATGAGGGTTTGGGGGGTAGTCTCAGGTTAATTATGGTAAGGGTGAATCCGAGTCGTTGATCAAAATTGATCAACTGCCAGGATTAACTCAGGTCTGGGCCGGCTATGGTTTGGGTTTGGGCTTGGGTCCGGTGGGTTTTTTAACTGGGTTGGGGGTCCATTGGATTTAGGCTTGAATTGAAAGCCAATTTCGCTATAAGTTAAATAGCTCGTTTTCCCTATTTAATTTATAAAAATAGTAAATAGTTCCTGAAAAATAATTTAACGTGCTAAAATGATTTAAAATACATAATTAACAATTTAAAAATAAAGGATCTTATTTTATGCATATAAAACATAATTAAATCTTAAAAGGGTTAATATTGCAATTATGTGCAATTTAGCTTTAAAAATACTAAATGTAATTATAAAAATTACCTTAGCCATATTTTGGCATAAATATATAAATCCAATCGATGAATTATCAAAACAATAATTTTGAAAATAATTACTGGGAATTTTATGGATAAAAGGGTAGAAAATAAATCAATTTAAAACCATAAAATTATGGAAAAAATAATATAAACCTTGGACATGCTTATATATGCTATTTTGAAGGTATTTTGCATATTGAAAAATATATATGGAAAAATTAGGTATCAACACTTGTAGACAACTAAGAAAGCACGAGAAGAATTACCCGACCCAGGATTTAGAGTTGGTCGCGGTGATTCACGCACTAAAGATGTAGAGGCACAATTTGTAAGGCATCCATGTTGACATCTATACAGATCATAAGAGCCTTCAGTATTTCTTCAAGCAACGGGAATTGAATTTATGTTAGAGGCGATGGTTGGAGCTACTGAAAGACTATGATGTTGATATTTTATAGCATCCAGGGAAGGCGAATGTAGTAGCTGACACCCTCAGATGTAGATCTATGGGTAGCCTATCATATTTACAACTAGACAAGATTGACATAGCCCGTGAGATACGTTAGCTAGCTAATCTTGGAGTTCGATTACAAGATACAGGTGATACTGGAGTAACTATCTAGGACACGACAACATCGTCTTTAGTAACTTAAGTGAAGGAATGCCAATATGAAGATCTTGTGCTAGCTCATTATAGAGATACAACCCCTCAAAAATAGAAGACACCATTTGAGATTACAGGAGACGGAGTCCTCAGATATCGAGGTTGATTATGTGTTCCTAATGTGTCAGGGCAGCGCCAATAGGTTATGGGAGAACCACACTATTCTCGTTATTTTGTTCATCCAGGAGTGACAAAAATGTATCATGATATTAGGGAAATATACTAGTGGGATGAAATGAATAAGGATATAGCCGAGTTTGTTGCTCAGTTCCCTAATTGTCAACAGGTTAAGATTGAGCATCAGAAACCCGGTAGATTATTGCAGGCTATAAAGATTCTGAATTGGAAATGGGAAGTAATTAATATGGATTTCATCATAGGCTTACCTCGTACCCACTGTAAGTTTGATTCTATATGGGTTGTTGTTGATTGACTTACAAAATCAGCCCATTTTCTGCCTATTAGGCCTACGTATTCAGTAGAGGATTATGCAAGGCTATATATTAAGGAGATAATACGACTTCATGGTGTCCCTATATCTATTATCTCAAATAGAGGTGCTCAGTTTACACCTAATTTCTGGAGGTCCTTCCAAAAAGGATTGGTGACTCAAGTAAGTCTTAGTACATCATTTCATCCCTAGACAGACGGTCAGGCTGAGCGTACTATTCAGACACTGAAGGGTATGCTACGGGCTTGTGTGATAGACTTTAGAGGTAGCTGGGATGATCATATTCCACTTATTGAGTTCGCATATTATAATAGCTATCATTCCAGCATTCAGATGGCTCCATACAAATCTCTTTATGGACGGAGGTGTAGGTCACCTATCGGATGGTTCGAGGTTGGGGAAACTAAGTTAGTAGGACCAGAGTTGGTAAAACAGGCAGTTGAGAAGATTAAGCTTATACGGGAAAGGCTATTAGCAGCTCAAATCGTTAGAAGTCCTATGTAGATAATTGACGACGAGACTTGGAGTTTCACGTAGATGACTCGGTATTCCTAAAGGTATCACCGATAAAAGGCGTTATGAGATTTGGTAAGAAAGGAAATATTATCCCCCGGTACATTGGACCGTATAAAATCATACGCAGAGTAGGCTAGGTAGCATATGAATTAGACTTGCCTTCCAACGTGGAGTTAGTACATCCAGTTCTTCATGTGTCTATGCTCCGTAAGTGTATCGAAGATCCTTCTAGAGTCATTCCAATTGACGATGTTCATGTCACAGAGCAGCTATCATATGAGGAAGCTCCTATTGCTAAGTTGCGGAAAAACCGACTAAGAATTTGCCTTGATCGGAGCTTTTTGAGAAATAAATTTTGTGTGCTATATGAGATCTTTTTTGGGACATATTATATACCACATTGAAGGTCTTAGAATGTAGTTTCCAAATCACTTAACCATTCGTTCATGCAACATCCAAATAAAAAGATACAAGCATTGGAAGATAGGCCAATGCGAGGGTGCCAAGCTAGCACCTCTTTGACTTTTCAAAAGTTTATATATAGGTTTTATCTCGTCTCTCTCTTCACTTTTACATATAGCCCGACCAGAGAACACCATAAACCCTATACTTAATATCTCCAAAGGGTTTCAAAGAACACTAACATCCAGGGTACGAAATAGAGAAGCGATAACATCAGAACGATCCCTACGAAGTAAGTATCATTATACCGTCTCTCTTTTTTCTTTGTAGTTCAATTTTTGCAAGATACTTCATAATTAATAAACATGTAAATTCTGTAATTAAGTGTTTAAATATGAAGTAAGGTTGATAAATTAATTTTCTAATAGTTAGAACTCATGGGACGGTGATTGGAAGCCGTGAGTTTGATTTTTTTTTTCCACATTTAGTGGATTGTTTTGTAATCCATTTGTGCTGGCCTATTTTGCTGCTGATTTATGGATTTTGGAAGGATAAAAAGGTGTGGAGAAATGCCACATGTGGTGGGGTAGTAGGTTTGTCACTCGTCGTTGCATTTTCAGGCTAATTGAAGAGAATGGATTTATGAAGGATAAAAAGGCATGGAGAAATGCCACATGTGGTAGGGTAGTAGGTTTGTCACTCGTCGTTGCATTTTCAGGCTGATTGAAGAGATGTTGATTGGGTGTGTTACGGTATATTTGGTGTTTTTGCTGTATTGAAGGTTCTGAATTGTAATTATGTTGGTTTTGAGTTGTTGATTGTATTGTGTTTGTATCTCGCCTATAGTAGGCTTGAGGGAGCAGTAAAATCAGGGGAAATGCTGCCCATTTTATTTTAGAATCAAGTTATCGTTTGAGATACATAATACACTAGCGCCATATAAGTCGTACATGTATGTTTTTGTTATAGGGTTGGCGTGCTAGTTATCATAAGCTTGTTGTGGAATTGAATTGAAGAATTGAGGTATGTTAAGGCTATCTCTCCTTTCCTTTTGGCATGATCCATATGATATAATGAAATGAGCAAGCACGCAACTTTCATAAATGAATCTATTCTTAAAAGTACTAGGGTTGCCTATGTTCTGGATTCCCCATATGTCCTACTATCATATCATCTATTCATGGGTCTCATGATGTTTTGAGAGATCTTATTGACTTACTTCATTATGCATTGCATCCATTTATACATGTATATTGATGCATGACCAGACGGAATTATATACACGTATAGTATATGTATATGGGGTATGGGGAAAGGTTATGGCGTTATATATGCACCACCACCTGATCAGCTGATATACGTTTAAGATTTCGCCCATAGAGGCTGAGATGATATGATAGGATGCCCTCAGAGGCTTGATGATGTTATCTACGCATATACCTATGCATGATATTATATTTATACACATATGTATGACATTATAAATGTTTCATGATCCACAGTGCTATTCAGACTTACAGGTTGAGTCGTTTACTCCATATTTCTTTCATGTCTTTTATATACTGATTTTTATGCCTTACATACTCGGTACATTACTCGTACTGACGCCCCTATTTCCTGGGGGCCTGCATTTTATGCCCGTAGGTGTAGGTACATAGGCTGACGGTCCCCCTTCTAGGACCCTTGCTTAGCGAGAGTTGGTGTGCTCCATTTGATTTGGAGTTGCTATTGAGTTTTGGTAAGATACTTTTGTATACATATGGGTATGACAGGGCCAATCTCGTCTTTTGGGCATGTTTCCCACCGCACGTTATTCATATGAATCAGTATTTTATTGACAGTCGTTATGCATGACCTACACTTATTTCATGTTTATATCTTAGACGTATGCTTAGAGGTGTTCGATAGGTAGAACTAAGGCACTCATCAGGCCTCATCGGTTTGGGTAGTGATAGATGGCATATACCAAAAGTACCTCGGCCTCTAGATGAGGCTCCACTAAACCTTTTGGAGTGACAAAGCTCTTCTCAGACCCCTGACCGCTCCCCTGGGCTAGAACCATCTCAACTTGCCTAGCAACATTGGCAGTCATCTGAAAAGAAATCACACTCCCAATCTCTTTAGCCATCTTCAATCTGATAGGCTCAGCAAGTCCCTCAATAAACCTCCTCACCCCCTCTCTCTCTCTCTCTCGGTAGGAAGCAGAAGAATAGCATGACGGGCCAAATCCACAAAACGAGTCTCATACTAAGTGACGGTCATACTATCCTGCTGGAGACGCTCGAACTGACTGCGATAGTCCTCTCTCAGAATGACACGAATGAACTTCTTAAGAAATATCTGAGAGAACTGGTCCCATGTAAAAGCAGGTGGCCCAGCTGGTCTGGTCAATACAAAGTCGTTTCACCATCTCTTGGCAGAACTAGTCATATGAAACACATCAAAATCGACCCCATTGGTCTTCATTATCCCCATGTTCCATAGCACCTTATGGCAGCGATCAAGATAATCCTGGGGGTCTTCAGAAGGTGCACCACTATAGTGAACTGGAAAGAGCTTGGTGAACTTTTCCAATCTCAATAAACCTTCGGGAGTCATAGCATGACCATCACCGGAATGTGCTGCAATAGCTGGTTGAACTACTACAACTGGCTGAGTTGCTGGAGTCTGATAATAGGAAGCCACCTGCTCCGGGGTGCGAGTAGCAGGAGTCTGTGCTCCTCCTCAAGCCTAAGAGATGGCTGGTGCCATAGGAAAAGTGCCAGCCTGGGCTACACTCTCCATAGGCCCACCAAACAGACCAAAGCATCATGAAGCACTGGGTGGTGATGAACCCCTCGGGGACTTGAACTGGTCCTGCTGGAACAATCTAGGCTGGAGCCTCCTCATCAAACTCCACCTGATGCTCCACCGCTGGTGCTGCTGCTCGGGCTCTGGGCTGAGCCCTACCCCTGCCTCGACCTCTGGCACAGCCTTGGCCTCGACATTTGCCCCTCATAGGAGTTGTCGGTAGGGGCTCTGGCTGCAGCTCAGCTGAGGATGCAGTACGTGTTCTTGCCATCTAAGAGAGAACAAGAGTAGGAGATTTCAATTAGTAATCAGAGAACAAAATTGCACGACATATAAAAATAGAGGTGACATTGTTCCTAAACTCTATAGCCTCTAGGAGATAGGTACATGCATCTCCTTACCAATCCCTCAGACTCTACTAATCCTTCTTGTGCATTGTGAGACCTAGGCAACCTAGTGCTCTGATACCAACTTATCACGATCTAGGATTCCCACCCTCAGGACCGTGATGGCACCTAACATTTCACTTGCTAGCCAAGCCAACATTAGATTCATTAAGCTAATTCTCATACATTTCCATAATTAACAACAATTAGTCTATCACGAGTTACAATGAAAGAGGAAAGGCCTAACAACCTCAATATATATATATTCTACTACCCAGATCTGGAGTCACAATTCACGAACTTCTGAGATTTGACTACAAGTAAATGTCTGAAAGAAATGCAAATATTTTTGAAATGAAAGAAATAGTAAAATGAAATGTCTAAAAGGGGACTCCAGGGTCTGCAAACACTAGTAGATCTACCTTGGGTCTCTTATAGGATGGATCCAGCAACTAACCTAACGATCAGCTCAGGCTAGTACCGAAATCTTCACAGGAAGTGCAGAGTGCAATATCAGTACAACCGACTCCATGTACTGGTAAGTGTCGAGTCTAACCTCGACGAAGTAGTGACGAGGCTAAGACAAAACACCTACAAATAAACCTATGCAGTATAACAATATATGTACCAATAACAACAATAAAAGAAACAAAACAAGTAATATTAGGAGGGGGACATGCTGAGGGGATCACAAGATAAAGGATCACAGTAGTAATAAGCACTTTGATCAACCGATATACTTTGTTCAATTAGGAACAAATAACCACGGTAAAAGAAAATACATGGCGTCACCCTTCGTGCTTTTACTCTCAACCTTACCATATGAATCAATAGAAATGGTACGGCATTACCCTTCGTGCATTAACTCTCTCATAACATGGCACAACATCACCCTTAGTGTATTAACACTCACAATATGGTACGGCATCACCCTTCCTACATTAACACTCTCCCTCACCAAAACAATGAACAATAACAACAGGGAGATAGAAATAACAAGAACAAGTCTTACTTCAACATTTGGTTCCACATTACCGACCTCCACCATGAGTTAATTCTCATCAATACCAAAATCTATAAACATGATAAGAATGATCAAGACAACGATAAACTAGTCTAAGCATGAATAATATCATCAAGGAAAGCAACAAATACAAGAATAAGACCCACTCGCATGCTTTGACTCGACAATAATGCATAGGTACTCGTCACCTCACCTATACAGTGTACCCTACTTTCAAACAAGCAACAAATAGGCAAATAAGACCTAGTCCTTCAAGCCAAGGTTAACCATGACATTTACATCACTCCAGTGGCCAAACTCAAAGCTCAACCACGGATTTTGCTCTCAAGCGAACCTCCGAATCGATAGAATCTAGCATATTACCAACCAAACAATTAAAATTAAGCCTTAGGAACAACCCACGATTGTAAAAAATTCAAATTAGGCCATTATTAAAATATTCAACAAAAAGTCAACACTTGGACCCGCTTGGTCCAAACCCAAAATCCAGACCAAAACCAAATCACCCATTCAACCCTAGGCCCGGATATATAATTGGTTTTGGAATTCGACCTCAATTTGAGGTCTAAACCCCCAATTTTCGAAATTCCTAGTTTCTACTCAAAAATCCCCAATACCACCATGAAATGTAGTGAAAGATTGAAAAGCAATAGGTTAGAATCACTCACATTTGGAGAAGAAGGAGTCTTCGGAAAATCGGCTCTTATGTTTCTAGGTTTGAAAATTTGAAGAATGGGAGAAAAATACCATCTAAGTCATTTTTACACAGTTGCAGATGGCACAAATGTGACCTTGTGAAGCCCGCAAATGCGAGAAAAGCTTCGCAAATGCGAAACTCCCACACTTTTGCTACCTTCGCAAATGCGAACAAAATGTTCACAAATGCGGAGCCTGAGGATCGCAAATGCGACCCTTCTCTTTGCAAATGCGAAGTTGTCCCTCCCAATCCATTGCTCGCAAATGCAAGGCAAGCATTTGCGAGCGAGATCTCGTAAATGCAAGATCTGCAGGTCTGATGCACATCGACAATGAATTTCTAAATTCTATTCACTCTGTAGCCTATCTGAAACTCACCCGAGCCCTCGGGGCTCCAAACTAAATATGCACACAAGTCTAAAAGTAACATATGAACTTGCTCGTGCGATCTAAATCACCAAATTAACACCTAGAACTACGAACTGAACATCAAATTGAACTAAATTTTCAAGAAAGCTTTAAAACTTCCATTTTCTCAACCGGATGTCTAAATTACGTCAAACCAATTCCGTTGCTCACCAAATTTTTGCTACAAGTCATAGATATTAAATTAGACCTATACCGGGCTCCGAAACCAAAATACGGACCCAGTATCCACAAGGCCAAACATTAATCAATTCTTAAAAACCATTAAATTTTCAGGCTTTTAATTTTCAACAAAAATTCATAACTCGAGCTAGGGACCTCTGAATTCGATTTTGGGTACACACCCAGGTCCCATATTTCAATACGGATCCACCGGGACTGTCAAAATATGGGTCCAGGTCCGTTTACTCAAAACATTGACTGAAGTCAACAAAAATTAACTTTTAGGGCAAAAAAATCTTATTTTTATCAGGTTTTAGCATATAAGCCTTCTAGGTCAATACCCAGACTGCGCACACAAATCGAAGAAGGCTAAGATTTGTTTTTAAAGGCTTTGAAACACATAATTGGTTATTATACAAAAGATGACCTATCGGGTCATCACAGTTTATTATTTGGCCATTTATTTTTTCTATCTCATTATTGCTTCTCTACTTATCATCTCTTCAGGTATATTAAAAATATGAGTATCTTGTAACTTAAAACCTCGTCACTACATCATAGAGGTTAGCCAATATACTTACAGAGTACATGGGGTTGATTTTACTCATACTATACTTCTGTACCTTGCGTGCAGATTCGAGATATGAGTAGCTGTGAAGACGGAGCATTACATTGGAGACGTACCAGCATAATAGATTCATGGTACATTTTATTCATGGTAGTTCAGGATTCACTTCCCGTTTATGTAGTTTTCAAATAAATGTTGTATTTGTTCATTTCATTTGCTTTAGAAATCTAAATCCTAGTTGCTCATGACTTTTACTACCAATTCTTAGGGTAGTTTGCAGTTTTTATTATATATATTGTTGATTTCTCAGGTTAGTAGTAATTTATATTGCTTGGCTTACGTAGCGATTTAGGTTAGGTGCCATGGCGACTTAGTGGAATTTTTAAGTCGTGATAAGTTGGTATCAGGGAACTAGGTTCATAGGTTCTACGAGTCATGATCAAGTCTCTAGTAGAGTCCTGCAGATAGGTATGATGATGTCCATATATATCTTCGAGAGGCTATAGGGCAGCTAGGAAACTTTCCTTTTTTTAATCCTTATCGTGCAATCTTGTTTCAGCTTGAATCTAGCAACTTCGGTGTCTCTCCATTCATCTGTATGTGATGTTGAGCACCAAGTATGAGTGTGCAATGACAACTTGTGATGTTGCGAATGGGCTACGAAGGGTTGTGGATGTTTGATCACTGTCTCGGTCTATTGTACAGTTTTGAGAAGTGGGTGTATCTTTGGATCTTTCAGTTGTTCATTTGATGAATGAAGTTGAATCTTATATCTTGTTAATAAGTGTAGACTCGGGAGGATTAATTGGTTGCCTAGTTATTGTGACCATGTTAGGGTCATGGGAAGATGTTGATTTGAGTCTGTTGCCCCAATTTTTCACTATAGAAAACAAGATTCAACTTATGGTTTCTCTGTTGTTGATAAAAGAAAATCAACACCTATATAGTTAAAGGTACACTAAGGTACCTATTTAATTACTAAATCATATTTTATTGATCTGCTAACTGGCAAGATTATGGGTAAGGTTTCTTGTTCTTCTAAGGAGAAAGTGTTAGTCACCCCTTAAAATCTACATGAGGAAGCTCCATAGGACTTAGACTAATTTTAAGGGATCAATTATTTGTACTATGTTTAATTGATATTAAAGAGCATGGATTATTGTATATCTAAGGAAAAGTATAAAAGGAATGTGAGACTTACGAGGAGTGTGAATTTATAAACGAGTATATGTTGGTGCATATATTTGAAAGAGTTTTGAAATATGTATGTAAACAGTCTATATTTTATAAAGCTTGTGAAAAGAGGTTAAGTTATGAAAATAGTTGATTTAGGGAATAGGTTATCATGTAATTTTAAAAGGTGTTTGTAAAAGTGAGCCTAAGATATACCTTGGCTTTTAAAACTTTGAAGAAGTGGCCTCTTGGAAATCCTTTTGAGGCGATAGTACTTCACCTTTTATGAAAATTCTGATTTGCCTCATGATAGTAAAGCTTGCGATTCAGTTCTGATTTCCTTTTGAAAATGGGCTGTTGTTTTTACTAAGTTTTGGGCTTCAAAAATCTTTTAAGTAAAGGGAAGGTGAGTTACAACATAGCAACAATATGACCAAATTATAATTGGCGAAATGGGAATTAGTTACTAACTAATTCTTTTAAATACTATATTGTTTAAAGCTTGCCTATGTTTCATATGATATTAAAGCACGAAAATAAAGTGTGTAATCTAATATATGAGTGTTATATACATGACAACAAAGAAGCGAAAATACAACAAGGCACTAGATAAAAGGTAATGAAGCAAGAAACTAGATTAACGAAGCAATAGATAATAACAAAAGGACTTGAGGGAAAGAGGACTTGACTCTTGTAATTGGTGTCGCGCCCCCCTTTTCCCCTTTCGCGGAAATTGGATTTATGACATCTTGGGTATGGGACAACTCTTTCCTTTTGGTAAAGGGGTTTTGCAATTTTGAAGAGTCGTCACCTAACGATTTTAAGGTGCGTTAGGGCAGCTATAGGGTTTATTTATAACTACGTTTGGTAACCAGAGATAGGGTAAGGGCTTGAAATTATCCTAAGGGGAAGGTTTTAGGCACCCCTCAGGATCCACTAGCATGGTTCCCGGCCAAATAATTTTTGTGAATTTGTACAAGTAGCAAACAAATATGGCTAAAATAGTAGGGGATTTAAATTTAAGTACACAGGTGTTTGAAAATGATTAGTGAAAAGAGAAATTTTGAAAAGAATTAAAATCTAAGCAGGCTTATGAATGTAAAGAGGGGTGTCCTAGGTTTGTTTATAATATGGATCACTGCAATGCAATACCCGGTATGACACTCCTCAGAGAGGGGCTACACGTGGTATTAACGCACTGGTCATCATATCCATATCTACCCTTTCCTGCCCTGTGAAGGCTATTAAAGCAAGGGTTGGTCTCGACCCCTATTGCATGCTATTACCCGTCCCTTCCTATCAGTCCCAGAGGAATTTAGGACTCCTATCCTATAAGAATGAGGTTCTAGGTAGACCCTTAGGTTTAAAGAGAAAAATACTAAGGTAACATACAAAACAGGTAGGACTGCGTTTCAAGGGGAAAACACAGAAACAAGTAGAAGGTTCAGATATAACTCCACAAATAATGCACATAGATAGCATGACTCACACACAATTAAGGTCCATATTTGAATGCTAAAGCATGGTATCTAAGTGATATCAGCAGAACCAGATTTATTACATGACTTAGAAAAGAAGTCTGAATCAGGTTTGCCTACTGATTTTAATAGTTGATAAATAAACAAAAGCAGTTCTAGTTTTATTTAAGTTATTACCTAAGGCTTGCCTAGCATAAAGAAAGACGCAGTAGTTATTCAGAATTATTAAAAGACGGTTTGGAGCTTATTTTTACCCTAACAACATGTTGTTCTAGTAAAATACAGAGATTATTACTAGTTATTTTAAACGGGAGAATCAAGCCTGAAGCTGTTTTTACCTATTTTATAATCAACAATTTACACTAAGTGTGAATACAAGTGCAAATAAGATCCTAAAACATGGTGTCTAAGGAGCATGTATAAAACTCATGACGCAGAAATTCCTAGAGCAGGATTTCTAAATACATATGGTAGGATTACAGAATTTACTAAGAGCAGGATTTCTAAATGCACATGGCAGGATTACAGAATTTCCCTAAGAGCAGGATTTCTAAGTGCATAGACATAGAGCATGGATCAATGAATGAGGTGCTGAAGCAAGAAACATAGGTCCTAAGAATATGATTTCTAATGCATTGTATGGATCCTAAGCATGATTTCTATTGCACAATTAAGAATATAAACCTAATAACATGTTTTCTACCCTTAACAAATTATAGCATGCATATTTACCCGATCCCTTTTCACTATCCACCCCAATACTTGTTTGCAAATTATTACAGACCAACATTACATAAGTAGTAATGAAAAATAAGAATTTATACTATAGGAAGCCTGATTAGGACTTCCTCTTTGAGTTATGTAATAAATCACCTCAAGTGTCAATATTGTTCTATAGCATTTCTCATACCTGGGCGTGTTAGAGTTCTCTAAGGACCTCCAGGGATCCCGGGTAGTCTCACACCCAGATTATATAACCAAAACAGAGTTAGTGCAGTGTGAAAGGGCTAGCTTTTATATGTCCAAGTTCAGAGGGAGCTCAGGGGTCCCAAAGCAAGGCTCACACAAAAGGGGCAGAATCTAGTGGTCTAAGAGTACATGTGAAAGTGCTTGACATAGATTTAGAGGAGGTGAGTTTAAAAAAAACAGTTTTGAATATAGTCATGTTTGAAGGATGTTTGCAAAAGACAACAGAACAATTTTTGAAATGGAGAAAGGGAATAGGAGCAACAACACCACATACAGAACAAGTTCAAGGAGTAGTACATCTTCAGGAGTTACGAACAGGGAAGTCAGGGTTGGGGACATAGAGGGCCCAAATCATAAATACATAATCATCGCTGAGAAGAGATGCACATAGACCAACAAATACAAGGAGTGAGTAGGGGCTGATTAGTCTTCAGAACACAAATAGCTACTGCAAGGGAATCATGCTTAAAATTATAACATTAGTAGGGGACGGGATATGAGACTAATCATGTAGGGGCCTATTACACATAATTAGTCATGAATTAGTGTTAATCAGATACATCAGGAGAAATACTGATTGAGGGGCATAACCAAAACTCAAATAGACATGTTGATTACATTTTGAACACGAGAAGGCAGAACTTAACTATGCTGAGTAAAGTAGTGAACAAGAAGTGAAATCAAACAACATGAGCCATTAAGTTAATGCATAAAGAGACAGGGATTGACATGCAATAGAGCACATAGGGTTGAGTTTCAAAATTGAACTAGGAACATACCAGCTAAGGAAGCAAAGTGCAGAAACGTAAAGCAAGTATAGTTCCACAGTCTAGCCTTGGCTTTCAGCCGGCCAGACAAAGCAGTAGCACAAGTAGTAGAGAAATAAAAGAGAGTTTGAATGTGTATGTGTGTGTTCTGAACTATTGTTATGTGTTTAAATAAGAGAGGATAGAGTATTTATAGTTTTTGAAAACAAGCAGGAAAGTAAGGTAACAAGTATTGACTTATCACAATTATAGGAATAATACAAATTAGAATCAATTAAAGACCCGGACTCCCTTCAATTAGGGAGTCATAGTTCAAACGGGTACAAGTTGTAGCAAATAAAGGAAAAGAATTGCTCGTAAGACTGATTTTACCATAATAGGAATAGTAAAAGTATGTATCATGTAATAAGCACTAAGTATAGAATATATTCAAGTAAGAAAAGTATAATAACAGCATATTGTGCACATAAATAGGGTAGAGTATTATTTGATTATGAAAATTAGTTCAGAGAATTACAAATGAGGTTGAAAATCACAGGGAATCAGCACTAACTAAGGAAAGTATCACAAAAGTAAGGAAGCAATTTCGAAAAATTAGTACAGAATTACAAGGAAAATATACAAAATCAAAGCTGTAGGTTTAAGGAGATTACATAGAATCACTATAAATTATGTGAACAATCAGTAAAATAAATAGTCGGATACATAAATGACACGGGTTTGGACAAGGTCAAAGAAACCTTAAGAAAAAATCAAAACAGGAAGCACAAGAGCATATAGAACACATATAAAGCCCAGAATGTTCATGATAGTCATGCAAATACACCGCAAACAAATTCAAACTTCGAATCGAACCTAGAAGTATTAGGGTTTCTTGACAAAAAAAATGAATCGAGCCAAAAGGAAAGACTCTGGTAATGTTTAAACATGCTAAAAATCACAGTAATCAGAAAGAGATCGTTTTTGTTTTACAAAAAGGGTTTTGAAACCCTATTTTGGAAAATGAAGGAACGGTTTGAAATTGGAGAAATATTTTGAGGAAAACAAGTGAAAACCTTAAGAAACCCATAGATTCATTACAAATCTAAAAGGATCGGAGGATTTTTAGCTAGGTTTTTTTTCAGAAAATAATAGAGACAAAGAAAAGATCGGTTAAAACCCGTGGATACACCTAGATCAAAGATAGATCTAAAGAGAAGTAAAAGGCTCAAGAGCTAGGGTTTTAGAGAACCCAAAGAAGATGAGAAAGCATTAGACCGTTACCGATTTCAGTAAAAGCCATGGTCTTACTCGAACGGCCATGGATGGCCTAAAAGTAGCATAAAAGACCATGGATAGAAGTTGAGCAAGGTCTGGACTATATCTCTTCGAGATCTTTCCACGAGTTCACAAAAAAGGGCCACCAGGAGACGTAGGAGACAAGTACACGTCTCAAATCGCTTTGGGATTCCATGGATTGAGTGAGGATTGAAGGGATTAGGGTTGGTTTGGGTGGCGGCGGCTAGGGTTAGCTTTAGGTTTCAGAGAGAGTTGGAGAGGAGACGGGATTCAAGGGCGGCGGATTGTAAGAATGAGAGGGTTTGGGGGGTCGTTTGGGTTAAAAAAGGTAAGAGTGAACGGTGTTCGTTGATCTCTTTGATCAACGGCCAGGATGAGAAGGGGTGTGGGTCGGGTAGGATTTAATTGGGTTAGGTTCGGGTTTTAATTAGAATTGGGCTAGGAAATTGGGGTCCAATTTTTAGGCTATAATTGAAAGCCAATTGGCTATATTTTAAATAACCATTTTCCCTATTTAATTTATAAAAATAATAAATAGTTTCTGAAAACTAATTTTAATGGGCTAAAATGATTTATAATATAAAATTAACAATTTAAAAATACAGGATCCAATTTTATACGTATAAAACATAATTAAAATTTAAAATGGCTAATATTGCAATTATGTGCAATTAAGCTTTAAAACACTAAATCTAATTTTAAAAATTAATTTAGACATATTTTGGCATAAATATTGAAATACAATAGAATAATTATAAAAATAATAGTTTTGGAAATAATTATTGGGGATTTTATGGATAAAAAGGGAGAAAATAAATCGATTTAAACCTTTTAAAATTATTGAAAAAATAATAAAACCTTTGGACATGATTATATTTGCATATATTTACTATTTTGAAGGTATTTTGCACATTGCAAATATATAAGAAAAAATTAGGTATCAACAACTGCCCGTCTTTACCCGGGAAGGATGAAAGAGTTGTCGGGTAAAGATATGATGGCCAATTTTGACCGAGCGAAATGGTTTGAAGAGGTTAGGCCGCACCCTAGATTCTGTTTTTCCTACATATACCTGGTTTTACAGGAATTAGGCCGTATGTAGTTCAGGATTCACAGACGGAGTATACCGATGAAGATCTTTCAAGAACTGACACAATACCTAGGGCCGGGTGAGTGGACGGTTTACGGGAATGGTTAGGTTTGATATGGCTGCTAGCACCAGAGCGGGATCGTGCCTACTGTGATGGCCGTTCTCGCTGCCTTACCTACAAATAAGCAATACAAGCATATATTGTGCGTAAATTTAAACATGATGCAAATTCTCATTGGACCATGAATGTTGTCTTTGGACGGTTTGGAATAGCGTCCCCAGTCCATGATGTCCTGGTCCATGAAGCATATGATAAAGGATTCGCAGGCCATGAAATTATGCTCTCGGGCTATGAGGATGGTGCCTCCGAACCATGACACCTTTGAATAATGATGAGCAAAAGATTGAAAGAGATCCTTAGGCTATGACATGGTGTTCTCGGGCTATGAAGATGGTGCCTCCGAACAATGACGCCTTTGGATAAGTTAGCGATATTTCAGCCCATGAAAGATGCACTAGTATGATGCGGACAAGACAGAGCTTAGTCTTGTGAATTGAAGGGCAGAGCTCAGCCCGTAAGAGAAGCGAGATAAATAGTGCTTGGGACAGTGCTTAGTTTCGAAGAAAATAGGAGGCAGAGCTTAGCCTCAGAAGGCAGAATGATAGCCTTATGCAAAGATGCGAATGCAAATGGGAGGCAGAGCTTAGACTTGAAAGACAGAATGGTAGCCTTATGCAAAGATGCGAATGCAGATGGAGGTATAGCTTAACCTTGAAAGGTAGAATGGTAGCCTTATGCATATTGGAAGGCAGAATAGAAGCCTTATGCAATGCAAATGCAGATGGAGGTAGAGCTTAACCTCGGAAGGTAGAATGGTAGCCTTATGCAGATTGGAAGGCTGAATAGTAGCCTTATGCAATGTAGATACAGATGGAGGTAGAGCTTAACCTCGAAAGGAAGAATGGTAGCCTTATGCAGATTGGAAGGTAGAATAGTAGCCTTATGCAATGCAAATGCAGATGGAGATAGCGTTTAGTCTCGAAAGGCAGAATGGTAGCCTTATGCAGAAATGCAGATGGAGACAACGTTTAATCTTAGAAGGCAGAATGGTAGGCTTATGCAAGTTGGAAGGTAGAATAGTAGCCTTATGCAGAAATGCGGATGGAGACAGCGTTTAGTCTCGGAAGGTAGAATGGTAGCCTTATGCAAGAAATAAAATAACAAATGATGGTAGAGTTTTCTTAGCTGATAGCAGATTGCGGCATTGTGTTTACTGGGAGCATTACTTGTGTGTGCTGATAGTAAATGTTGGTAAGTGCAACAATTCTGATAATCGTATTTTGAACAATGTTTGTCCCATGGGCATACAGTATGTCTAATGATTTCACAGTCCTAGTGCCTGCATCCAAAGAAAAATTGTGAGTTTTGTAAGGGGGAGGTTAGTTCGTATCCCCACTGGATTTTGGTTGACTCATTCGGCTTTGATATGGTGATACCGTCTATATTATTGGGGTAGCGTTGCTAAACAAAGCAGTTTCAACAATAACACGCATGATTTTGTAAAAGTATGACATAAATTAAAAATAGATTTTAGATGAAGCAGCGACTGTGACGTAGTTCAAGACATTACAACCTCCCCTGCTATGGAATTTTGAGGGTCCTCCTCAAAATTCTGCCCCAGTTTCTAATTGCGGGGGAAATGAATTTTTTATTGAATTGTGACCGAACCCATAGGGCTGCCTACATATCCCCTCTTAAATGGGAATCAGGTCAGACGTAGTTCAATTTACATCATATAAGGAAAGCATAAAGATTACACATAGTAATCATTGACTGCATCTGAATTGATCGGCTTTGGCTAGACTTCTCCGTCCATTTCTGCAAGTATGAGGTCTCCCCCTGTCAAAACCTGGTGAACCATATATGGACCCTGCCAGTTGGGAGAGAACTTTTCTTTGGCTTCATCTTGATGCGGAAAAATTTTGTTTAACATTAGCTGCCCCGGTGTGAACTGTCTTGGCTTGACTTTCTTGTTGAAGGCTCTGGATATTCTGTTCTGGTAGAGTTGACCATGGCAAACTGTATTCATTCTCTTTCCGTTTGTAAGGGCTAGTAGCTCATAACGACTTTTCACCCACTCTGCGTCGTCGAGCTTAGCTTCTTGTATGATCCTTAGGGAAGGAATTTCTACCTCAGCAGGAATGACAGCCTCTATACCGTAAACCAATATATAAGGGGTTGCCCCGGTTGATGTGCGGATTGTGGTGCGATACCCCAGTAGAGCAAATGATAACTTCTCGTGCCACTATTTATGCTTTTCTATCAGTTTACTCTGAATCCATGTCTGTTTGTTGCATTGTCTCATTGCATGTCACAGTCATTGGTTCATCAATACAAGTAATAGTAATGCTATATTGGTAAAGCAAGGAGAGAAAAACGATAGCAATAAATATTAATTCATAAGAAGAATCAAAAATGTTTTTGATAAATTGAATAACTGTTTTGAACATCGAAGATCTTATTGCGGGAATTGAAAAAATGCGAAAAGAAAATCATTTAGTAAAAACAGTGAATAATGCTTGTTTTAGCCTTGCTACCCCGAGGCACGTCGGGCTTTGGTTGTCCTGATGGTCCAATTCTTGAGATGTGCCCCTCTGCTCACAGCTTGAATGGAAGGGCCTTCCTCCCCCTCCTCCTCGAGAATAACACAATAGTTCATATTATTGCCCTCTAAAAACAAATTCTTCATTGCTACAAGTGCTTATTCTTCATCTGACCCATAGATAATGTTGGCCTGTTTGAAGGTCTGCTCCAGATGCGGTATTGGCTGCTCTAGTGGATAGTAAGGACCGCACCATGGCGGCGACCAGTTTGAATTCTTCCCCGGTGTAATCATATCCTAGACCGAAAGTAGTGCCATTTTTCTTGAGTTTTATGGGTTTAGAGATTCCTTGGAGGTTTTTGCCGAGCCCTTTGCTAGGTTTGTAGCCACTCCAACTTAGTATACTCTCGATTTTACTATCCCACCATTTGTGAAGATCCGGCCAGTCGTCTCATGAGTTACCGCTCCCTTTCCCCCATTTCTGCTTCTTTATACCTTGTTATCCGTGTTTTGCGATATCGGGTTGGTCGGATCGAATTCGGAAGGATTTTGGTAAAGTTTGAGACACTTAGTCTCTTTTGAGGAAGGTTAAGTTGGAAAAGTCAGCCAGTTGTTGACTTATGTGTTAGAGGGCTCGGTTGTGAGTTTCGATGATTCGGTTAGCTTCGGAAGGTGATTTGGAACTTAGGAGCGTGTTCAGAATGAGTTTTGGAAGTTCGGAGTAGATTTAGGCTTGAATTGGTGAAATCAGATTTTTGGAGATTTCCGGTTGATAGGTGAGATTTTATTATAGGGGTCGGAATGGAATTCTGAGAGTTTCAGTACTTCCGTTGTGTCATTTGGGGTGTGTGCGCAAAATTTCAGGTCATTCGGACGTGGTTTGGTCGGGTTTTTGATCAAAAGCAGAATTTAGAAGTTTTTGGAATTCTTAGGCTTGAATCCAATGTAATTTTGGTGTTTTGATGTTGTTTTGGGAGTTCCGAGGGTTGGAACAAGTTTGAATGAGTCTTTGGGGTATGTTGGTGCCTTTGGTTGAGGTCCCGGGGGCCTCGGGTAGGTTTCGGAGGGTTGAACGAATCATTTGAAGTTGAAGAAAGTTGCAGATTTTGGTCTTCAGTAGTTGCAGATATTTTACTCTTTGTGTTCGCAAGTGGACCCTCGCGTTCGCGAAGAGTCAGCCGAGGAAGGTGGAAATTTAACCTTCACGTTCACGAGGGAAGCTATGCGTTCGTGTACTCCTCAGGTAGTTCGACATCAGGTTGTATGCAAAGGTCCTCATAATTCAGACCCTCAATTCATTTGCTTCCCTCAATACCCTGAATTTGGCTGGTTAGTTTGTTAAGTTCCTCGGCCAAGTTCCTAATAAGCAGATCCTATTTATCAGACTCAAGTGTGCATGAGATAGGTTGGGTGGAGTGTGGCATGGTCTCCACATAGATAGGATGTTATGGGTGTGGAAATGGTCATTTATGGAATTCTGAGGTTCTGGGATGAGTAGTTGAGTGTTGTTTGGGGTATGGCAGGTGTTACATTGGTTCTTTGGTGGAGCATCGTGATAGTGAGGAGCGGGATGATTCTACTATTTTGGGATATTTTGAGGAGGTGTAGGGTTTTGTTGGGAAAGTTGATATCTGGGGTATTGAGGGAAAATGACAGGTTTGCCAGATTCCGGACCTGTTCAAGCTCTTCTTGGAATTTCAGCAGGTTCTATTCAAGTTGTGATGCATTCTCGTTAGGAACCTGAATACCCTGGCCATCAGTGGCCTCTACTTGTCAGTTGTGTTCTCCTTCCTGATGTTGTTCAAATCTTCCATTTTGCCTTTGTTCTTGCCTTTAATAGGACTAAGAGGAGGAGTGGGTGGAGGGCCCTTGGATCTTGTGAAATAAGATGATGATGCTAGAGTGCACGAACTAACTTTTGGGGAGGGTAATAATAAAAACAAAAGGTAATCAAGTCAGTGAGGATTATGAAAAGTATTGTAATATTTAAACACATAGTGCGAGAATGTAAAGCGTGTCCGAATTTGGGAACCTCTGCCCGAGGTAGGCCTAGCGACAAATTAATTTGGAGAACTTAGAATACTAAATGCCTCATTTTATTGATAGAAATAGACGAATCCCAAAACGACACTAAAAACAAGAAATAAAAGTCACTAATGGTCATTGGACTTATTACATTCATAAAGAGGGAAAGTAAATTCCTATTTATTGGTCCCAGAAGGACCTTCCTCGGGTTGAATGTTCTCGTTGATCAAATCCTCCAGTTCGCATGCCTTTGCCAAATGTTCTCTTTCATTTCCCTCAGCGTTCTGGCAATCAGTGACTCTCCTCCTCACATTTCCTTTCAATTCCAACAGGCTGTATTCCAGATATTCTAACTTTTCGCTGGATTTGGCGGCCCTCTCTTTCCATTCGTTGATTTGGTCATTTGACGGAAGATTCCTCCACCAATTTAGCAAGAGTGAGGGTGTACTAACCATACCGAAGCTGGGGACCTCGTTCTTCATTTTATGCAAAACAAAATGGTTAAGACCATACCCCTACCGGACTCGACTATTTTACATCAACAATTAGCATGAAGAATTTAGTTCTCCAAATAAATGCATAGAACGTGATGACGTCCGTTTGGATTTAGGGAAACCCAGTGGACTTTTGGACAAGGCTATCTTAAAGGATCATTATGTGGACAACATAACTGATCCAACTAGGTTTGACCATGATTCATACACAATTTAAACAGAGTAAGGTTTCTATGGGGTTTTAGACTAGTACCCTTGAGCGGACAACTTAAGGGGGAAGGCACAGAACTGTCACTTGCACCGCAGATCGACTAGTTTTACTGCAAATAATCCTTTCCGAATTTAGAGGGGTAATGATATAGGAAGGGCGCAACCACTCATCAAGCGTTGCTATAGTATTTGTTTGGCACAAGTGGAGTATGATGTTGAGCATGATTATGCAATAATTAAAAGCATGTTAACATGTATTTTCACGTTATGAAAGCGATAAATACAACAGTTTTATAATTTAAAGCAGTTATAAAGGAAGGAAACAAAAAAGATATGTCAGTTTTGGTTTTGAAGAAGAAATTAAATGCTTAAAGGAATTAAACAAATAATTGCACATAGGGGAGGGTACAAATTTACAAAAACGGTATGAAATGGTAAAAGCCTAGATATCCCCAGCAGTGTCGCCATCCGTTAATTGATCCGTTAATCACCCGAAACTTACCCGAGGCCTTCGGGACCTCAACAAAACACGCCAAAAAATCCCATAACCTCATTCAAACTTATTCCAACCTTCGGAACGCTCAAAAAACGTCAAAAAATCAAATCACCCTCGGATTCAAGCCTAAAAATTCAAAAACTTCCAAATTCCGCTTCCGATCAAAAAGTCTATTAAACCTCGTCCGAATGACCTGAAATTTTGCACACATGTCACAAATGACACTGTCACGATCCCTGTTCGCCCTCTGTGAACCACCGTGATGACACATAGTCTCTATGACTAGGTAACCAGGGTATTGCGGAAAATAAACAAATTTGCGGAATAAAAACAATTTAAAACATAAATAGAGTGATATAATAGTGTTTAAAAGTGTCGCTCGGCATACACAATATAAATTCTCGAAACTAATACATTCTCCTGAAACCCGAAAACCCATGAATCACAAGCTACGAATATAATAAAATGCTCTAACATCGGAATGTCTACATAAAAAGAAAAGATAGAAGGGCTATCTACAAGATAGAATGGAAAGGGACTCCTCGATTTGCGGACGCAGCAGATGTACCTCGAAGTCTCTGGAGCAGTCGCCTCGCCTCAAGGGTGATAGGACTGAGTCGCAGTACCTGGATCTGCACATGAAAAACATGCACAGAAAGGGCATGAGTACACCACAACGGTACTCAGTAAGTGCCAAGCCTAACCTCGGTCGGGTAGTGATGAGGAAGGTCAGGGCCCTACTGAGATAAAATAAAAATATAAGATATGACAGTATAAGATAAGCAGTACAGTTGAAAACCAACAATAAGAATTTAATTAGGGAAAGCAGGGAATTCAATAACTGAAACAAAGGCAAAAACAATCACAAGGAAATACTGGGGATCTCTCAGTATCCCGGGGATCTCTTAGTACTCTCAATATGTACCAGGGATCTCTTGGTATCCCGAGGATCTCTTGGTATCCTCAATATCCGTGCTAGGGATCTCTTGGTATCCCGAGAATCTCTTGGTATCCTCAATATTCGTGCTAGGGATCTCTCGATATCCCGCACCTCAGCTCAAATTCATAAATACGTGCAGGGGTTTTTCAGGATGTCGTCCCGTAGTCCCAAAGTAAAACACACAGCAACAACACAAGGAATACGCATTTAAGCTCAATTTCATACCAAGTAAACAGGTAATTCTAACCTAACATGCTTCACGTAATACAATTAAGGCAGGTTAAGAAAGTAAGCAATTAAGTAAATTAAACATAGTTTTCTAAGCTAACAACAGGCTTAAATTACAAGTAGCATAAGACAGAAAAAGGAACACAATTAAAATTACTTAAAGAAAATCGAACTTTCAACAATTAGCTCAAGTACGCACTCCTCACCTCACGTACAAGGCATTTCAATTATCAAATATACCAAATCCTAAGGGGAAGGTCCCCCACGCAAGGTTAGGCAAGCCACTTACCTCGAACCAGCTCAAATCAATATGAAACCACGCTCTTGCCACGAGTACTCGACTCCAAATAGCCCAAATCTATTCAATTCAATTTCATAATGTAAATAATACTTCAAGTAACTGATTCTACAAAGAAATTCTAAGCTAATACGCAAAATTAGGTAAAATAACCAAAATGCCCCTCGGGCCCACGTCTCGGAATTAGGTAAAATTTATATTTTCAGAATCCTCATACTCTCACGAGTTCATGCATACCAAAATTATCCAAATCTAAGGTCAAATTCCCAATCAAAAGTCGAATTTTTAGGTTTAAGAACTTTCTTCCAACTTTTCCTCAATTTTCATCTCCAATCCAAAATTAAATGATGAAACTAACTATAGATTGATGGACTATAACTAGAAAGGGTTAAAGAATTGTTACCCACTGATCTCCTCTTCAATTTCCTCTCAAAATCACCCTCTCCCGAGGTCCAAATCGAATTTCCAACTTTTGAAACTAAATCATCGAAATTTCATATTTCTGCCCAGCTATTACCGCATCTCCGGTCCCGCTTTTGCGGACCAATGGTCGCACGTGCGACCTTTCACTTAAGACAAGTTTCCGGTTCTACGGTAGACCCTCCGCACATGTGGTCTCGTAGGTGAGACTCCCATCTCGTACCTGCGGCTCCTGCTGGACTTCTCCAATTCCGCTTATGCGACCACAGAGCCGCTTCTGTGGTGCCACACCTGCGGTCCCACACTCGCAGGTGCGATTATGACTGAAAACCAGCTTAAGCTGCAACTCCAAACTCCAAAATTCCTCTGTCAACCATCCGAAATTATCCCGAGTTCCCCAGGACCTCAACCAAAAGCACAACAAGTCTAATAACACTGTCCAAACTTATGCCAATCCTTAAAACACCTAAAACAACATCGAAACAACGAATCAACCACGGATTCAAGCCTAAGAACTCCAAAACTCTAGAAATATGCTTTCAATCAAAAAGTCTATCAATCCTCGTCCGAATGACATGAAATTTTGCACACACATCACATTCAACATTACGGAGCTATTCCAACTTCCGGAATCCCATTCCGACCCTCTGGTAAAAATCTCACTATCGAATCGGAAACATCAAAATTCGACCTTTCGACATTTCAAGCCTAAATTAGCTACCGACCTCCAAAACACAATCCGAACACGCCCCTAAGCCCGAAATCACCCAATAGAACTAACGGAACCATCGGAATTCCATTCCGAGGCCGTCTTCACACTGTTCCAACTACGGTCAAATATCCAACACTTAAGCTCTCATTTAGGGACTAAGTGTCCCAAAAACTCTCTGAAACTCATAACCGAACATCCCGGGAAATCAAAATAGCAGAAATAAACACAGGGAAGCAGTTAATAGGGGATCAGGGCGTAAATTCCTAAGACGATTGGCCGGGTCATCACAGACACAACGGAACAACTCCAATTTCCGGAATTCCATTCCGACCCCGATATCAAAATTTCCACTACCAACCGGAAAATGCCAAATTTTCAATTTCGCCAATTCAAGCCTAAACATTCCACGGACCTCCAAAATACATTCCGATCACGCTTCTAAGTCCCAAATCACTTAACGGAGCTAACCAAAATACAAAAATTTCAATTCGAGATCATATACTAACAAGTCAAAACTTGGTCAAACCTTTCAAATTTTAAGTTTCAAACTGAGAACTGTTCTTCCAAATTCATTCTGATTACCCTAAAACCCAAAACCGACAATTTACATAAGTGATAATATATAACACAGGGCTAGTCATGCCCGAGAACTAGCGAGCGAAGTGCAAAAGCTCAAAACGACCAGTCGGGTCGTGATATCCTCCCTCACTTAAACATACGTTTGTCCTCGAACGTGCCCAGTGTTGTTCCAAAAAATATCAAATTGTTGTGTAACCTTACCATGCACATCCCCGTGGGTGATCCCACATCACCCTATCTCATATAGGTTCGATAACACAATGTAACTGAAATTTCACAATCCAACCTAACCCATAAACCTTAGAACCATATTTCAACTTCTGAAATCATCTATAAGATCAAAATCTTACATCTATGCTTTGAATAAGTCCGAACAAGCTGTAACAAACCATACCTACAGCCTCAGATGCAATTACATGATATACCACATAGCTCAAACTCTTGTAGCAATAACTTCTAATCACAGCAGTTGCTCAAAACAACTGAATATGGATAATAAACCTCTTATCAAATAAAGACTCATTCCAATACTTCCGTATACTATCAATGATAAATGAAACACGTAGAAAGTCATGACCATTCCTCATATCAACCATTCGTGAAGTCACTTCTCCTTTGGCAAGAACCATAACAAGTTTCTGAGTCGAACATCGATATTATCCTTCCAACACGTTGAAACCTAATCCGTTTGTATTCATTTTAGATCCCAATGATCTCATCTAATCCAACACAACTACTTTGGTGACATGACAAATCAATACCATTTAAAGCCACAACTCATGTGATCCGCACACCAATAAGCAACAATCTGAACGTACTCAAATCATGAAAAAATTACTCAAATGAGAGAGTTGTACCGCAAGCTCACTAGTACCACCGCAACAGAATGTTGAGAACCCATCACACGCCGTAGAACCAGAACATACGAATCTAACCCAAAGGATCATACCTCCATATAACTTTGCTACAATGCGCGACCCTATCCAAACACTGGTCCACCTGAAACACCTCAAGTCACTATGCTCAAAATCGATAACCACGTGCAATTTGACATCTATAACCAAAGCAAATCATCATAACCACGGCGAAGCAATTGACATAACATCTCACAAACCCGAAAGGACACAATCAATATGCCATCCGCCGAGCAATACCCAATATTTTTCCCGCTCGAATTCCACTGAGAGACCCCAATAATACCGCACCATATGTGCCTATAACCAACAAATCCTAATGCCTCGCATCATGGAAAAGTAACTCATAGATCTCCCCAGATCACTAATAAGCTCAATAACAATTGAATCAATACATCACTCAACAATAACAACTCGGAGTCAACCAAGCCGTCTCGATGCAGAATACACATCCATATTGGCCTACCAATGGACCCCTTATCAAGGAGTTCCTAAAGTTGCTCCTTCAACTCCTTTAACTCTGTCGGTGCCATACGATACGGTGCCCGACACCAAATCAATACCGAAATCAACAACCCTGTCTGGCGACATGCCCGGCAGCAGGAAACACATCCGAAAAATCCCTCACCATCGGAACTAAATCAATGGTAGGAGTCTCTGCATTGCCATCCATCACGAAGGCCAAATATGAAAGAAAACCCTTCCCAGCCATCCGTTGGGTCTTCAAAAATGAAACCACCCTACTGGGAACATAATCCGTCAAACCTCACCACTCAATCTATGGCATTCCCAGCATAGCCAACGTCGTCGTCCTAGCACAACAGCCCAGAATAACATGGAATAGAGACAACCAGTCAATACCCAATATCACACCAAAATCCAACATACTAAGCAATAAGGATCCACTTGGGTCTCCAAACCTCCAATAGTTACCATACAAGACCGATATATGCGGTCCACAACCACGATCTAACCTGTTTATGAGAACTCCCAGTCTTCAAATCCATACAACACGTGAATCACCATATCCGATCCCAACTCCACCGTCTGAATATACAACACACCTCTAATACCCAATCATCCCACGAGAGGTACTCCTATAATTCTTTTGTGCCACCAAGCAAACTCGAATATCAGCAGCCGATCCAACAAGAGAGTGTTGCAATACTAATGAAGTATCATCAACTCAAACACATCGCCCTTTCTAAAATGTATACCCTCATCAAGCCACACCAATCAGTTATCTCATTTATCTAGTCATCTGAAACTATCCATGCTACCTAATAATTTGTGACCTTCCTTTAAAAACTGAACCGTAACCTTACACATGCAAATCACTGTCACGACCCAAAATATCACCTTTCGTGATGGCGCCTATCGTGGTATAGGCAAGCCTCAACTCAATATCTCAACACAGTAGAAATTCTAAATAAAGCAGAAGCAATTAATATTAAATAAAAACTTTTAGAACAGAATATAATACCAAAAGTACTAAACAATCCATCCCCAAAATCCGGTGTCACTGAGTGCATGATCATCTAAATGATAACAACATCCGACTGATAAAACACTATCTGAAATATTGAACAGTACAACATGAA
Source organism: Nicotiana sylvestris (assembly GCF_000393655.2). Classification (NCBI taxonomy): domain Eukaryota; kingdom Viridiplantae; phylum Streptophyta; class Magnoliopsida; order Solanales; family Solanaceae; genus Nicotiana; species Nicotiana sylvestris. Next base: position 157,182,273 of record NC_091065.1, on the reverse strand, counting down.
AGGAAAGGAGGATCAAGGTCAACGAATGATGTGCAGCTACCTCAATAATCTCCTAAGTATGACTACTCAATCAACAACCACCGTGACCAGAAGTGTCAGGATCTGTACACGAGGTACATGGGGTAACGTGAGTACACCAACTCAGTAAGTAACAGAAATAAATAAGGAACTAAGAAGTAGCGATGGGCTATACAATAGAGTTATCTCAATAACTTTCAAATAGGATTAGGCATACTTTCAATTGTAGTAATTTAGGCCCAAACAGTAATTTCATATCAAATTTGACTGAGCAGTTTATAATATCCTTCAATAATTTTCAAAACAGTGATATATGGCAGCTACGATGCAACAATAATGTAGCCAATGCTTTCTCTCAGAATAACAGTCACTTTGTCCTCCCATTTATTCCAACCTCACAATCACTCATTCCTCACAGTCACTCATTCCTCCCATTTACTCCAACCTCACAATCACTCATTCCTCCCAATCGCTCGGCATTCGGCACTCACACTCAACACTCGCACTCAGTAGGTACCTGCACTCACTGGGGGTGTACAAGCTCCAGAGGGGCTCCTACAGCTCAAGCGCTATAACAAGCCACCTCGTGGTATAAATAAATAAGGCCCTCGGTCTCATAACAATCATGAATCAGTAACAACATGTTGTGGTGTGTAGCTTGATCCCACAAATATCCTCACAAAAGTAGGCCCTCGACCTCACTCAGTCATAAACCTGTCCAGTTACTCGGGCTCTCAAAAACCATATAAACAGCCCAAACAGAAGTAATGTCATGTATCAACAATGAACAACAAGAGACTGAGGCATTATAAGCAAGAAAAGCTATGACTAAGTACAAAACAATAATTAGCAGCAAATTCAGCAAGTACACGGCCTCGCAGGTCTCAACAGTGATCACAAAAGGCCTAAAATGGTTTCTAACATGAAGTACAGTCCATTTCCATGAAAACAGAGGGAACATGTATTAAACAATAGGCCAATTGATTCCACAGCCTCACGAGACGGACCAAGTCACAATCCCTATAGTGCACACCCATTTGCCCGTCACCTACCATGTGCGTCACCTCAAAAATAGTCATACAACAAAATGTATGGGGTTTCATACCCTCAGGACCAGATTTATAACTGTTACTTACCTCAATCCGAGGAAAATCCTACTCTGAAATGCCTTTGCCTCTCAAATCGATCTCTGAATGCCTCGAATCTAGCCACAATATTTCGATTCAGTCAATAAAAAATATAGGAATTAATTCAACATGGAATTCTACATTTTCCATTAAAAATCCGAAATTACACTAAAAATTCGCCCGTGGGGCCCACGTATTTTGAACCCCCATCCAACCACGAGTCCAACTATACAAATTTTACCAAAATCCGACAACAATTCAGCCTCCAAATCATTAATCTCATTTTCAAATCCCTAGGCCCAAATTCCTGATTTACACCTCAAAAACACGTAATCTAGCCAGGATATTCAATAATAATTCAATAATATTGACTAACAATGATCACAAGGGACTTACCTCAAGAATTCCCGTGATTTCTCGCTCAAAATTGCAAAAATTCGAGCTTTGAAGTCAAAAAATGACCCAAAACCCGGACTGCTGGAATTAAATCTGTCCAGAAAATTTCGGGACTGTTCACGGGGAATTGTTTATATGGTGTGAAAAATCAGCAGAGGTCCAAAGAGAACATTTAGCAGCCTTTTTATATCTGTTAACCTTCCAAAATCCACCCGAGGCCATCGGGACTTCAATAAAATGCTTCAACTAGTCCTAAAACATGATATGAACTTAGTCGAAACCTCAAATCGCATCAAATAATGCTAAAACCGTGAATCACCCCCCAATTCAAGCCTAATAAAACTAAGAACGTCCAACTTCTATATTCGATGCAAAAACCTATAAATCAAGTTCGATTGACTTCAAATTTTGCACACACGTCATAATGACATAACGAAGCTATGAAAATTTTCAGAACTGGATTCCAACCCTGATATCAAAAAGTCAACCCCCCGGTCAAACTTCTAAACTTAAATTTCTTATTTTCGCCATTTCAAGCCTATTTTAGCTACGGACCTCATAATAAATATCCGGACAAACTCCTAAGCCCAAAATTACCATACGGAGCTATTGGAATCATCAAAAATCCATTCCGGGGTCATTTACATATATTTCACCTTCCGGTCAATTAATTCAACTTAATCTTTCTTCTTGAAGACTATGTGTCGCAATTCATTTCAAAACCTCACCGGACTCGAACCAATTACCCCGACAAGTTATATAACAGCTGTAAAGCAAGGATTTAGCAGTAAATAGGGAAAATGGACTGTAATATTCAAAACGATTGGCCGGGTCATTACATCCTCCCCCTCTTAAACAAACGTTCGTCGTCGAACGGGTTTAGAAAAATACCTGGGGTCTCAAATAGGTATGGATATTTTGTCTGCATCTCTTGTTCAGAATCCCAAGTAGCTTCTCCGACTAGCTGGTTTCTCCACCGCACTTTCACTGAAGCTATGTTCTTTAACCTCAACTTTTGAACTTGCCGATCTAAAATTGCCACTGGCTCTACATCATAAGTCAAATTACCATCCAACTGAACTGTACTGAAATCCAAAACATGGGACGGTTCCCTAATATACTTTCGGAGCATAGATACATGAAACACTGGATGAACACCCGATAGGCTAGGTGGAAAAGCAAGTTCATAGGTCACCTCTCCGATCCTTTTAAGTATTTCAAAAGGTCCATTATACCTAGGACTCAACTTGCCCTTCTTCCCGAATCTCATAACGCCCTTCATAGGTGAAACCTTTAGCAGAACCTTCTCCCCAACCATGTACGACACATCGCGGGCCTTCCTGTCGGCATAACTCTTTTGTCTAGACTGTGTCGTGCGAAGCCGCTCCTGAATCAATTTTGCCTTGTCCAAGGCATCCTGAACCAAGTCAGTACCCCATAGCCTTGCCTCACCTGGCTCAAACCAACCCACTGGAGACCATCACCATCTCCCATATAAAGCCTTATACGGAGCCATCTGAATGCTCGACTGGTAGCTATTATTATAAGCAAACTCCGCTAGCGGTAGGAACTGATCCCAAGAACCCCCAAAATCAATAACACACATGTGTAACATATCCTCCAATATCTGAATAGTGCGCTCGGACTGTCCGTCCATCTGAGGGTGAAATGTTGTACTCAGTTGTACCTGTGTACCTAACTCTCGTTGCATTTCCCTCCAAAACTATGATGTAAACTGTGTGCCCCTATCTGAATAAATGGACATTGGCACCCCATGAAGGCGAACAATCTCGCGGATAAAGATCCCTACTAACCGCTTCGAAGAATATGTAGTGCCAACTGGAATAAAATGTGCGGACATGGTCAACCTATCCACAATCACCCAAATGGCATCAAATTTCTTTGAAGTCCATGGAAGCCCCACTACAAAGTCCATGGTAATACGCTCCCACTTCCACTCCGGAATATCAAGTCTCTGAAGTAATCCGCCAAGTCTCTGATGCTCATACTTTACCTGCTGACAATTTAAACACCGAACTACAAACCCAATTATGTCTTTCTTCATTTTTCTCCACCAATAGTGCTACCTCAAATCCTGATACATCTTTGTGGCACCCGGATGAATAGAATACTGCGAACTGTGGGCTTCTTCAAGAATCCATTCACGTAACCCATCTATATTTGGCATACAAATTCGACCTTGCATCCTTAATACCCCATCATCTGCGACAGTAACATCTTTGGCATTACCGTGCTAAACTGTGTCCTTTAAGACAAGTAAATGTGGGTCAACATACTGGCGCTCTCTAATGCGGTCATATAAAGAAGACCGAGAAACCACACAAGCTAGAACCCGACTGGGCTCCGAAATATCTAATCTCACAAACTGATTGGCCAAGGCTTGAACCTCCAATGCTAATGGCCTCTCTGCTACCGGTAGATATGCTAAACTACCCAAACTCTCTGCCTTTCGACTCAATGCATCGGCCACCACATTGGCCTTCCCTGGATAATACAGAATGGTGATATCATAATCTTTATGTAACTCTAACCACCTCCGCGATCGCAAATTAAGATCCTTCTGTTTGAATAGATGTTGTAGACTCCGATGGTCAGTATAGACCTCACAATGGACACCGTACAAATAATGCCGCCAAATCTTCAAGGCATGAATAATAGCTACCAATTCAAGGTCGTGCACAGGATAATTCTTCTCATGTACCTTCAGTTGTTTGGAGGAGTAGGCAATCACCCTACCGCCTTACATTAACACCGCGCCGAGACCAATACGCGATGCATCACACTACATAGTATAAGAACCGGTACCTGTAGGCAAAACTAATACTGGAGCAGTAGTCAAAGTTGTCTTGAGCTTTTGGAAGCTCTCCTCACACTCCTCGGACCATCTGAACGGAGCACCCTTCTAGGTCAACCTGGTCAATGGTGCAGTAATAGAAGAGAAACCTTGTACAAATCGGTGATAATAATCTACCAAGCCAAGAAAACTCCGAATCTCTGTAGTTGAGGATGGCCTGGGCCAACTCTGAACTGCTTCTATCTTCTTCAGATCCACCTTGATTCCTTCACTGGACATTATGCCTCCCAAGAATGCCACAGAACTAAGCCAGAACTCACACTTAGACAATTTGGCATAAAGTTTCTCCTCCCTCAGCCTATGTAATACAATACTCAAGTGTTGCGCATGCTGCTCCTGGCTACGTGAGTACACCAGGATATCATCAATAAATACCACGACAAATGAATCAAGATACAGCTGGAATACACTATTCATTAAGTGCATAAATGTTGCTGGGGCGTTAGTCAACCCAAAAGACATTACAAGAAATTCATAGTGACTATAACGGGTCTTGAATGACATCTTTAGAATATGGAAATCCCAAATTTTCAACTGGTGATAGCCAGACCGCAAATCAATTTTTGAAAATACCTTGGCACCCTATAGCTGATCAAATAGGTCATCAATATGAGGCAATGGGTACTTGTTCTTCATTGTAACCTTGTTCAATTGTTGATAAACAATACACATGCGCATGGATCCATCTTTCTTCTTCACAAACAAGACTAGAGCACCCCACGGTGATACACTAGACCGAATGAAGCCTTTGATAAGCAGCTCTTGCAATTGCTCCTTTAATTCTTTCAATTCTGCTAGGGACATCCGATATGGTGGAATAGAAATGGGCTGAGTGCCCAGTACCAAATCAATACCGAAATCAATATCTCTGTCTGGTGGCATACCCGGCAAATCTATAGGAAACACATCTGGAAGTCTTGCACTATCGGTACAGAATCAATAGTAGGAGTGTCTACATCAACATCTCTTACTCAAATATAATAGATACCCCTTCCCAACCATTCGATGGACCTTTAAGTAAGAAATTACTCTACTGGGAACATATTCTAGAGAACCTTTCCACTCGACCTTGGGAAATCCTGGCATATCCAGTTTCACAGTTTTTGCGTGACAGTCCAGGATAGCATGACATGGAGACAACCAATCCATACCCAAAATCACATCGAAATCAACCATACTGAGCAATAGGAGATTGACTTTGGTCTCCAGTTCCCCAACAGTTACCACACATGACCGATACATATGGTCCATAATAATAGTATCGCCCACCGGTGTAGATACACGAACAGATAAAGTTAAGGACTCACGGGCATATCCAGATAACGAGCAAAATATGATGAAACATATGAGTATATGGAACCAGGGTCAAATAATATAGAAGCTTCCATGTGGCATACTGAGACAATACCTGTGATCACTGCATCTAAAACAATGGCATCTAGTCTGGCAAGAAGGGCATAGAATCGGGCATGACCGTCATCTTATCGGCCTCCCCCTCTAGAGCGACCTCTAGCTGACTGGGCTCCACCCCGAGCTTGCTGGGCGGGTGGTGAAGCAACTGGTGCTGGAGTCATAGTCTGACTCCTCTACTACACTGGACCTCCCTGGTGTTGAGGACACTTCCTCCACATATATTCAAACTCTCCGCACTCAAAGAAACTCCCCGATATTGGTTGTAGGGACTGAGGAGAACTCGAGCACTAGAATAACTAGTAGAAGAAACTGCCATAGATGAGCCCTGAACCGATGGAGCACGTGACAGACTCTAAGCTGAAAGAGCACTGAGAGACGAGTGACCCTACTGAGAAGTATGAAAACCATGGCTAGATGATGCACCACGATGAGCTAGATGAGCCTTCTGAGCATGTCTAAAATGGCGACCCCTGCTGTGGTGAGACTTACCTCCAGAAGGAACACCACCAAAACTATTGGATCTATAAGGCCTCTTGGCCTCCCTCTCTACTCGCTCCTGGCGACGGACCGACTCTATATCCCAATAAATGTCAACAACCTCCTCAAAAGAAGCGCCAGTCACCCTCTCTCTAGTCATAAGAATTCGCAGATGATATGCGAGGCCATCAACGAACCTCCTAATCCTCTCTCTATCTATGGGAACCAACCAAACAGCATGACAGGCTAACTCAGAAAATCTCATCTCATATTGTGTCATAGTCATATTATCCTAACGCAACTACTCGAATTGTTTGTGCAACTCCTCTCTGTGGGTCTGCCGTACATAATTCTCCAGGAAGATAATGGAGAACTGCTGCCATATAAGGGGCACTGCACCAACCGGCCTACGCCTCTCATAAGCCTCCCACCAACTGAAGGCAGCTCCAGAGAACTGGAAAGTAGTGAACGAGACCCCACTGGTCTCCAAAATACCTATTGTACGAATAATCCTCTGACACCTCGCCCTCTGCACCGCTAAAAGTTGGAGGCTGAAGTCTACCAAACCTCTCCAATCTACGCTGCTCGTCATCAGGCATGGCCGGAACCATAGAGTCCTGAACAGCTGGAACTAGTTGGGCTTGTGGTACCCCCGGTGTCTGCAGTCCCTGCACCACCTGATCTGGAGTACGGGAAATAGGGGTATGAGTACCTCCCCCGGCCTGAGAAATGGCAGGTGCGGCCTAAGCCGAAACCAGCTGGGAAAACCAGTGCAAACATTCAGTATCTGGGCCAAAGTCTTCTGAAGGCCTGGAATCACAATAGGCACAGCTGGTGCCTGAGCTGGCTCTGTCGGATAGCCATATCTGGAATCTGCTCCTGAGCTGGAGAAACTGGTAGTACTACAGGTGCTACTCCAACTGCTGAACGAGCCACACCTCGACCTCTACCACGGCCCTAGCCTCTCGTGACACCGACTGGTGGTACTGGTGGCTGGCCGTCTGATCCGGAAGTACGTGTCCTCACCATCTATGAGAGAATGGAATAATAATAAAAAAATAGTTTCCGGAATCAACAAGTTCGCATGATAGAATACAAAAAAGTGAAATGTTCCTAAGGGTTCTGTAGCCTCTCGAAGATAAGTATAGACGTCTCTGTACCGATCCGCAAGACTCTACTAAACTTTCTCATGACTCGTGAGACCTATGTAACCTAGGCTCTGATACCAACTTGTCAGGACCCAAAATCTCACATGTTGTGATGGCGCCTATCGTAGTATTAGGCAAGCCTCAACTCAATATCTCAACACAGTAGAAATTTTAAATAAAGGTGGAAGTAGTTAATATTAAATAAAACCTTTTAAAATAGAATATAATTCCAAAAGTACTAAACAATCCATCCCCAAAACCCGGTGTCACTGAGTGCATGAGCATCTAATCGATAACAACATCTGACTGATAAAACACTATCTAAAATATAGAACAGTACAACATGAAAGGAAAGGAGAGTCAAGGTAACCGAACGATGTGCAGCTACCTCAATAGTCTCCTGAGTCTGACTCCTCGATCAACAACCACCGTGACCAGAAGTTCCTGTATCTGTACACGAGGTACAAGGGGTAACGTGAGTACACCAACTCAGTAAGTAACATAAATAAATAAATAAGGAACTGAGAAGTAGTGACGGGCTATATAATAAAGTTATCTCAATAACTTTCGAATAGGATTAGGCATATTTTCAATTGTAGTAATTTAGGCCCAAATAGTAATTTCATATCAAATTTGACTGAGTAGTATATAATATCTTTCAATAATTTTCAAAACAGTGATATATGGCAGCTACGATGCAACAATAATGTAGCCAATGCTTTCTCTCAGAATAACAGTCACTCTGTCCTCCCATTCACTCCAACCTCACAATCACTCATTCCTCACAGTCACTCATTCCTCCCAATCGCTCGGCACTCGCACTCAGTAGGTACCTATGCTCACTGGGGTACACAGACTCCGGAGGGGCTCCTACAGCCCAAGCTCTATAACAAGACACCTCATGGCATAAATAAATCAGGCTCTCGGCCTCATAACAATCATGAATCAGTAACAACATGCTACGGCGTACAGCCCGATCCCATAAATATCCTTACAAATGCAGGCCCTTGGCCTCACTCAGTCATAAACCTCTCCAGTTACTTGGGCTCTCAAAAATCATATAAATAGCCCAAACATAAGTAATGTCATGTATCAACAATGAACAGCAAGAGACTGAGGCATAATAAGCAAGAAAAGCTATGACTGAGTACAAAACAGCAATTAGCAGCTAACTCAGCAAGTACATAGCCTCGCAGGTCTCAACAGTGATCATGTAAGGCCTAAACATGGTTTCTAACGTGAAGTACAGTCCATTTCCATGAAAACAGAGGGAACATGTATTAAACAATAGGCCAATTGATTCCACATTCTCACGGGACCGACCAAGTCACAATCCCTACGGTGCACGCCCACACGCCTGTCACCTAGCATGTGTGTCACCTCAAAAATAGTCATACGACAAAATGTCCGGGGTTTCATACCTTTAGGACCAGATTTATAACCGTTACTTACCTCAATCCGAGCAAAATCCTACTCTGAAATGCCTTTGCCTCTCAAATTGACCTCCGAATGCCTCGAATCTAGCACAATAATTCGATTCAGTCAATCAAAAATATAGGAATTAATTCCACATGGAATTCTACATTTTCCATTAAAAATCCGAAATTGCACTAAAAATTTGCCTGCGGAGCCCACATCTCGAAACCCGACAAAAAACCACGAAATATGAACCCCTCATCCAACCACGCGTCCAACCATACAAATTTTACCAAAATCCGACAACAATTCGGCCTCCAAATCATTAAATCTCATTTTCAAATCCCTAGGCCAAAATTCCCGATTTACACCTCAAAAAGATGTAATCTAGCCGGGATATTCAATAATAATTCAATAATATTGACTAACGATGATCACAAGGACATATATCAAGAATTCCCGTGATTTCTCGCTCAAAATTGCCAAAATTCGAGTTTTGAAGTCAAAAAAATGACCCAAAACCCGGACTGTTGGAATTAAATCTTTCCAAAAAATTTCGGGACTATTCACGGGGTATTGTTTATGTGATGTAAAAAAATCAGTAGTTGTCCAAAGAGAACATTCAGTAGCCTTTTTATATTTGTTAACTTTCCGAAATCCACCCGAGGCCCTCGGGACTTCAACAAAATGCTTCAACCAGTCCTAAAACATGATATGAACTTAGTCGAAACCTCAAATCGCATCAAATAATGCTAAAACCGTGAATCACACCCCAATTCAAGCCTAATGAAACTAAGAACATCCAACTTCTATATTCGATGCAAAAACCTATCAAATTAAGTCCGATTAACTTCAAATTTTGCACATAAGTCATAAATGACATAATGAAGCTATGAAAATTTTCAGATTTGGATTCCGACCCCGATATCAAAAAGTCAACCCCCCGGTCAAACTTCCAAACTTAAATTTCTTATTTTCGCCATTTCAAGCCTATTTTAGCTACAGACCTCGTAATAAATATCTGGACACACTCCTAAGCCCAAAATCACCATACAGAGCTATTGGAATCATCAAAAATCCATTCCGGGGTCATTTACACATATTTCACCTTCCGGTCAATTTATTCAACTTAAGCTTTCTTCTTGAAGACTAAGTGTCTCAATTCATTTCAAAACCTCATCGGACCCGAACCAATTACCCCGACAAGTTATATAACAACTGTAAAGCATGAATTTAGTAGTAAATGGGGGAAAATGGACTGTAATATTCCAAACGACCGGCCGGGTCGTTACAACCTCCCCCTCTTAAAAACCACAATCCTTGATCCAGATTCGCCACACGAGACCCAAGTATAAAGACACACTGTCCTACTTTCCATAAGCCGCTGATTACTCTTTCAAATATCCCCAAAAGCACCACATTCGCACTACTTTCCTTGAAGAGACTTCCTTCGGATCTAAAGCCATTACCTTCACCTTCTGTATAAAGATGTGTGGAATCTATAATGATATAGAAATACCACGAGTATTGACACCCTCCAATATAAACCTCAGTTTCTAGCCAAATATACAACATGAAAATCTCCAATTATTACATGTAAAATTTTGAACCCATTAGGTCCATTCTCGAGAGTCATCCACACTACTCAAACAACAATTAGACCGATCAATCGAACCGGACGACCTGTGCTTCATTAGCACTCTGACACCGCAGAATGTAACCTCATCTTAATGTATCCAAGCAACTTCCTGTTCTATGCACTGTACATCCTTTAACAATAACAACTCAAGTCATTTTGCGATTCTCTTACACAACCATAAAGCATAACATAACCTTTATTGAAATTTCCTTTACTCGAGCCATCCTCGGTTTCAACCTTCGTAAGCCATAACTGATTCACTAGTAGGCCTCAAACTGGAACCAACATAGCACATAATCGTACAATCAACTAATCAATAGCAGACTCCCCCACTTTGCTCAAAGCCATTGATCAAAACACACAATTACTCAGAATGCACATACTCTATTACTGCCATAATACATAGTGATATTAAACTCAATCCTTCATAAGCTCGTGCAACACAGACCATCTAGTACTTCAAATCATCTGCAAATCTCGCAGTCACCCCCGTAACAGTCAAGTTGTCAGGGCCCTACACCCAGACCCGGTCGTGATGGCGCCTCTCGTAAAAACAAGGAAAGCCGACACAACACCCAATTCATTTTAAACAATTATAATAACACAATTTAAGTCATTAATATGCTAATAATCCCAAAATAAAAGTGAACTAGTACAATTTGCGGAAACCAACACAGCCCGACATCAGGGTATCACCAGCCATGAGCATCTAAACATGTGTTTAAGTGTCTGAAAGAGTTTATACAGTCTATTACAAAACTAGAAAATAGAAAGTAAGATAGGAGGGAGAAACACTGGGCTGCGAACGCCAAACAGCTACCTAGTGGACTCCGAATAGCCTGTTGGGAGCAATCAACCCTCACTGGCGGGACTCGAAGCTCCTGAATCTGCACACAGGGTGCAGGGAGTAAAGTGAGTACTCTAACTCAGTGAGTAATAAAAATAAATGAAGATTGAGCGATAAGAAAACACGTAAAACACAGCAAAATGCTACAAAAAGGCAGTGTAAAACTAATACAATGCAATAAAACAATGAAATCTTATAAAAACACTTTAGTTCAGTATAAGCTTCCTTAAAACACTTTTTTAACAGTGAAACAAGTAAATGAAAAGCAGCAAGAAAAGATAAACACATAAAATCAGTCCCTCAGACACAATATCAACAAAATTAGCCCCTGGGGCAATAACATGGAACAACACCAGCCCCTCGGGCTATATTACATATCACACTAGGTACCCACGCTCACTAGGGGTGTACAGACTCCGGGAGGGTCCCCTTACGGCTCAAGCGCAATATCAAGTTATCTCATGGCAAAATCAAATAGGCTCTCGGCCTCATATCAAGCCATTTTGTGGCGTACAACTCAGGCCCTCGATCTCATAATCATAATCTGTGCAACACTGCTGCGGCGTGCAGCCCGATCACATAATAATCCTCACAACACAGGCCATCGGCCCTACTCAGTCAGAAATCTCTAAAAGCCTCTCGGGCACAATAAAATATGATGTTCAGCCCAAAAAATCATTTAAAGTGTTAAAATAGAGTAAACATGACTGAGTTATGAAAATAGTATAATATAGCATGACTGAGTTATGAAATCAAACAGTGAGGAAATAGCAGTAAAAATTCCCTAAGGGTTCAAATAGTTAGCACGAGGCCCAATTATGGCATTCAGCCCAAAACATGATGATAGCAAATGGTTTTTAATCAAATACGCAGTAAAACAGTCATACGGGATGGACTAAGTCACAATCCCCAATGGTGCACGACCCCACGCTCGTCATCTAGAGTGTGTGTCACCTCAATATAGCACAACGATGTGAAATCTGGGGTTTCATACCCTCAGGACAAAATTTACAATCATTACTCACCTCTATCCGGTCCAAACTCTAGCCCGTGATGCCCTTTCCTCTTGAATCGGCCTCCGGATGCTCCAAATCTAACAAAAATCCGTGCAAAACCATCAAAATATGCTAAGGGAACAAAGCCCACTCGAAAGAAATCAAATTATAACACATATCCCGAAATTAGCCAAACCCGACCCCCAAGCCCACGTCTCGGAATCTAATAAAAATTATATCAATAGACTCTTTATCACTCTCCGAGTTCATTCATATCAAAAGCACCAAAATCCAACCACAAATGACCCCTCAAATCCCAAATTCTAGGTCTCCAATTACAAGCCCTAGTTCTTCAATATTTAGGCTTAAGTTCTACAAATTCCATGATTAATTAGGTAGAAATCGCATTAGGATTGAGTATTAAGTCCACAAATCTTACCTCCAAGTGTTCCCCCTTGATTCCCTCTTCAATCCCCTTCAAAAAGCTTCAAAATCGCCCAAATATGGAGGAACTTAGACCCAAAATCGCGGAAATGAGTCTTTTAAACATTCTGCCCAGCACTTTAAAAATCATTCATCGCGAAAGCGGACAACGCCTAACGTTCGCGAAGCACAAATTTAGTTGACCAATTTTTCCTTCTTCGCGAACGCGTCTCCACTCTCGTGAATGCGAAGGCTTAGCTTCCTTACTTACTCACCGCGAACGCGACTCCCCATCTGCGAATGCGAAGAACAAACAAACCTAGACTCAGCTGCTCCCTTACCTCTACGCAAACGCGGCAAGAACCTCGCAAACGCGATGACACGAGCCTCAACCGTTCGCGAATGTGGGATCACCTCCGCCAACGTGAAGGCTAATTTCCCAGCCTCACATCTCAACCCTTCGCGAACACGAGGGTCCACTCACGAACGCGAAGGCCAACGGTCTGCAACACTAATAGCAAATTTTTTTGAAATCTTTCCAACTTGAAATGGTCCGTTTAACCATCCGAAACTCACCCGAGGCCCTCGGGACATCAAACAAACATTCCAACCTATCCCATAACATCATTCAAACTTGTTTCAGCCTTTGAAACGCTCAAAACAACATCGAAACACCAAATTTGCTTCAGATTCAATCCTAAGAATTCTAAAAACTTCCAAATTTTGCTTTCGATCAAAAAGTCTATCAAACAACGTCCGAATGGCATGAAATTTTGCACACACATCCCAAATGAAACAACGGACCTACTGCAACTCCTATAATTCCATTCCGGCCCCCATATCAAAATCTCACCTATCAACCGGAAAACGCCAAAATTCCAATTTCGCCAATTCAAGCCTAAATCTACTCTGGACTTCCAAAACACATTCTGATCACACTCCTAAGTCCCAAATCACCTCCCAAATATGGCTTCGACCAACGGAACTCACATCCGAGCCCTTTAACACACTAAGTCAACATCCGGTTGACTGTTCCAACTTAAGCTTCCTCAAAAGAAACTAAGTGTCTCAAACCTTACCAAAACCTCTCCGAACCCGAGCTAACCAACCTGATAATACAAAATACAGTTGAACAAGGCAATAAGAAGCATAAATGGGGGAAACAGAGGGGTAACTCATGAAACGACCGGCCGGGTCGTTACACAAGCCCACTCTCTGAAGCGACCCAAATTCCAACTACAACACATATATTTCACTGAAAGAGATCTTCCAAAAAACAACATAAGGATCACACAAACTTCAGAATACTCCGTAGGAGATAATCTACCTGCTTCGCCTCAAACTAACATCTCTTTATACCCTTCCAACGTCATAAACATTATGCAGTTACTTAATCTTCCTATGTCTGAACTCATATCATAACGTGAAATCTACTTCACTTCCCAACTAGGCAACACAAAAAGATCCTTGAACACAACCACATCCGGGGGCTATACATCAAATCACGATGGAAATCAAGCACCAGATAGTACTTGCTACCCCAAAGCAGACCATTCTCGTCTCATTCAATTCATATGAACACATCTCGCAGTCACATCACACTCATCACGTAACTAATCCAGTCATCACTTCTCTTAATAGGGACACCATCGAACATATAAATCCAGAAACACGCGCTCACGCGATCAACAACTCAGGGCTTAAGATACAGGCAAGGCCCGGCCTCAAGTCCTCCAGACTAGCCCAACATGAACACACAAAAATCACATCTCGCCCCTCGATCAGGGAATCACAAGCCATCGATGCACAGTTAATACCGAGCGCTCATTCGCGCATACGAACGCGTGGAAGGAATACAAAGAGTTACATTTCAAGCTGAATCAAGGACGCGTGATAAGAATTCAAGAATGTGAAGTTTTTCCTAAAGGTTTTGCAGCCTCTCAAGGATAAGTACAGACGTCTCCGTACCGATCCGCGAGACTCTACTAAACCTGCTCATGACTCGTGATACCTACGTAACCTAGGCTCTGATACCAACTTTTCACGACCCTAAAACTGATCCGGTCGTGATGGCACATATCGTGAAACTAGGCCAGCCAACACAACACCCAAATTAACCATTTAATCAATAAAAGTCATTTTTTAAGCCTTTAATTAATCACATATCTCATAATGTAAGTCTAAATGAACACTATGGAATAAATACACAAGCTCGACATTAGGTGTCACAAGTCACGAGCATCTACTAAGGTCTGAAAATATACTAGAACAATCTAAGGAATACAAGAGGGAGAAGAGCAGGGCTGCGAATGTCGGGCAGCTACCTTGCTAACTCCAATGACTCTGCCACTAAGCAATTAACACCCGCTACCGGGTTCAGAAATACCTAAATCTGCACACTAGGTGCAGGGAGCAATGTGAGTACGCCAACTCAGTAAGTAATAAAAGTAAATAAAAGCTGAGGAGTAAGAAAACACGTAAACCACATCAAGACGCTACAACAAATGCAGGACATTTCCAACACAATACAGAAATCATTTACTTCGTAAATCATGCTCAGTTTCGATAAAACCTTTTAAAACAACTTTCAATAGTTTCAAACGAGTGATAAAATAGTGAGTAATAATGATAGAAATATAAACAGCCCCTCTTGCAAAACATGTACCATAAACCGCCTCTCGGGCATAATATCAACAGAACCAGCCCCTCGGGCTACCTCACAATCACTCGTAATCAGCCCCTTGGGCACAACATGAATCAAGAACCACTCCTCGGGAAAAACATAGATCAAGAACAGCCCCTCGGGCTACATCATATTACTTACACTGGGTACCCGCGCTCACGGGGGGTGTACAGACTCCTGGAGGGGCTCCTACAGCCCAAGCGCAATAGCAAGCCATCTTATGGCATAATCAAATAGGCCCTCGGCCTCAGAACAAGTCACCTCGTGGCGTAACAAATCAGGCCCTCGGCCTCATAATCATGAATCTGTACAACACTGCTGCGACACACAGCCCGATCCCATAGTATCCTCACAACACAGGCCCTCAGCCTCACTCAGTTAGAAATCTCTCAAGCCACTCAGGCAACAGTAAAACACGATGCTCATCCCAAAATATCATTTAAAATATCAAAAACAGAATAAATATGGCTGAGTTATGAAAACAGTAGAATACATCATGAGTGAGTACAAATATAAAGTCAAAATAGTGAGGAATAGTAGTAAAAATTCTCTAAGGGTCCAAAACAGTTGGCACGAAGCCCAAATATGGCATTCAACCCAAAACATGATAATACTTTCCAAAACACAATGATATCAAACAGTTTTTCACTCAAATACGCGACTTAACAGTAGTACGGGACAGATTAAGTCACAATCCCCAATGGTGCACGACCCCACGCTCGTCATCTAGCGTGTGCGTCACCTCAAATTAGCACAACAATGTGAAATCCGAGGTTTCATACCCTCGGGACAAACATTTACAATCATTACTTACCTCAATCCAGTCCAAACTCTAGCCCGCGATGCCTTTGCCTCTCGACTCGGTCTCCGAACGCTCCAAATCTAACCAAAAATAGGTTCATACGATCAAAATATGCTAACGGAACAAAGCCCACTCGAAAATCACCAATTCATACCAAGAATCCCGAAATTGGCCAAACCCGACCCCCTGGTCCACATTTCGATATTCGATAAAAACCACAAAACTAGAATCCTTATTCCCTCACGAGTCTACCCATAATAAATTCATCAAAATCCGACCTCAATTGCCCATTCAAATCACCAAAAGAATTCTCAGACTTTTCTTCCATTTTTCCCCAATTTCCACTCTAATTTCTCAAATTAAATGATGAAATTCAAGATTAAATGATGGATTTAAACCAAATATGAGTGAAGAATACTTACCCCAATTGCTCTACTGAAAATCTCCTCAAATTTCACATTCTCCCGAGCTCTCTAATGTTTTTTGTGATATTCGACTCAAACCCTCGATTTTTTTAAATATAATCTGACTGCCCAGATATTTTCTTCATCGTGAACGCAGCAGCACCCTCGCGTTCGCGAAGCACCAATCTTCTCTGACCAAAATTCTCTCTTTTGCGAATGCGAGGGTCCGCCCGTGAATACGAAGACCATACAGCTCGACCCTACGCGAACGCGATACCCTGATCACGAACGCGTAGCATGATCTCCCGAACCTTCGCGAACGCGGGACCTGCATTGCGAACGCGAAGAACAAACCTGAAGCCTCACTCAACAACCCTTCGCGAACGCGAGGGCCTATCGCGAACGCGAAGAAGGGTTTTCTGCAACAAAAACACCAGCAAATTCTGCCAGCTTTCAAAACCAATAATTGATCCGTTAACCACCCAAAACTCACCCGAGGCCCTCGGGACCTCAACCAAACATGCCAACACATCCCATAACCTCATTCAAACTTGTTCCAACCTTCGAAATGCTCAAAACAATATCAAAACATCAAATCACCCTCGGATTCAAGCCTAAGAATTCCAAAACTTCCAAATTTCGCTTTCGATCAAAAAGTATCAAACCTCGTCCGAATGACCTAAAATCTTACACACACGTCACAAATGACACAACGGACCTACTCCAATTTCCGGATTTCCATTCCGACCTCGATATCAAAATTTCCACTACCAACCGAAAAATGTCAAATTTTCAATTTCGCCAATTCAAGTCTAAACCTTTCATGGACCTTCAAAATACTTTTCGATCACGCTCCTAAGTTCCAAATCACCTAACGGAGCTAACCAAATATTTAAAATTCCTATCCGAGATCATATACTAACAAGTCAAAACTTGATCAAACTTTTCAAATATTAAGCTTCAAACTGAGAACTGTCTTACCAAATTCATTCTAATTACCGTGAAAACCAAAACCGACGATTTACATAAGTCATAATACATCACGCGGGACTAATCATATTCGAGAACTTGCGAGCGAAGTGCAAAAGCTGAAAATGATCGGTCTGTTCATTACAATGATAATTCATATATTTAAAATGTGTTGGAAGTGAGTTTGAGATTTATATAGAAGTAAAAGACGAAAAGAAAATTGAAGGTCAAAAGTTGGTTGGGTTACAGGTGGGTCATGCTGTAGCGTAAAGCCAAAGGGTGTCATGCTATGGCGTTACTTCACACAAAGGTTTTTTTTAACTGCATGACTAATGCACAAAGGTTGCGTGGCTGCCCAACCAGGCTACACGTTATCCTCGCTAAAGCTTGGACCAGTGTCTGCCTTTCGAAAAATCATTAGAAATTTCTTTAGAAGATACCAAACCGTATAACTTGATTTTTCAGACGTTGTAACATCAAGATGTATTATTTTAGATCTCTATGTCAAATCATTGATACCCCTTTGGCTTTATAAGCTTCTAGTGTTGAAATCTAATACACCTAGTGTTTGGCATAATTATGTATAGCATATTTTAGTAAACATCTAGGTTACATTGTAAATCATTGTAGCCAATTGACTATACAGAAATACCTAATTTTACCCAGTTTAAAAAAGGAAATTTTACTTTCTATAGCAAATCATTACACTCTATTTATTATAAACTAAAATCATTTTAAAATATTATTATCTATAGCTATCTTTTATATTTTATAGCAAAATAAGTATCTATTATATACAGTACCATATAGGCGTGAAATATGCTATTTATGTTTTTTCTCTTTTTGTTTAAGTTAACACACGTTCTCTCTCAAATCACAGCAAGATTTTTCTTCTTTCTCTCTCCATGATCTCTCTCTCACACAACAAGATTGTAGTATCCTAAATATTTTTGCTCCAAAAATTCATTGTAATTGCTAAAGCTTTTGGACGGTTCACGCCAAATTACTCTGCCATTCTTCTTTTTCTCTTCACCCTTTTTTAAAAATTTTGTTTACTATTTTTAGGTTTTGGGGAAGAAACTTCAAATTTCGTCTTCAATGGATGATTCAACAACTCCGAAGAGGGTTACACGAGATATACCCACTAAAGCACTCAATTTTGACCGTCGGTGTCAGAATTGTCGGCGTCATCATCCACTGTTGGTTCATCCTCTTAAGCGAACAGATCTGGCCATGGCTACAGCGGAAAAGATTTGAGGGTCGGGTTTTTGTTCGTTTTCATTTTTAGTTTTAATACATTGTATACAGTATTTTGCTTGGCCGAAAAAAGCCATCTCCGGTGAACTGTTTTCTCTTTTTTAGTCACATATAATGATAATAATACATTGTATTTTGTACAAATACACTCCAATATATTATGTGTTGTATAAATATATTATTTTTTCGCATGTATTTATGTATTTTGAAAGTTTGTATTTCTTTAATACAGCCGAATATCACTGTATTTGTGATTTTTTTTGTTTGAATACAGTCGAATTGAATACATGAATTGAATACAATGTGTAATAGTAAATAATGAATATCTGCGAATTGAATATAATGTATACATTTGAATTGGATAGAATGGTATACACCTTATTTCTTGATTACGTCACTGTACTTATAAATGCAGTCGCGCGAATACATAGAATACAACACAGTAGCAGCGAAATTTATGTAAAATTGATTTTGTTGAGTTAAATTAGGAGTGATACACGCTAATTGATCCTCTTTCTGTTATTAAACAGCTAGACTCACCTATTTTTTAGGCAAATTCCGCTATTATATTCATGAATACAATAGCGCGAATACATCGAATATAGTTGCACAGCTGGACTTTCCAAATTTTTAGGCGAATTCTGTAGCACGAATACAATCGTGTAACAATTAAATAATAGTTTAGGAAGTTAATAGCCACTAAAAATGGTGGTTTATGAAAATTCCTCTTTTAAAAATAGTTTATTGCCGACCTGCCCACAGATTGCGATGCCTGTATCATTCTCATCTTTTGAGGAAAAAAAGAAATAGTTTCACTACAAAACTATTGTTTATATTTCTTGACATGCTGACATAATTTTTAATTGTATCAATATTATTTAATTTAAAAGTATCTTTGTGTACAATTCCTAATTTTGATCAATGATGGCATCGTTGATTTGTAGGATATAATTCTTGAAGTATTGTTGACACGGGTTTAACGTCTATTTCTACTTTTGTGAGAGGAAACGGTGAGAGGTGAGAGGAAACGGTGAGAGGTGAGAGGAGAAGACAATTGAAAGAGGGAAAAAGAAGGTCTTTTTATCCAAACGAGTGAACTTTTTTCTTCTTCCACCTATTTTTCATTTAATTTATTTAAGTTTCAAATTAATTAGTAAGTAATAACTTTAATCATCACCAAGCTCAATAAAAGTTCTTCAAATTTTTCTTGTATAATAACATTAAGAATGCAATAAGTTTCATTTCCAAGTTTTCAATTTTTTATGTCAAGGTCTTAAGTTTTTAGTAGAATGCCTAATATTTCAGGAATTTTAATATCTATAGATAAATATTTTGACAACAAAATCCAAGATGTTGTATTGTAAACACATAGCTAATATCTCGTTAACATGAAATGACCCCACCAATATAAATAAATATTGCTAACAGTTTTCACACTATCAAAAATTACTACTCAAAATCATCCTTCAATGAAAACATTGACATCATCTTCAAACCCAAATAGGTCATGGAAGAAAAAAGTTTTTTCAAGTGAATGACTGTTTTAGCATTTGATCGTTTTGGTTGATAAGGCTACCGAATGTCATTTGGGCCAAGAGTTGCACTGTCTAGTCAATTTTTTCTGATTTTGTCTCTCTTTACGGGCTTTCGAAATGGTGCTGCAGCAATGACTATAATGTAGTTAGGAGCGTAATTCCTCTGTGTCTGAGGTGATATGATGACATCAGCCGACTCTTTCAGTGAAATGTGCGTGTTGTGAGTGGTGTATAAAATTTGGCACCACTCTGGAAAAGTATCACATGGTTTGGTACTTCGATTGCTCGTTATTGTAGTATTATTCTTTTTTATATTTTTTACTTTGTCATTCATTTATTTGATCACTTCTGTCGCGCCCTATTTCCTCGCGAAAGCGGATTTTGACGTGTGACAACTCTTTTAAAAGGAGGTACTAAAAGAAAAGAGTGGTCACCTAACGACTTGGGGTGCATTAGGGCATCTATTTGTAAATAACTCTGCTTTAACTAGTCTGTGTCACCAAATTAAAGAACGGGTAAGGGCTCAAATTACTTCAAAGAGAAGTTGTTAGGCACTCTTCGAGGTCCACAACTGTGTGTCCCGGCCGAACTTTAAATTATGTGGATTATGTAATTAGGCTAGGTGAACAAATAAACAAAGAAAAATATAAAAATCGAAGGGTCTTATCATAGCATATTAGGAATTGGTACAAATGATTACAAGGATACAAACACATTGGTCTATGTTAAATAACTAAGTGTAGATAGCACATATATAAAAGAAAAGGGGGGTCCTAAGTTTTTTTAGCCTAAAGGATCACCCCGTGCAACATAAATAATATTTCGCAACTTTCTTCAGATAAGAGTAGCTCATATTATTCAGCGGGCACAGACTATCATCTCCTGCTACCCGATTACTACGTTGAAGTTGTTTACCTAAAAACGTTCTATCAATTTTAAGTCATACCCTATGTGTGCGCTACCCGTCCCATGTCTATGGTCCAAGAGTCTTTGGACCTCTATTTGGGTAGTTCTAGATTAAACTTAGGTTGCTCAAAAATGACAAAACTAAGCGACATTCAAAATAGATAGGACATTATGTAAAGAAAACTAAAGGCCCAAGTTAGCCTTCATACATAACAACAAATGCACGCGGGCAGTTCAGGTAGGGCATAATTTCAAAGACAAAATTTAAAGTCCTATAAGTATGTTTTCTAGGTGATTTTAGATTCCAGCATTGAATAAGCAGTGTATAGGCAAATTGAATATTGCAAGTCCTATAGACATGATACCTAATCATTTTGCGTAAAAGTTAGTGAAAATGATCATAGTTCTGAATTACTAATGTTTGTTGTATAGGCATGCATATTAGACAAGAGACAGTGCAATGAAAGTAATGAGAATAGTCGATTAAAGTATTAGAATTTTATAGCCATAATATCTAGAGTAGCAGCATTCAAAAATAATTAAAACAATTCATAAATTGATTATTTGAAGTCCTATAAACATGGTATCTATATTAGTGAGGCATGTTCTATTACATTCTATAGGCATATTGTCTAAGTGTGCATAGTAGTAAGTATAGCAAATAATTGAAAGAACATGTTTTGACAAGTGAGGTGTGTGAGTGTCACTCCTGTAGACATGCTTTTTACACATGAAACTAAAAGCATGTAAAGCAAATAGCAGATAGACCACATAGTTCCTATACGCAAGCTTTCTACCCACTCATGTGAAAATTAGAGTACCCTATCCCCCTTTTACTAATTTCCCCATCTGTTTTGTTTGTAAACTATTAATGGCCCAAAATAATGAACACAAGTGCCTATATTACATACTGCAAGACTACAACACTAACAAACAGAGCAGGACCAAAAGAAAAATAACCCAGTAACACCTGGGCCTTCACCAGGCTCACTTTTCACATGAACGGTAGACTCAGATCCAAGCACACCTCAAACGTGAGAGTGTATCAATTGCATAACCCGGGGCCACGCATGAACTCGTACCGGGCTTAGAGGGAGGAACCATACATGGCAATCAATTGACAACTCTAAAGTCTATTAAAAGTGATACCTCATAGGGGCACGATTACATAAACATATCATCACTTTTTAGAAGCTAAGGGAACAAGATTGGTCAAACGAGAGGGCTTGAACATGCCAACTAGGTGGACAAATTTAACATAGTAAGTTTGACATAGAAAACTAACACCTTATTGAGCAATCATTCAAAAAAGAAAAAGATGTAGCATGCTGAACACAGTCACAAATTAAGAGGGCTTAAAAAATAGGTCCATTGAGTTAACAAAGTAAACACACAAAGATGCTACGTTTTCGAAAATCAAGTCTAACACAAGATACTAGCCAGAATTAGTTAGAAAAGACTTTAGACAAGTGAGCCTTATTCAAAATAATTATAGTCAGAAGGATAACAATTTCACATGAAGATTTCTAATATGGGAGCCTAACATGATCACAAGCAGTACATCAACAACCTAGTAGCATGGTCTATAAAAGACCACAACACTGCCAAAACTCATGAGAATATATATCACTTAACAGGAATAGGATAGGCGAGCATAACCACTCATACCAATTACCTAGACATGAGAGAAGCTAACATAGAAATTTTTCCTAGAAGCAATTCTAAAGACATAAGATTAACAAATAAAACATATATTAGAACTTAAATGGCATAGAAACATGTCTTAGCTAATCAATACAGCCTCAGAAATTTATCATTTTTGTAAAGAATAACACAACAAGGTCTAAAACACAGACATAAAGATACAGGACAAGGTAGGGAACACACATTAGTTTAGTAGCACTTAAGAAGACTGGAATCCATTCTCATAATGAAAGCATATTACATGTGCTGAAGCCTACTGAATTCAACTACTAAAGAACATGGAACTGCAGGGAATTGTTAAGGCAATATAATTGCAATACCGAATACACCAACACATTATCAGGGATCCATGAATAGCAAGAAAAACTGAATCATGCTTACAAAATGTTCAAACAACATTGGCACACAAAACACACATATCAAAGGCAAACAGAAAGGGAAATATTTAAAATTGTAAGAGACAAGGACACTAACCAGTAGCAAAATTAAATGAGTGAAAGAGTGAGGAGTTTGTAATATTGGTAATGATTCAGTAGTAGCAATTGAAAGAAGACAATAGAACCCTAAATCCCTGATGCTTCAGAGTTCACAAGAGCCTCGAGAAGGGCTCCGAGCAGTGCTTGCATCGGAGAAGGTCGTTTTAATAGTATTATGGCCTTGACTTTTAGCCAACCAAGAATTCAACGATTTCAGAAAATATTCAAGTGTATCAGAATAAGTGAACGAGTGGAACAAGAGAATAGTGAGAGTAATAGCAGTAATAATCCGGTATTGGTGAGGTCCGTCCAAAGGGGAAATTGGGGAAGGGTTATATATTGGTAGAAATTTAACAAAAAACATGGAAAACATTCAATCAAACACAAATAAGGAAAGAAAATATCACATGCTATTAATAATAGAACTGGTAAAGGAGAAATCGAAATTTCAAACCCTAGTTGAGTCCAATGGCCATGAATCTGGTCAGAAATGCAAGAATCGTTCATTTTAGAGTATATATAGATGAAACATCGGCCATATCTTCACAAAATTAGAGCCAAAGCAGACCCGTCTTGAAAGGTAGCATTACCTTACCAAAGCTAGGTAAATACTAAGTAACACCATGAATGCATGAGTAGTAGCAGAATAAGGCAAGAGAATCACGAAAGGATTCCATATTGGGGCCGGATTTGGAGAGGATTTAGAGATACGACGGCTAGGGTTTGTAAAGAAGAAGAGAGGAATAGAGAGAGTAGAGGTGGCTGGGGGAAGGGAATGGTCTCTAGGGTTTTGGGGTAGGGATATAAGGAGAGTGAGGGTTTTATTTCTGGCAGTTGATCATTTGAGATCAACGGTCAAGATTAAGAGGAAGGTGGGGCGGGTCTGAAGCGGGTCCATGTTGGGTTGGGCGAATGGGTTATTTGGTTTGGGCTTCTAAAGGGTAAAAATGAATGGGCTAATGGTTGGGCCAAATTTGGTCCGAAAATTAGCCTGTTTTGGGCCAGCTCTTGAAACCCTTTAAAATTAATTAAAATAAATTATTAAAATGTCTAATAAATGGTAAAAATAATATTTATGCTGTAAAACTATTTTAAAAATAATAACTCAATATTATAAAAATAAAAAATGCTATTTTGGCATAAATAATATAATAAATGCAATTATTTGTAGAATATAGGCCATTATTGCAAAATTATGTAAATAGCTCAAAAAAATAAATATAATTATGTAAAATGAAGTAAAAATATTTTAAAATATGTATCTGGGTGTACATAATAAATGTGGATGATTAAGTCATCACAAATAATTTAAAAGTATAATTAATAATATTTAAGTAATTTAAATGCAAACAAAATAATTTTAAAGCTCTAAAAATTATGGAAAAATTATAAAAATATTTATATAAATCTTGTAAATTAATTAATAATGCAAAATGACATTTTAAAAATATATATACAATTTGAAAAAAATATGAGGACAAAATTGAGTATCAACAATTTCTATTTTTTTATTGGAAATAAAAATTCAAGTGCTTAGAATAAAATGCTATAACAATATTATATATCAATTTCTAATTATATTTGATTTAAACTAAATACTTCGAAGAATATAAAAGTTACTCAATAAATCTTATTGTACTAGAGTTGCACTAAATAATAATTACTATATTAGATTTCCTTTACATGTTATCGTACTCTATTGTCGCCAGTGAATTTTGAGCCCTTATATCAGAATTCAACTTATAAAATCTTGACCAACAGACTAGATATGTATTTTCTTGTACCGTAAATGAACTTTTTTTTTATTTTTTATTTGGCTTTAACTTCTATGCCAAATAATATGCTTTTCCAATCGTTGGTGGATGCTTGGGTCTCACCATTTTCCTAATGAAAATTGAATGGTGGTTAATTTGTGTACTTACTGTTATATATTAATGTCATGTTCATAGCTGCTAAGGATTTGACAGAATTCACAATTTGAAAAGTCGGCTGAAAAGTGAATTTGAGATGAAAGATTTGAGAGCAGCTAAAAAAATTCTTGATATGGAGATCAAAAGAGATCGAGGAGCCAACAGACTATTCCTGAGCTTGAAGAAGTACTTGAAGAACATCTTGGAGAGTTTGGCATAAAAGATGCTAAATCAATGAGTACCCCTCTTGCTACTCATTTTAAGTTATCACCTGCTTAGTCACCGCAGTCAGAGGAAGAAGAGAGCTATATGGCATATGTACCTTATTCCGATATAGTCGGCAGTATTATGTGTGTAATGGTGTGCATACGTCTAGATATTTTACAAGTAGTACGTGTGATAAGCCGATATGTGGCTTGCCCTGGTAAACATATTGGCAAGTTGTGAAATAGATTCTCAGATACTTGCGAGGTACTTCAACAACCTGCTTGGAGTTCGGGAGAAATACTAACACTTTAGTTGGTTTTGTAGACTCAGATTATGTAGGTGACATTGACAAAAGAAGATAACTAACAGGCTACAAATTTTGCATTGATAGTTGTGCTATCAATTGGAAAGCTACGTTACAATATATAGTAGCTTTATCCATTACTGAAGCAGAATATATGGCAGTGACCGAGGTAATCAAAGAAGCTTTGTGGCTGAAGGGTCTATGAACTCAGTTTACACCAAGGTGGTATTACCATTTTCTGTGATAGTCAAAGTGTCATTCACTTGACTAAATACTGATGTATCATGAGAGGACGAATTATATTGATATCAACTATCATTTTATTCATAAAACTATTTCTGATGGAAAAGTCTCTGTTCAGAAGAACAAAACTTGAGACAATCCTATTGACATATTCACAAAACCTCTTTTAGTTGGCAAGTTCAAGCTCTATTTGGATGTGATTGCCATTTATAAAGAATGATCTTTCCCGTATGGGCTTTTGCAGAGATGATGGAGCATACATTTATTATCAGCTACAATTAGGCCAAGGTGGAGATTTGTAAGATGGTCATATCATTTGGCTATCTTTAGTGGGGTCTATTTTATTTGTATAGGCATATTCCTATTTCACAATCTTGGAGCCAAAGAAAGAATATGATTGGAAGAGAATAATATCTCCTCATGTGGCAAACTTGGAGCCTACATTCTTTTCTTCTCTAAAAGGAGATCGATCGATTGTTCCTTTGTGACACACACCAATCTACGAGCCTTTCATTCTCTTGTCTTTTTTCTCCTCATTTATTTATTGAGAGTATTTTATGAGAGGGTTGAGTGTTGGAAATACTTGTGTGAACCCTTTCTTTGGAGTAATCTTGTGAGGTTATTCTCTTGGGGAATTTGGAACTAATTAGAACATTTACTCTAATTTTGTACTCTCTTTAATACTTTTGTTGATATAGTGAAATTGCTCTTTTTAGTTTGTGGACATAAGTCGCCTTGACTGAACAACGTTAAATCTGTACCTACTTTATCTGTTTTAATTATCGTCATTATTGTTTATGTTTTAACTTCAATACCACACAGTAAGGGGGGGGGGGAGATTTGTGTGGTGTTCAATATTTTGCTTAAACTGATTATGGAAGGACATGGTTCTTCTAAGTGTTCCTGAACCTACTATTGCAGAAATAGTAAATGGGGAAAGTAAAGAACACAAGTATTTTACGTGAACAACACCTGGCTCAAAAGCTGGAAAAAATCACGATCTACTTTCTAGTAGGATTTTCCTAAACTCTCCACTAAAATCACTGAGCCAAAAATTCCATTTACAAAATACTTTTGTAAACCTAGGATTAACTCTAATCCCGTTGTGGCAAATAACTTCTAACTGTTGCGACAACTTCAAGTTAACTCTAACTTGAATACTCTGAGTACCTATTACAATTGCCTCTAGATAAATCTAAAAGGTACAATATGAAAACACCTACTACAATTGTACTAGAATAAAAGACAGACACTTGGAACTGGTTCTTCTATCTAGTTCATGTAGCTTCAGGTTTGCACACTTTAATCACACACAAACTGCTTGCAAAATCACTTTGCTATTTTTCTCTCAATTCACGTTTAACTTCTGCTTATGTGCGTACCTATAAAATAAGAACATTCTACCATATATAGAGTTAGTAGATGAAGAAATAACTAGAACTCTAATGCTACTCTTCCTTGGTGGAAGAGTTCTAGTTGATCTCAACTTCTAACTCCTTCCCTATCTTGGATAATGTTCTCTTTGAGTAAGGAGTCCTTCTATTTATAAATTACCATGTTAAGTTATCTCCTTCACGTGCAACCCACATGCTTGAGTCTGCCCATTTTTATGAACAAGAGGGACGGATCTGGTTCATGCCTGAGTTTCCTTTGTCAATCTTCAAAACTAACTTTCACTTGGGCCAACAAATCCCTTCTTTTGGTGATGACAAACTCTGTGCTTTACATAAGCTCAGGCCCTGTTTCAACTTAGCTCGATATCAACACAATGTTAGAAACATTTTCCTTTTTATCACTTATCATGAAGAACCATGTTCATTAGATTATAAACATCACTGTTCAAAGCTAAACATTTCTTGTTTAAAGCACAATCTTTTTTCCCATTTTGGCATCATCGAAAAGTTACATAAAAATGTGCAATTCCCAGATTTTAAAACTTACTCATGGCCACTGAAGCTATCCCAAGTGCAATCATAGATTAATCATCATTGATCAAGCTAAGAATTTCAACTATCAAAGAAATATAAACAGACAGTTAGAGTAAAACCAGTAGATTTCATTGATAGGTGATATGATTCTTCCACAAAACATAAAAGGAAATAAAAATACTGAAAACATTAGCAACAAAAAGAAACATCCCGAATCTGGGTCACTGAAAGGTCTAGGCAGGGCTAGGAAATTACGACTTGGAAACACTGGGGGGGCTTGGGTTTTGTCTTGGAGAAGGTGCAGCATGTCTTGAAGAATTCCATAATTCTTCTCTCTTTCCGTTGTGAGCTCAGTTTTGAGAGCATCTCTCTCAGATTCTACCTCAGCCAAATGAGTCTTCAACCTTGCTATCTCAGCATCCTTTTCCCCACTCTCCTGCACTAGGGGTTTGACCTTGCTATTGACAGGTGTTTTTTTAGATGAACTGGGTTCATTGGGAATGGCATGGATCTCATAATCACAAGCAAGAAGAGTATTGATTTCAAAATGGTCTTTACTTGTGGCCATCTTCCACTTCCTCAGTTTCACCTTACAATGAGTAAGAAATGTAGTGAGAATGAAGCCATAAGGAATGGCATGGGCCTTGGAGCCATTGATAACCCTATCTAGAAGCAGAATTATAAACTCAGGCCAGTTGATTTGCCGCCCACTATTCAGACATTCCATTAAAACCAAGTCCATATACTTGGCAATGTGCCTTCTTTCCTGCCTAGGCAACACACACTTATTGATAAATTCAAACAATACCTTGTGGGGTGGCTTCATTTCACTCTTATAAATAGCCTTGGGCTCACGTTCTTCTTCATCATCACAGAATTTCCTAGTGATGGCCAGGGCAGTAGGAAGAGAGTCCAAACTTGGCCATTTCTTCCTTGTATAATCATCATACCTTTCATAAGGTACACCAAATATCTCTCCCAGCTCTTTTGCATCAAAGGAAATTTGAACCCCTTTCACCAGGCTGGTGACGCTTCCATCCTTTACCTCAGCATTGGCCGTGAATTCAACAATATCATTTCTTGCCAGTCTTCTATCTAACTGAAGGACCATGTCCTTCCACCCTTGTATCTCTAGCTTTTCAAGCAGTAGAACCATCTCTTCTTCCTTCAAGTTCTTCAAGAGTCTGCCCTTCAAGATAGTTCATTTGCCAAACTTGGACAGCTTGTCCTTTTCACTGTCTGACTTATCCTCCTCTTCACCACTCCATTATTCTTCTTCAGTAATCTTCACTTGCTTGGCATTCACTGCAGACCTGGTCCTTTTAGCCAAGGTAGAGGGTTCAACAGACTTAGATACAGATGTAGACTTCTTTGAGGAAGTCTTGGCTTTCTTGGGTTTAGGGGTCCGAACCTCCACTCAGCAGTTACTTGTTCACCTTGATTGACTGGGTCCATCTCATCCATATCAATAGCCTCAACAGGCTCTACCACCTTTTCTTTCACCTTTTCCATCCTTTTTTTCTTGCATTCATCTAAAGCTTTTTGCAACTCCTCCTCACTTTGCTTCAATTGACTCCTTGTGGCTCTTTCTCTTGGAAGAGGAATTTAAGTAGCAGCTTTCCTTTTCATGTTTGCTCTTGCTATCCCAGGGGTTGTTGTTTTAGGGGTGCTCTTCTTTTTTGGGATTATAACTGTCACTTACCCATTTCAGAAGATCCCCTAGGGTTTCTTCAATGGATAACCAGGTTCATCTGTTTGCTTTCCAAGATTAACCAGCCCTTCAGCAGCTTCCCCTAATTAACTTCCCCCATGTTTTCCCACTTTCCTCTACCTTTTCTGACTCTGCTCCATAGATAGTCATTCTAACAGTTCAGAAGTAGGTGAATAATCAACCACTTCCTTCCTTTTTCCCCTCTCATCACTTTGCACACCCTCACTCTCTCTTGTTTTTTTCTCTTTTATTTTTACCTCCTCTCCTTCTTGACTCGGGCATTTCCACATCCACTACATACCCAACCAATATAAATCTATTTTCCAAATTTTTGGCCAAATCAGAGATGACCTCAGTAGAAGGGTTTGGCATAGATATTACCTGCTCAGAATCGGAAGACCCAGTTTCTTCCCCCTCAATTGCAGACTTGAAAGTGTCGTCAGAATTTTGGGGTTCTTGGGCTTGACTAGCATGTAACTGTGCGTTTAATTTCCTTGAAAGCATACCTATAGCCACAGTTTTTCGAGTAAGCATTTTTACTCGTCGTCTCCTAGATTGAGGGGTAGTAGAAGATGAGGAACATGGTGGGGGTGTACCGGGGTTATTTTGAGTGTTAGTCATTTCTCTTGATTATGTGAGGAAGAAGATGGGTAGGTTGAATTTTGGATGAAGAGATAAGAGAGAAATTTTGACGGCTTTTGGGAATTAAGAGAGGATGTGAGGGATGATGATGAATGATTTAAAGGGAGGGGTAATTAATGAGTAACGACAGGTTTAGCAGTCAATTAAAAGTCTAATCAAACTAAAATTTAAGTTTTGAATAGAAGTTTGAGACTTCTCTAGAAACTAGGTGATTTAATTTTGGTGGAAGTCTTTGAACGGAACTGGTTCACTTATTGGATAAGTTCAGAAATTTAGCTTAGGTGGGGCTCTGCTCATGATTCAAATATTATTATTTCAAAATATGCATAGTGTAGAAAACATATCATACTATCTTGATGAACCAGGTTCTTTACTGATAATTCTCTTGTTTAAGCCTAAATTTATAAAAATAGAGAAAATATCACTAGAGATTAATGAGTCATTTTAACACATGGCATAAGAGTATACTATTGAAAGTATAAAACTGAGCAAGATTTAATCTACTTATGTACAATTTACAGACTTTCTAACAATTCTTTTTTTAATTTTTTTATTTTTTTCGTTTAACCTTAAACTAGCCTTTTTAGGTGATCTTAATCATCCCTAATTCCAAACTTGTTCCTCTCAAATTGATCTCTACATAAGGCTTTTGTGAAGATGTCAGCAATTTTCTTGTTACTAGCACAAAATTTCACAGTAATCAACCCTTTCTCATAGTTGTCTCTCAAAAAGTGATGCCTAACATCTATGTGCTTTGTCCTCTTATGATGAACCGGGTTCGTTGTCATACTTGTTGCACTAGTGTTATCACAAAAAATGGGGATACAACCAACATCAATTCCAAAGTCCAATAATTGTTGTTTGATCCACAGCAATTGAGCACAACATGAAGTAGTAGCAACATACTCAGCTTCAGCAGTACATAAAGCCACTGAATTTTGATTTTTAGTAGCCCATGACAAAAGACATGAACCAAGAAAGTGTTTTAAGGTGCTCTTTCTATCTACAAGGAAACTTGCATAATCAACG
Source organism: Nicotiana sylvestris (assembly GCF_000393655.2). Lineage (NCBI taxonomy): Eukaryota > Viridiplantae > Streptophyta > Magnoliopsida > Solanales > Solanaceae > Nicotiana > Nicotiana sylvestris. The sequence goes on along the minus strand of NC_091065.1, from coordinate 157,150,789 downwards.
TCAGCATTTTCCACTAGGTTAAAATTACTACCTTTTGGATAACAAAGGCAAAGATCAGTGGTGTCTTCCAAGTATCTCAATATTTTCTTGACACCAGTCAAGTGGGATTCCTTTCGATTTGCCGGAAATCGAGCGCAAAGAACTATACTGAAAATAATGTTTGGTCTGCTAGCAGTAAGATACAGAAGAGAACCAATCATTCCCCTATGCAACTTTTGATCAACAGATGAACCAGGTTCAGTTGTATCCAACTTTGTGGTTGTTGCTAGAGGAGTATCGATTTCTTTTAATTCTTCCATTTTAAACCTTTTAAGCAACTCTTTTACATATTTCTGCTGATGGATCATAGTTCTATTTGAATTAAAATTAAGCTCACCCAATCATACTCATTTCAAATTCACTCCTTATTAATTTAGCAAATTCCTTACTTAATTTATCAATAGTTGCTCCAAAGATTATGTCATCAACATAGATTTGTACTACTAGAAGGTCTTTACTTTTTTCCTTGAAGAATAAAGTGTTATCAATTTTACCTCCCTTGTAGCCATACTTAAGCAAGAATTTCGATAGTCTTTCATACCATTCTCTAGGAGCTTACTTGAGCCCATAGCGTGTTTTGTCAAGTTTGTACACATGGTCAGGACACTCCTTGCTTTCAAACCCTGGAGGTTGCTTGACAAACACTTCTTCCTTCAAGTACCCATTGAGTAAGGCACTCTTGACGTCCATCTGGTGAAGAGTGGATTCCATGTAAGCAGCAAAGGCTTTGAGGAGTCTTATTGCTTCCAACCTTGCAACTGGAGAAAAGGTCTCATCATAGTCTATGATTTCCTCTTGGCTATATTTTTGAACCACCAATCTTGCCTTGTTCCTTGTAACTGTTCCATCTTCATCAAGTTTGTTCCTGAAGACCCATTTTGTGCCAATTACTGATCTATCCTTGGGTCTTGGAACCAGATGCCAAACTTGACCTCTTTTAAATTGGTTGAGTTCATCTTGCATTGCATTTACCCAGTCTGCATACTACAAAGCTTCAGCAACATTTTTAGGTTGAATGAGAGATAAGAAAGCATCAAAAGCACAAATATTCTTTAATGAAGATCTAGTTTTAATTCCAGAGGTTGGATTAGTAATTATGTTCTCAATAGGATGAGAACTTTGGTACTTGTAAGGTTTCACAACCAACTGGCTTCCTCTTGATGTTTCTCCGATGTTTTGTTGCTAAGGAACAGGTTCATGGGCAGGTTCCATAGAGGTATGAGATTCAGTTCCTCTTTATTCAGTTCCTCCTGTCAAGTTTCCCTAAGTAGAAGAACCTATTCCATCACATGTTCCTTCTTCTAGTATAGCTTCTGCCTAGGCTGTGATTTCATTTAAATTTTTTACCAGCCTAATTGCTTCATCTTCATGTTCCAGTCTCTTAGAAAGATTGTTAGTTTCATCAAAAATCACATGTACACTTTCTTCTACACATATAGTTCTTTTTTTGTATACCTTGTAAGCTTTACTATGTGAAGAATATCCCAAGAATACCCCCTTATCACTTCTAGGATCAAACTTACATAGGGAATCTTTACCATTGTTGTGCACAAAACACTTACATCCAAATGCCCTAAGATGGGATATATTTGGTTTTCTCCTTTTAAGTAACTCATAGAGAGTTTTCTCTACAAGAGGTCTAGTCGTACACCTATTGATGATGTAGCATGCAGTATTTACATTTTCTCCCCAAAAACTATGGGCAGTTTACTACAAAGAAGCATAGTCCTAGCCATATCTTCAAGTGTCCTATTCTTTCTTTCAACTACTCCATTTTGTTGTGGAGTCATAGGGGCAGAAAAATTATGATCTATGCCATGCACATCACAAAATTCAGCAAACTTAGCATTTTCAAATTTAGTTCCATGATCAGACCTAATTGATGCAAGTTGATTTCCTAATTGTTTCTCAGTTTTTCTAACAAAAGAAGTGAACATGTCAAATGCTTCATCTTTAGATGTTAAAAATAATGTCCAGGTAAACTTGGATTAATCATCAACAAGCATTATCACATATCTTTTGTGGCCTCTACTTAATGTTCTCATTGGACCGCAAAGATCCATATGGACCAGTTCCATCGATCTGGTGGTGCTTACCACTTTCTTGCATTTAAAAGAAGATCTTACCTACTTCCCCCTTGCACAAGCCTCACAAACTTTGTCTTCCTTAAACTTGATGTTAGGCAGTCTTGTTACCATGTCTTTGGTGACTAATTTGTTGAGTTGACATAGACTTGCATGTCCAAGTCTCTTGTGGCACATGAGGGGATCATTGTCCAACACAGTTAAACAAATGAGGTCATTTTCTGAGAGTGTGGATAGATCTACAATGTAAATATTACTTACATTTTTTTCCTGCAAAACAATCTTGTTAGTGGTAAGATTTATCATAAAACATCTGGTAGAGGTAAATGCTGCCAAATTACCTAGAGGTGATACACTGATTATACTGTATTTCAAGCCATCTACCAAGTAGACATCCTCAGTAGAGTGAGATATGTCTTACCTACCTTTCCAACCCCAATGATCTCACATTTCTTTCCATTTTCAAAGGAGACATTACCTCCTTTGAGGTCCTCAAATGAAAGGAACTGGTTCTTACTTCCTGTCATGTGCTTTGAGAAGCCACTATCCATGTACCATATTTGGCTGCTCCCCTTTACTTGGACCTATAAAAGGAAATCAGGGGTTAGTCTTAGAAACCCAAACTAGTTTGGGTCCCTTTCTATGGGCAAAAGGGTGAATTAAATTCTTTTTTGCCCATCCTCGCAACCTAGTTTTCTCTTGAACAAATATTTTATTCTTTTGACTAGCCTTTTCTTTTGCATTACATTCATTTTGTAGTGACCAATTTTACCATAATGTGTGCATATTTTGTTCTCAGGAAGTGTAAGGTACTTGCTTTTGGGATTTCACTTAGGAGAAGGGGTCCCGTAGCCAAGTCCTCTCTTATTGCTACTATGGTGTTCTTGTAGCCATGAAAGTGCATTGGAGGACCTGTTCCATTTACAAGTTCTGTCTAGTTTGTGCTTGACCTTGCTTAGATCCACTTTTAGAAATCTTATCTTCTCATCTCTTTTGTATAACTCATCTTTCATTTTTTCCTAGGTTTTCTTCTAGAGTGAGTTGTGTGTGATCAACTTTCCTTTTACATGTTCCTAATTTCAATTTTAGATTTTCATATCTAAGCTTTGGGACAGTGGTGTCAAGTTCAAGAACCTGGTTCTTTAACTCAGCATTTTTACTATCACTTTTATTAGCCATACATTTCATATATTTGCACTTAGCTTTCAAGATCACACATTCCTTAGACAATTGTTCATTTTCATTATTTATGACCTCGGATTCATCAATGAAATCTAGAAGTAACTCAGATAGCCTTTCTTTAGACAAAAACGTAATCTTGTCTTTGAAATGAATTATGCTAACCTCGGATTCCTCATCGGATTCTCCAATTTCCATATGTGCTTGTTCATCTCCATCTTCATCCTCTGAGTCCTCATCTGAGCTTTCTCCCCAGGTAGCAACCATAGCCTTTTTTGATCCTTTGTTCTTCTTGGGATGAACCTATTCCTTCTTCCCGTTTCTTCGTTTAACTCTTTCCTTCTTCCATTCAATTATCCACTGAAGACAAATTTTGATGTGGTAATTAGTCTTCCCACACTTGTAGCAGCCCTCATTGGTCTGTTTTTTAGGAACCCTTGGTTTGTTGTAGCTTGCATCTCTTGAGGAACCCTTTCCTCTCATTAGATACTTTTTGAAGTCCTTTGTGATCATAGTCGTTTCATCCTCTTCTAGATCAGCACCTTCAGTGATTCTGAGTGCTAGGCTCCTTTCCTTCTTGGGGTCATCCATCTTCATGGTTTGCCTTCTAAGTTCATAGGCAGTGAGATTTCCAATTAGCTCATCAAACTCAAGAGTGGCAATGATCTTTGATTCCTGAATTGCAGTGATTTTGTTTTCCCAAGTGACTGGCAGAACCTTTGTCAAAAAATTTTCAACTTTGTCTTCTTCAAGAATAACCCTTCCAAGAGACTTAAGTTCATTTGTTAGTGTGGTGAACCTTGTATACATTTCTTGGATGGTTTCGCCTTCCTTCATGTGGTAAAATTCTCATATTGAGAATACATCAGTGTTCCTCTAGACCTTTTCAGTTGAGATATTCCTTCGTAGTCCACTTGCAAAGTGTCCCAAATTTCCTTAGTAGTTGTACAACTTTTAATTCTATTGTACTCGTCTAGACCAAGTCCACACACAAGCCATTTCTTGGCCTTAGCATTCTTTTCCTATTTTCTCAAGTCCCCAGCATTGCAGGCAGCTCTTGCTTTTGGCACATCTACTCCTTCAGTATTCTTCTTCATGGTAGTCAGGGGACCATCAGTGACAATGTCTCATAGCTCATAGTCTTCTCCGATGATGTGGTCTCTCATCCTATTTTTCCACCAAGAGTAGTACTGGCTAATAAAGAGTGGAGGCCTAGAAGTAAATTGCCTTTCCCAGTTTCCAGGTGGTGCACTCCTCTTGATCTGTTCATAAGGTGCTAGCCTCTTCAAGGATAACCCGCTCTGATCCCAATTTATGTTTTAACTTCAATACCACACACGGGGGGGAGGGGTGATTTATATGGTGTCCAATTTTTTACTTAAACTGATTATGGAAGGACCAGGTTCTTCTAAGTGTTCCTTAACCTACTATTGCAGAAATAGTAAATGTGGAAAGTAAAGAACATAAGTATTTTACGTGAAAAACACCTGAATCAAAAGGTAAAAAACAATGACCTACTTTCTAGTAGGATTTTTCCAAACTCTCCACTAAAATAACTGAGCCAAAAACTGCATTTACAAAATACTTTTGTAACCCTAGGATTAACTCTAATCCCGTTGTGGCAAACAACCTCTAACTGTTGCCACAACTTCAAGTTAATTCTAACTTGAATACTCTGAGTACCTATTATAATTGCCTCTAGATAAAGCTAAAAGGTACAATATGAAAACACCTACTACAATTGAACTAGAATAAAAGACAGACACTTGGAATTGGTTCTTCTATCTGGTTCATTTAGCTTCAGGTTTACACATTTGAATCACACACGAACTGCTTGCAAAATTGTTTTGCTCTCAATTCACGTTTAACTTCTGTTTATGTGCGTACCTATAAAATGAGAACATTCTACCATATATAGAGTTAATAGATGAAGAAATAACTAGAGTTCTAATGCTACTCTTCTTTGGTGGGAGAGTTCTAGTTGATCTCAACTTTTAACTCCTTCCCTATCTTGGATAATGTTCTCTTTGAGTAAGGAGTCCCTCTCCTTATCAATTATGCAACCTTTTTGATCAGGAAATATATCAAATATACCAAGTTAAGTTTATCTCCTTCACGTGCATCCCACATGCTTGAGTCTGCCCCGTTTTTATGTACCTGAGGGATGGACCTGGTTCATGCCTGAGCTTCCTTTGTCAATCTTCAAAACTAACTTTCACTTAGACCAACAATTGTCTTTTGTTATTGTCGTTATAACATTGTTTGAGTAAATTTCGCATTATTCAGGTGCCTGGACCTACCATTGATTAACTTATAGAGAAAATACAGTACCTTGAAGTTGTCGATTATTTCAAAGTGCAAAACTTTGGAAGGCAATGGTGTTGACAATAGCTGAGGTGCGAGAATGTCAAGAAGCAACTTGTCTGTTTGGTGGTTAGTGACAAAATGCATAGTTTTTCATGTAGATAGTAATTCTGGTACTTTGTACACCTCGCTAGGTTCTTCTCCTATTTTCATTTCTTATCCTTTCATCCATGTAGGCATGTTTTGATTGACGTGATTGTCAAGTGGGGATATGTGTTTTTAGCCCAAAAGTATTGATAAATTTTGATTTTGTCCTCACAATATTTGATCAAGTGCCTTTAACCATCAATTAAATAAAATGTGCACTTTTGATCCTCTTACTTGTGTATTTTTACAAATTTAACGAACTATCAACTATTAAATCATTTAATTTCCCATGTCTTATGTTGAATTGTGTAATTATTCTATATTTAAGGGTACCATAGTTCTAAATATAATCCCTTGCATATTTCCTATGTAAGTAACAAAATACACACTATCTTTTTATTTTGTCAATTCAAGGTTAAATATGCTTAACGAAATATCACAAAGATCATAATCAAAATTTTAAATAATTGAGGGATCAGAAGTGCAATTGTCTAGGATTTAAATTTTCAGAATTTATGGCTAATTGATTATTTTGGCCCTCTACTTTCAATATAAATATCTTGCAATAATTGGGGATTGTCACCTGAAAAAAATGGAAAAGGGCAAGAATCATCACTTTGTGCTAGTTCATGGAGCTTGTCACGGTGCATGGTGTTGGTATAAAGTGGTGACAATTCTTAGAGCCGAAGGTCACAAAGTTAGTGTTCCTGACATGGCTGCTTCTGGAATTCATCCAAAACATACTGAAGAGCTCAATTCCATGGCTGAGTACAACGAGCCTTTGATGGAATTCATGGCTAATGTATCACAAGAAGAAAGAGTTGTCTTAGTAGGTCACAGTATGGGTGGCATCAACATTTCTCTTGCCATGGAAATGTTCCCTCAGAAGATTTGTGTTGCTGTTTTTGTCACTGCTTTCATGCCTGGTCCTGACCTCAATATTGTTGCCATTAGCCAACAGGTTTTGATAACGAATTTTCCTTCTATACATTTGACAGTTTATGCTATCAATGAATTTAACCTGTTATAATAGATAGCTTACTTTATTTATTTTATTATTTTACGTTATTAATATTTTTTTGTAGAGTTATATGTAATTATTTTTATGTGATTCAACCAATTATAGCAGATAACCTATCTAATGTTTTAGGTTAGTAATATATAATCCATTCTTTATAGACAATTATATGTAGCACTAACAAAGTGTAGAATTATTAGTGTCGTTACACTATCAGTCCCATATAAAATAATCACTATGAATGTGCACAGAAAGTAAATTATTAACCTGAAAAAATAAAGTAGTTTATGTATAGTACACAACAACATATTGATGCTATCACTATGTATGAGTTATATTCTTGTTCAATTGGTCCGAACGGAGTCCCTTTGTATTTCTGCATTACCTGTAGGTAGCATGTACTACTATTATCTTGCTGATACAAAGTTATAATCAAGAATTATTTTTGTTTGCAAATTGCCAGTATAATCAACAAGTGGAATCACATATGGATACTGAATTTGTGTACAACAATGGACAGGAGAAAGGTCCAACCTCCCTCCTCTTTGGCCCTGAAGTTTTAGCAACCAACTTTTATCAATTGTCCCCTTCTGAGGTGAGTATATATCAAATATAGACTGATTTTTCCTAATTTTCACAATTTTTAATTTCAATTTTACATATGATCATCAAATGTTACCCAATACCCACTATAACAATAATGAAAACAAACTATCTTTTGTTGTATTAGACTAAATTTTAGTCGTCACTTTTTTTTATCACATTAAATAAGAGCACTATATGTGAACTTTTCAGAAAATACAAATGACCGAAATGTCAAATTCTGATTTTGAGTAACTATTTTTTCTTGGTGGACTTTTTTTGTGCAGTTGTATAGCCAAAAAAATTGACCTTTTGACATTGTTTCTGAGCCAGAGAATTGATATTGTGATCATTGTATTTATTTTCTGAACACATCACACCATGTTCAGCTACTTTAATACAACATAGAATAATTTAGTAATTTTACTGTTACGGTGAATAAAATAATTCTATGACTTTCTGTTATAGCGAACTTAACCTTTTTCTTGGTTACTGGACACTATTGATGATGAATTGAAACAGGATTTGACTCTTGCAACTTATTTGGTGAGACCAGTACCATTGTTTGGCGAGTCAAGCTTACTGAAGGATTCCACATACACAAATGAGAAATATGGTTCGGTTCGTCGTGTTTACGTTGTGTGCGACAAAGATAACGTGCTTAAGGAAGAACAAATACAGAGGTGGTTGATCAAGAATAATCCACCAGATGATGTCGAGTTGATTCATGATGCAGATCACATGGTGATGTTCTCCAAATCTCGGGAGTTATGTTCTTGTCTGCTTATGATTTCACAAAAATATCATTGAGTTTCTTACCTTGCTACTATTAGACGGGAAACTATATAAAAAAAGAAGAGATTGTCCTTTCTTTTTTTCAAGGCATGTAACTTTTTATGTATGTCTTGTGGTCGAAAAATGCACAATCAGCTATTTAACTATTTTCTTTGTCTCAAGTTATATAATATTTTTTTCTTTTTAGTTTATCTCAAAATAATATTTTTTATATTTAAAAATAAATGAACTTTAAATTTCTCAATTTATCCTTTATAAGATGATTGAAACTCTTTCGTTTCATAGAAGTGAATTTTTATTCTTACGAATCAAATAGCATTTCTTATTGATTTGTCCCCTGGACTGGACCTATTCGGATTCTGAATTATTGGTCACTACGCTGTTCCCAAGGACTAGCAAAATCGAAATAGCGAAATTCTTCGACCATCTTAATGGGTTCAAAAACCATAAGTTTCTCTAGATCATCATAGCGTACTTACACATATTCACTCAACATGACTTGTTTTGAATCACATATTTTAAAAATTCTTTTTTCTATTTTAGATTCTTATCCAGTCAAACATCTTCATATAGATGAGATGAATATACAGTAATTCATCATAGAATGATAAAATGCATCTAACAGACGTACCATATTTAAGTAATTTGGTGTAAACGTATGAGGTGTAAGTAAAATTATTTTTCCCATAAGCTATTGTATTGTACAAGAAAGGACAAGATAAGAAAACATCTCAATAATTTTGGAGTTTTAAAAGCGTTAGGTTGGATCAGTAAATTGTAATGAATGGGGTGACATGGGGAGATATTTTAATTTTGTTCAGTTGGAAATTTTTCATTTTTGAGTTAAAAATTAGGCCAAAAAATTTTAAATGTAGCCAGCCACGGACGAAGACATCAAATGACATTTGCAGAGAAGTAGAGGCGAGTTTGTAACAATCCAATCGGTCGTTTTGAGTATTTACACTTCACTCGATAGTTTGGGGGCAGGAGTAGCTCCATTTGATGTATTAGGAATTGTGTGTAAAATTTGAGTTCATTCCGAGTTGATTTGACATGTTTCAGCCCGAGTTTTTAGAAGTCGAATGTTCGAAAGTTCATTAAATTTGATTTGAGGTGCGTTTCATCGTATCAATGTTGTTATGCGTGATTTGAGGCCTCAAGTAAGTCCGTGTTATGTTATAAGACTTGTTGATATATCCGTACGGGGTCTCGAGGGGATCGGGTGAGTTTCAGATAGGTTTGGGTTGTATTGCGCTCGTTTTTCTTATGTTTCGATGTCGTTTCTTCAAGCATAAATGGTCCCATATTGAACAAATGAGCTCCGATTTCTGTTTTGATTGAAACATTAGATCCGTATGGTAATTACGGATCTATAGAATAAAGAATTGTCGAATTTGGACATCGGATGAGGATTTTATAGTCATGTTAGTAAGAATTGAGTTGCTAAATTTTTTTCAGATTAATTACGAAATTGCCACTGACTTCGTATTTAAAATTTGCACTATTTCCAAATATTCAAACCAACATATCTCCTTCGTTATAAAGTCAGATGGAGTGATTCAAAAGCCTATCTTGACTGAAATTTCAAAAGGAATCCATTGGAGGCATCAAAAGTCAGTGTTGGGATCGTTTGGCATCCAAAACGAAGCAGAACAGCTGGACAAAAATACTTAATATCGAATGTTTATTCATTTGGTCATATTTTGAGTTGAAGAGCTCGGATTTGTACAACCTTTGGAGGCAATTTTCACCGCATGGATTGGAGTAAGTGTTCTATACTAAATTTTGGTTATATTTCATGAATCCATCTTCGTTTTTGGCATTTGATGATGATCTCAAAGTGAAATTTGGGGGGTTTTGTCTAAAATTTATGAAATTTTGAGTTTTGAACATCGATTCAGAGTCAGATTTGAGCGAACTAGTATGATTGAACTCGTAATTGAATGGTTTGTCGGATTTTGTGAGTTTTGTGTGCTTCCGAGGTATGGGCACGGGTTTGACTTTTTGGTCGATTTTGGGATTTTGATTAAAGATTCGACCTTTATCGATTGAGTTTGTTTGCTTTGGAATTATTTGATGTATTTGAGTTACTTTTGGCTTGTTTCGAGCCATTCGGGGGTCGTTACGTGCGTGATGGCATTTTTGGAGCATCGTTTGGCTTGCTGGGTATTGGATTTGGCTTGTTCGAGGTATATAACACTTCTAAACTTGGTGTTGAAGGTATAAAACCCTGAATTACGTGTTATGTGTTTTGGTGTTGAGGTGAGGCACATGCTAGGTGACAGGCGTATGGGCGTACATCGTGTGAATCGTGACTTCCGTTATTCCTGTGATACTGTGTAGTTAACTGATCTTGTCTGTAGCCATGAAATCTCTACATTCTAGAGCTATTGAGCTATGACCTATGTTAGAAACCATATCTAGACTACATGCTTATTCTGTTGGGACACATCGAGGACGTATTGATGTTTAATTATTTGTTTGAATTGCAATTTCATACTCAATCATGTTCATTCATTTCATATCATATCTCAGTCTCTATTGTTATTTATTGACACATCATATTATCAGTTTGGGCTAGTTTCATGGCATTGTGAGCCCGAGAGACTGGAGAGATTGATGACTGAGTGATGCCAAGGACCTGATCAGTGAGTGATATATGTATATCTGTAGATCGGGTTGCACGCCGCAACGAGCCTTATGGCTGTATATATGTCGATCGGGTTGCATGCCGCAACGAGTATAATTGATTTATTACATGATTGGCTTGATATAGCATTTGGGCTGAAGGAGTCCCTCCCGAGTTTGCACACCCCTACAGTGAGCGCGATTGATTTATATTAAGGGATAGATCTTCCCTGGACATGGATCTTGTCCGAAGCATTTATATTTGGGGATGGATCTTCCCATGATGTATTAGCCTAGTACTGAGTGACTGATTGTCAGTTGCTATGTATATATTCAGGATGGATCTTCTGTGGGCTGGATTGGCCATATACCGTACTGAGTGACTGAGCATGTCGAGTGATTGATCATGATGAGTGGAAAGTGTGAGACAGAGATATTGGGAACTCTAACAGTGTGAGTACATGAATTCATCTCTGAGGTACATTGCATTGACATGCACACATGACATACATGCATAGAGATGCATTTTCCTTATGTTGTACGGTATCATGTCATTCATGACTTCTCACACATATTGACATATAGACATAGAGATGTATTTTACTCTTGCTATCTGGAAAAATGCAACATCTTACTTATTATTGAAAGGATTTTTGGGCAAAATCACAGTTTTCAAAGTTACTCATATTTTTGGCTATTTCGGAAAGAGATTTGGGTTTTCACTGATATACTTGAAAAAACAGGCCTATTTCCTGGAACTGTGAACGTGTTGAGCATTTTATCTCTGAGTTACTTCATTTATTACTTTTATTATGTTGTTATGAACTGTTGTTGGCTATTGGTGTTGGACTCCGACCTTGGTTTCAGCTCATCACTACTTTCAACCTAAGGTTAGGTTTGTTACTTATTGAGTACATGGGGTCGGTTGTACTCATACTACACTTATTCACCTTACGTGCAGATGTTGGATGTTGATGTTGCTATGAATGACAGGAGCTAGAATTGAAGATGTACCCGCGTTCCAATTGTAGCTGCCTCTTGTTCATAGTAGCCTTAGATATAAAATCTATTTATATACATTTTGAACAGATGATTTATTTGTTTCGTACTAGCTTTATAAATTCTAATCTTAGAAGCTCATGAATTGTACTACCAGTCCTTGGGAAATGTATAGGATTTAGATATTTTCTTTTACTTAAATTGTCTTATTAAATTTCATTGGAATTGGATAATTTTTAGTTATCTTACCTAGCAGGTTGGGTTAGGTGCCATCACGACTAGTTGGATTTTGGGTCCTGACAAGTTGGTATCAGAGCTCTAGGTTCATAGGTTCTACAAGTCATGAACAAGTGTCTAGTAGAGTCTTGTGGATAAGTATGATGACGTCCATACCTATCTTCGAGAGGCTACAGGACATTTAGGATATACTTCCCATCTTTCTTTCCTTATCGTGCGACATTGATTCAGCTTGAAGTGTAACTCTTTGAATTTGTTCTACATATTTATATGTACATATGAGCGCTCGGTATTGGCTAGGCATAGACGGCTTGTGATTCCATGGATGAGGTGCGAGATATGCTTTTGGTGTGCGGATGATGGGCTAGTCTGAAGGACTTGAGGCCGAGTTTTGACTGTAGCTTGAGCACGGAGATTTCGGTTGTGTGAGCACATGCTTTGGACTTATATGTTTGGTAATGTCCCTATGAGTGGAATTTGTGGCTCGGTGAGTGGTTGGATGGCTATATGGTGAGTATAAGGTGACTGGAGGAAGTGTTCAAATTGATTAAATGTGACGAGAAGAGTTTGGTTGAGATATAAGAAGGACTATTGGGTGCTTGATTTCTTTCTTGATTTGACGTATTGGCTCGAGTTATGGATGTTTGAAGGATCTTTCATGTTGTTTAATTGTGGAATGGAGTAGATTTTTATGTCGTGTTATGAGTTCAGACTCAGGAAGATTAAGTAATGGCATAGTAGTTGTGGCGGTGGAAGGGTATAGAGAGATGTGAGTTTGAGGCAAAACATGTGGTTTGTCTCCTACAGGGTGTCCTTAGGTTGCATGATCCCTATGTTGTTTTTATCGAGAGTTCTCCTTTACCAGTAAATTATATATGTTGCAATTTGAGTTTGGACTGCTTGTGGAAGTTGGCTTAACTATTATAAGGGTGAATGCGAGATTTGTAGATAATTTGAACTATTAGATAGTTTGTGTTACATGAGCTTATGAAGGATTTAGTTGAATTTCACTACAGTAATAGGGTATGTTTATTGTAAGTTATCAGATGTTTTATTCCATGGCTTTGAGCCAAATAAGGGAGTCTACTATCGACGAGTTGATTGCACGATTATGTGTTGTATCTGTTTCGGTTCGAAAATGACTCGAGTAAGGGAATTTATGGATACGAGTTGTCTTACCCTCTATGGGTATATGGGAATCATGGAATGATTGAGTGTTTATTCGTGAAGGATGTAGTGTGCATGGAGTAGGAATTTGCTTGGTTGCGTTAAGGTGAGGTTACTTATTTGGGTATTGTCGTGCTAATAGGGCATAGGTCGTTTGTCTTGTTTAGGCGGTGCTATTGAGATTTGAGTAGAGCATGAGAATCTTGAGAAGGTTCTAATGGGTTCACGATTTATATGTATCAACTGAGAGTTGTCCAGATTTGTATATGGGTAGAACTTGAGCTTTACATTGGATGGTGTTGGGACTCGCAAAATTTCTATATCATTGTGGATTATACACTTCAATATCAAGGAGGTGAAGGAAAACAGTTTTAGATTCACATAAGGTCACTTGAGTATGGGTGTATCGATTGTGGTGCTTTGGGGTGCTTAAGAGAGAATTCACCGGCTTATGGGCTTTATGGCGGTGTGATTTTATTCTAGGATCTCGTTGGGTGAGTTTTGGTTAAGTATCGTGGTGTTCTGGCAAGGAGAAGTGTTACCTTGAGGGTAATTTGGAAGGAACTCGAAGGAATAGGACAGTTTAGTAGTAGGTTGGATCAGCACGGTAATGGGTGTGATCGATTCTTTGGGTACTTATGATGTGGTGAGTCCCTACAGGTGTTTCATGGCAATGCTCTTGGGTTTTGGCAACCCGCGTGGCTTGGTGGAGTTAGAGAGATTCAGTTATCATGATTCGGTTATGTGCAAATGGATTTCCAAAGAGTTCTCGATGATTTCTATCACGATTAGAGGAACATGTTGAGTATTGTGATTTCCTACTGGATGGGATCAAATGGAAGGTTTCTATCTTACCGGATATGTATTCTATTTGTAACTTAGAGTTGATTATGAGATTCTCGTATTTTTCATATGATGGCATGATAGATACGGTGTGTTGTGTGGGATTAAGGTTTGCGTGCGCAAGTCACAGTTTAGTTTGAAGGGAAAGTCATGAATTCTTAGGCAACATGGACGATTTCAGAAGGCAATGGTATTACTACTTGTTATTGCCGGAGAAAGGTGCGTATTTCAGAAGGCACATTGTGTTTTGACTTGCGGATGCTTCATTGCTATTGTAGTACCTGCTCGGTTGATCGACTACTGATATGCAGATTTTTGCTATATGGAAAGGGAGAACTATAGAAGTATTTCCTCATGGGATGATCGTGTTTGAGAGATGTGTTAGAAATTCGAGCATTGGATTTAGGATCAAATATGGTGATTCATGTGTTCTATGGATTTGGGGACTGGGAGTTCTTAAAAGCAGGTTGTTTCGTGGTTGTGGATTGTGAAGATGTGGCCAAAGCTAGCCAGATGATAGTATGTGTTATGGTTAGGTTGTTGTGGACTTTTGGAGGGCTATTTGTCCATTCGGGGATAGCCAAGGTTGATTTGGGGGCCCATTGGTAGGACGAATGAGGATGTGTATTCTATACCGGGTTGGATTTGTTGACTCCGAATTGCTATTATTGAGGAATGTGCTATTCGGTTAGAATTGATTTTATTTGTATCGGATATGTTCTATATGTTACTTTTCCATGCTACGAAGGGTTGTGATTCGTTAGTTATATGCACACATGGTGCAGTTCTATTTGGGAATTCGGGAGAGATGGTGATTGGGATGTGGAATGGTTGATTGCGCCTTAGTTATGGTCTTTTTAGATTGTGGTATATTGTGTTAATTGCTTCTCTGTAGTTATGGTCATGCACCTTGGGTACTTGATGTCAAATTGCACGTAGTTGTTGATTTTGAGCATTATGACTTGAGGTATTTCATATGGACCAGTGTTTGGATAGGGTCATGCATTGCAGCTGGGTTATGTTGGGAGATGATCCTTTTTGTTAGATTCATGTGTCTTGGTTCTACTAGGTATTATGGGTTCATAGCATTTCGGCTGTGGTGGTACTTGTTGAACTTTCGGGATAGTTCTCTCGTTTAAGTCATTTTCCACGATTGAGTACACTTAGAATGTTGCTTATTGGTGCACGCATTGCACGGGTTGTTGCTTTAGATTGTATTGATATGGCATGTCACTAGAGTGGTAGTGTTGGATGAGATGATATCATTGGACCTAGCATGGATACTATCAGATTTGATTACAGCATATATGGAGGATAATATCGGAATTCAGCTTTGAAATTGGCTATAGTTCTTGTTGAATCTAGGAGAGTTCCATGACTTGTTGGTCTAATAAGTGGTTATGAGTTTCTGTGTGATTCTTTCATCAATGGCAGTGTACACAGGTCCAGAACAAGATTTTAGTTGATATGAGGTTCGTTACCGGTGTTGAATTGTTTATCGAGTAGCTATTGTGGTCAGAAGTTATCGCTATGAGTATTTGAGTTGTGTGTTATATCTTATGATTGTGTCTTGGGTCATGGTTATGGCTTGATACAGCTTGTTCAGACTTATGCAATGTGTAGATGTGAAGTTCGGGTTTTGTTGTAAATTTTGGATGTTGAAAATTGGATATTGTTGTTTACAGATTAAGGATGGAGTAATGATACTCGGTTGTGTGGTGTTGTCGGGCGTAGTTGAAATAGAATGATATGGGACAACCCCCGAGTGTGTGCATGGTAAGGTCACACGACAGTTTGACAGCTTAGGAACAACTCTTGGCACATTCGAGGACGACCGCATGTTTAAGTGGGGGAGAATGTAACGATCTGATCAGTCATTTTCAACATTTGCACTTCACTCGGTAGTTTGAGGGCACAAGTAGCTCTGTATGATGTATTAGGACTTGTGTGTAAAATTTGAGTTCATTCCGAGTTTATTTGATATGTTTCGGCTCGAGTTTTTAGAAGTTGAAAGTTCAAAAGTTTATTAAGTTTGATTTGAGATGCGTTTCGTCGTTACGATGTTGTTATGCGTGATTTGAGGCATCGAGTAAGTCCGTGTTATGTTATGGGACTTGTTTATATGTTTGTACGGGGTCCCGAGGGGCTCGGGTGAGTTTCGGATAGGTTTGGGTTGTGTTGCGCTCATTTTTCTTATATTTCGACGTCGTTTCTTCAAGCATAAATAGTACTACATTGAACAAATGATCTCTGATTTCTGTTTTTATTGAAGCATTAGATCTGTATCGTAATTACGGATCCATAGCAAAAAGAATCGTCGAATTTGGACATCGTATGAGGATTTTATAGTCATTTTACTAAGAATTGGATTGCTAGATTTTTCAGATTAATTACAAAATTGCCACTGATTTCGTATTTCAAAATCTGCACTATTTCCAAATATTGAAAACAATATATCTCTTTTAGGGGTGGTCATAATACCGACCGAGCCAAAAAAATCGGCCGAACCAAAAATTTCGGTTTATTTGGTTTCGGTTTTTCGATTTATTCGATCGGTTTCCGGTTTATAGTTTTAAAAAGTTTGGTGTTCGGTTCGGTGATTGGTTTTAATGGTTCAGTTTCTGTTAAATGGAAAAATCGATTTTTTTAGCCTAAGCCCAAAACCAAATTATTGCTGCACTAAGTATTACTACTAGGGAAACTTCGTTTATGTTTGTTTATTTTTTTGTCTTCACTTGGTATAATCTTCGAAAATGGAGCAACTTACTACCGCACCAAGTAACACAACGCCCCATAATGTAAAACCTGGCTCTTTGTTCTTTTACTAAAAAAGTACATTTTCTTGTAAAAGCACATCTTTTGTTGTAAATAGAGGAAGAAGAGCGGCAACTACGAGCTAAGCTTTTTTTTTGGACAATTTCCATTTGTTATCTAAGTAAAACTGCTGTGAAATATAATCAGTTGCCATAAAAAGAGAGCAAAATCAAGAAAATTTGTAGAGATCTGTTGTTGGAATTGGAGTTTTTGGTTACTCTTTTTGGCTATTCTCTCAACAAGTAATCTATTTTCATTGTTTCGTACTATTTTTGCTATGGCTCGAAACCAAAAAATTGAACCGATCGAACCGAACCAAACTGAAGTTATTATGATTCAGTTTTGGTTATTAAAATTACAAACCAAAAATCGAATAAACCGAATCGAACTTCTACAAAATCGAACTGAACCGACTAATGTCCACCCCTAATCTCCTTCATTAAAGGGTCAAATGGAGTGATTCAAAAGCCTATGTTGACTGAAATTTTACAAGTAATCCATTGAAGGTATCAAAATCATGTTTGGGGATCATTTGGCATGCAAAACGAAGCAGAACAACTGGGCAAAAATAGTTAATATCGAAGGTTTGTTCATTTGGTCATATTTTAAGTTGAGGAGCTCGGATTTTGACAATTTTTGGAGGCAATTTTCACCATATGGATTGGGATAAGTGTTCTATACTCGATTTTGGTTATATTTCATGAATCCATATTCATTTTTGGCATTTGATTGATGATTTCAAAGTGACATTTAGGGGTTTTGTCTAATATTTCATATAATGAATTTTTGAGTTTTGAACATCGATTCAGAGTTGTATTTGAGCGAAAACAGTGTCCGATTTTGTGAGTTTTGTCGGGTTCCGAGGTGCGGGCTCGGTTTGACATTTTGGTCCATTTTGAGATTTTGATTAAAGATTCGACTTTTATCGATTGGTGTTGTTTGCTTTTGGCATTATTTGATGTATTTGACTTGCTTTTGGCTAGTTTCCAGCCGTTCATGGGTCGTTATGCATGGGATGGTTTTTTGTTAGCATTGTTTGGCTTGCTAGGTACTGGATTTAGCTTGTTCGAGGTAAGTAACACTTCTAAACTTGGTGCTGAGGGTATAAAACCCTAAATTACGTGTTATGTGTTTTGGTGTTGAGGTGACGCACATGCTAGGTGACGGGTGTATGGGCATACACCGTGTGAATTATGACTCCGTTATTTTTGTGGTACTTTGTATTCACCTGATCTTATCTGTAACCTTAAAATCTCTACATTCTAGAGATATTGAGCTATGATCCATATTAGAAACCATGTCTAGACTACATGCTTATTCTGTTGTGACCCACCGAGGTCGGATTGCTGTTGAATTATTTGTTTAAATTGCAATTTCATACTTAGTTATGTTCATTCATTTCATATCATATCTCAGTCACTGTTGCTATTTATTGGCACATCATATCATTATTTTAGGCTAGTTTTATGGCATTGTGAGCCCGAGAGACTAGAGATTTTGATGACAGAATAAGGCCGAGGACCTGAGCTGTGAATGATGATATATGTATATATGTGGATCGGGTTGTACACCGCAATGATCCTTATGGTTGTATATATGTGGATCGGTTTTCACGTCGCAACGAGTATAATTGATTTATGCCATAATTGGCTTGATATAGCGTTTAAGCTTAACGAGCCCCTCCAGAGTTTGCACTCACCCCCAATGAGCGCGGTTGATTTATATTGTTGGATGGATCTTCCCTGGACATGGATATTATCTAAAGCATTTATATTTGGGGAAGAATCTTCCTAGGTGCATTATCCTTATACAGTACTGAGTGACTGACAGTCAGTTGCTATGTATATATTCGAGATTGATCTTCCCCAGGCTGGATTCGCCATATATAGTACTGAGCGAATGAGCATTTGGAGTAATTGAGCATGATGAGTGGAAAGTGTGAGATGGAGAAGTTGGGTACTCTAAGAGTGTGAGTACATGAGTTCATCTCTGATATACATTGCATTGAGATACACATATGACATACAGGCATAGAGACATATTTTCCTCATGTTGTACAGTATCACGTCATTCATGACTTCTAACGCATATTGGCATACAGACATAGAGATGTGTTTACTCTTGTTATCTAGAAAAATGAAACATCTTACTTATTGTGGAAAGGATTTTGGGAGAAATCACTGTTTTCAAACTTACTTATATTTTTGGCAAGTTCGGAAAAAGATTTAGGTTTTCCTGATATACTTGAAAACATGCCTATTTTCTGGAACTGTGATGAGCTGAGCATTTTATCTCTGAGTTACTTCTTTTATTATTTTCATTATGCTGTTATGAACTGTTGTTGGCTATTGGTGTTGGACCCCGACCTTGGTTTCAGCTCATCACTACTTTCAACCTAAGGTTAGGTTTGTTACTTATTGAGTACATGGGGTCGGTTGTACTCATACTACACTTCTGCACCTTGCGTGCAGATATTGGATGCTGATGTTGATGTGATAGATGGGAGCTGGAATTGAAGAAGTACCTGCGTTCCGGTTGTAGCTTCCTTTTGTTCATGGTAGCCTTAGATTTATAAAAATCTAGTTATATACATTTCGAACAGATGATATATTTGTTTCGTACAAGCTTTATAAATTCTAATCTTAGAAGCTCATGAGTTGTACTACAAATCCTTGGGAAATGTAAAGGATTTAGATATTTTGAATTGGATCGAGGAATATAGGGACGTTAAAGGGTAAGTCTATAGAGCTGGCGAAGATTCTCTAGAAGAGGAGGGTCAATATAGCATGTGTGCAGGAGACTAGATGGGTAGGTTCAAGGGCGAGGAATGTAGACTGGTATAAATTATGGTTCTTCGAAGTCGTGTAGGGCAACAACGGAGTGGGCATTCTGGTGGACAAGGAGCTCGGAGAGTCAGTGGTAGAGGTTAGAAGGGTGGATGATAGATTGATGACAATTGAGGTTGTAGTTGGAGGGAGCACTCTGAATGTCATTAGCGCTTACGCACCGCAAACGGGCTTGGACGAGGAGGTTAAAAGGCGCTTCTGGGAGGCGCTGGATGAAGGGGTGCGGGGTATTCCGCATATGGAGAAGTTATTCATAGGAAGGTATTTCAATGGTCATATTAGGTCATCTGCTGGTGGCTATGTTGAGGTGCACGGTGGCTTCAACTTTGGTGATAGGAACCGGGAAGGTACCTCACTGTTGGATTACACTAGAGCTTTTGAGTTGGTGAACGTGAACTGTATGTTCCCCAAGAGGAAGGAACAGTTGGTTACTTTCTGGGGTATGATGGCTAAGACTCAGACTATCTCCTCCTTAAGAGGTGTGATAGGGGTTATGCGAGGATTGCAAGGTGAGCCCGCGTGTGTACCTCGCAACTCAACATAGGTTTCTAGTGATAGACGTCAGTATCTTGGTGAAGAGGAAGAAGAGGTTTGTACGGGGTCAGTCGAGGATCAGGTGGGGACTTTGTCTAAGGATAATATACGGGAGTTGGAGGGGCAGCTGACGACTATGGGTTCCTGGAAGAGTGATGGGGACTCTAGTGCTATGTGGACGGTGACGGTGGACTGCATAAGGAAGGCAACAATAGTGGTGTTAGGAGTTCCAAAAGGTTACTCTAGCAGGCATCGAGGCGATTGGTGGTGGAATGACGTGGTCCAAGGTAAAGTGGAGGCCAAGAAAGCAGCTTACATTAAGTTAGTAGAGAGCACCAACGAGGATCAGAGGAGAGCGAAAAGAGAAAAATATAATGAGGCTAAGAATGAGGTGAAATTAGCGGTCACAGAGGCTAAGACTGCTGCATTGGTCGGCTGTACGAGGAACTTGGGGGCAAATGTGGGGACAAGAAGTTATTTCGGTTGGCCAAATCGAGAGAGAAGAAGGATCGCGACCCGGATCAAGTGAGGTGCATCAAAGATGAGGACGGTCAAATATAGATAGAAGAGGCTCAGATTAGGCAAAGATGGCAGTCATACTTTCATAAACTTCTGAATAAAGAGGGGGATGGAAACATCGTGTTAGGGCAATTGGGGAAATCTGAGAGTCACTGCGACTTTTGGTATTGTAGACTCATTAAGATTGACGAGGTCGTGGGTGCGATGGGTAAGATGAGTCGGGGCAAAACAACCAGACCAGACGAGATTCCAGTGGAGTTTTGGAGATATGCGGGTAGAGCAGGCTTGGAGTGGCTGACTAGGTTATTTAATATTATCTATTGGGGCTGATTGCCATATATAGGCTTCGTGCTAACTATTTGAACCCTCGGGGGATTTTTATCACTGTTTCCTTACTGCTTGACTTATTATTTGAACTCAGTCCTGTTGATATCTATTGTTTTACAAACTCAGCCACTTTTACTCAGATTTGAAACTTAAATGATATTTCTACATCATGTTTTGGGCTGAGAACTACCGATTTACTAATGCCCAAGGGGCTTATGATGATTTCTGAACTGAGTGAGGCCGAGGGCCATATGTGAGGATATGCTGAGTGATATGAGGCCGAGGGCCTGAGATACTATTTATGTCATGCGGTGGCTTGACTGATGTGAGGATATGATGAGTGATGATGCCACGAGGTGGCTTGATATAGCGCTTGGGTCGTAAGGGGCCCCTCCGGAGTCTGCACACCCACAGTGAGTGCGGGTACCCATGTGATTTGAAACAGTGGTAACAATGACACTGTATGATGCAATTTGGTCAGGTAACAATGGCTGACCATTATGCTGAGTGATTATGAGGTAGCCCGAGGGGCTGATACTGTATTGAGAGTGAGCCCGATGGGCTGATACTATGCTGAGCGATTGATACTGTGCCCGAGGGGCAGATTTCTACTTGTTAATTACCTATTAAATTACCTGTTTTACTTGTTTTAAAAAGGAACATCATTTGATTTCTTCACTGATTTACTGCTTTAAGTGATTTTACTGCTTGATATGGAATTGCTTTGTGCCTTTATGCGTTTTCATACTTTCAGCCATCATTTGTAATTATTACTCACTGAGTTGGACTACTCACATTACTCCCTGCACCGTGTGTGCACATTCAGGTATAGCAAAGTCCGCACCTAAGCGCTGATTCCTTCCAGGCTAGGCAGTGATTTGGAGTTACCAGGTAGCTGTTGACGTACGCAACCCCTTGTCTCTCTTATCCTCTATCATTTATGTTTTTCTTCAGACCGTTGTATTGGATTCCGTAATTGTAGACCTATAGCAGATTCTATAGTAGCTCATGACTTGTGACACCCCGGTTTGGGCTGTGTTGGGATGGTTCCTGCTGTTATTATCGTTAAATTCCGCAATTTATGAATATTATATTATATATTACTATTGTTGATGATGATTAACTGTTTAAAAGGGGTGTTCCGTTTTGGTTTGGCTGGCCTTGTCTTTACGAGAGGCGCCATCACGACCGGGTTCGGGGATTGGGTCGTGATAAGTTGGTATCAGAGCCTAGGTTACTTAGGTCTCACGAGTCATGAGCAGGTTTAGTAGAGTCTCGCGGATCGGTACGGAGACGTCTGTATTTATCATTGATAGGCTGCAGAACCTTTAGAAAAAAACTTCACATTCTTGAATTCTTAACGTGCGTCCTTGATTCAGCTTGAAAAGTAACTCTTGAAATTCCTTCCACATGTTCGTATGCGCGTGTGCGCGCTCAGTAGATGTGCATCAACAACTTGTGATTCCCCGATCGAGGGGCGAGATGTGATCTCTATGAGTAGATGTTGGGCTGGTCTGGAGGACTTGAGGTCGGATCTTTGCCTATGGCTTGAGCACCGAGGTGTTGATTGTGTGAGCAAGTGTTTTGAACTTATATGTTCGGTATTGCCCCTATTGGTTTTAATGACGGCTGGATAGCTACGTGATGAGTATGTTAGTATATCTATATGACTCAGAAGTGGCGAGGAAGGTCTGTTGGATGATAGATGAACCATTAAGTGTTTGATCTCCATTGTAATTGGATGTGTAGCCCCGAGTTATGGGCGCGTGAATAATCTTTTCATGTCTCCTATTTGGAATGAAGTAAATTTCATGTTACGGTATGAGTTTAGACTCAGGAAGATTAAGTGACTGTGTAATGTGTATGACAGTGGAAGGTATACAAAATGTTAATTGGAGGCAAAACAGGTGGGTTATCTCCTGTAGAGTGTTCTAAGGTAGTGTGATCATTATGTTGTCTATTAGAAGATCTCATTTACAAGTGAAGAATATGCGTTCAAATCTAAATTGTGCTTCCTAGAGAGTGGGCTTAACTGTTGTGTGAGTGAATGCAAGAATTGCAGAAGACTTAAAATTCTAGATTATTTGTGTTTCCACAAGCTTATGAATGAGTGAGTTCGATCTCACTATGGTATTACAACAACAATAGAGTATGTGCGTTATGATTTATTGAGTGCGTTTTGTTATATGGCTTTGATCCAAGTTGGGGAGTTTGCTATTAATTAAGTTGATTGCACGGTTAAGAGCTATATTGTTCCAGTCTGCCACAGAGATGCCTCGGTATTATTCGATCCCAGTTCCACCTTTTTCTTATGTGTCATCATACTTTGATCGTTATTTAGGTATGCCCCATGAGTTTCTTGCTTTACCTGTTCATGTATCTACCCCGGTGGGCGATACTATTGTTGTAGACCGTGTGTACCGGTCATGTGTGGTGACTATTGGGGGTCTGGAGACCCGAGTGGATCTATTGCTATTGAGCATGGTGGATTTTTATGTCATTTTGGGCATGGATTGGCTATCTCCGTGTCGTGCTATTCTAGACTGTCATGCTAAGACAGTCACTTTGGCTATGCCGGGTGTACCGCGGATCGAGTGGCGTGGTGTGACTGATTATATCCCTAGTAGAGTGATCTCTTTCTTGAAGGCCCAACATATGGTTGGGAGGGTTGCCTTTTATATCTAGCATTTGTGAGGGATGTTGGAGCTGAGACTCCTAGTATTTATTCTGTCCCAGTTGTGAGGGATTTTCCCGATGTTTTTCCTGCAGACCTGTCGGGCATGCCACCGGACAGGGATATTGATTTTGGTATTGACCTGGTGCCGGTCACTCAGACCATTTCTATTCCGCTATATCGTATGGCACCAGCAGAGTTGAAAGAATTGAAAGAACAACTTCAGGAACTCCTAGATAAGGGGTTCATTCAGCCTAGTGTGTCCCCTTGGGGTGCACCGATTTTGTTTGTGAAGAAGAAGGATGGCACGATGAGAATGTGCATTGATTATAGGCAATTGAACAAAGTAACAATCAAGAACAAGTATCCTTTGCCTCGCATTGATGATTTATTTGATCAGCTTCAGAGAGCGAGGGTGTTCTCCAAGATTGATCTCCGTTCGGGTTATCCCCAGTTGAATATCTGGGATTCAGATATTCTTAAGACTGCTTTCAGGACCAGATATGGTCATTATGAGTTTCTTGTTATGTCCTTCGGGCTAACCAATGCCCCAGTAGCATTCATGCATTTTATGAACAGTGTATTTCGGCCTTATTTGGATTCGTTCGTTATTGTATTCATTGATGATATTCTGGTGTACTCGCGTAGTCAGGAGGAGCACGCAGAGCATTTGAGAGTTGTGTTGCAGAGACTGAGGGAGGAGAAGCTTTATGCAAAATTCTCCAAGTGTGGGTTTTGGCTCAGTTTAGTGGCCTTCTTGGGGCACGTGGTGTCCAGCGAGGGTATACATGTTGATCCGAAGAAGATAGAGGCGGTTCAGAGTTGGCCCAGACCATCCTCAGCCACAGAGATTCATAGCTTTCTTGGGTTAGCAGGCTATTATCGCCGGTTTGTTCAGGGATTTTCATCCATTGCATCGCCCTTGACCAAGTTGACTCAGAAGGGTACTCCATTCGTATGGTCGGATAAGTGTGAGGAGAGCTTTCAGAAGCTCAAGACAGCCTTGACCACAACTCCAGTGTTGGTTTTGCCATTAGCTTTAGGTTCATATACTGTGTATTGTGATGCTTCAAGAGTTGGGATTGGTTGTGTGTTGATGCAGGAGGGTAGAGTTATTGCTTATGCTTCTCGACAGTTAAAGCCCCATGAGAAGAACTACCCCGTTCATGATTTGGAGTTGGCTGTCATAGTTCACGCATTGAAGATTTGGAGGCATTACTTGTATGGCATATCTTGTGAGGTGTTCACTGATCATCGCAGTCTTCAGCATTTGTTCAAGCAAAATGACCTTAATTTGAGGCAGCGGAGATGGTTGGAGTTGCCTATGGATTATGATATCACTATATTGTACCATTCGGGAAAGGCCAATGTGGTGGCCGATGCTTTGAGCCGAAAGGCAGTGAGTATGGGGAGTTTGACATATATTCCAGTTGGGGAGAGACCTCTTGCAGTTGATGTTCAGGTCTTGGCCAATTGGTTCGTGAGGTTGGATATTTCGGAGCCCAGTCGGGTGTTGGCTTGTGTGGTTTCTCGGTCTTCTTTATATGATCGCATCACAGAGTCCAGCATGATAATTCCAGAGATGTGACCGTCGGTGATGATAGTGTGTTGAGGATGCAGGGCCGGATTTGTGTGCCCAATGTGGATGGGCTTAGAGAGCTGATTCTGGAGGAGGCCCATAGCTCGCGGTATTCCATTCATCCGGGTGCCGCGAAGATGTATCAGGATTTGAGGCAGCACTATTGGTGGAGAAGAATGAAGAAAAATATTGTGGGATTTGTAGCTCGGTGTCTCAACTGTCAGCAGGTGAAGTATGAGCATCAGAGACCGGGTGGCTTGTTTCAGCAGATAGTTATTCCAGAGTGGAAGTGGGAGAGAATCACTATGGACTTTGTGGTTGGACTTCCTCGGACTTTGAAGAAGTTCGATGCTATTTGGGTAATTGTGGATCGGCTGACCAAGTCTGCGCACTTCATTCCTATATGTACTACCTATTCTTCAGAGCGGTTGGCAGGGATTTATATCCGAGAGATTGTTCGGTTGCATGGCGTTCCTGTTTCCATGATCTCAGATAGAGGTACTCAGTTTACTTCGTAGTTTTGGAGAGCCGTGCAGAGAGCGTTGGGTACTCAGGTAGGGTTGAGCACAACGTTTCATCCTCAGACGGACGGACAGTCCGAGCGTACTATTCAAATATTGGAGGACATGTTGCGTGCTTGTGTTATTGACTTTAGAGGTTCATGGGATAAGTTTCTACCACTTGCAGAGTTTGCTTACAACAACAACTACCAGTCGAGTATTCAGATGGCTCCATATGAGGCTTTGTACGTGAGGCGGTATAGATCTCCGGTTGGTTGGTTCGAGCCCGGCGAGGCTAGGCTATTGGGGACAGATTTGGTTCAGGATGCCTTAGAGAAGGTGAAGGTGATTTAGGAGAGTCTTCGTACAGCGCAGTCACGTCAGGAGAGTTATGCGGATCGGAAGGTTCGAGATGTGTCCTACATGGTCGGTGAGAAGGTCTTGCTGAAGGTTTCGCCCATGAAGGGTGTTATGAGATTTGGGAAGAAGGGCAAGTTGAGTCCTCGGTTCATTGGGCCTTTTAAGGTGCTGCAGAGGATTGGGGAGGTGGCTTATGAGCTTGCTTTGCCCCCAGCTTGTCTAGTGTGCATCCGATATTTCATGTTTCTATGCTCCGGAAGTATAGTGGGGATCTGTCACATGTTTTGGACTACAACACGGTTCGGTTGGATGATTATTTGACCTTTGATGTGGAGCCAGTACCTATTTTGGGTCGCTAGGTTCGAAAGTTGAGGTAAAAGGATATAGTTTCAGTGAAGGTGCAGTGGAGAGGTCGGCCCGTGGAGAAGGCTACCTGGGAGACCGAGCGGGAGATACGAAGCAGATATCCTCATCTGTTTGAGGCTTCAGGTATGTTTCTTGACTCGTTCGAGGACGAACGTTTGTTTAAGTTGGGGAGGATGTGATGACTCGGCCAGTCGTCTCATGAGTTACCGCTCCATTTCCCCCATTTCAGCTTCTTTATGCTTCGTTATCCGTGTTTTATGTGATCGAGTTTATTAGTTCGAGTTCGGAGAGGATTTGTTAAGAAATGAGACACTTAGTCTCTTTTAAGAAGGCTTAAGTTGGAAAAGTCAACCAGATGTTGACTTAAGTGTTAAAAGGCTCGGAAGTGAGTTCCGAGGATTCGGTTAGCTTCGGGAGGTGATTTGTGACTTAGGAACGAGATCGAAATAGGTTTTGGAGTTGTAGAGAAGATTTAGGCTTGAATTGGCGAAATTGATATTTTGGAAAATTCCGGTTGATAGGCGAGATTTTGATATAGGGGTCGGAATGGAATTCCGAGAGTTGCAGTAGCTTCATTGTGTCATTTGGGATGTGTGTGCAAAATTTCAGGTCATTCGGACGAGATTTGATAGACCTTGTGATCGAAAGCATAATTTAAGAGTTCTTGGAGTTCTTAGGCCTGAATCCTATGTTAAATTGGTGATTTGATGTTGTTGTGAGCGCTCCGAAGTTTTGAGCAAGTTTGAACGATTCCATGAGATGTGTTGGTACAATTGGTTTGACGTTCCGGGAGTTCCGGGTAGGTTCCGGGATGTTTTAGTGCAAAAATCATAGCTGTAGTAGTTCTAAAAGGGTTGCAGGCCCCAGATCTCACCCATGCGGTCCACACAAAAATGAGTGCGCCCGCGGTGAGTGCTGCGCGGCCTGCACAAAAGCGGCCGCGGCCGCGGTAGGTGTCATGCGGACCACACAAAATGGTGTGCGGCCGCGGTGGGGAACGATCTGCTGGTCCTACTTCGTAAGCTTATATCTTTTGATCAACAAGTAATTTTGAGGTGATTCAAAAACAAAAGTTGTAGCCCTTCGTGTATAGTTTTCAGAAAGGTAAAGATATCGAAATTTGGAAATCTGTAGTAAAGATTATGGCCAAAATACTAAAGTCTGTCACAGTAGAGGGCCGCACGTTGCCTTTGCGCGGACCGCTCTGGCTTGCGCGGACCGCATGAGTTTTGGTGCGGCCCGCAGTAGCTGATACCTGAGGAGTACCTATAAATATGAGGTTTTGGGTTTTATTTAATATTTTGACCCAGAGAGCTCAGATTTTGGCGATTTTTCGAAGGTTTTTGAAGAAATTCAATGGGGTAAGTGATTTTAACTCAGATTTGGCTAGAATACATGAATCTATCACTGAATTCATCATTTAATTCGGGATTTGAGATGGAATTTGGGAAGAAAATTGTGAAACCTTTCAAAAATGTAAAATGATGATTTGAAGGACCAAATGGTATCAGAATTGCATAATTTTGGTATGGTTAGACTCGTGAGGGTATGAGGATTATGAGAATGTAAATTTTACCCGATTCCGAGACGTGGGCCCGGGGATCGGGTTTTGTTAATTTCGAGATTTTTGATATTTTTCAAATGTTTTCACTTGGGCTTTGTTCCCTTAGCATATTGTGACGTATTTGTTCTGATTTTGGATAGATTCGACGCGCGTAGAGGCCAATTCGAGGGGCAAAGGCGTTGCGAGCTAGAGAATTAGCCAGTTCGAGGTGAGTAATGGTTGTAAATGATGTCCTGAGGGTTTGAAACCCCGGATTGCACATCGTAGTGCTATATTGAGGCAAGATACGCACTGGATGATGATCGTGGGGTCTTTCACTACTGGGGATTGTGACTTGGTCCATCCCGATTGATGACTTTACTAAATATTTGACTGACATTCATTTGTTATCATCATGATTTGGGCTTCGTGCCAATTATTTGAACCCTCCGGGGATTTTTATCACTGTTTCCTTACTGCTTGACTTATTATTTGAACTCAGTCCTGTTGATATCTATTGTTTTACAAACTCAGCCACTTTTACTCAGATTTGAAACTTAAATGATATTTCTACATCATGTTTTGGGCTGAGAACTACTGTTTTACTAATGCCCAAGGGGCTTATGATGATTTCTGGACTGAGTGAGGCCGAAGGCTATATGTGAGGATATGAGGCCGAGGGCCTAAGATACTATTTATGCCATGCAGTGGCTTGAGTGATGTGAGGATATGTTGAGTGATGATGCCACGAGGTGGCTTGATATAGCGCTTGGGCCGTAAGGGGCCCCTCCGGAGTCTGCAAACCAACAGTGAGCGCGGGTATCCATGTGATTTGAAACAGTGGTAACAATGACACTGTATGATGCAATTTGGTCAGGTAACAATGGCTGACCATTATGCTGAGTCATTGTGAGGTAGCCCGAAGGGCTGATACTGTACTGAGAGTGAGCCCGAGGGGCTGATACTATGCTGAGCGATTGATACTGTGCCCGGGGGGCAAATTTCTACTTGTTAATTACCTGTTAAATTACCTGTTTTACTTGTTTTAAAAAGGAATATCATTTGATTTCTTCACTGATTTACTGTTTTAAGTGATTTTACTGCTTGATAAGGAATAACTTTGTGCCTTTACATGTTTTCATACTTTCAGCCATTATTTGTAATTATTACTCACTATGTCGGAGTACTCACATTACTCCCTGCACCGTGTGTACAGATTCAGGTATAGTAGAGTCCGCACCTAAGCGCTGATTCCTTCCAGGCTAGGCAGTGATTTGGAGTTATGAGGTAGTTGTTGACGTCTGCAGCCCCTTGTATCTCTTAAACTCTATCATTTATGTTTTTCTTCAGACTGTTGTATCGGATTCTGTACTTGTAGACCTATAGCAGATTCTATAGTAGCTCATGACTTGTGACACCCCGGTTTGGGCTATGTCGGGATGGTTCTTGCTGTTATTATCGTTAAATTCTGTAATTTATGAATATTATATTATATGTTACTGTTGTTGATGATGATTAACTATTTAAAAGGGGTGTTCCGTTGTGGTTTGGCTGGCCTTGTCTTCACGAGAGGCGTCATCACGACCGGGTTCGGGGATTGGGTCGTGACAAGTTGAGCTTTAAGAAATGAAATAACTCTGCTGGGAGTGTAATCTAAGTTACCCCTCCACTCTAACCACGGTTAGCCTGGCATAGCTAGCATCGCGATCTTGGCGTGACAATCAAGAATAGCATAATGGGCCGACAACCATTCCATGTCCAAGATAATCTCAAAATCTACCACGCTGAGCAATAATAAATCGGCTCTAGTCTTAAAACCACTAATAAAAACCAAAAACGACCGATACACATGGTCAACAATAGTAGAATCTCCCACGGGTGTAGACGCATAAACAGGACAACTCATAAAATCACGGGATACACCCAAATACATACCAAAATAAGATGACACATAGGAATAAGTGGAGCCCGGATAGAATAAAACTGACGAATCTCTATGACACACTGGGACGATACCTATAACGATAGAGTCGGAAGAAACTGCCTCTGTACGAGCAAGAAGAGCATAGTATCTGGCCTCTCCTGCGACTTTTTCCTCTCCGGCCTCCACCTCAAGCTGGCTGAGAAGGTGGAGTGGTAGTTGGTACTGTAATCATAGCCTGAGGACCCTGTAGAGCACGTTATGGCTGAGAAGTCTGTGGAGGTGCACCCCTTCTAAGTCTGGGGAAATCCCTCACCATATGGCGAGTGTTGCCATACTCAAAATAAGCTTTCGGAGGGCATGGCTACTGTGGCTGGCTCGGGCCAGGTCTGCTAGACTAACTACTGAAAACACCCCGTGCAAGAGGTACACTAAATACTGGCGGCACACAATAAGGCTCATGGGGCCTAGAAGTAGCCAGAATACCACTAGCATTTGAAAGAGCTGAATGAACAGGGCGACCCACAAAGCCCCTACAATGTCGAACTGTAGCTGGTGCACGAGCACTAGAGTAAGAACCAGTCTCTTGAGACCTCTTAACCTCTCTCTCCTCTCCCGATCAAGCATTCCCTCCACTCTCCTAACAATACTCGCAATCTGATGGTATGAAATATCCATCTCTAACTCCCGGTCCGTGCTAGTCCTGATGCTGGGATGGAGTCCCTCAATAAACCAACGAACCCTCTCTTGAATTGTAGAAACCAAGGTCGGTTCATGTCTAGCCAAATCACTGAAACGAACTACATACTATGACACAGTTGACGTGCCGGAGAATTTCGGCACATTTAATACAAATTGCCTAGATTTTAGCTTGTTTTAGATGCAATTATGTTTTATACTTATGTTATTTTAGTATTTTTGCAGTGTATGAGGTTTAAGGACTTAAGAGCATGGAAATGGAATAAAAAAGCCACAAAAAAGACAAGAAAAGAGCAAAATGCATCGAAAATGTAGAAATGCGGACCACAAATCCAACATGCGGGCCGCATAATGCTCAAGGGAATCGCAAACCACAACAGATTGTTGGGCAAAGTCTAGTGCAAGAAATGCGGTCCAGTCTGCGATCGCATAACCTATTTGTGAGCCACATAATGGACCGCAAACTCATCATGAAGGTTTTTGAAGGTGGAAAATGCGATGCAAAATGCGATCGCATATTTGTAATGCGGACCGTAGAACATGAATGCGATGAAGGTTTGGAAACTAGGGTTCGAAGATGCGATGGCTATTCAAGAATGCGGACCGCATGTTTGTTATGCGACAGATATGCGGTCGCATATTTAACCGAAAAGGATATTTTTGTCCGATTTTTGTCCTGAGTTTTGAACCGCTATAAAAAGATTTATTGGGGTTTTGTGGGGGTATCTTGTCTGATTTTGGAGCTACAATACAAGGCTTTATTATTACTCTCTTTTGGAAACTTTTGGGTCAAGAATCTTGCACTTTGTAAGCTTTATGGCATTAAACATTCTCATCCTTTTGTATTCTAGTACGTGTAGCTAACTTTAAATACTAAGGTTGTGGACCTTAAATGAGTGTTATGTTAATGGGTGTTTAACATTGAATATATGTATAATGGTTGGTTGATATTTATTTATTTCTCATTCTTCATTTATTGTTGGTGGTTGCAAACGTTAACAAGTGCCATTAAATTCTTACTTTGCTTGGGAAAGTGGGTTAGAATTTGGTAGAAGTAAATATCAAAGACTCAAGGCTTTAAACCTTATTTAATAGAATCGCTTAGGAATAAGTGGGTTTTATTTGGCATATATTGGTTGTTCTTAATTGCAACTCTTTTATATTTGGAAAAATCATAAAGAGTAAATACTACCCAACTATTGGAAAATATTGGGTAGTCATTTAGAAATCATTTGCATATCAAAAGAACCTTCCATTAGAAATATATCATATTAACAACGATAGCATTACACTTCATTGAAGGGGACACAACCTTGGTTTCTTTAATCAAATTATTTACATTCTCAACATTACAATTAGCTATTTCTTCAAACCAAAATCATTTCATACTCTTGTTACCATTAACCGAATAGAATTACGACTTTAGTCAAGTAACACACTATTTGAGTAACCTTTTCACACCTATTCCCTATGGGATTCAACCCTAACCATGTTGGGTTATTATATTTGACACCGACCGCCTTACACTATTTAATTAAATTATAATTTGAGCGTATCAAATTTTGGCGCCGTTGCCGGGGAATACAGTTTTAAAATTACTAATTAGTGTGTGCCTTACTTTACGTCTTATTCTTTTTCATCACACTTTGCTTGGTGTTGATAGGAAAACATGGCCGAATGTGAAGAAGAAATGGAGGCAAAAATGGAAGAAAATCCTTTTGCGGACATAGAGGAGTACATTGATGATACAAATGCTATTGTACCTCCGGTCGTGAGCGCTGCAACTTTCAAGGTGGAACATGGTTTAATCCTTATGCTCAAAGCGGAGGGGTTTTTCAGGAATTCCACTGATGATGATCCGACACACCACCTTAGAAACTTCTTGGGTGTGTGTGCGATGCATAAGCAGAACAACGTCTCTGATGATGCTCTAAGGTTGAGGTGCTTCAAGTACTCACTAGCTGGGGATGCAAGGAATTAGCTTCAAAATATGCCACCAAACTCCATTGATTCTTGGCCCGAACTTGTCTGAGCATTCTTAGCTAAATGGTTCCCGCAAAGTATGAAGTTTGAGCTCTGGGATAAAATTTTATTTTTCAAGCAAGTACGGGAGAACATCTACATGAGGCATGGGATCGGTTCAAGTTATAGTTGGTGAGGTCTCCCAACCATGGTTTTCCGGATTCTATCTTGTTGGAAAAATTCTACATGGGCTTGGATCCTATGAACCAATCTATAGCCAAGAATGCAGCTGACGGATCTTTCATTAACAAATCATTGGCAAGGGTCACACAAATACTTGACAAAATGGCAAAGCATAATCAAGCATGGCACTCAGAGGACACCACAGGTGGAATTGCATATGGATCTCCTTCCTTGACCACCATGATCAAGGAAAACCAAGAGAGAGATCAAGTGATTGCAGGGCTTGCCACAAATGTTAATGTGTTGACAAAGATGTTCACAGAAAGCCAAATGAAGAAAGTAAATGTGGTGGAAGATGTGCAACCCATATCAAATGAAGACTTTGAGGAAGCAAACTATGTCAACAACTCTCAAGGAGGTTATCAAAGGCAACAATACCAAGGTCAAGGACAACAAAGTCAATGGAGGCCTCACCCGCAAGGGCAAGGCAACCAACAGTGGCGAAATGACCAAGGCGGCTCAAATAAAGGTAATTGGAACAACAAAAACAACTTCCCAAAACGGAGTTCAAACCCTTATGTGCCTCCAAAGGGTCAATATTCAAATCAAGGTTCCTCAAGTGAATCTAAGTTGGAAAACATACTTGAACGGGTATTGCAAAATCAAGAGAAGTCTGACACTTCTATGAGGAATATGACCGAGCTTGTTGGTTCTTATACTGCATCCATTCAAAAATTGGAGATGCAAATAAGAGACCTCTCTAAGGAAAAAAATCCGAAGCAAAAAGGGACACTTCCAAGTGACACAATTGCGAACCCCAAGGGTAGTAGGAGTGGTCCAACTTCTCATGTCATGTCAATTACTACTCGGAGTGGGAAGGTACTACAAGGAGGGAGTGAGCAAGTGGTTGAAGTTCAAGAGTCCAATCATGAAGTTGAGGTTGAAGAGCCAAGTGTTGTTGAATTTGAAAAGGTCCCGGAAGAGTTGAAAGTGCAACAAGAAAGCCGGGAAGAGGTAATGGAAAAGGTAAAAGAGACATCAAAAACTCTACCACCTATTCCTAGACCTCCTCCTCCATTCCCTCAAAGACTTTCTAGGAAGGTTGAGGATAGCAAACTCGAAAAGCTCTATGACATTCTCAAGTAATTATCGGTTGAATATTCCATTTGTGGAAGCATTTCAAGAGATGTTGGGTTTTGCTAAATATTTGAAAGACTTGATTACCAAGAAGAGAACCACCAAAAATGAAGTGGTGAATGTGACTCACCGGGCTAGTTCCATCATTGCAATATCTACCGTTCAAAAGAAAAAGACCCGGGAACTTTCACCATTCTTTGTACTATTGGGGCACATGATTTTGCAAGAGCCCTTTGTGATAATGGGGCTAGCATCAACTTGATGCCTCTTGCCATTTACAAGTAGGCAGGGTTAGGTATGCCAAAGCCCACAAGTATGAGATTTCAAATGGCCGATCTTTCCATAAAGAGACCGGTTGGAATTGTTGATGATGTGCTTGTTAAAGTGGGAAAGTTTCATTTACCCGCAGATTTCGTAATCCTTGATTGTGCGGTTGACAAAGAGATCTCTATCATTTTGGGGAGACCATTCCTAGCCACAGGAATAGCACTAATGGATTCGGAACAAAATGAGATCAAATTTTGTGTAAATGATGAAGATGTTACATTCCAAGCAAGCAAGGGTATGAAACTACCACATGAATATGAGAGCATCTCGGTGATTGTTGTAGTGGATGAAGTGGAAGATGCGGTTGAAATGAAGATGGAAGAACAATGCCTCGGTGAGGCGTTGACGGCTATTTTGGTGAACTTTGATGGTGAAGATATGGAAGGATATATGGAATCGGTAAATGCATTGGAGGGGCTTGGTTCCTACACATATGCTCCGGCAAAGCTCTCTCTCTACTTGGAGAATAGAGCCACTCCTCCTGCAAAACCTTCTATTATTGAGCCACCACAATTAGAGCTCAAACCACTTCCACCACACTTGAGGTATAAATTTATTGGCTCAAATGATACTTTACCGGTAATCGTTTCTTGTTTGTTGAATGATGTGCAGGTAGAATGTTGATACCCAATTTTTTCCTGTATATTTTTCAAATACACAAAATACTTTCAAAATAACATATAAACGCATACATAAGTATGCCCAAGTGTTTTAGTATTTTTCCCAATTTTTAAAGATTTTTAATATCAATTTATTGCTCATTTTAGCAGTATAAAAACCAATAATTATTCCCAAAATTATCAGTTTGGTGGATAATTTGTTTTATTTCCCATATTTACACCAAAATTTAGTTAAGTTAATTTTTATATATTTTTACAAATTTATTTGGTATTTTTAAAGCAAAATTGCATATAATTGCAATTCTAGCCTACTTTAAGATTTATTAACCTTTTTGTAATAATAAAATTGGTTCTAGTATTTTTAAATTAATATTTATGTGTTATTAACTAATCCAATGCTTTTAATTTGCTTTCAAAATCATTTTTACTGTTTTTGTAAAATAAAAGGGAAAATCTGGCTGTGTAAATTTTAGCCTCATTTCGTTTCAATTTTAGCCCCATTACATTTCAATTTTAGCCTCCAATTGACCCAATCTTAACCCCCAATTGGACCAGCTCAATTTTAATTTTAACCTAACCCCCTTAACCAGTTCACTAACCCGCCCGGCCTTTCTTTTAATCTAGGTCGTTGATCGTTTCGATCAATGGCCACGATCGTCCCTTACCATTTTAATTCACGTAACCCTACCCTAATCCCCCATTTAATTCTGATAGCCGCCTTTGGATACTCTCATCTCCCAAAACTCTCTCAAAGGTTCCTCGGAACCCTAGTCATCTTCTACCCTTTTCAACCACTCTTTCACCGGAATCCATGGCTTCTCAGGCCATGGATGGCCTGTACTCACCCTCCTCCTCCATTAAACCCTGGGTGTTCGAAGTTTTGAGGTCCGACCTCGATGGTGTCCTTTCAGATCTCTACAGAACCAAGGTTCTATGGCCTCTCCGGCCTGGCTCCGGCGTATTCAGGCATCATAAGCCAAGGTTCTTCCAAGCCTTTCTCATTTCTAGGGTTCTCTGAAACCCTAAGCTATTCGAGGTTTTTATCTGCTTGTTTTCTTATATCTATGCTACATCTGTTTTCTACTGGAGTTTTGAAACGCTTTCCCCAAGCTTTTCTTTCAAAATTTGTTTCTCTTCGATTTAGGGTTTCTGAAAAAAAAATCTTAAAATGTTTTCTGACTCTTCTTCTTATTTTCTTTATGTGAATTTGTCTATGCTATGTTTGTATGTTCTCTTTTCCTACCTAGCATGTTCTTCTCTTGTTTTTATGTTTGCCTTATTATGCATGTTCTTCTATTGTGCTTCATTCTTCCTTTTACTGGTTCCTATAACATGCTCTCACATGTCTATCTTATGTGTTCCATTACTCTATTTTTATATTAAGCTTTTAGTCCTTTGCTTGCCTTTACTAAATCTTTGTTTGAGTTCTAAACATGTTTCATCTATTGTTTCTTAAATTTATATCACCTATTTTCTCTTTTGAACTTGCTTAAGTTTTGAGCTTTTCTTAAAACATGTTCTTTATGCTTCAACTCAGTTCTACATTCTATTTGCCTCGAACCTACTATCCTATCTGTTTGTTTTCTCATGAGTCTCTGAAAGATATCTCTAAGCCTGTTTCAGTCATTTGTCTTCTCGTCTCTGCATCTGATTCGAGTTGGGAAACCCTAGGGTTTGGGGGTTTTCAGCGAGTTTGATCTTGTGTGTGGACTGGGGTTCTATTATGGAACCCTGGACTCTCTCAAACTAATCCTGAGGCTATGTATTGAATTTGAGCTCTTTGTTATGACCCTAAGCTTTTCTATGATAGACTCTTTCCTAATTAGCATGACAACTCTTTCTTGATTCGCATGTCTGTACACTTTATATATGATGAATTCTTCCATCAAAAAAGGGTTTTGCCAATTTGTGATTGATTCAGAATTTCTTTTAATAATGATCGATTGATTGTTACTGATTTTCTTTAATTAAATGTTTCTTCACCTTTTCTGGTTGGATTCATTCATACCAAAACTCAATTTTTGATTTTTACTGACTGTTGATTGATTGCCTTTTCTTATTTGCACAAACCGTGTTGATATCAAACTCTTTCCTTAAATAGTTTCTGTGAATCTGCCCTTCTTGTACTACTTTGGAAAATATTTTGATCAAAATCTTTCCTTAATTATCTTGCCCGTTTGAAATCAGAATCCCTTAGTTGAAGGGAGACCTTATGTGATTGATTTCGAAACTAATTTCTTACTTTTTTCTTACTTGCAAACTGCACTATAAAGGGCACGACCCTTCTACTCTTTTGGGACACTTCCAATTCAATACTCTTTAAGACCTTGAGTTCAACACTTACACAACACTTATTGAACACTTTCAATTTCAACATTCCTACATTCTCAATTCAACACTCTACTCTCTTCTGAAATCTTCTGGCTGTGTGTTTGCAATTTGGCTTTACTACTGCTCTTCTCTTCTTATTTCCCTGAACCCGGTATGTTCTAATTCAACTTTCGGCTTCATCCCTATGTGTTTGCTTTACAGTTTCAACAATCTTGTCTACTTTGTTGTTTATGTTCTGTATTGAATATGATGTTCTCTTTGCATATGTTGCTGTGTGAATTCCCCATACCCTTATTCCCTTTTACGTGTTTGAGTTAAGGTTCAAGCATGGCAGTATCCAAATTGTTGCTCATGTCTGGACCTGATCCTTTAATGGATCCTAACTCCCAAACAATGTGGCTAACAGGCTGGTTAGGGGTGTGCCAGCACTCCTAATTGTTGGGTATGACCACCAGCCTATCTTGGCCTTCCCCAAAATCCCCTCTATGCACTTGCACTCTCTCTTAGATTCTAAGTTCTGCCCCCTTCTTATGAGCCTTGCTTTGGGACCTTGAGCTCCCTCTGAACTTGGACATTTGAGGGTGGGCCCTTCCACACTGCATTATAATCCAATTCTACAATATATTTGGGTGTAAGCACTTCTTGGAGTCCACTTGAGACTCTTAGGGAACTCTAACACATCCCAAATAGGAGAAAGGCTTTGGAATTTGATCTTTGAAGTTGGTTTACTTCTTGCTTCAGACAGAAGTTTGAATCAGGCTCTCCTTGGTTGGGATTTTAGCTTTCTGATGTAATTTTTACTTTCTTTTCTTCATTCTGGGCTGTCATAATTTGTAATAACTCATGGGGGCTTATAGTGAAAGGGGAGGGGTACTCATGTATGCATAAGGGTAGATATCATGCTCATTATGTCTTTATTTCTGCAAATCATGGCAAGTTCTGCATTTCGGCATCTTTGAAATCTTGTTTTAGGTTTTTCACTTCTACATTTTCATATAGAAATTCTATTTTAGGTTCTGCACTTCTACATTTTCATATAGAAATCCTGTCTATAAGCTTCTGCACTTTTGCATCTTAGAAATCCTGCATATAAGTTCTGTATATATATCATATCAATAACCTTTGCATTTCTGCATCTCATATAGAGAACATGGCTATAGGATTCTGCGTTTTGCCTATCATATAGAAAGCATGCCCATAGGGTTTCTGAATACTGCATACGTATCCATCACTAGGCAAACGATATATAGGCTTAAATAATAAAAATCAGCATTTTAGACGCCATGCCTATAGGATTTCTGCATTTTCGTAAAGGTTAAAATCACTCACACTTAGAAAGCATGCCCATAAGAGTAAGCAACTAATCTGAATCCCTCAACTTGCCTATAAGTTTAAAATCAGTAATAGCATTGCTTAAACGCTTGCAGAACTTATGTTCCTGCTGTTAACAAATCTGCTTCTGAAATCAGTATCTTTCTCTCGTATTTAGATATCATGCCTAGAGGTTTCACCTAAGCAAGCTATAAGGTAAATTAGCTAATTGAATCAGACTCTGTTAATTTCAAGCAGCAGGTAGGTCTAATTCCGATTTCTTATCTAAAATGTGTAATAGACCAGACCGCCTCCTTAATGTTTAAGTTTAATTTAGACCATAACCAGTATCTGCAAGACATGCTAAATAATATGTCTTTAAGTGAGGAGGCCGGTTTGAGCCTTTAAAATCGTTATGTGTTTCCCATATCTGCCTTATGTGTTTTTGTTTGTCGCTTTAGAATTTTATCCTTTTAAACCATACAAAGCCCAAATCTCCCTTCCCTTTAGGACTAGTAGTCCCAAATACCTCCGAGACTGATAGGATTGGGGCAGGTACTAGAATGCAATAAGTAAATGAAACCATACCGCGTTTAATACCTTAATGGTGTGGGAAAGGGTAGATATGGATATGATGACCGGTGCGCTAATACCACGTGTAACCCCTCTTTTGAGGAGTGATTACCGGGTATTGCATTGTTGTGATCCGTATTATTTATAAACCTAGGACCCCCTTCCCTTTACTTGTTTATTTTATTACTTTCAAAATTTCAAAACTCCTTTTTCTCAAATTTCAACTTCCTTGTTTCTTCAAACTTTAACTTATTTGCAATCACAATGTGACAACCCCTCATATTTGAAACCCTTATTTGCTTATTTATTGTTTGTACTGAAGTCACAATTGTAGCATGGCCGGGAATCACACTAGTGGATCTTGAGGTGTGCCTAACACCTTCCCCTCGAGATAATTTCTAGCCCTCACCCAAACTCTGGTTTTTCTAAACAAATTCTTCCTAGTGTCCTAATGCACTTAATAATTAGGTGGCTACTCTTAAAATAAAAAAACTCAATTCCTAAAAGGGAACGAGTTGTCCTCCCAAATGTCATAAACTCCAATTTTGCGAGAAAAAGGGGCGCGACAGCATGGCAACTCTGCTGGGGATTTC
Organism: Nicotiana sylvestris; assembly: GCF_000393655.2. Classification (NCBI taxonomy): domain Eukaryota; kingdom Viridiplantae; phylum Streptophyta; class Magnoliopsida; order Solanales; family Solanaceae; genus Nicotiana; species Nicotiana sylvestris. Next base: position 157,111,048 of record NC_091065.1, on the reverse strand, counting down.
TTTAAGGCTTTTACCATTTCATGCTATTTGTGAATTTATGCTTCCTTGAATGTCTTTAATGCCTTTAAGTATTTATTTTGCTCTCTTACTTCAAAAACTGACTTGGCTCTTCATTTCTTCTCTTTATTTCTCTTAATGCTTTCTTTTACCGCTTTCCTTTAATACTATTGTAATTTTGAGCAATTATTGTAATTATTACCTTATGAATGTGCAAATACATGACAATTTGTTTAATTATTGTAACTGCATATTCAACATCATGTTCTACTCGTGCCAAACAAAATACCATAGAAACGCTTATAATTAGTGGTTGCGCCCTTCTGATATTATTACCCCCTAAATTTAGCAAAGGCGTATTTGCGGTAAAACCAGTCGATTAACGGTGTAGTCGACGGTTCCGTGCATTTCCCTCTTGAGTTGTCCGCTCAAGGGTACCAGTCTAATACCCCATAGAAACCCTACTCTGTTTAATTGTGCATGCATTACTGTCAAAACCTAGCCAAGTCAGTTACGTTGTCCACATAATGACTCTTTAAGATATCCTTGTCCAAAGTCCACTAGGTTTCCTTGGAACCCAAACGGACATTACCACATTCTGTGCATTTATTTGGAGAACTAAATGTTGCTTATGCCAATTATTGGTATTTAATAGTCGAGTCTGGTGGGGGTAAGGGCCTAACCCTTTTGTCTTGCAGAAAAATGAAGAACGAGGTCCCCAACTTTGGCGTAGTTAGCATACCCTCACTTTTGCTTGACTGGTGGAGGAGTCTTCCATCAAATGATCAAATCAACGAGTGGAAGGAGAGGACCACGAAAGCTAGCGAAAAGATGCAATATCTGTAGTACAGTCTACTAAATTTGAAGAGAGAGTGAGGAAGAGAGTCACCGACTGCCAGAACGCTGAAGGAAATGAAGGAGAACACATGGCAAAGGCATTTCTACTGGTGAACCTACGCGAGCTGGAGGATTTGATTAACGAGAGCATTCAACCTGAGGAAGGTCCTTGTGGGACCAAATAGATAGGAGTTTTCTTTTTTACTTTATGAAATGTAATAAGGCCAATGGCCACTAGTGACATTTTATTCCTTGTTATTTAGTGTCGTTTTAGGATTCGTCTACTTTTTATCAATAAAATGAGGCATTTAGCATTCTAAGTTATCCAAATCAACTTGTCGCTAGGCCTACCTCAGGCACAACGAGTCTCCCAAATTAGGACACGGTTTATATTCTCGCACTATATGTTTAAATATCGCAACATCTTTTCCTTATAATCCGCACTAACTTGCTACCTTTTTGTTTTTATTTTTGTTTTATTCCCCTCCCCAAAGGTTAGTCCGTGCACTCTAGCATCGTCATCATACTCCACAAGATCCAAGGGCCCTCCACCCACTCCTCCTCCTAGTCCCGTCAGAAACAGGAACAAGGGAAAATGGAAGATTTGAGCAATATCAGGAAGGAAAACTCGGTTGAACGGGTAGAAATCACTCAGGGTACTCATGTCTCTAAAGAAGGTGCATCCCAACTCGAGCAGAAACTGCTGAAATTTCAAGAGAAAGTTGATCAAGTCCAGAATTTGGCAAGCTTGTCGTTTTCCCTCACCACCCCAGATGTCAACTTTCCTCCACAAAACATCCCGAAACCACAAAACCATCCCGCTCCCCATCACCACTGTAACACTTGACACACTTCCAACAACACCCCGCTACTCATCCCTGAACCACTGAAGTCCGCAAATGATCATCTCCACACTCACCATAACACCCCCATCTATGTGGAAACCATACCACACTCCATTCCACCCGCCTCAAGCACACCTGAGTCTGATGACAAAGACTACCTTATCAGGAACCTGGCCGCAGAACTCAAGAAGTTGACTAGCCAAGTTCAGGGTGTTGAAGGAAGCAAGGGAATCAAGGGATTGAACTATGAAGACCTCTGCATACAACCAGATGTCGAACTGCTCGAGGGGTACAAACCTCCTAAGTTCGAAAGGTTTGATGGTATAGAGGATCCTAGAGTCCATTTAAGGACATACTATGACAAGCTGGTCAGAGTAGGGAAGGACAAAAAGAGTCGCATGAAGATTTTTATGAGAAGTCTAAAAGGAGATGCTCTGTCTTGGTACATTAGCTAAGACCCGAAAAAAGTGGTCGAATTGGGTAAGTATGGTGTCCGATTTCATGGACAGGTTCAGGTTCAACACGGAGAATGTGCCAGATGTGTTCTACATCCAGAACCTAAAGAAGAAACCTACAGAGACTTTCTGCGAGTATGCCACTCATTGGAGATCAGAAGCTGCTAAGGTCAGACTGGCTTTAGAAGAAGAACAAATGAACAGGTTTTTCGTCCGAGCTCAAGACCCACAGTACTATGAAAGGTTAATGTTGATTGAAAGCCAAAAATTTTCCAACATCATCAAGCTGGGGGAGATGATCGAGGAAGGTATCAAAAGTGGCATGGTCACACACCTTGAAGCTTTGCAGGCTACCAACAAGGCTCTACAGTATGGTGGCACATCCAAGAAGAGGGACGTGAGCGCCGTGATGGTTGCACAGAGAACCAAATCCCCTATCAAATACCAATCCTGTCCGATGTCTCCACTCACATATCAACCTACCCCAAATTACCAAGCACCCTCGCCCTCTTACCAAGCTCCACCACCTACTTACCAATCACCTCCACCACCCACATATCAACCTACTTCACCCAGATACTACCAACCCGCACACGTCTACCAAGCCTACAACACCCAACAAGCCCACTATCAATCACCTCCCCCTCGCCAAAACTTTCCTAGACCCCGACCGAATTTCGACGCAGACCTCCCAAACAGTATACCGCCATTGCCGAACCAATTGACTAGCTGTATGAAAGGCTCAAAGCTACTGGATATGTCACCCCTATCCCTTCCATAATGCCCGAAAACCCCTCCCAATGGGTCAACCCAAACAAAACTTGTGTATACCATTCCGGCATGAAAGGGCATACAATTGATGAGTGGCACTCTCTGAAGGATAAGATCCAAGCTTTGATTGACAACAAGATCATCGTGGCAAAAGAGCCTGCTCTGAACATACGCAACAACCCTCTACCAGACCATAAGGGTGGAGGCGTTCACATGATTGAGATAGAGGATGATTGAGACCCCAAAGGATCGATCAGATTAATCGCAGAAGGTGACGAGCCAAAGAAATCAACAGTCACCCTTAACCCAATTGTGGTCCAGATTCAGCCTTCTAGGGATGCCGAGGTGAATATGTCTGTACCACTTCAGTTTGAAGCACCACCCCCTTCAAAGACGCCAACACCAATTGAGGTCGAGTTTGGGTCCCCAAATGCACTTGTACCATTTGAGGTTGCTGTATTAAGGCAAGGGTGCCCATTCCGGTAGCAATGACAGTCGTAACACCATTACACACAAAGGCCATCCCTTGGGATTACATAGCCGAGGCAAGAAGGAAAGGGAAAGCTAAATTCAGGGAAACAGTTGCGGCACAGGGTATGACAAGAACCGGAAGGGTTTATACTCTAGAGCATTTAGCTGAGTCGAGTAAGCAGGCCCCTGGACGGCCAACCATAACTGAAACTAGGCCCGATGACCTCTAGAGGAAGACACAAGCCAAAGAGCATTCAGCCATTGATCAACTGAACAAAACACCGGCACAGATCTCTATCCTAGCTTTGCTACAAAGTTCTGATGCACATAAGAATGCTCTGTTAAAAGTACTGAGTGAGTCATATGTACCAAGAAATATCACTGGAGGAGAGATGGAAAACATGGTGGGCAGGTATTGGAGAGTCAGAAGATCACTTTCCATGAAGATGGGTTGCAACCAGAAGGACTGAGCCACAACAAGGCGTTACACATTACCGTGCAATGCGAGGATTATTTTATCACCAGGGTCCTGATCGATGGAGGGTCCAGCCTCAACATTTGTCTACTAGTAACACTCAGAACATTAGGGAAAGGGCTGCATGATATCATAGACGGGCCATTAACGTCAAAGCCTTCGACGGTTCCCAGAGGTCCACTATTGGGGAAATCAGACTAAGTTTACAGATGGGTCCTACTTGGTTTGATGTCGACTTTCAAGTAATAGATGTGCCAACATCTTACAACTTTCTCTTGGGACGACTATAGATTCATGACGTTGGAGTTGTAGCATCAACCCTACATCAGGCAGTGAAATTTGAGTGGAATCACCAAGAGGTGATCATCCACGACGACGGTAGAAATCCCATATTTAGTCGCCAGACCATCCCAGCGATCGGAGGAAGAAGGAAGATAGGCGGAGAAGCCTATCACCACATCGAGCGAGTCAACACCGTTGACAAGGATAAATAGTAGGACAACAAAATCGAAAGCATAAGTAACTGGTCCTGATATGAGCCAGGCAAGGGACTTGGCAAGAACCTCCAAGGAATCGCTAAGCCTGTCAAGCTGAAGAAACATGGTACCACTTTCGGTCTAGGATACGAGTACACCTGGAAAGAGTTCAATAAATGGTCGTTGCCATGGCGCGGGCCTTATTATCCACTAGAGCATCCGATACCTTGCTTGGGGCAGATTTTCTAGCCAGCTGATATTATATATGGGTCAAAAGAAGAGGAAGCACTGGCAGCGATGAGGGATTTGTTTTTGGAAGAGGATGACATGGATTGATGTGTCATTTTCGAGGAGGAGGGAGAGGAAGGCCCTTCCATACAAGCCATGAGCCGAGGAGCGCGCATCAACAATTGGTCCATCAGAACCACCAGAGCCCGGAAAGCCTCGGGGGTAGCAAGGCCGAACAAGCATCATGCACTTTTTTTCATTTTTTACTAGTTGACTTTCCTTTTGCTTTTTAATTTCGCAATAAGATCTTCAATGTTCAAAACAGTTATTGAATTTTCAAAGCATTTCAATTTTTTCTTATGAATCTTACTCTTATTACTTTCTCTCATTTACTTTATTTACAGTATTACTATTACTTATCTTGATGAACCAACGACTGTGACATGTAACGAGACAATGCGACAAACGGACTCAGAGGAAGATGACATACCAGAAGAGGTTGTTAAAGAGGTTGAGGATTTTGAGAACAGACCTAAGTCCAACCTAGACGAGAGCGAGATTGTTAAACTAGGAGATGTAGAAAATGTCAAAGAAACTCGGATCAGCGTTCATTTGTCACCGGCAGAAAAGGAAGAATACATAGAATTTCTGTAGGAATATGAGGACATATTCGCCAAGTCGTATGATGACATGACTGGTTTGAGTACATCTATTATGGAACACAAGCTGCCAACTGATCCGACATGCCCACCAATAAAGCAGAAGCTCAGGAAGTTCAAGCCTGACATGAGTTTGAAAATCAAGGAAGAAGTCACCAAGCAAGTCAAAGCTAAGGTTCTCAGAGTAGTAGAGTATCCAACATGGTTAGCTAACATCGTGCCAGTACCAAAGAAGGACAGGAAGGTCATAGTCTGTGTCGACTACTGGGACCTCAACCGGGCCAGTCCCAAAGACGACTTCCCCCTGCCAAACATACACATTCTAATTGACAATTATGCTAAGCACGAGCTGTAGTCGTTTGTTGATTGTTTTGCTGGGTATCATCAGATCTGGATGGATGAAGAAGATGCTGATAAAACGACCTTCATTACACCGTGGGGAATGTATTGTTACAAGATGATGTCGTTTGGGTTAAAGAATGCTCTGGCCACCTACATGAGGGCCATGACTACCATTTTCCATGATATGATACATAAGGAGATCGAGGTATATGTAGATGACGTCATCATCAAGTCCAAGAAAGTCACTGATCACATGGAAGATTTGAGGAAGTTCTTCAATAGACTAAGAAGGTACAACTTGAAGCTGAATCCCGCAAAATGTGCATTCGGCGTTCCTGCCAGAAAACTATTAGGGTTCATTGTGGGTCGCCGAGAAATAGAATTGAATTCATCAAAGGTCAAAGCCATTCAAGAGTTGCCACCGCCAAAGAACAAGAAGGACGTAATGAGTTTCATAGCACAATCTACTGTTATCTGTGAGCCAATCTTTAAGATGTTGAAGAAGGACGTCGCTGCCAAATGTACTAATGACTGTTAAAAAGCCTTCGACAGAATCAAGGAGTACTTGTCCACACCGCCATTCTTGGTCCCGACCTAGCCGGTCAGACCTCTATTGCTCTACCTTACAGTATTGGATGGAGCATTCGGTTGTGTTCTGGGGCAACATGATGAAACAGGAAAGAAGGAGTAGGCCATCTATTATCTCAGTAAGAAGTTTAGCCCATATGAGGCACGGTATTTTCTGTTGGAACGCACCTGTTGTGCTCTGACTTCGGTAGCCCAGAAGTTGAGGCACTATTTCTGTGCCTACTCTACATACCTCATATCCAGAATGGATCCGTTGAAGTACATCTTTCAAAAGCCCATGCCCACTGGCAAGCTGGCCAAATGGCAGATTCTGTTAAGTGAATTTGAAATTGTCTATGTGACTCAGAAAGCAGTCAAGGGACAGGCATTGGCGGATCATCTTGCTGAAAATCCTGTGGACGGAGAATACGAACCCCTAGAAATGTATTTTCCTGACGAGGAGGTATCCTTCATAGGAGAAGACATTGCAGAATCCTATGATGGTTGGAGAATGTTTTTCGACGGAGCAGCAAATTTCAAAGGAGTTGGCATAGGAGCAGTTCTAGTATCAGAAATCGGTCAGCATTATCCGGTGTCTGCCAAACTCAGGTTCCCGTGCACCAACAACACAGCCAAGTACGAAGCCTGCATCTTGGGACTCAAGAAGGCCATTGACATGAACAACCAAGAGTTGATAGTAATCGGGGATTCAGACTTGCTTATACATCAGGTCCGAGAAGAATGGGCAACTAAGAACTCCAAGATACTCTCGTATTTGCATCATGTATAGGAGTTGAGGAAGAGGTTCAAAAAGACAGAGTTCTGGCATGTTCCCGGAGTCCAGAATGAGTTTGTCGATGCATTGGCTACCCTATCATCTATGATTCAGCATCCAGATAAGAACTTCATTGATACTATTCCGGTAAAGATTCATGATCAGCCAGCTTACTGTGCTTATGTCGAGGAAGAAGCGGACGGAAAACCTTGGTTTCATGATATCAAGGAATACCTGGCAAAAGGAAAATACCCAGAGCTTGCCAACACCACTCAGAAGCGCACACTTCGGAGGTTATCTAACCATTTCTTTCACAGCAGAGGAATCCTATATAAGAGGATTCCTAATTTGGGATTATTAAGGTGTGTTGGTGCAAGGGAAGCATCCAGGCTACTAGAGGAAATCCATGTTGGGACCTACGGTCCACATATGAACGGTTTTGCCTTAGCCAAGAAGATACTCCGAGCTGGTTATTTTTGGATGACTATGGAAACGGACTGCATCCAGTATGTCCGAAAGTGCCATCGTTGTTAGATACATGCAGACATGATAAAGGTGCCCCCAAATGAGCTTAATACAACAAGCTCGTCGTGGCCGTTCGCCGCTTGGGGAATGGATGTCATCGGACCTATCGAGCCCACCACATCAAACGGGCACAGGTTCATTCTAGTGGCAATTGATTATTTCACCAAATGGGTTGAAACAGCATCATACAAAACAGTGACTAAGAAACTTGTGTCAGACTTTGTCCGCGACCGCATCAACAGTGATTTGATGAAATCCACATGTGAAACCTTCAAAGTCAAACACAAGAATACTACAACTTACAGACCTCAGATGAATGTAGCCGTAGAAGCTGACAACAAGAATATTAAGAAGATACTAAGGAAAATGATAGAGAAGCATAACAGTGGCACGAGAAGCTCTCATTTGCTTTATTGGAATACTGCACCACAGTTCGCACATCAACTGGGGCAACTCCCTACATGTTGGTATATGGTACAGAAGAAGTCATACCCGCTGAGGTAGAAATTCCTTCCTTAAGGATCACACAGGAAGCAGAGCTCGACGACGCAGAATGGGTGAAGAGTCGTTACGAGCAACTAGCTCTTATAGACGGGAAGAGAACGAATGCAGTTTGTCACGGTCAGCTCTATCAGAATAGAATGTCCAGAGCCTTCAACAAAAGAGTCAAGTCGGGACAATTCACACAGGGGCAGTTGGTGTTAAAGAAATTTTTCCGCATCAAGAGGAAGCCAAAGGGAAATTCTCTCCCAACTGGCAGGGTCCGTACATGGTTCACCGGGTTCTAACAAGAGGAGCCCTCATACTTGCAGAAATGGACGGAGAAGTTTGGCCAAAGCCGATCAATTCAGACGCAGTCAAGCGATACTATGTGTAACCTCTATGCTTTCTTTTATGATGTAATTTGAACTGCGCCTGACCTGATTCCCGTTTAAGAGGGGATACGTAGGCAGCCCTATGGGTTCGGTCACAATTCAATAAAATTCCCATTCCCCCCGCTATTGGAAACTGGGGTAGAATTTTGAGGAGGACCCTCAACATTTCGAAGTAGATTCCAGCTATGTATCATTAACAGCCATCAGGAGCAGCAGTCTAGTAAATTGGGGCAGAATTTTGAGGAGGACCCTCAAAATTCCGGAGCAAGCGAAGTTGCAATGTCTTAAACCACGTCGCAGTCGTCGGTTCATCTAAAGAAAATTATTCTTAATTATGCACTTATATTATGCTTTTACTAAATCATGCATGTTCATTACTAAAATTGCCTTGTTTAGCAACGCTACCCCAATGATACGTACAATATCACCAAATCAAAGCCGAGCAGGTCAAACAAAGCCAGCGGGGATACGAACTAACTTTTCCCCCTTTACAAACTCACAATTTTTCTTTGGATACAGGCGCTTGAGTTGCAAAATCATCAAATATATTATACGCTTACTTATAAAGTTCAGGAGTACAACTTTCCGAACCGTTGCACTTGCTCGCAACTGCTATCCGCACAGCAGTGTCCCAAGCAGGCACAATATCCCCAGCAATCACGATACTGCAATCCGCTATCAGCTAAGAAAACTCTATTGCCATTTGCCGTTTTTACCTCCATCTACATTCTTTGCATTGCATAAGGCTACCATTCTGCCTTCCGAGACTAAGCTCTGTCTCCATCTGCATTCTCTGCATTGCATAAGGCTACCATTCTGCCTTCCGATGTTATGCTCTACCTCCATCTGCATTTCGCTGCATTGCATAAGGCTACCATTCTGCCTTCTGAGACTAAGCTTTGTCCCCATCTACATTTCCTGCATTGCATAAGACTACCATTCTTCCTTTCGAGGTTAGGCTCTACCTCCATCTGCATTTTTTGCATTGCATAAGGCTACCATTCTGCCTTCCGAGACTAAGCTCTGTCTCCATCTCCATTTCCTGCATTGCATAAGACTACCATTCTGCCTTCCGAGGTTAAGCTCTACCTCCATTTGCATTTCACTGCATTGCATAAGCATACCATTCTACCTTTCGAGACTAAGCTCTGTCTCCATCTGCATTTCCTGCATTGCATAAGGCTACCATTCTTCCTTCCGATACTAAGCTCTGTCTCCATATGCATTTCTTGCATTGCATAAGGCTACCATCCTGCCTTCCGGGACTAAGCTCTATCTCCACCTACATTTCTTGCATTGCTTAAGGCTACCATTCTGCCATCCGAGACTAAGCTCCGTCTCCATCTGCATTTCTTGCATTGCATAAGGCTACCATTCTACCTTCTGGAACTATGCTCTGTCTCCACCTGCATTTATTACATTGCATAAGGTTACCACTCAGCCTTTAGAGACTAAGCCCTGTCTCCACCTGCATGGCTGAAATATCGCCACTTTATTTATGCCTCGCATGGCTGAAATATCGCCACTTTATTTATGTCTCGCATGGCTGAAAGATCGCCACTTTCATCTACATCTTGCACGGCTGAAATATCGCCACTTTTATTTTTCTTGCATGGCTGAAATATCGCCACTTTCTATTTACATCTTGCATCGGCTGAAATACCGCTACCTCGTTTACATTTTTGCATGGCTGAAATATCGCCACTTTCTATTTACATCTTGCATCGGCTGAAATACCGCCACCTCATTTACATTTTTGCATTGGCTGAAGGATCACCACCTTCTGCATCTCATGGGCTGAAAGATCGCCAAATTTTCCGAAGGCATCATTGTTCGGAGGCACCATTTTCATAGCCCGAGAACGCCATGCCATGGCTTGAGGACCCCATTTTATCTTTTGCATATCATTATTCAAAGGCATCATAGCTCGGAGGCATCATCCTCATAGCCCGAGAGCATCATTTCATGGCCTGTGAATCCTTTATTATACGCTTCAAGGCCCAGGACGTCATGGTCTGAGGACGTCATCTTAACCGTTCAAAGACAACATTCATAGTCCAACGGGAACTTGCATCACGTTTAAAATTATGCACAATATATGTTCGTATTGCTTATTTGTAGGTAAACCGGTTAGCAACAGCCATCTCAGCAGGAGCGATCTCGCTCCAGTTCCCATAGCCCCACTAGACTATAACCATCCACCCCAACCCGAATATCTCGTCCGTTCTTGAAAAAATCTCCGTCAACATATTCCGTTGATGGATCCTGAACTACATATGGCTTGATTCCTGTAAGACCAGGGATATCTAGGCAGCTCAGGAACCAGAGCACGGTCATATTCTTCAAGCCGATTCATTCGGTTAAATTGGCCATCATATCTTTACCCGACAACTCTTTCATCCTTCCCGGGTAAAGAGGGGCAGCTGTTGGTACCCAATTTTTCCCTGTATATTTTTCATATATACAAAATACTTTCAAAATAACATATGTATGCATATATAAGCATGCCCAAGTGTTTTAGTATTTTTTTCCAATTTTTAATAATTTTCAATTTATTGCTCATTTTAGCAGTATAAAAACCAATAATTATTCCCAAAATTATCAGTTTGGTGGATAATTTATTTTATTTCCCATATTTATACCAAAATATAGTTAAGGTAATTTTTATATATATTTACAAATTTATTTAGTAATTTTAAAGCTAAATTGCATATAATTGCAATTCTAGCCTACTTTAAGATTTATTAGCATTTTTATAATCATAAAATTGGTTTCAGTATATTTAAATTAATATTTATGTGTTATTAACTAATCCAGTGCTTTTAATTTATTTTCAAAATCATTTTTACTATTTTTGTAAAATAAAAGGGAAAAACTGGCTATGTAAATTTTAGCCTCCTTTCGTTTCAATTTTAGCCCCATTACATTTCAATTTTAACCTCCAATTGAACCAATCTTAACCTCCAATTGGACCAGCCCAATTTCAATTTTAACCCGACACCCTTAACCCGTTCACTAACCCGCCCAACCTCTCTTTTAATCCAGGACGTTGATCGTTTCGATCAACGGCCACGATCGTCCCTTACCATTTTAATTCACCTAACCCTACCCTAATCCCCCATTTCATTCTGATAGCTGCCTTTGCATACTCTCCTGTCCCAAAACTGTCTCGAAGGTTCCTCGGAACCCTAGTCATGTTCTACCCTTTTAAACCACACTTTCACCGGAATCCATGGCTTCTTAGGCCATGGATGGCCTGTACTCACCCTCCTCCACTATTAAACCCTGGGTGTTTGAAGTTTCGAGGTCCAACCTCGATGGTGTCCTTTCAGATCTCTATAGATCCAAGGTTCTATGGCCTTTCCGGCCTGGCTCCGACGTATTCAGGCATCAAAAGCCTATTTCTGACCTCTCCGACTCAAGATCGGACCTTCTTCCAAGCCTTTCTAATTTCTGGGGTTTCTCTGAAACCCTAAGATATTCGAGGTTTTTCTCTGGTTGTTTTCTTATATCTATGCTACATTTGTGTTCTACTAGAGTTTTTAAACGTTTTCCCCAAGCTTTTCTTTCAATATTTGTTTCTCTTCGATTTAGGGTTTCTGGAAAAAAAATGTTAAAATGTTTTCTGACTCTTCTTCTTCTTTTCTTTGTGTGAATCTATCTATGCAATGTTGTATGTTCTCTTTTCCTACCTAGCATGTTCTTCTCTTGTTTTTATGTTTGCCTTATTATGCATGTTCTTCTATTGTGCTTCGTTCTTCCTTCTATTGGTTCCTATATCATGCTCTCACATGTCTATCTTATATGTTCCTTTACTGTATTTTTCTACGAAGCTTTTAGTCCTTTGTTTGCCTTTACTAGACCTTTGTTTGAGTTCTAAACATGTTTCATCTACTGTTTCTTAAATTTATATCACCTCTTTTCTCTTTTGAACTTGCTTAAGTTCCAAGATTTTCTTAAGACATGTTCTTTATGCTTCAACTCAGTTCTGTATTCTATTTGCCTCGAACCTGCTATCCTATCTGTTTGTTTTCTCATGAGTCTCTGAAAGAGATCTCTGAGCCTGTTTCAGTCATTTGTCTTCTCGTCTCTGCATCTGATTCGAGTTGGGAAACCCTAGGGTTTGGGGGTTTTCAGCGAGTTTGATCTTGTGTGTGGACCGGGGTTCTATTATGGAACACTGGACTCTCTTAAACTAATCCTGAGTCTATGTATTGAATTTGAGCTCTTTGTTATGGCCCTTAGCTTTTCTATGATAGACTTTTTCCTACTTAGCATGACAACTCTTTCTTGATTCGCATGTCTGTACACTTTATATATGATGAATTCTTCCTTCAAAAAAGGGTTTTGCCAATTTGTGATTGATTCAGAATTCCTTTTAATAAGGATCGATTTATTGTTACTGATTTTTCTTTAATTAAACCTTTCTTCACCTTTTCTGGTTGGATTCATTCATACCAAAACTCAATTTCTGATTTTTACTGATTGTTGATTGATTATCTTTCCTTCTTTGCACAAACCATGTTGATATCAAACTCTTTCCTTAAATAGTTTCTGTGAATCTGCCCTTCTTGTACTACTTTGAAAATTATTTTGATCAAACTCTTTCCTTAATTATCTTGCCCGTTTGAAATCAGATTCCCTTAATTGAAGGGAGACCTGATGTGATTGATTTCGAAACTATTTTCTTATCTTTTTCTTACTTGCTTTCTGCACTATAAAGGGCACGACCCTTCTGCACTTTTGGGACACTTCTAATTCAATACTCTTTAAGACCTTGAGTTCAACACTTACACAACACTTATTGAACACTTTCAATTTCAATACTCCTACATTCTCAATTCAACACTCCACTCTCTTCTGAAATCTTCTGGCTGTGTGTTTGCAATTTGGCTTTACTACTGCTCTTCTCTTCTTATTTCCTTGAACCCGGTATGTTCTAATTCAACTTTTGGCTTCATCCCTATGTGTTTGCTTTACAGTTTCAACAATCTTATCTACTTTGTTGTTTATGTTCTGTATTGAATATAATGTTTTCTTTGCATCTGTTGCTGTGTGAATTCCCCATACCCTTATTCCCTTCTACGTGTTTGAGTTAAGGTTCAGGCATGGCAGTATCCAAATTTCTGCTCATGTCTGGACCTGATCTTTTAATGGATCCTAACTCCCAAACAATGTGTCTAACAGGCTGGTTAAGGGTGTGCCAACACTCCTAATTGCTGAATATAACCACCAGCCTGTCTTGGCCTTCCCCAAAATCCCCTCTATGCACTTGCACTCTCTCTTAGATTCTAAGTTCTTCCCCCTTCCTATGAGCCTTGTTTTGGGACCTTGAGCTCCCTCTGAACTTGGACATTTGAGGGGGGGGCCTTCCACACTGCACTATAATCCAATTCTGCAATATATTTGGGTGTAAGCACTGCCCGGAGTCCACTTGAGACTCTTAGGGAACTATGACACATCCCAAATAGGAGAAAGGCTTTGGAATTTGATCTTTGGAGTTGGTTTACTTCATGCTTCAAACAGAAGTCTGAATCAGGCTCTCCTTGGTTGGGATTTTATCTTTCTGATGTAATTTTTACTTTCTTTTCTTCATTCTGGGCTGTCATAATTTGTAATTAACTCATGGGGGCTTATAGTGAATAGGGAGGGGTACTCATGTATGCATAAGGGTAGATATCATGCTTATTAGGTCTTTATTTCTGCAAATCATGGCAAGTTCTGCATTCGGCATCTTTGAAATCCTGTTTTAGGTTCTGCACTTCTACATTTTCATATAGAAATCCTGTTTTAGGTTTTGCACTTTTGCATCTTAGAAATCCTGCCTATAAGTTCTGCATATATATCATATCACTAACTTTTGCATTTCTGCATCTCATATAGAGAACATGACTATAGAATTCTGCGTTTTGCCTGTCATATAGAAAGCATGTCCATAGGGTTTCTGAATACTGCATACGTATCCATCACTAGGCAAAAGATATATAGGCTTAAATAATAAAAATCAGCATTTTAGACGCCATGCCTATAGGATTTCTTCATTTTCGTAAAGGTTAAAATCAGTCACACTTAGAAAGAATGCCCATAGGAATAAGCAACTAATCTGAATCCATCAACTTGCCTATAAGTTTAAAATCAGTAATAGCATAGCTTAAATGCTTGCAGAACTTATGTTCCTGCTGTTAACAAATCTTCTTCTGAAATCAGTATCTTTCTCTTGTATTTAGATATCATGCCTATAGGTTTCACCTAAGCAAGCTATAAGGTAAATTAGCTAATTGAATCAGACTCTGTTAATTCCTACCAGCAGGTAGGTCTGATTCTGGTTTTTTCTCTGAAATGTGTAATAGACCAGTCTGCCTCCTTAACATTTAAGTTTAATTCAGACCATAACCAATATCTGCAAGACATGCTAAACAATCTATTTTTAAGTGAGGAGGCTTGTCTGAGCCTTTTAAATCGTTATGTGTTTCCCATATCTGCCTTATGTGTTTTTGTTTAGTCCCAAATGCCTCCGGGACTGATATGATTGGGGCGGGTACTAGCATGCAATAAGTAAACGAAACCATTCCGCGTTTAATACCTCAACGGGATGGGAAAGGGTAGATATGGATATGATGACCAGTGCGCTAATACCACGTGTAACCCCTCTTCTGAGAAGTGATTACCAGGTATTGCATTGATGTGATCCATATTATTTATAAACCTAGGACCCCCTTCCCTTTACTTGTTTATTTTATTACTTTCAAAATTTCAAAACTCCTTTTTCTCAAATTTCAGCTTCCTTGTTTCTTCAAACTTTAACTTATTTGCAATCACAATGTGACAACCCCTCATTTTTGAAACCCTTATTTGCTTATTTATTGTTTGTACTTAAGTCATAATTGTAGCATGGCCGGGAACCACATTAGTGGATCTTTAGAGGTGCCTAGCACCTTTCCCTCGAGATAATTTCTAGCCCTTACTCAAACTCTGGTTTTTCTAAACAAATTCTTCCTAGTGTCCTAATGCACATAATCATTAGGTGGCGACTCTTCAAATCAAAAAACCCAATTCCCAAAAGGGAACGAGTTGTCCTCCCAAATGTCATAAACCCGATTTCGCGAGAAAAAGGGGGCGCGACATAAAATAATTGTTGGAAGTCTTGAGGGAGCATAGGCAAGCTATTGGATGGACCATCGCGGACATCCGAGGGATTTCCCCTGGAATTTGAGAACACAAGATCCAATTGGAGAGTGAGACAAAACCAAGTGTGGAACACCAATGACGATTGAACACGTCTATGCAAGAGGTGGTAAAGAAAGAAATCATCAAGTAGTTGGTTGTCGGGGTAGTCTATCCTATTGCTGATAGTTCTTGGGTGAGCCCGGTGCAATGTGTGCCGAAAAAGAGAGGCATGACCGTGATTGAAAATGATAAAAATGAGCTCATCCCAACAAGAACGGTGACCGGATGGAGGGTGTGCATGGATTATCGGAAGCTTAATAGTGCCACATACAAAGACCATTTCCCTACGCCTTTTATTGATCAAGTGCTTGATCGGCTAGCGGGAAGATCATTCTATTGCTTTCTTGATGGATATTCCGGCTACAACCAAATCAATATAGCATTGGAGGATCAAGAGAAGATGACATTCACTTGCCCTTATGGAACTTTTGCCTTTAGTCAGATGCCATTTGGTTTGTGCAATGCTGTGGCTACTTTTCAAAGATGCATGATGTCCATTTTCTCCGACATGGTGGAGGATTTTCTCGAGGTTTTCATGGACGACTTCTCGGTGGTAGGTGACTCTTTTGAGCACTGTCTTAACAATCTTAGACAAGTGCTTAAGAGATGTGAAGAGACCAACCTCGTGCTCAACTAGGTGAAATGCCATTTCATGGTGGATGAAGGCATTGTATTGGGGCATAAAATTTCAAAACATGGCATATAGGTTGACCGGGAAAAGATCGAGATTATTTCCAAGCTTCCTCCACCTACTTTTGTTAAAGGTGTTCGAAGTTTCTTGGGGTATGCTGGGTTCTGTAGGTGTTTCATCAAGTATTTTTCCAATATTGCAAATCCTATGTGCAAACTCCTTGAGAAAGAT
This sequence comes from Nicotiana sylvestris, assembly GCF_000393655.2. Classification (NCBI taxonomy): domain Eukaryota; kingdom Viridiplantae; phylum Streptophyta; class Magnoliopsida; order Solanales; family Solanaceae; genus Nicotiana; species Nicotiana sylvestris. Next base: position 157,094,661 of record NC_091065.1, on the reverse strand, counting down.
GCAAAATTTGTGTTTGACGAGAAGTGCCTCAATGTCTTTGAGGAACTAAAGCAAAAACTCACCACGGTACTTATTATTGTCACACCCGATTGGTCTCTTCCATTCGAGCTTATATGTGACGCTAGTGGTGTAGCTATTGGAGCAATGCTTGGCCAACGTTACAACAAGGTTCTCCACCCGGTCTATAATGCAAGCAAGACACTCAATGGAGCGTAAATGAATTATACGGTGACTGAGTAAGAACTTCTTGCCATTGTATATAACTTTGAGAAGTTCCGGGCTTATTTGTTGGGATCCAAGGTGATAGTGTACATAGATCATGCTGATCTTCGCTATCTCATAGCAAAGAAGGATGCAAATCCTAGGTTAATTCGGTGGGTCTTGTTATTGCAAGAATTTGACTTCAAAGTCAAGGATCGCAAGGGAACTCAAAATAAATTAGCGGATCATTTATCAAGGCTTGAAGAGGCAGGGAGACCAAAGGGAGATCTTGAAATCAATGATGCATTCCCAAATGAACACATATTGGCACTATCTAGCACTTTTTCTCCTTAGTATGCCAATATTGCTAACTATTTAGTTAGTGACCTTATTCTGGATGTATTGGAATCCTGTCAAAAGAAGAAGTTTTTGAGAGACTGTCAGCAATACTATTGGGAAGAACCATTCTTATTCCATGTTTATGCTGACAATATCATCAGAAGGTGTGTTCCAGAAGAAGAGATTATGCCAATTCTAAAGGGATGCCACGACTCGCCGGTTGGGGGTCACCATGGGGGAAATTGAACGGCAGCTAAGGTGCTAGAATATGGTTATTATTTGTCGTCGATCTATCATGATGCCAATCAAATGGTCAAGGCTTGTGACCAATGCCAAAGACAAGGATCAATCTCCAAGAGGCATGAAATGCCAATGCACTTTGTGATGGAGATAGAAATCTTCGACGTGTGGGGAATTGATTTTATGGGTCCCTTTGTAAGCTCTTGTAGGATGAAATATATCTTGGTAGCTGTAGACTATGTGTCCAAATGGGTTGAAACAATTGTCTTACCAAATAATGAGGCAAGAAGTGTGACCGCATTCTTAAAGAAAAACATATTCACTTGATTTGTCACTCCTAGAGCCATTCTTAGTGATGGTGGGTCTCATTTCTATAACAAGGCTTTCATGGGGCTACTAGAGAAATATGACGTCAAGCATAAGGTGGCCACACCTTACCATCACCAATCAAGTGGCCAAGTTGAAGTTTTCAACAGGGAGATAAAGAGCATTCTAGCAAAGACTGTTAATGCAAACAGGCACGACATACAAAACTCCTATTGGCACTTCTCCTTATCGGTTAATCTTCGACAAAGCTTGTCATCTACCCGTAGAACTGGAACACAAAGCCATGTGGGCTCTGAAGAGGTTGACCTTGGAATGGGCTGAAGCTGCAAATTTGAGGTTAACACAACTCAATGAAATGGAGGAATTCTATTTCCATGCATATGAAAGTGTAGCTATGTATAAAGAAAGGATGAAGTTCGTCCACGATGAAAAGATCTTGAAGAGGGAGTTCAAGTCGGGTGACTTGGTTTTGCTCTTTAACTCAAGGCTCAAATTATTTCCAGGCAAGCTCAATCAAAATGGTCCGGTCTATTTAAGGTGGTAAATGTCTCTTTTTTTGGAGCTGTGGAACTAGAATCGGAGGATGGGCTCCGAACCTTTAAAGTGAATGGCCAGCGAGTGAAGAACTACTTGGGCACAAATGAAAAAAAAACATTTGGTGGAGCAGTTGGCTCTCAAAGATAGTCTGTGCTCGACCAATGAGTGAATCCAAAGGAATGCCAACTTCGTCGTGCCGCGACGTTAAATCAAGCGCTTCATGGGAGCAACCCATGTGTGGTAAAACCCTTTTTGTCCTTTAAATTTTTAATTTTTGTTAGATAGCTTTAGTTGAGAAATTTAAAGTTTGTGTTAGAGTGCAGGGGATTCACAAGATCATAACACGGGGTAAGATTGCATGGGAAAGGGAAGAAAAATCACCTTAGGAAGTTTGCTACACATATGCGGTCGCATTTTCACTATGCGGACCGCATTGTGGTCGCAAACCCAGGCAGTGAGTTTGGCAAAAATTGGTGACAACAATGTGACAAGGAGGTGCACTTTGTGGGCCGCATTTCTACTATGCGATCGCATAGTGCATCGCATTTTTTGCCCTCCAGAAACTCAATTGAATCCACCGCATAATGTTTATATAGTCACATAATGTGTTATGCGGTGACTTACCCATCACAATTCTCTCTGGTACGTCCTTCGCATCAATTCAAACATTCACACCCAAAACAAAACAAAAAAATAAATTATTTTTTATCAGAAGAAAAAAAAAAGAAAAACAAAATAGAACGAAAAAAACAAAAGAGAAGGGAAAAACGGCTAGTTGAATCTATGTAAGTAAGAAATCACCTGAGAATTCATCTCCCAAGTGTGCTCTTCATCTATCACTGGTATGTACTTCCTTTCCCGCTTTGTTCCATGTAAATTGTTAGTTTAAATTGTATTGTGTTTTTCTATTTTGTGTTTCCTCTAGTTTGTTCATTGTTCCTCTGTGTAGTTGGGTCTCTGTGCATATTCCTTTGTGATTTTGGTTATGTAGTGTGTTTTTGGGTGCTGGGTAGTAAAAATTAGGTCCGCCATTGTTGAGGGTTAAGTTCAATTGTTGGGAGCGATGAGTTTTGCGGCTCGCATAATCAAAATGTGGTCTGTATTTTTGCCGCAAAAACGAACCCTAGCTGGCTAAAGAAGACGACAAAATGCGACAAATTTGCGATCGCATAATTGATACGGGACAACAAAGTCACCGCATACTGAGGCAGACTACCCAGTTTTATAGCATGTTGTTTGCGGCCATTTTGCAATCGCATATCCAACTTTGCGATGGATTTTGCGATCGCATTTTGTGATTTTGTTTTCTGAGCAAACAAGTATGTGATGGTTATGCGAACTGCATAATGGTTATGCGATCGCATAACCCATCACATACTTAGATCATTTGAATATCCTAAGAGTTTGCGACAAGTCTATGGTCCGCATAGTGGTTATGTGACCGCATAACCTGTCGCATTCTTAAATTTTTCTTGAGTTTTTCTGTTTTCTTTTCATTTTTGCCTACCATGTTGCTCGCGTTTCATTTCTGTTCAGATATGGGTCCGAAGAAACATACAGCCTCTGCCCAGAAAAGGGACTCCTCCAGTCGTCAAACTCAACAAGCAAAACATTCGCGACCGAACCCTACTGCTACACTTCCCTCCCAGTCTGATGAGGAGGAAACATTGCCCTAAGTTGACCTATAAGCTGAGGTAAGAAGGAAATGAGGAGATGACTTCCATCTCAAGTTTGGGGTCGAAGGGTTCAGGGAGCTTTATAGAGAAGGGCTAACCAAATGAAAAATCCTGGACAAAAAACAATTGAGTTTGAATGGGCTACAAAAGCAGTACCCCCACATTTGGGAGAACATCAAGGCAAGAAAATGGGAGTGCTTCACTGAGCTGCCTAATGAGTATAATGAAACCCTTGTCCTTGAGTTTTATGCCGCATATGGAGCCTCCAGGACTGCTCACCACAAGCGCAACAGGGTTTTCTGTGACACTGTATTAGTTCGGGGAAGAGCATGTTCTGTAGTAGTGACACCATCAATGAGTTTTACATCCCTGACTGGAGCCCGGGCACAACTGAGTATGCCGCTAAATGGGTAAACCGGGAGAATGAGCGTAGTTGTATAGAATCTGTGATAGCCAAGGGGACCCCTACTTGGGTCCCTGTGCACAAAATATTCAAGGAGGATCTCACACGAGAGGGTCGATTTTTGATTAAGAAAGGCGGCGAGGGAGGTGTTAGGGATATCTACGGGACACTATGGTGGACACAAAGGAGATTGGTGGTGGAATGCAGTTGTCCAAGGTAAAGTGGAAGCAAAGAAGGTGGCTTACCTAAGGTTAGTAGGGAGCACTGATGAGGAGGAGAATAGAGAGAACAGTCAAAGGTATAAGGTAGCTAGGAAGGAGGCGAAGATGGCAGTGACAGAGGCTAAAACGACAGCTTTTGCTCGTCTGTATGAGGAGCTAAGGAACAAAGGTGGGGAGAAGAAGTTATTCCGACTCGCTAAGGCGAGAGAGAGGACAACTCGGGATCTGGACCAAGTGAGGTGCATAAAAGATGATGACGGCAAAGTTTTGATGGGAGATGACCAGATTAAGAGGAGGTGGCAGACCTACTTTCATAAACTTCTAAGTGAAGAAGGGGATCAGGATATTATACTTGGGGAATCGAGGAATGCCGACAGTCACCATGAAGTAAGTAATTGTAGGGACATTGAGATCGATGAAGTCATGGAGGCAATGCGTAAGATGAGAAGGGGCAGAGCTACCGGGCCAGACGAGATTCCGGTTGAACTGTGGAGGTGTGTGGGTCAAGCAGGCTTGGAATGGCTTACTGCATTGTTTAGTGTTATATTCAAGACTAATAGAATGCCTGAAGAGTGGAGGTGGAGTACAATGGTCCCGTTGTATAAGAACAAAGGTGATGTCCAGAGCTGTAACAACTATAGGGGCATCAAATTACTAAGTCATACCATGAAAGTTTGGGAGAGAGTGGTAGAAATGAGAGTGCGAAGGACGGTGTCTATTTCAGACAACCAGTTCGGGTTCATGCCGGGACGATCTACCACAGAAGCTATCCACCTTATTAGGAGGATGGTGGAACAGTACAGAGATAAGAAGAAGGATCTCCACATGGTGTTTATTGATCTGGAGAAAGCGTACGATAAGGTTCCTAGGAAGGTCTTATGGAGCTGCTTAGAGGATAAAGGGGTCCCGAGTAACTATATTAGGGTGATTAAAGACATGTATGATGGAGCTAAGACTCGGGTTAGGACAGTAGGAGGCGACTCTGAACACTTTCCAGTTATTACGGGATTGCACCAAGGGTCGGCGCTCAGCCCATTCCTATTTGCCCTAGTGATGGATGCACTGACTCATCATATTCAAGGGGAGGTTCCATGGTGCATGCTATTTGCTGATGACATTATTCTAATTGACGAGACAAGAGGCGGCGTCAACGAGAGGCTAGAGATTTGGAGACATGCTCTTGAGTCTAAAGGTTTCAAGTTGAGTAGGACGAAGACGGAATACCTCGAGTGCAAATTTGGAGTTGAGCCGACGGAAGCGGGAGTTGAGGTGAGGCTTGACTCTCAAGTCATTCCCAAGAAAGATAGTTTCAAGTACCTTGGATCGGTTATTCAGGGGATCGGGGAGATTGACGAGGATGTCACACACCGTATAGGGGTGGGGTGGATGAAGTGGAGGTTAGCGTCGGGAGTTTTGTGTGACAAGAAAGTGCCACCGTTACTAAAAGGTAAGTTTTATAGAGCAGTAGTTAGGCCTGCCATGTTGTATGGAACTGAATGTTGGCCGGTAAAGAACTCACACACCCAGAAGATGAAAGTAGCAGAGATGAGGATGTTAAGGTGGATGTGCGGGCATACAAGGATGGATAAGATTAGGAATGCAGATATTCGAGAGAAGGTGGGTGTGGCCCCCATGGAGGACAAGATGCGGGAAGTAAGACTCAGATGGTTTGGGCACATTCAGAGGAGGAGCACTGATGCACCGGTGAGGAGGTGTGAGCGACTGGCTGTAGTGGGCACGCGGAGAGGTAGAGGGAGACCTAAGAAGTATTGGGGAGAGGTGATCAGACATGACATGACGCGACTTAGGATTACGGAGGACATGGCCCTTGATAGGGAATTATGGAGGTCGAGCATTAAGGTTGTAGGTTAGGGGAGAGGGTGAATATTTCTACAGCACAACTGAGAGAGACTATCTAGTTAGGAGTTAGACTAGGAATGTCAGTGGTCGTCTATTGATGCAGGGCTTTACCTTCTAGTTGTACTATACCAGCCATCTAATTCGTAGTTCGTATTTCGTATCCTGTATTTCATATTTCGTATCCCCTATATTTTGTTGTTATTTTATTACGCATTTTTATGGTACTAATATATTATATCCTATTGCTTTTTTTGAGCCTTTTGAGCCGAGGGTCTCCTGGAAACAGCCTCTCTACCCTTCGGGGTAGGGGTAAGGTCTGCGTACATATTACCCTCCCCAGACCCCACTTGTGGGATTATACTGGGTCGTTGTTGTTGTTGTTGTTGTTGTTGTTGTTTGTCACCTCTCAACTGATACCATCAAGAAATGAGACTAACATCGGCATTGAGAAAGCTCTTCTCATTGCATGCATTATGGCGGGAATCAAGATTGATGTGGGTGTTCTTATCTTCCGAGAGTTAGGGATTCGGGCAAAGCAGACAGCCACGTCATTTCCATTCCCCTGCTTGATCACAGCCCTTTTTAAGGCTGTGAAAGTCCCTACCATGCCACACACTGACAAGACAGGGAAGGCGCTAAAGGATATTGATATAACGCACATTAATGATGTTGTTGCTCCCCCAGAGGTTCAGGCTCAGGTTCCAGCTGATGGAGAGCCCTCAGATTCCCAAACTCCAATGTCCCCTCAGGCTCCAGTTGCCTCCGCTTCCATTTCATAGCCCACCTCTTAGTCCACTATTGCTCAGCCTTCTGCTGCACTGCCAGCCATTTCGAGGCTTAGTGTCATAGCTCAACACACCAATGCTAAGGTAGACCAGCTTCTGAAGAACTTGCCCACGCTCATTACACAGGCTTTGACTCATATACAGTCCTCAGTGATAGCACTCCAATAACAACAAACATCTTACGGGGATCACTTGCAATAGCTTGAGGTAAGGGTTGAGAAGATGGGGGGTGAGGTTAGTGACTTGCCAAAGCTCCAAGAGGAAGTTGCCACTATGAAGACTGAACTCCACAAAATGCAGACTTTGGAGTTTGATCTATCATCCTTCCTGCCCAAGGAAGGTGAGCAGGGAGTAGACACAGCAGCACCTGGCCTAGATCTTGACTTTTCCACGCTGATGATAGATATTGCACCTCCGACTGTCGGGGCTTCCTAGCCTCCAGCTCCCCCTGCACATATAGAGATTCCTTCTGAGGAGGATTTCGAGCATTCTACAAAGTCCGGGGGTGAGGAGGAAGATGAGGGAGAGGATGAGGAGGATTCATGGTTCGAGGAGGATGATGGCCCTCAAGAGAAGGGCAAGCAGATTGCTGCCTCGACAGTTGAGGATGAAGAAGAAACAGCAATTCAGGTGGCAATAGCACATTCGCTAGTAGATATGGTCGCCACCGGAGATCCATTGACCACTCAGCTATCAGCGGGCGAGGCTAGCAGCTCACAGGCCCCAGCTCCAGTATTGGGTCAGCCAGATATTCCCCTCCATCAGTGGAGGTCACTCCTCAGGTCGAGATCTTATCGGTCCCAACTTCAGCATCAGAGGGTGACACCACTATCACTCAGTCGGCTTCCGACTCCCATAGTGCTTAGTGCGCCTCAGGGAGCCCCTAAACTCTATTTTACATTCTTATGCATTAGGGACAATGCATGCTTTTTAGTTGGGGGTGGTAGCCTTGTATATATTTTTTGTGAAATTGGCAATTGTTGTACATGTTTATGTTTTCGTGCTATATAAGCAAACTTCTGTATTTATTTGTGTTTTGTGATTTTGTATATATTGGTGTTTTGTGGTTTTAGTACATAAGTTATCTTTGTATATAAAAAAACAAAAAGAAGTAGATAGTTGCATGTCCATCTTTAGTAATTAGCAATGAATTTCCGTTGGCTTTTTCTTCGTCGGGTTCTTTCCCAAGGGTGTAATAGTAGAACCAAGGCAGTAGAATGAAACATTTTGACCCGTTTGGTGTAATTGTTTAGTTTCAAGCATGTGCACCTGTATATAGCCTATACCCTTCCGAAAAAAAAAGAGATCAACTGTGTGAACTTGAGGCTCGCTCTTTGACTCCATGTCTACCTAGAGTTATAATTGTAAATATGATGAAACTTTTGAGTGCCAAATTTTGACTCGAGGGCTTAAAACTATGTGAGCCAAACAGTTCGTGTTCCATGTGTGTGAGTCTTTTTGTAAATAATTCTTCTGTTTACTTCTGCCATCTAGAACTTGCCCGATTGGTTTTTCGATGCTTATAATAATTACATTTGGTTGGAGAAATGACCTTAGGCCGTCTTTGTGATTTCTGGAAAACCAGTTAGCCTTTCAAGCCACCCATTGTACAAATAGTATCACTAGTCACCCCACTTGAGCCTTTAACCTTTTCTTTGGCTACCTCATTACAAACCTTTCCTTTTTTGTAAAATAATTCCCTCTTTTGAACCTGTCCCTCCTTGAACATTGAGAATGAGGTTAAAAGCCTAAGTTGGGGGTGTGGTGTCAAACCGGAAATTGGCATGGTTGTGCAATGAGTGTAGGAAAGTTTACCTCAATGTGTGAAACTACTCAAGCTCCAAAAAGCAAATTTTGCAAGCGAAAACAAAAGAGATGTGTAAATATATATGCATATGGAGTCTTGAAGAGAATTAAAGAAGTAGTCAAGGTGGCTAAAATGTTGGAAAAGTAGAAGCTAATGAGGGCTATGTGGTTTGAAAAGAAGTAAAGAGCAACAATAAAGAAAAATGTGAGTAGTGTTCAAGGAGGGTGTAGTCACTTGTACCCAAATGCTATCCGACCCTTCCCTAAACCTACATTACAAGCTTAAAAAGTCCTTATGGGATATCCAACTGAGCGTTCTTAGAATAAAGCAATGAATTAAAATAAGGGCAAGCCTATGGTATGGTATGTTGTAACACTTGAAACTCTTTTTGAGAGTGAGTGTATTTGTGAATTCGTCCCTTTTTGTTGTCATTGTAAATATTGTGATTTTGGGACATTCTTTCTAGTGAGAGCACCTGAATTGTGAGGTTGGATAGAAGTTGAGTTTTTGAGTCAAATGCAAGTGCACTCAGATGAGGGTAACATTTTGTCAAATTGTTCGAGGCTCAAAGTTTCACAAGATGATTAGTTTCTTTGCAAATATTGATGGTTCAGGAAGGGTAAAATAATCGAATAATGCATGTTTGTAGTACTAACAACAAACACCGTCCACAATCACCATTGTTTCATATTTTTTAGATAGAGTCTAGAATAGTATAGTGTCGTTTTAATTGCTTGAGGACAAGCAAGAGTTTAAGTTGGGGGTGTTGATGTGCTGGAGAATTTCGGCACATTTAATACAAATTGCTTAGATTTTAGCTTGTTTTAGATGCAATTATCTTTTATACTTATGTAATTTTAGTGTTTTTGTGGTGTATGAGGTTTAAGGACTTAAGAGCATGGAAATGGAATCAAAAAGCCACAAAAAAGACAAGAAAAGAGCAAAATGCATCGCAAATGTGGAAATGCGAACCGTAAATCCAACATGTGGGTCGCATAATGCTCAAGGGAATCGCAAACCACAACAGATCGTTGGGCAAAGTCCAGTGCAAGAAATGCGGTCGAGTTTGCAATCGCATAACCTGTTTGCGAGCCGCATAATGGACCGCAAACTCGTCATGAAGGTTGTTGAAGGTGAAAAATGCGATGCGAAATGCAATCTCATATTTGCAATGCGGGCCGCAGAACGTGAATGCGATGAAGGCCTGGAAACTAGGGTTCGAAGATACCATGGCTATGTCAAGAATGCGGACTACATGTCTGTTAGGCGATAGATATGTGGTCTCATATTTAACCGGAAAGGGTATCTTTGACCGATTTTTGTCCCGAGTTTTGACCCACTATAAATAGATTTATTGGGATTTTGTGGGGGCAGCTTATCTGATTTTGGAGCTACAATAGAAGGCTTTATTATTCCTCTGTTTTGGAAGCTTTTGGGTCAAGAATTTTCCACATTGTAAGCTTTATGGCATTAAATATTCTCATCCTTTCGTATTCTTGTATGTGTAGCTAACTTTAAATACTAAGGTTGTGGACCCTAAATAGGTCTTATGTTAATGGGTGTTTAACATTGAATATATGTATAATAGTTGGTTGATATTTATTTATTCTCATTCTTCATTTATTGTTGGTGGTTGCAAATATTAACAAGTGCCATTAAATTCTTACTTTGCTTGGGAAAGTAGGTAAGAATTTGGTAGAAATAAATATCAAAAACTCAAGACTTTAATCCTTGTTTAATAGAATCGCTTAGGAATAAGTGGGTTTTATTTGGCATATATTGGTTGTTCTTAATTGTAACTCTTTTATATTTGAAAAATCATAAAGAGGAAATGCTACCCAACTATTGGAAAATATTGGGTAGTCATTTAGAAATCATTTTCATATCAAAAGAACCTTCCATTAGAAATATATCATATTAACACCGATAGCATTACACTTCATTGAATGGGACACAACCTTGGTTTCTTTAATCAAATTATTTACATTCTCAACATTAAAATTAACTATTTCTTCAAACCAAAATCATTTCATACTCTTGTTACCATTAACTGAATAGAATTATGACTTTAGTCAAGTAACACACTATTTGAGTAACCTTTTCACACCTATTCTATGTGGGATTTGACCCCAACCTTGTTGTCTTATAATATTTGACACCGACCGCCTTAAGTATTTAATTAAAGTGTAGAGCGTATCAACAGTCATATAACCCTTGCGTAACTACTCAAACTCGGCGCACTATGCATCTCTGAGGCTTTGGGAACATATTCCCTCAAAAACATATCCGAGAACTTAGTCAATGTAAGTGAAGTTGCCTCGGTCAGATTGTCCAAATCATAAGCACGCAACCAGTGATAGGCTGCTCCTCTAAGCTGAAACCTAGTGAAGGAAACCCCACTCGACTCTGTAATGCCCATAATGCAGAGGATACGTGGAAACTACAGAAAATCCTGAGCATCCTCTGCCGCCAAATCAATGAAGGTAGTAGGGTGGTACTTCTTATACCGCTTGAGCCTACGCTGCTCCTTCTCATAAACTGCTGCCCTACCCTCGGGCTATACTGGGGCAATAGGTGGCATCGGTATAACCTCTAAAATGTGATCCACCGGAGCCCGCAGCTCTGGCGGCGGGAGTCTGTGCTCCTCCCCCGGCCTGAGATGTGGCATGAGCAAGTGATATCAATTCAACCTGAGCTAAGGTGTTGAACATGCTCAGAAACTAGGCTAAAGTCTCCTAGAGGGATGGTGTTGCAACATGTACCTCAGGTGTCTGCCCTCTAGCTGGAGCAACTGGGGGCTCCTCTATAGCACCTCGTGCGGGTACTTTGGCATCACCGCTTGGACGTCCTCGACCTCTACCCCAACCCCGGCCTCTGGCGGCTCTAGTAGGGGGTGCGGGTGCCTGGTCATCAGATCTTCCTGTGCGAGTCCTCACCATCTGTGAGAGAATAGAATACAAAAGTTTAGAATTTTGAAGTCAACAGATCTTAGCACGACAAAAGATTAAAGAAGTGTAACCTTCCTAATATTTCCATAGCCTCCCCAAGATAAGTATAGACGTCTCTGTACTGATACGCGAGACACTAATAAATCGGCTTGTGACTCATGACACCTATGAACCTAGAGCTCTTATTTTAACTTGTCACGATCTGATTTTTCCCTCCGTAAGACGTCGTGATGGCACCTAGTCTCTAGGACTAGGTAAGCCTAAACAATTATGGAAATAATAGGAATAGAAGTAAAAACTCACAACTAACTAAACAATACTAGCATAACTGATAGCCATACTGCTCGACATGTATAATAACCAACTCTTCAATAGTACATAATTTTCCAAAACCCGGAACATCACGAGTCACAAACTGTAGAAGGAAACTAGTATCTCTATACACCAGAGTCTAACAAAAGAAGTACATAAGATAATAGATATATGCGAGAGTAGATGGGGACTCCGAGGTATGCAGACGCGGCAGATATATCTTGAAGTCTCCAACTGTCGTTGCCCTCTGATGATGTGACTAGTAAGAAGTCCATGGATCTGCACACGAAAACATGTGCAGAAGAGTAGCATGAGTATACCACAATGGTATCATAGCCAGCCCATCCTTTCGGAAGGAGGAACAGTTTGTTTTTTATACTGTGGTATCAGAGCCAGCCCATCCTTTCGGAGGAACAATTTATCACTCTTCAAATCCCCAAATGATTTTCCCAGACAATGGAGAGATCATGGTTTTACCCATATCCATTTTGGTGCTATCCGAATCGCTTTAATATATTACGGAAGAAAAATTCAACCTGTTGTATCTCGACTTTCTCTTCTAGATACAAGGTACTTGGAGCACCTACATGCAAATCTGGGTACTGCAGAAGTTACCCTGAATACTGGGACTGTCTTCATAACTATCTTTCCAAATTTCAACATGTCCCTTTATGATCCATACTTAACCGAAGCTCTAAAAATCCAAGTCCAAATCCAAGGAGCCCTTCAAGGTAAAGATTCCATCCAAGCCACTCTTCATCACCAAATGCGTGGCGAGTCCAAAATCATGCCATGGATCTTTGCATTCCCGGAGAAGAAAATAATTTACTCCTAAATATTGATGCTACCAAAGGAAACACCATGTGCACCCAAATACCCAGACAAATTTCCAGAGATGAACTTATCAAAATTCTTCCTGATTCCTGGATCACACATTATGAAAAGTTAAGAGAACCGAAGGAATCTCTACAATCTGGTGAACCAACTTTTACCAAAAGAAATGACAAAACCGTCTGCATAAGCTATGACCATTCCCATCTCAAGAAATCCAATAAAACCATCTTTTCTTGCCAAATGATTCAACCCAAAGATACGACAGATACATACACTGAACCTGATGGAGAGTTCTTTTGGAATATACAAATCACCATGGAAGAACATGACTGGTGTCAAAATTTTGACAGAGAAGGAAAAAGGGCTTAGTGGTTCAAATGCCCCTTTACAGGACACTGCCCGTGGGATGTTGATTGCGACTGCCAAGACTGTTTGGAAGATCCAATTGGAGAATATTATGAACACCATCAGCGTCATTGGGAAAGGTTCGGCCTCAACAAAACCAAACGAAAATCCAAGAAAAAGGGGAAAACCACTAAAAACAATTTCGAGCCAAATATGAGAATAAAGATCCTCCAATTGGCTCATTAAGCCGTCCAGATAAATATGAATTTCTTGTCAGTTACAAAACCCCAGGAATGGCCAAAATTACCAGAAAAATTCATTCCAAGTTGGCAGGATAGTAAAACCACACCCAAACCCAAATCACCATCAGCTCATACCCCAGAATCCAAAAAGCCACCTGAACCTGAAGATACTAAGTCCTTCAAGCTCCAATCATACCCAAGATTTTCCTTCACTTCAACCTTTTGAAAAAGAGGGTATAATCCATGCTCCAAAAATTTCCAAGAAAAACATAGTGCTACCTACTAGAGAAAAACCTCCAACAAGTGACTTCGAAGCAACAATGAACTGGCAAACAGAAAACTCCATCTGTCAAAACAAGGTGTTGAACAACATAGGCAAAACCATAAAGAACGTGGCCCATACACAAAACAAAATAATGAGCAAAGTGGAAACAATTGAGAAAAAGATGGAGCAGACATCGTCTCACCATGCCGGAATAATCAAAAGCCTTGGAACTAAGATTGGCAAATTTACAATATGAGATTTGTCCGCCAGGAACTTCACTTTTCCAGTTCTTCCAACAATAACAAAAGGAGACGATTTCCATCAAAGAACAAATTCAACTTCTGAGACATGACCACTTTGAGCCACAAAAAAATCCATCTTTCCCCTCGAAACCTACCTTCTTCCCTATGTCTCCACAAGCATATTCCCCACCTAAATTAGACTCCTCTTTTTCTACTTTTCCATCTACCTCACAAAATCCAATCTCTTTCATGCAACCCTTAAAAGAAGAACATGATTTTGATATCGCAAAAATGGTTTGGGAAAGGAAAGATGCCCTTGCAGAACAGAAACAAACCAAGAAAAGGCGAGACCAAGGAGAAAATTCAAAAGGGTCCAACCCCGAAAATCTGATGATTTCTGACCAGAAGGCTCCAGAACTCTATGTCTCCCAGCCAAGATACATATCAGAAGAAGATACTCCACGGTCGGAATCTCTAAATTCATCAGACGATGAAACAATGGAAGATAGCTCTCAATCAAGCAATGAATCCACAACAAACTCTTCCGAAAACGACAATCTCCCAATATTTGTAAACCAACCAAGAGACCCATAAGTATCTGAAATAGATGAGGAACAAGAACGCATGACAGATGAGCAATTTTAGAAAGAAGATATGAGCCCATGGCGTCAAAACCAGTTGGAACTGGTTTCCACACTTTCACCTTAGATGACGTCAAGGTTTCAAGATGGACTCAAAGGATCCAAGACTTCTATACTTGGATGGTGACCAAAATTTTGGTGGAACCGGAAAAGTATATCATCCTGTCAGAACTCACTTCACGGTTCTCAGGAATCCTCAGAGATTGGTGGAACTCACTTGGAATTCAAGACAAAAATACTTTTCTTACTTCCCAAGATTTTTCCTTCAACATCAGAATCCTACATGAAATTTTCTATGGAGATACTGGCCAAACACAAGAGAAAATGCGAAGACAACTCTTTGAGATAAAGTGTGTAAATGACATTGACAGGCATTTTCAAACAAATGGCGAAGATATACTTCGAGACCGGTGGAGACATCAATCTAAAGCAAGCCTTTGTCTTTTCCATTCCAAAGTTGTTGGCAAGCCGAACCATGACCATCATTGAAGAAAAGTTTCGGTCTATGACAATCCCTCAAATTGGTTATATCAGGCAAGCTATTTTCGTCGCATTGGAGACATTTTTACGAAGCGCTCTACCCTAAAACAAATTATCCAACACAATCCAGCGCTTGACAAAGCATGCCGCAAATCTGATCTAATCACCGGATCAGGATATTCCTGCCACACATCTAGGCGAATGAGAGAATTCAGGAGATTCAGATGGCCAAGAATTCCAGACGGAAAATCAAGGTCCAAGAGATGCACAAAATATTTCAGACGCAGAAGGCCAGGGAATTTTCACAAAAAGAACAGATGCTTTATTTGCCATAAGATTGGACATTTCGCAAAAAATTGTCCCAGTCTAGAAGATTTGTCAAACTCCTTGAAGAGATTGAAGATTACACTGGCATACATCTTGGAAAAAAGGAGGACCTTGAATCCATATTCTTTTTGGATGATGAACCCAATGAAGAAACTTTATTCTCTCTTGATATCTATGAAGATCAAGGCAATGATCACTACCAAATTTCAGAACCAGTGATCGAAGCCCTAGAGGAGATCAACGCTCTCACAATCATTCCTCAAGTAGAACTCAAAGTCTATTCATCCAAATGGGATAAACCAACTCGAGTTATTACTTTCATCGACACCGGAGCTGCTTCTTCACTCATAAATCCCGCTGTTCTCCCTGAAGATCAATGGGTGCCGCATTTTAAAGATTTCAACACTGCATCAAATGCAATCTTGACCACAACTATCATTACAAATCACCGGGTCACAATTGAGTTCTTACCAAGGTTGAAGTACAGAACCAAGCTACTAGGATCTGATGTACCAGGTAAGGAACTTATTATTGGATTCGACATTTACAGACAACTTAGAGATCAACTCCAGATCAAGGATAATGGGATAGCTTTTAAAAAGCAGTTCAAATCTTATTCTGAGATTCCAAGGCTATTCCAAATCACCGATGACGAACAAATCAAAGAGATTGAGCAAAATCTTATTGAACATTCATGTGCTGAATCCCACAAGGATTTCATGAAGAAAGGGAAACACCCATTATGGAAAAACGAAGAGTTTTTTATCAAGCTCTCTTCAAGAAGAATGAAAATATCAATCTAACAAAAGCCAGCCATTCAGGGTTGAATCCAGACCATCTTCAGCTTGCAAAGAAAGAATGTGAAGAACTTTTGGAATTTGATCTGATAGAGCCATCAGATTCACAATGGGCATGCGAAGTATTTTATGTCAACAAAAGAGCTGAACAGACAAGAGAAAAACTCAGGTTAGTCATCAACTACCAGCCACTTAACCATTTCCTCCAAGATGATAAGTTTCCTATCCCAAATAAACTCACACTTTTCTCCCACTTAACCAAGGCCAAATAATTTTCCAAGTTTGATTTAAAATCCGGATTTTGGCAATTGGGAATCCACCTAAAGAAAGACCCAAAATGGGATTTTACATCCCCGATCATCACTTCCAATGGAAAGTCATGCCCTTCGGGTTGAAAACTGCACCCTCCTTGTTCGAAAAAGCCATGATAAAAATCTTCCAACCCATCCTCCATACCTCTTTGGTTTACATTGATGACATCATGTTATTTAGTGATACATTGGAAGAACATGTCAATTTGCTTCGTCAATTCGAGGCATTGGTAACACAGTACGGGATCATGCTTTCGGCAAAAAAGATGATTCTTGCTCAAAAGGAGATCGATTTTCTCGGAATACATTTTGTCCAAGGTGAATACAGTCCAGGACCACGTATATGTCAGGAATTACTCAAATTTCCGGATACCAACCTCACAACAAAGCAGATCTAACAATTCTTGGGCATAGTAAATTATGTGAGAGATTTCATCCCAAATATCTCTACATACATTTCTCCACTCACAGAGATGCTCAAGAAAAATGCTCCACCATGGGAAAAGACACAAGATGAAGCAGTCAAGGAAATAAAGAAGATTTATAAAAATGTCAAGTCCTTCTATATCCCTTCAGATGGTAAGAAGATATTGCAAACTGATGCCAGCAATGAATATTGGAGTGCTGTTCTATTTGAAGAAAAAGATGGAAAGAGGAAAATATGCGGATACGCCAGTAGAAAGTTCAAAGATACCGAGCAACATTATCACTCCACTTTCAAGGAAATTCTTGCAGTAAAGAATGGAATCAAAAAATTTAATTTCTTCCTTATTCATACGGAATTTCTAATAGAGATGGATATGAAGACCTTCCCAACGATGATTCAGCTAAATGCAAAAATTATTCCCAATCCTCAGATTCTCAGGTGGGCTCAATGGTTTTCTCCATACAAACTTCAAGTCAGACACCTGAAAGGAAAGCATAATATTCTCGTAGATTTTCTATCTCGACCGGAAGAATTCTCAAAGAGATTTTCCCCAGCAAAACTGAAGTCAAAGCAAAAGCTGATTAGCCACATCTTCATGCTCTCAAGTATACCAGGAACAAGTTCATCAAAGCCAACAAACCATCCACCGGAGTTGTTCAACCTCATGGATCCCTTTGATCCGTCAATTATTGTGGAAAGAAGAACTCATTATGAGCTCCAATATTTTCGGCAACATGGAGGATCCATTCTCAAGCCATATGGGGTCAATCCAAAATATCTGTTTTGCCATATATTCATAGCTCAAGCCAAGGATTTTCCACAAGAACTATTATGGTTTTTCTGGTACCTATTCCATCAGTATCATATTTTCATGGAATTCAAATGCAACGTCTTCAAGGATTTTGATAACATTGTACCAGCCCTTAAAGTATTTTTGCTATGGTTCAAACTTAGAAGATATTGGATAAAATATTTCAACGATTCCTACACAGCAAAGGTATTCATGTTCCACAGGCCAGTGAAGATTATTAATGGAAAGGTCCAGGTGCAAGTAGAGGCATCATTCTAGTGGAAATTTCCCGTGTCCATTTTATCAATGGAGGAAGAATATAGCAACGCACAAAGAATCCTTTTCCAGCAAAATAGATGCATCCCGAGAGAGATATGGCCAAAAGATTGGGCAAGATAGAATTATACCAATACTTATCCTTACTGGGAAAGAGTCCGGGAAGCAGCAAAAGAGTATCAAACCCCTTACGAAGTCATCCGAGAAAAAATCACTCACGACATTTCTAGATTAAAGTTGTAGATTACATCTCTCAATCCAAAGTAGAAAGAACACATCGGAGAAGGACCGTCAAGTTCCAGGCATTACTACACAAGGTCTTTGAAAAGATGCCTAAAAGAAAACCCTAGAATCAATGAAGGATAATTATCTAAATCTCTGCTAATCCCACCATCATCCTACATTTCCTACCCAAAAAACCCTCAAAAATATCCTACCCATGCCAAGACAAATTCTCACATCTTTCCATACTATCTAGGCCCCAGTTCCACTAGTTTTCACATACTTCCACATGCTTCGTCACATGCAAAACAATACTTTCACATGGTGTCACATGCTCCGTTATACTTTCACATGCTACAGCATGTATATTTCACCCCTTTCACATGTTTTCAGGTGTTTTTTAGTTGTTTGGCCTAAAGTCCTTCACATGCCAAGAAGGACCCACATGTAGATAAGTTTGCCATATAAGATAGGTTTATTTTATCATGTATGTTTGACTTGTAATAACATTCTATTCCTATATATAGGTGACCTTGTAGTAGTTGGAAGATCATCTTGTAACCTTTGTAAATCTTTTGTGATATATTACATATGAGTGCTTTCTAAATTTCCCTCTTGTTCTTTCTTTCGAATGGATGGAAAGGCCAGTCCATGTATGAAAATAGAGTAAGAATACTCTTTGAAATTAGTTTATTGTAGTACGAAAGTTTTCTAAGTTATAAACAGCTAACGTTGGTTATAGTACAAAAGTTTTCTGAGTTGTGTAGCTTGGCAAACTATCCCTTATAGGTTGTTGAAGTCAGGCCCTTTGTAGGAAAACTTTTGCGATTATAAATAAATTAACTGTCTGTGTAGCTTGGCAAGCCGTCCCTTATGGGTTGTTGAAGCCAACCCCTTTGTAGGGAAACTTTCGTATCTATAATTTAGTTTGCTTTCTTGGAGTCTTTTACTTTGTTCTTTATACTGTTGTACCTCGGTCGAGTGGTGACGAGGTCAGGTCAGGCCCACTGATATAATAATTAAAGCAGGAAAATGTGCAACAGAAATCCTACAGTTTAGATTAAGTACAAGTCAAGGAAAAACAGGAAAATTCACTACGCATGTTGCACAGATTTCAGATAAGCATTTAAGATACATAGATATGTTATTCTAGGCTAAATAGGGTAACTACACATGATAGTACAACTCAATTAAGGAAAAACAAGTTATTATTCAGCAAAAGTCAGATTTTTACAACAAATAGCCCATATATGCACTCATCACCTCACATACAGGGCACTCACATATCACAAAAGTACCAAATCCTAAGGGGAATTCCCCCACACAAGGTTAGGCAAATAAGTTACCTCCACCCAAGCTCAATCAATCGATAACAATGCCTTTTCCATGAATATCCGACTCCGAATGGCCCAAATCTAGCCAACATCAATTACATACCATAAATATAACTATAAGAAACTAATCTAATTAACGAAATCAAAGCTAATGCAAGAATTTAGAAAATCGCCCCAAAAAGTCTCCTCGGGCCCACATCTCGGAATCGGGTAAAGGTCACAAAATATGGAATCCCATTCACTCACGATTTCACTCATATCAAAATTATCCAAATTTGATCTAAATCTCAATCAAAACCCAAAATTTTAGCTGAAGAACTTCTTCCCATTTTTCCCCAATTTTTCAACTCAAATTCGAAATTAAAGGTAAAATTAATGATAGATTAGTGAGATATAACTAAAAACAAGTGAAAAATCATTACCCAATTGATGTCTCTAAAAAACCCTCAAAATCTCATCCTAGACCAAGCCGCAAAACTCATGTTTTGATAAAATTGCCAACCCTAGTTTTTGAGATATAAATCTTCTGCCCAGGTAAATCCTTCTTCGCGAACGCGGCCACATCTTCGCGTTCGCGAAGCATAAGAAATGTTTCAGTCCAAAAATCACCTTCGCGAACGTAATAGCCCAATCGCGAATGCGGAGCTTATATAGCCAGCGGGTCACTCATCACGAACGCGTAGGCTAATTTGCCTAGAGCTCCATCTAACTGTTTCTCTACGCGAACGCATAATCTTAATGTTCCATGTCTTCGCGAACACGGGAACTACGTCGCAAACGCGAAGAACAAACCCACCTGGCCTCCCAAATAGCTTACGCGAACGCGAGACCTCTCTCGGGAATACGATGAAGGAAACCAACA
This sequence comes from Nicotiana sylvestris, assembly GCF_000393655.2. NCBI lineage: Eukaryota > Viridiplantae > Streptophyta > Magnoliopsida > Solanales > Solanaceae > Nicotiana > Nicotiana sylvestris. Next base: position 157,074,610 of record NC_091065.1, on the reverse strand, counting down.
ACCAACACCAGAAAATCTGCCATCTTTCACAAGTCCAAAATGATCAGTTAACCACCTGAAATAAATTCGAGGACCCCCGGACCTCAACCAAACATAACTACCAGTCCTAAAACACCATACGAACTTAGTCGAACCTTCAAATCACATCAAACACCGATAAAAACACGAATCACCCTCCAATTCAAACTTAATGAACTTGAAACTTCAAATTTTTACAACCGATGCCGAAACCTATCAATCCACGTCCGATTGACTTCAAATTTTGCACACGTCATATTCAACATTACGGACCTACTCCAAATTCTAGAATCAGAATCCAACCCCGATCTCAAAAGGTCCACTACCGGTCAAAATCTCCAAAAATTTGACCTTCACCATTTCAAGTCTAAATCAACTACAGACCTCCAAAACACAAACCAAAATCACCCAATGTAGCTAATGGAACCAACGAAACTCCAGTCCGGAGTCGTCTTCAAACAATTCCGACTACGGCTAAAATCCTAAGGCTTAATCTTCCGCTAGTGAAAGCTAGGAAAACCGACCATTTGCATCATTTATTTTTTTCCCATTTTAATTCTTTAACCATTAATAACCAACATTAGATAAATAACAGAATTTAATAAGCGGAAGACCGAAATATAATATTTTAATAAAGATGCAAATGTCAATCCATACATAAACTACCAAGAACTGGTATCACAATTTCGCAGACTGTCTAAGAATGCTACAAATAAAGATCTAAAAGATTTATTACAACATTGTCTTTGAAATACATAAAATAAACAGAATGAAAGGATGGAAGGAGACGCCAAAGCCCGCGGACGCCTGCAGGACTACCTCGGGTCGCTTGTTGGACTGAAGGCAACAATCTCACTGCGGTCCAAAAGCTACAGCACTGGGATCTACACACCGTGCAGAGTGTAGTATCAGCACAACTGATCTCATGTGCTGGTAAGTGCCTAGCCTAACCTCGGCGAAGTAGTGACGAGGCTAGGACCAGACTACCAAATAAACATGTGCAGTTAAATCATATACAACGGAAAATAAAAGCAGAAATATACAGTTAAGGATGGGAGGGGGAAACATGCTGCGGGGACATCGAATAATAACATAAGAACAACAAGTAAATATAAGCATCACCATAGTTCAATCGAAGATAGGAAGGGGGAATCATGTTGCGGGGTACAACAAGTATCAACAGAAAACCAACAATTAAATGTAGAGAAACCATAATTAGTTATCAATAAAAATTAGGAAATCAAAGACAAGTGCAGGGCATCACCCTTCATGCTTTAACAGTCTCTCACAAATAACATGCACGATATCACCCTTCGTGCTTTAACACTCTCTCACCAAAATAATGAACGACATCACCCTTCGTGCTTTACACTCTTCCTCACCCAAGAAACAATCACAAAGCAATATGGGCAAGGGAATCAATAACATCACAATAAAATCAAGTAACAACAGAAAATTGGTAAATAAACGTAAAGAACACCATCTCAATTATCGGTAAGAATCAGGAAAATCAAGGACAAGCGCACGGCATCACCCTTCGTGCTTTTACTCTCGTCCTCACCATAAAATCAATATAAATGGCACGGCATCACCCCTCATGCTTTTACCTCACATATTTATGATACTAAATGATCCTTCGTGCATTATCACTCATATAAAGGCACGGAATGGTACATCATGCGGCACGACATCACCCTTTGTGCTTTAACACTTTCTCACAAATATCATACACGGAATCACCCTTCGTGCTTTAACACTCTCTCAACAAAACAATGCACGGCATCACCCTTCGTACTTTAACACTCTTCCTCACCAAAACAACAATCACAAAGCAATAAGGGCAAGGAAATCAACAAATTTACAATTAAATCACGACAAGGGAACAATAGTACAACAGTCATATCCTGGCAAGGGAAACAATATCAACAATAATATCCCAGCAGGGAGACAACATTGAACAACAACATCCCGGCAAGGGAGACAATATCATAATCCCCTTTTCTTTTTCACCTTTACTTCACAACTCAATTCACAATTTGAGCCAATGCTCTATAAGGTTCAATTGCCAATTATACTTCCACAATTCACTTTACAACTTGAGTCAATGTTGTTCAATGTTCAAACACAAATATTACTTCCACAAGCCTTGCTTAACAATAGAAATCATCACATAAAGCATGAACAATACAGACGGAGTCAGATTAATCATAATATAAAACTAACGGGCATGCTTGACACCAATGTATAGATACTCGTCACCATGCCTATACGTCGTACTCAACAACTAGTACATAGCAAATAAGACACAACTCCTAATCCCTCAAGCTAAGGTTAGACCAAACACTTACCTCGATGCCGCGAACACAATTCAAGCCTCAACTATCGCTTTAACTCTTGATTCCACCACCAATTCGCTCGTATCTAGCCACAAGTTACTTAAATATATCAATAAATGCTAAATGAATACATTCCAATGCATGAAAATAGGTTTTCTAAAGATTTTCCGAAAAAGTGAAAAATTGACCCCGGGCCCACATGGTCAAAACTCGAGGTTTGAACCAAAAATCGATTTTCCATTCCCTCATGAACCCAAATACATTATTTCTTTTGAAATCGAATCTCAAATCGAGGTCCAAATACCCTAAATTTGAAAAATCTAGGTTCTACCCAAAACACCCAATTGCCCCCATAAAAACCCTTGATTTTGAGTTGAAATCATGTGAAAAGATGTTAAAGATTGAAGAAAATGAGTTAGAAATTACTTACAATCGATTTGGAGAAGAACTTTTCTTTGGAAAATTGCCCAAGAGAGTTTATGTTTTGAAAGAGTTTGAAAAATGAAAGATTTTCGGCTAAGTCATGAATTTGCAGGTCGGAGATGTCGCAATTGCGACCAGGGTTCGCAATTGCGAACCTTTCAGAACCTGCTAACTTCGCAAATGCGAAGATTTTGTCGCATTTGCGACACTGAAGGAAATTTGGTCCACTTCGCATTTGCGATGGACCTTTCGCATTTGTGATATCGCATTTGTGATGAACAGGTCGCATTTGCGACCAAGGCAGCCCAGGTCTTCTTCGCATTTGCGATAAATGTTCGCATTTGCGGGTTCACATTTGCGAAGCCTGCAGACATGCAATGTACCAGCTAAAAACTTGCAACTTTCTAAGTCCAAATTTCACTTTGTGGCCTATCCAAAACTCACCCGAACCCTCGGGGTTCCAAACCAAACATGCACACTAACCCAAAAACATTATACGGACTTGCTCGTGCAATCAAATCACCAAAATAACATCAACAACTATGAATTTAACACAAAAATAAAAGAAAATATCAAGAACTTTCAAAGTTTCAAATTTTACAACTAAGGTTCCGAATCACGTCATATGACCTAAGTTTTTTACCAAATTTTACAGGCTCGACTTAAATCACATGTGAGACGTGTATCGAGCTCTAAAACCAAAATACGGGCTCGATACCCTCAAATTCCAAATATATTTCATTTCCAAAAACTCATATATATTCCAAAAAATAATTTTCTTTAAAGAAAATTATTTCTCGGGCTTGGGACCTCGGAATTTGATTCCGGGCATACGCCCAAGTCCCATATTTTCCTACGGACCCTCCAAGGCCGTCAAATCATGGGTCCAGGTCCGTTTACCCAAAATATTGACCGAAGTCAACTTAAATTCATTTTAAAAGCAACATTTATCATTTTTCACAGATTTTCACATAATGGCTTTCTGGATATATGCTCAGACTGCGCACACAAATCAAGGTAAGATAGAAAAAGGTTTTAAGGCCTCAGAACAAAGAATTTATTTCTAAAACAAGTGATGACCTTTTGGGTCATCATATTCTCCACCTCTAAAACAACCATTCGTCCTCGAACGGACATAAGAAGAAAGTACCTGAGTCAGAGAAAAGATGGGGATAACGGCTCCGCATATTGGACTCGGACTCCCAGGTCGATGCCTCAGCAGGCTGACCTCTCCATTGAACATGAACAGAAGGGAAACTCTTCAATCTCAACTGACAAACCTGCCGGTCTAAAATAGCTACCGGCTCCTCCTCATATGACAAGTCCTCGTCCAACTGGACAATGGTGAAATCTAACATATGGGATGGATTGCCGTGATACTTCCGAAGCATGGGCACATGAAACACTGGATGCACAGCTGATAAACATGGCGGCAACGCAAGTTTGTAAGCCACCTCTCCCACTCTATTAAGAATCTCAATTGGGCCAATGAATCTAGGGCTAAGCTTGCCCCTCTTCCCAAATCTCATTACGCCCTTCATAGGCGACACCCGAAGTAACACCCACTCACCGACGATGAATGCCAAATCACGAACCTTATGGTCAGCATAACACTTTTTCCTGGACTGAGCTGTACGGAGCGTATTATGAATGATCCTGACCTTGTCCAAGGCATCCTGTACTAGATCTGTACCCAACAACCAAGCCTCTCCTCGCTCAAACCATCTAACCATCGACCGACACCGCCTACCATATAAAGCCTCATAAGGAGCCATCTGGATGCTCGAGTAGTTGTTGTTGTAGGAAAACTCTGCTAAAGGCAAAAACTTATCACACGAGCCTCCAAAGTCAATGACACAAGCTCAGAGCTTACCCTCCAAAATCTGAATAGTACTCGGACTGCCCGTCCGTCTGAGGATGAAATGTTGTGCTCAACTCGACCCGTGTGCCCGACTCCGGCTGAACTGCTCTCTAGAAATGTGATTTAAAATGCGTACCTCGGTCCGAAATGATAGACACAGGCACCCCATAAAGACGAACAATCTCCCGGATATAGATCTCAGCTAGCTTCTCAGAAGAATAGGAGAGTGCCACAGGAATGAAATGTGCTGACTTGGTCAGCCTATCAACAATAACCCACATGCATCGAACTTCCTCTGAGTCCATGGGAGTCCAACAACGAAGTCCATAGTGATACACTCCCACTTCCACTCAGAAATCTCAATCTTCTAGAACAAACCACTAGGCCTCTGATGCTTGTACTTATCCTGCTGACAACTCAAACACCAAGCCACATACGCGACAATATCCTTCTTTATCCTCCTCCACCAATAATGCTGGCGCAAGTCCTAATACATCTTAGCGGCGCCTGGATGAATAGAGTACTGGGAACTATAGGCCTTCTCTAAAATCAACTCTCGAAGTCCATCCATATTAGGCATACAAACTCGACCCTGCAGCCTTAAAACTCCATCATCACCTAATGTAACCTGCTTGGCACCACCGTACAGCACCTCCCTAAGGACACACAAATGAGGATCATCATACTGCCGATCTTGGATACGCTCTGATAATAGGATATATAGTTGTTATTTACACCATAATTGCCCATGCTTTGTTGTTGTTTTATAATGTAAGTTACCAATAAAATGCTTCAATTAATGCTATTTGGTTTCGCAGGGAATATAAGATGTGAGGAAGCAACACGAAGTGTTTAGAGACAATAACGTGAAGAAAACACCCACTCAAGAAGTACCCAAACACAAAAGAGCAAAAAGAGAAGGAACGCGAAGACAAAAAGGCCCAGCATACTCACCGCAGTTGTCACCGCGGTCCGCGCCGCGGTTGGAGTCAGTATTCTCCGCGGTCAGCGCCGCGGTCGACGCCGCGGCGGCATATTCACAGTCCAGAAATTTAAGGGACCAAAGTGTCAATTCGGGAAAGCTTTTGTAAAACCCTTATAAGATGTAGGAAACTCGCCCAAGAAAAAAGGAGGCTTATTTTGAGATTACTTTTGCAAGAAGAACAAGTGTGAGAGATAACCCAAAACATCATAGTTCTTATTCACTTCTATTTTTCTTGCAATTTTTCATTATGAATATTTTCGTACTTTATTCTTACGTTGTCATGAGTAGCTAAATACTTTAAGCTAAGGTTTGGTGAAACCCGTTGGGGATGATTTGGTTGTTATATTAATATAGTTTGAATTGGTTGTTAATCTCTATTTGTTCATCTACGTTTTGATTGTGGTTAGTTGAAAGGACCCTCAATTATCCGTTCCTATTTATTATGTATCTTCTTGAGAGAGAGTGCATATTTAGGTAGTTGTTTGAACAACATCACTCCCGAAGTAGTCATAACTGAGGTTTTAGAGATTGGATTAGAGATAACGATACCTCGGGTGCAATCTAAAAGAACGGTAATATGAATCTAGCTAGCGTAGCTTGAGAGAGTGCGTCTAGTAAATTATCATAATTGCTTGAGAGAGATTTATGATAGCCCGAGAGTTCTTGATTGATAGAGACAACTAAGGCATTGCTATAAGAAACGTACAACCAAGGAAATCACCAACGTGGGAAACCATTACCTTAGACCTTATTCCAACTGTTTACACATCAAGCATAGTTAATTTTCAGCTGTTAATTATTTTCACACTTTAGTTGTTAGAAATATCATCAATTGTGAATTACAAGTTTGGGGAAATTGATTCTGTGAATTTAGTAAATCCGTCAAAAGTAATTGATAAGTTAATTCTCTGTGGTTCGACTCTGGGCAGAATTACTTAGATTATATTTGCTACGTCCGTGTGTGTCTTTGTATAAGGCATAGTTTGGCGTTATCAAATTTTAGCGCCGTTGCCGGGGAATTAACGGTGTTATCAATTACAATTATGAGAAGTACAAAAATTCTAAGTGTAGTCAGTTTTCTCTATACCCAATCTTTTCACTGAAATTCTAACGTTTGAACTCTTGTGGAAAGCAGGTGTATGCCTAGAAGTTCTTCGAGGACTGGAGAACTGCTAGAAGGACTCTCAGACCCCGAGAAAACATTCAGGGCATTGAACCGTGCCAACAAAAGACTTCAACAATCTCAACAATCACACCAACTCGAATTTGACATGGGTGACGTAGATAACGTCAACGAAAATGTCAGGAATGAGCCAGCTGACTTAAATGTCAGAAGGGTGGCACCGCTTGTGCCCGAAGCTGCACTTTATGATTGGGCACAACCCAAATTGATAATCTGGCCACTGCCATAGTTGTGCCCGCAATTCAAGCGGAGACATTCCAGATCACTAACAACATGCTGCATCTGCTGCAGAATAAAGGACTGTTCTCCGGGTCACACATTGAAAACCCGCAACAACACTTGAAGAATTTTCTGTCAATTTGTATGACCCAAATGCAACTCTGAAAGCTATCAAGATGCTACTGTTTCCATTCTCGGTAACTGGGGAAGCTCAGCCTTGGCTAAATTCTCTCCCTATCAACTCTATTACCACCTGGGAGGAATTAGTCAAGCAGTTCTTGAACAAGTTCTATCCGCCTAACAAGACTGCAAAACAGATTGATGATATATTGCAGTATAGGCAGCAGCCCTCTAAGTCCTTGCAAGAAACTTGGGAAAGATTTAAAGGGATGTTAGTGAAGTGTCCTCACCATGGCATTCCAGACTAGATGCTCGGCTAGAGATTCTACATGGGGCTAGCTGACAATTTGAAAGCAAATGTGGATGCGTCAACTGGAGGTGCATTTTTAAGTTAAACATTCATTGAGTGCAAAATCCTTCTCGATAAGATGTCATAAAATTCGTGGTGGATGACTAGAGGTACAACACCGGCACCCATAGTGCATTCAGTTCCTCTTGACCCAAATAATTCGCGTGCAGAGAAAATGGCCACACTCATGACCCAGATGAGCATATTGACAAAGAAGATTGATAAGATGGGTACAAAACAGGTTCACATTGCTGATTCAACAAATGGGGACTGTGTACACCTTGTATTAATCAGTCTTATGTGTGTTCATGGAGCGGAGAAGGTGAAAATCAAGGGGCAAGGGAAGATATGAATTGTGTCAACAACTATGGGGGTCAGAGGCAAGGAGAACAGTAGTGGAGACAGCAGCAAAATCAGTAGTATAGGCCTAATATGTGTTACGACCCGAATCAGAGGGACGTGATGGGCACCCGGTGCTTTACTCAACCGAGTACCAACATAACATATCTTTCTTATCATACTATCATGAGTAAATGAGCCAAAAAACCGGTCATGAGATAACAAGAATAAAACATAAGGGAATACTCAACGTATGAAGACCCAAAATGATATACAAACTTATATATGTGACATACGGGCCTATAAGGCCGACATGACCATTTGTAAACTCAAAACATAGGCCGACAAGGCCATACAAGTGTCCCTACACCTGACATCTGTCTACAAGCCTCTAAGAGTACATAAAATCATAAAGATCGGGACAGGGCCCCGCCATACCAATCAATACATATCCAAAGCATACTGACCAACTACGCAACTCCGGAGCAAGTGGAGTGCACCAACACCTTCGCTAAGCTGAAAGCCTACTAGGAGGACTGTCAACCTATCAATCGGGACCTGCGGGCATGACATGCAGCATCCCCAGGCAAAAGGGATGTCAGTACAAATAAAGTATCGAGTATGTAAGGCAGGAAAGCATAAACAAGAACAGTAATGTAAAGAAAGATAGAGGAGATACAACCTGTAACATCTGAGTGCCTCTGGGGGCTACTAACATGAAATGCATAATACATATATATACATGAACTTTTTAAAAACATTCGCCTCTGTGGCCATCATCATCATCATATCGTACCCGGACTCAAAGAGGACTCGGTAAAAACGTACCCGACCATCATAAGGCTCGGTAGAATCGTACCCGGCCACGTGGAGCTCGGTAAACCCAACTGATCAGCGGTTGCACAATAGGTGCCATACCCGGCCGACTATAGCGTGGCTCGGTAGAGTAAAATAGATACATATATATAACGCATGCTCGACTCATGGAATCACGTTCTAACCCTTTCGGAGTGATGTAAGGTCATTGCACCTTCGATTTACATTATGGACATCCCTACCATCAATATGAACCTTAGTGGGATTTAAGGATCATACACACTTGTTTAGAATAACTTTATAAGGAAAGAACAACATGGACAACCTTAGTTTCTAGGAGTAGATCCGTTATGAATTAGCGTACCGTTTATGTTCATGTCACTTTAGATCATGCCAAAAGAAAGAAGTAAGTTCCTTAACATACCTTGTATATTCTTCCCAACCTCAAGCTATGCAATTTCATGGCTCCTTGGTCTACAATAAGAGAAATGACACTCTCGTTATCGTTTAAGCGTCGTAACTATTATGTATCGACCACAACCTATTTTACAATGAAACGGACATAACCTCCCCTATATATATGACTTCACACTAGTCAAAACAATCACAAACATCCCAACATACCCCTATCACTTCATACACAACACAACAACCATAATAGTGTCAACCAACCCGAAAATGTTACGACGAACGACCAACAAACAACCTTGCCATTATGTGGAGTTTCTCCACAACCTTCCTCCTCTCAACTCCATAAAAATAGTAGTAAAAGAGACAACCCAATACCAACACGAAACAGCCCAAAAATATTCCCACAAGTTCATCAACTCAAAAATAATTTTTCAGTTTACTTAAACACGTTTCGACTTGTCTTTTCTTTCAAATTGGGAAATACAACCAAAAGTACATCATTATACCTCTTATCCAATAAACCAGCCATGAATTCAACTTAAAAATAAGTTTACAACCAGCCAACCATTACACAAGAACAAACAACATACCATTCTTTCGAAACTAGCTAGGCCTATTCTTTACGATCGAGTTACAACTCGCAAACACATAGATAATGGAAGGAGAAGCATAAACTTACCTTGTACTGAGTATAACCCATGAAACCTGGTCCTTTTTCATCAAAAATAAGTTCCTCAACACGGCTACAAGAAGGAGAAAGAGAAACTAGCAAGCTGTCCGGACTTTTCAGCACTAGAATCGCGTCGTAACACTCGGAATACCCTAGGGTTTGTGTGGGATTTTTGGGGAGGAGTTGCAGGGGTTCAATTAGGTTTTCTTGGTCCCAAATATAGGTGAAATAACGGAGTTTATAATCCCTTAAAAGTCCCCTCTTGACCGATTTAGTTGAGGACTCTCTTTTTGGCAAGTAGGTGATGCTCCTACTTGTCACCTACTAGCTGTGCGGTCTCGCGAAAATGTGAATATCTATATACTCCGAGATCGTATTGATAAACGGTTTCATGAGTTGAAAACTAGACGCATAGATGTTAAACTTCATATGTAGATCATCCCTTGATTCAAAGTATGTTGGGAGAAAAGCTCAGCTACATTTAACCTAGGTTTCAGCTCATTTTTGAATGTAACTTGTGATGACCTTTTCCAACTTTTGTTCCACAACTTGCTTGACTTAAAAACATAATACACGACTATCATACGACTAAACTAACTCATAAAATAACCTCATCATCATGTTAATCACCCTTGTCTCACCCCAAAAGTATAGGTTATAACATTCCAAACTTGTTGACATTCGACGAAACTTATTTTCTTTAATTCATTTAGCGCCTAAGCTTTCCAACCCTTTTGGTACTCGTTATTAATGATCATAAAGATTTGTAACCTCTCTTATAAAAGGATTAACTTACTTTACGTACTTTCAAAGTTGATCTCATTTCTGAGCTTACATCAATTGACTTACGGATACTCTAACATATGAAAACATAGGGTGTAACAATATGCAGCAGCCTGGGGGTATGCACCCTCAAAACCAATTGGTGCCAGCACCATATCAGAAACCACATGGCTATCCACAGCAAAATCAGCAACAATTGACATACCAACCACCCCCTCAGCAGCAAGATAACAACATGGTGGAAATTAGGGGTATGCTTCAGCAACTCATTGGAACAAATAATAAAGTGCAGGAAAAATTGGTAGTGCATGATTCAGCCACAAAGAATATTGAAACGCAGCTGGGTCAGCTGTCCATGGCTTTTAACAACTGTCCTCAGGGAACTTTGCCTACAGACACAAACATAAACCCCAAGGACCAAAACCCGAATCAGCTGATGGTAGTAAGTCTCCGGAATGGGGGAGATTTAGACAGAGAGCAGGAAATTGCACAAGCCAGCAAGGACACTACACCAGCCACTCCAGTTCAATTAGAGGTAGAGGAACCAACAGAACTTACTAAAGTGGTGGTTGAGCAGAATCAGGAGGAAAAAGGCAAAGAAAAGATGAATGAGCAAGTTGCAGAACAGGTGGCACCTCTTGTGCCAGAAAATTCTAATAGAGAGAAGCCAGCAAGCAATGCACAAAGGGTGATACCTACACCCTTCCCTCAGATACTGGTCAAACAAAAGAAGGCAAACCAATATAAGAAGTTCATGGAGATGCTGCGTCAAATTTAGTTGAATATTCCTTTGATGGATGCCTTGAAGGAGATGACCGGTTATGCTAAGATGATGAAATATCTAATGTCACGGAAGTTTGATTTTCAGGATCTATCCACTATAACTTTGACACAAACCTGCAGCGCAGTGGTGGCAAAACCGATAGCTCAAAAGATGTTAGACCCAGGTAGCTTCACTATTCCATGCACAATTGGAAATTATGCCTTTGCAAAGGCGTTGTGTAATTTGGGAGCCAGCATAAATCTGATGTAGCTGGCTGTGTACACCAAACTGGGCATTGGTAGAGCTAGGACAACTTCGATGCTGCTACAGCTGGCTGACCGCACAGTGAAGAGGTCCACTGGTATTCTTGATGATGTGTTGGTACAAGTGGGGAAATTCATGTTCCCTATAGACTTTGTTATCTTTGATTGTCAGGTGGATGAGGAGATACCCCTTATTTTAGGGAGACCATTTTTAGCCACGGGGAGAGTACTGATCGACTGTGAAACTAGGGAATTAAAAATGAGATTGAACGATGAAGAAGTCATATTCAATGTTCAGCAATCTATGAGGAGACCTAGTGAATATGCTAATTGCTCTCTAGTGGAAGCAGTGGATGTAATCCTGCAAGAAGATGATTTGACCCTAACTGTAAAAGATCCATTGGAGGCATGTTTGACGAATTTAGAAGAAATGGATGGTGAAGGGTTAGATGAATGGGTCATAGCACTAGAAGGCCAAAGATTTTGGTCAAGGGAACCTCAGTTCGAGTCCCTTGAGCTAGAAAAAAGGGCCAGTCCTCCAGCAAAGCCATCAATAGAGGAACCACCCAAGTTGGAACTGAAGCCACTCCCAGATCACCTCAGGTATGTGTTCTTTGGCCCTGATTCGACCTTGTCTGTTATCATATCATCCGGTTTGTTAGATGTGCAGGTAGAACGGCTCATACAGGTACTGTAGGAAAACAAGACTGCCATTGGCTGGACCATGGCAGACATAAAGGGTATCAGCCCAGCCTTCTGTATGCATAAGATTCTCCTGGAAGAGGGGTATAGACCTTCCAGGGAACACCAGCGAAGGCTGAACCCAAACATGAAAGAGGTTGTAAAGAAATAAGTAATCAAATGGTTAGATGCGGGAATCATCTTCCCCATCTCTGATAGTAATTGGGTCAGCCTTGTCCAATGTGTGTCGAACAAGGGGGGAATGACTGTTGTAAAAAATGAGAACAATGAGTTGATATCAACTCGTACGGTCACAAGGTGGCATATCTGCATGGATTACAGGAAATTGAACACAGCCACCCAGAAGGACCATTTCCCATTACCTTTCATTGACCAAATGTTGGACAGGCTGGCTGGGCAATTGCACTTCTATTTCTTGGATGTATATTCGGGGTACAATCAGATATTAATAGCCCCCAAAGATAGAGAGAAAATGTCCTTCACATGTTTGTATGGCATCTTTTCCTTTCGGAGAATGATTTTTGGGCTTTGCAATGCACCCGCGACTTTTCAACGGTGCATGTTAGCCATCTTTACAGACATGGTGGAGGATATTATGGAGGTTTTTATGGATGATTTCTCCGTGGTGGGAGATTCATTCGAAAACTGTCTTCACAACTTAAGGAGAGTGCTTAAATGATGTGTGGAGACAAACTTAGTGCTAAACTGGGAGAAGTGCCATTTTATGGTACAAGAAGGTACAGTCTTGGGGCATCGAGTGTCCAGTAAAGGAATTGAGGTCAACCATGCTAAGGTTGACGTGATTGAGAAGCTACTAATGCCCACTTCAGTCAAGGCGGTGAGAAGTTTTCTTGGACACGCTGGGTTCTACCAGCGTTTCATAAAAGATTTTTTCAAAATTGCTAACCCATTATGCAAACTCCTTGAAAAGGATCAGTCCTTTGTGTTTTCTAATGATTGCAGGTTGGTATTTGAGGAACTGAAGAAGAGGTTGATCACTGCAGCCATCATTGTTGAACCCAACTGGGAGCAACCATTTGAGCTCATGTGTGATGCCAGCGACTATGCTATAGGAGCAGTCTTGGGGCAGCGAAAAGATAAGTTGATGCACCCGATTTACTATGCAAGCAGAACGCTAAGCGGTGCACAGCTCAATTACACAGTGATGGAGAAGGAGATGTTGGTGGTGGTGTTTGCGTTTGACAAGTTCCGATCATATCTGATTGGTTCCAAGGTAATTGTATACACTGACCATGCAGCACTCAAGTACCTAATTGAGAAAAAGGAGTCTAAGTCGTGCCTGATTTGTTGGGTGCTATTGTTGCAAGAATTCGACCTCGAAATTCGTGACCGTAAGGGCACAAAAAATCAAGTCGCTGATCATCTATCGCGACTTGAAGGAGCTAAAAAATCAGTCGAGGTCGAAGAGATCCTGGAAACCTTTCCAGACGAGTAGCTACTCGTAGCCAGTCTTGAGGATGTGCCATGGTATGCAGATTTTGCAAACTACCTGGCATGTGGTATTGTTCCCTATGACCTTTCATCTGTCCAAAAGAAAACGTTTTATCGTGATTGCCGCATGTATTATTGGGACGAGCCTTATTTATTTAGAATCTATGTTGATAATATGATTCGGAGGTGTGTCCCCGAGATAGAATAATCTTCTGTTTTGCAGGCTTGTCACATATCAGCATATGGAGGACATTTTGGAGGAGCCAGGACAGTTGCGAAAGTGCTAGAGGCCGGGTTCTTTTGGCCAACAGTGTTTAGAGATGCACACCTATGGGTGAAGGGCTATGACGAATGCCAGCGAACTGGGAACATTTCCCATCTCCATGAGATGCCCATGAACCCGATTCAAGAGGTAAAGGTGTTTGATGTTTGGGGGATTGACTTCATGGGCCCCTTCGTCAGCTTATTTGGCATTAAATACATACTTGTTGCTGTGGATTACGTGTCTAAATGGGTGGAAGTTGCAGCGTTGCCAACTAATGATGCAAGAGTGGTGATAGGTTTTGTGAAAAAGAATATATTCACCCGATTTGGGATACCAAGAGCGATCATCGGTGATGGAAGCACTCACTTCTGTAACAGAGCCTTCGAGAAATTGCTTGCAAAGTATGATGTATGCCACTAGGTGGCTACCTCTTACCATCCGCAAACCAGTGGGCAGGTTGAAGTGTCCAACAGGGAGATAAAAAGTGTACTAACCAAGACGGTGAATGCCACACGAACTGATTGGGCAAAGAAGCTTGATGATGCACTCTGGGCCGATAGGACTACGTTTAAAACACCAATAGGTATGTCACGGTACAAGTTGGTATTTGGGAAGGCCTGTCACCTGCCTGTGGAGCTAGAACATCGAGCTTGGTGGGCACTGAAACAATTGAACATGGATCCCGAAGCAGCTTGACAAAATCGACTGACAGAGTTGCATGAGCTAGAAGAATTTAGATATCAAGACTTTAAAATCATGACGCTCTACAAGGAAAGAATGAAGAAGAAGCATAATAAGCACATTGTGGACAGAAATTTCAAACCCGGTGACAAGGTATTATTGTATAATTCAAGGCTGAGATTGTTTCCGAGTAAGTTAAAGTCCCGATGGTCAGGACCATTTAGAGTGGTGCAAATGTTTGCAAGTGGAGTTGTTGAGATTGAGTCAGAAGATGGGACAAACAAGTTCTCAGTAAATGGGCAAAGGTTGAAACATTACCTTGAATAGCTGAAGAAAAAGGGAATACAGTGGTGATCAATTTGAAAGAACCACAGTACGCGAATGAGGAGTGAAGGCTCAACTACTTGCATCGTGCCGCGACGTTAAACCAAGCGTTGCGTGGGAGGCAACCCACGAATGTGTTGTAAGTGTTGTATGTAACTTTGTTTTTAAAAAAAAAAGTTTTCAGAACCGCGGGAGACACTGCCTGGCGACGTAAAGTTGCCGCGGCATCGGCCGCGGCGTCGACCGCGGTGCTGATCGCGGAAATCACTGAAGCATTGCAGTTCCTCCGCGACCACGGTGTCAACCACGGGAGACTCTGTCCCAAACCGTGGCGCGCACCGCAGACACGACCGCGGTCGGGTACCAGACGGTATTTATATATTTTTTTTTTCTTTTAGTTTTTCTTCAATATTTTTTTTTCTTCTTCCCTTCAAATTGAAAATAAAAACACACCCCCACCCCTCTTCCCCTAAATCAAACGTAATTTCCCCCCCCCCTAAAGTCCCCTAATCCCTCTCTCTCTCTAAACCCTAACCCTCGCCTCCATACTCTCTTCTTCTTCTTCCTCCTTCACAATCACTCCCATTTTTTTCCCTAAGGTATGATTCCGACCCCCTTCTCTTTTATTTCTATTTTTTCCTTGTTTTTGTTGCATTATGCTAGTTAATATTGTTCTAATGTAGTGTTAGTGATAGGATTTTGTTTTGCTTAGTTCTTCTTCTTCTTTTTAGTGTAATTTCGTTTTTAGCATATGTTTGGTGAAGGGGATGTGTTTTGAATGTTTGGAATGGGGTTGTTGGTGGGTGATGGTTAACAAAAAGTGTGGAATGTGTGGGTGTAGTAGATAGTTGAATTGGGGAAGTTTTTTTGATTCCCTTGGGGCCATGAACATGAAGAAAATGCCTTGCCCACAATGTGTTTGAGAATTTGCCTCAATGGTGATATAAGGAGATGTTGTGACATGGTTGTGGTGAAGTCTGAGTAACCACACATAGTCACACATTTTAGGCTCATCCTAATACGCGTTTCTCTATTTTGACAGGTATTATGAGTTCAGCCCGTAAGAGACGAAACACTGGGTCCTCTGCTAGTGGCCCAGGCGGCTCCTCACGAGCTAGGGGCCAAACCAGTGCACCATGGTTTGATAGCACTCGGTTCGCCTCCGCAGAAGCAGAGGCACAGTACAATCAGAAACTTGCCAAGAAGTTACTCCATGAGGTCCATATCGACAGGAAGGCTTTAGTGAAGGAATGCCCCAATATGTGTGATGAGCTACGGAGGTGTCAGCTGGTCATCTTCTTTGAGGCTCCCGAGGAAGCCAATATTCAGCTAGTGAGGGAGTTCTATGCAAACCTGCCAGAACACAAGGACAAGGTTGTGGCTGTGTGCAACACCCCGGCTAATGCTGCTATAGAGGTCATCTGCAGAGTGTATCACCTCCCCGCATTCACGGGTGATGATCATTACAGCATGTCTAGTCTCCCGATGGTTGACTGGGACATAATTCTGGAGGTCATATGTATACCTGGCAGACAGCCCAAATGGGTAGCACAACCGACGACTCTGCATTCCAAGTCTCTTACTTAGGAGGCCAAATGTTGGATCACTGTCATCACCACTCGGTTGCTACCATCCAGCAATACCACCGATGTAAATGGGCCACGGGCCGCTATGATCTACTGCTTCATGACTCACCAAGGGTTTGATGTCGCCCGAGTCCTCTCTGAAGAAATGTTCATCCGATCGCCCGAACTAAGCAAAGGCCACTACTTCCCTTCGCTTGTCACCCGTATATGCCGCCTTGCTAATGTTCCTGAGAACTCCCTAGATTATGGGAAATTACCTATAAAAACCCCTTTCCGGGCGAGAAAAATTGGGCAAGAGGGACGAGAGCCAGTACGACGCAATGATGAATCGTCTGATGAGTCTGAGTCTGAGGATGATTCTGATGCTGCTGAAGCTACTGAGATCATAGCCCCTCCTAGAGGGGACAAGGCAGGATCGTCACAGCCACGCCGGAGCACTCGGATGGATGCTTTGGAGCGGGAAATGACTGGACAGCGGACCTCCATCACTGACTTGGGGTCCCGCATGGATGCTGTATCTGACCGACAGGTGACGTCGGAAAAGAAATTCATGGGTTGGTTGAGAGCACTGGGTCGCGCCTGCAACGTGAACCCAGACACAGTTTCAGATCAAGAGTGACCCTTCAGGGAAGTTTCTTTACCTCACTGCTTTTTATATTGTCAAGCCATGGGGACATGTCTTAATTTTAAGTGTGGGGTAGGGGACTTCGTTGTATGTTGTACTTGTGAATATTATATATTTGTTGTTCTTGGTTTTGCTTTGCATTAGTGACTTTAGAAATAGAGTAATAGTTTTTTTTTAGGAAGTGAAAATAGAAGCGACTTATCCCGACGATGGATCTCTTTCGGCGGGGTTCTTAAGGGACTAAGTGAAAAAAAAATTTGAAATATAAAGACTCTTCCTAATGACGGATTCTTTAGACAATTTTCTTGAGGGAAGCTAGTCTATAGAAAATACCAAAAAGATTTTTTTATTTCTTAGGTAATGTAGTAACTCCCCCTTGGTTTTTCTTTGGGCCATGGTTCTTTTCCAAGGGTTTAGCTTGAACCGGGTATAGGTAGATTTTTTTGTTTTAGGTTAGGATTAATGGGTGACGAGCTTAAAATTGAAGAAGAAAAACCCTTAGCGTTCTTACACCCGAACACGATAGATGCTAGAGTGTAGCGCTTAGCTTCAAGGGTTGAATCTTGTTTAAGTGCCTTAAAAATTGTATGTTTGTACCTAACTTGAACACTCAAAAGAGAATGTTTTGATAAACTAATCCGGAGTGAGTCATGTGCCATGTGGGTGTGAGTATCATTGTATTCCATTCTGTACATTTGATGCCTAGAACTTGCGCTGTGTGTTTGCAAAGCGAAATAGTAGCTTCATTCGATTTTAGAAGTGATATAGGCATTTCTTTGTTGAGCCAGACATATAAAGTGAACCCACCTGAATGCATTACATCTTAGTTAACCCCGTTAAACCTATAAGTCTGTTTCTTTGGCAACCACAATGTGAACCTTAACCACTTGTTTGAATAGCCTGCTGTTTGAACCAATTTTCCTCCCTCTCACTAAGGACTAGATTGGTATTGAGATTATGTAAAAAACAAAAGTGTGGGGTGGTGGTTTGGTTTTTGAAGTGGAACCATGGAAATAGAGAAAAGGTGCAGAATGTGAAGCGTAAAAAGAAAAGCACCACGAAAAAAAAAAGTTCATATATCTTGTAGTGATAAATAAGTCGTAGCTTGTACAAATTGCACCTAATGTATGGGGATGTTTAATTAAATGTGGTGGAGTGTTGGCTTACAAAATGATAATTTTTAAATTCAACGTAATTGTATTAAAAGTGCTTAGGGAGGTTAGTCACTATATCCAAATGTATCCTACCCATCCCTTAGCCTACATTACAACCAAATAAAGTCCTATTGATCTTAGACTGAGTGGGGCTCGATTAGTCGAGTACTACACTAGGGGCAAGCCTATGGTGCATCTTTGTGGCATGTGAATGTTCTTTTTGGAGAGTGAGCAAATTCTGTCTATTTGAGTTCCTAATTGTTATAACTATCATTATATATATAGAACTACTCTCTTGTGTGATGTGAGGGCATGTGATTCACAAAGGAAAGGTGCATCTTGACTATTGTGTAGAGTGGTTTGAGTAAGTGCAAATGTTACAGGGTACGAAAAACTTGATTCTTGAGGTAAAAGTTGTTCACTACTAGGTGTAACTCTTGTGAAATGATCATGGCATGAGTCGTTGAGGGAAAAACATAGGGAATGAATTTTTATGGAGTGTGGTGAATTGCTCGAGGACTAGCAATGATTTAAGTGTGGGGTGTTGATAATAGGCTATATAGTTGTTATTTACACCATAATTGTCCATGATTTATTGTTGTTTTATAATGTAAGTTGCCAATAAAATGCTTCAATTAATGCTATTTGGTTTTGCAGGGAATATAAGATATGAGGAAGCAACATGAAGTGTTTAGAGGCAATAACGTGAAGAAAACACCCACTCAAGAAGTACCCAAACACAAAAGAGCAAAAAGATAAGGAACGCGGAGACAAAAAGGCCCAGCATACTCACCGCGGTTGCCACCGCGGTCCGCACTGCGCTTGGAGTCAGTGTTCTCTGCGGTCAGTGCCGCGGTCGACGCCACGGCCGCGGCGGCATATTAACAGTCCAGAAATTTAAGGGGCCAAAGTGTCAATTCAGGAAAGCTTTTGTAAAACCCTTATAAGATGTAGGAAACTCGCCCAAGAAAAAAGGAGGCTTATTTTGAGATTACTTTTGCAAGAAGAACAAGTGTGAGAGATCACCCAAAATATCATAGTTCTTATTCTCTTCTATTTATCTTGCAATTTTTCATTATGAATATTTTCGTAGTTTATTCTTACGTTGTCATGAGTAGCTAAATACTTTAAGCTAAGGTTTTGGTAAAACCCGTTGGGGATGATTTGGCTGTTATATTAATAGAGTTTGAATTGGTTGTTAATCTTTATTTGTTCATCTACGTTTTGATTGTGGTTAGTTGAAAGGGCCCTCAATTATCCGTTCCTATTTATTATGTATCTTCTTGAGAGAGAGTGCATATTTAGGTAGTTGTTTGAACAACATCACTCCCAGAGTATAGACGAGAGTCATAACCGAGGGTTTAGAGATTGGATTAGAGATAACGATACCTCGGATGCAATCTAAAAGAATGGTAATGTGAATCTAGCTAGCGTGGCTTGAGAGAGTGTGTCTAGTAAATTATCATAGTTGCTTGAGAGAGATTTATGATAGCTGGAGAGTTCTTGATTGATAAAGACAACTAAGGCATCGCTATAAAAAATGTACAACCAAGGAAATCACCAACGGGGGAAACCATTACCTTAGACCTTATTCCAACTGTTTACACATTAAGCATAGTTAATTTTCAGCTGTTAATTATTTTCAGACTTTAGTTGTTAGAAATATCATCAATTGTGAATTACAAGTTTGGGGAAATTGATTCTGTGAATTTAGTAAATCCGTCAAAAGTAATTGATAGGTTAATTCTCTGTGGTTCGACTCTGGGCAGAATTACTCAGATTATATTTGCTACGTCCGTGTATGTCTTTGTATAAGGCATAGTTTGGCTTTATCATGCTCCAATAAAGAAGAACGAGCAACTGTGCAAGCTAACATACGGATAGGCTCTGAAACGTCCAACATCACGAACTGATTGGCCAAAGCCTGAACATCCAAAGCAAGCGGTCTCTCACCGACCGGAATATAAGCAAGACTGCCCATACTGGCTGACTTCCTACTCAAAGCATCGGCCACCATTGGCCTTTTCGGATGATATAAGATGGTGATATATAGTCCTTTGATAGCTCCAATCACCTTCTCTGCCTCAAATTTAGCTCCTTCTTCTTGAACAAATACTGCAGACTCTTGTGATCCGTGAACACCTCACATGACACGCCATATAGATAATGCCTCCAAATCTTCAACGCGTGAACAATGGTTGCTAAATCCAAATCATGAACTGGATAATTCTTCTCATGAATTTTCAACTCATGCGAAGCATATGTAATAACCTTGCCATCCTGCATCAACATCTTACCGAGTCCAATACGAGATGCATCACAATAAACTGTATATGTCCCTGAACCTGTGGGCAAAACCAACACCGGTGTCGTAGTCAAAGCTGTCTTGAGCTTCTGAAAGCTCACCTCACACTCGTCTGAACACCTGAACTGGGCACCCTTCTGGGTCACCCTGGTCATCGGGACCGCAATAGATAAAAACCCCTCCACAAACCGACGGTAATAGCCTGCCAAACCCAAGAAACTCTGGATCTCTGTAGCTGATACGGGTCTAGGCCAGTTTTTGACTACCTCCCTCTTCTTGGAATCTACCTGAATACCCTCTGCTGATACAACATGACCCAAGAATGCAACCGAACTCAACCAGAACTCACACTTCAAAACTTAGCATACAACTGACTATCTCTCAAAGTCTGAAGAACCACTCTCAGATGTTGCTCATGTTCCTCCAGGATGCGGGAAAATATCAAAATATCATCAATGAAGACTATCACGAATGAATCCAAGTAAGGCTTGAACACTCGGTTCATCGGATCCATGAAAGCTGCTGGGGTATTGGTCAACTCAAATGACAACACCAAGAACTCATAATGCCCGTACCGAGTGCGGAAAGTTGTCTTAGGGACATCGAATGCCCTAATCCTCAACTGATAGTAGCCAGATCTCAAGTCAATCTTCGAAAATATCTTGGCACCCTAAAGCTGATCAAACAAATCATCAATCTTTGGCAATGGATACTTATTCTTGATTGTAACCTTGTTCAACTATCGGTAATCTATACACATCCTCATCGATCTGTCCTTCTTCTTAACAAACAACACCGACGCATACCAATGTGAGACACGAGGTCTAATGAAGCCTTTATCAAGCAATTCTTGGAACTGCTCCTTCAACTCTTTCAACTTATGTGGGGCCATACGATAAGGCGGAATAGAAATGCGCTGAGTTCCCGAAGTCAAGTCAATGCAAAAGTCTATATCCCTATCGGGTGGCATACCCGACAGGTCTGAAGGAAAAACCTTAGGAAACTCACGAACAACAGGCACAGAATCCATAGAAGGAACCTCAGCACTAGAATCATGAACATATGCCAAATAGGCCAAACACCCCTTCTCGACCATACGCCGAGCCTTCATATATGAGATAACACTATGTGTAGAATGACCAGGAGTCCCTCTCCACTCTAAACGAGGCAACTCCGACAAGGCTAAGGTCACAGTTTTGGCATGACACTCCAAGATAGCATGGTAAGGTGATAACCAGTCCATCCCCAATATGATATCAAAATCAACCATGTCCAAAGGTAACAAATCTATACGAGTCGCAAGACCTCCAATCACAACTATACATGAACGATGGACACGATCTACAATAATAGAATCACCAAACGGTGTAGATACATATACAGAAGCACACAAGGAATCACTAAGCATGACCAGATACGGTGCAAAATAAGACTACACATAGGAGTATGTAGATCCTGGATCAAATAAAACTGGAGCATCTCTACTACAAACCAGAACAGTACCTGTGATAACTGCATCGGAAGCCTTAGCTTTAGGCCTAGCTGGAAGAGCATAACATCGGGGCTGGGCCCCACCACTCTGAACTATATTTTTGGGATGGCCTACTGCTGGCTGGCCTCCACCTCTAGCAGCCTGACCTCCGCCTCTAATACCTCTACCTCTAGCTGGCTGAGCGGGTGGAACGAGTCCCTCAATGAACCTCCTCACTCTCTCTCTCTCTCAGTGGGAAGTATAAGAAGAGCATGACGGGCCAAATCAATAAAACTGGTCTAAGACTGAGTAACAGTCATGGAACCCTGCTGGAGACGCTCAAACTGCCTCTGATAGATCTCCCTTTGAGGGATAGGAAGAAACTTCTCCAGAAATAGCTGAAGAAACTGATCCCAAGTCAAAGCTGGTGACCCAGTTGATCTAGCCAAACAATAATCTCTCCACCAAGTCTTGGTGGATCCAGACAAATGAAGAGCAGCAAAGTCAACCCCATTGGTCTCCACTATCCTCATATTCCTGAGAACCTCATGATAGCCATCTTAATAATCCTGGGGTTCCTCAGAAGATGCACCGCTAAATATGGTAGTGAATAGCTTGGTGAAACCTATCCAACCTCTACAAAGCCTTCGAAGAAGTAGTTGACCTATCAACGGTCTATTCTACTGCTCAGCTAAAGAAGCGGTACGTGACATCACCATTCGTGAAAGGACAAGAGTAGAGGTTTCAATTTAGCAGTGATAGAACAAATCGCACGACGAAGAAGAATAGAAGTGAAACTTTTCCTAACTCTATATCCTCTAGAGATAAATACAGTCGTCTCCATACCAATTCCTCAAACTCTACTAAGCTTTTCCGTGAATTGTGAGACCTAAGTAACCTAAGGCTCTGATACCAACTTGTCACGACCCAGATTTTCCCCAGCCTCGATCGTGATAGCGCCTACTAGTGAAAGCTAGGAAAGCCGACCATCTACATCATTTACCTTTTTCCCATTTTAATTCTTTAACCAATAATAACCAACATTAGATAAACAACGGAATTTAATAAGCGGAAGACTAAAATATAATATTTTAATAAAGATGCCAATACCAATCCATACACAAACTATCCAAAACTGGTGTCATAATTTCACAGACTGTCTAGCAATGCTACAAATAAAGGTCCGAAAGATTTATTACAACACTGTCTCTGAAATACATAAAAGAAACAGAATTAAAGGATAGAAGGAGACGCTAAGGCCTGCGGACGCCTGCAGGACTACCTCGAGTTGCTAGTTGGACTGAAGGCAACAATCTCATAGCGGTCCAAAAGCTACAACATTGGGATCTGCATATAGTGCAGAGTGTAGTATCAGCACAACCGAACCCATATGCTGGTAGGTGCCTAGCATAACCTCGGTGAAGTAGTGACGAGGCTAGGACCAGACTACCAAATAAACCTGTGCAATTAAATCATATACAACAAAAAATAAAAGCAAAAATCTACAATTAAGGATGGGAGGGAGAAACATGCTGCGGGGACATCGAATAATAACAGAAGAATAACAAGTAAATATAAGGATCACCACAGTTCAATTCAACATACGAAGGGGGGATCATGTTGGTGGGTACAACAAGTATCAACAGAAAACGAACAATTAAATGTAGAGAAACCATAACTCAGTTATCAATAAAAATCAGGAAATCAAATACAAGTGCACGGCATCATCCTCCGTACTTTAACACTCTCTCACAAATAACATGCACGGCACCACCCTTCGTGCTTTAACAATCTCTCATAAATATCATACACGGCATCACCTTTCGTGCTTTAACACTCTCTCACCAAAACAATGCACGGTATCACCCTTCATGCTTTAACACTCTTCCTCACCCAAACAACAATCACAAAGCAATAAGGGCAAGGAAATCAACAAATTTATAATTAAATTCCGGCAAGGGAACAATAGTACAATAGTCATATTCCGGCAAGTGAAACAATATCAACAATAACATCCTGGCAGGGAGACAAGATTAAACAACAATATCCCGGCAAGGGAGACAATATTATAATCCTCTTTTCTTTTTCACATTTACTTCACAACTCAATTCACAATTTGAGCCAATACTCTATAAGGTTCAATTGCCAATTATACGTCCACAATTCACTTTAAAACTTGAGCCAATTCTCTTCAATGTTCAAATACAAATATTACTTCCACAAGCCTTGCTCAACAATAGAAATCATCACATAAAGCATGAACAATACAGACAGTGTCACATTAATCATAACATAAGACTCACGGGCATGCTTGACACCAACATATAGATACTTGTCACCATGCCTATACGTCGTACTCAATAACTACCACATAGCAAATAGGACACAACTCCTAATCCCTCAAGTTAAGGTTAGACCAAACACTTATCTCGATGCCGCGAACACAATTCAAGCCTCAACTATCGCTTAACCTCTTGATTCCACCACCAATTTGCTCGTATCTATCCACAAGTTACTTAACTAAATCAATAAATGCTAAATGAATCCATTCCAATGCATGAAAATAGGTTTTCTAAAGTTTTTCCCAAAAAGTGAAAAATCGACCCCGGGCTCACACAGTCAAAACCTGAGTTTTGAACAAAAACTCGTTTACCCATTCCCCTAAGAACCCAAAAAATATAATTTGTTTTGAAATTGGACCTCGAATCGAGGTTCAAATCCCCAAAGTTTGAAAAACCTAGGTTCTACCCAAAACACCCAATCCCCCATGAAAACCCTTGATTTTGAGTTGAAATCATGTGAAAAGATGTTAAAGATTGAAGAAAACAAGTTAGAGATGACTTACATTCGATTTGGAGAAGAAATTTCTTTGGAAAATCGCCGAAGAGAGTTTATGTTTTGAAAGAGTTTGAAAAATGAAAGATTTTTGGCTAAGTCATGAATTTGCAGGTCGTAGATGTCGCAATTGCGACCAGGATTCGCAATGAACCTGCTAACTTCGCAAATGCGAAGATTTTGTCGCATTTGCGACACTGAAGGAAATCTGGTCTACTTCGCATTTGCGATGGACCTTTCGCATTTGCGATGAACAGGATGGCTACGTGATGAGTATGATGTGATTGCGAGATGTGTTCATATGATTTGAATGTGGTGAGAAGGGTCTGCTTAAGGTGTATAAAGAACTATTTGGTGCTTGATTTCCATCTTGATTTGACGTATAGTCTCGAGGTATGGGTGTGTTGAAGGATCTTTTCATTTTGTTTAGTTTAGGAGTGAAGTAGACTTTTCATGTTGTGATATGAGTTTAGACTCATGAAGATTAAGTGATTGCGTAATATTTATGACTGTGGAAGGGTATTAAGAGAGGTTGGCTTGGGGAAAAGCAGGTGGGTTATCTCCTGCGGGGTGTTTTGGGGTTTGTGTGGTCCCCATGTTTTTTGTTGGGAGTCCTCTTTTACCAGTGAAATATATGTATTGCAATTTGAGTTTGTATCGCTTATGAGAGTGGCTTGACTGTTACGAGGGTGAATGCGAGATTTCTAGATGATTTGAATTACTAGATGGTTTGTGTTGCATGATATTATAAAGGATATAGTTGAATCTCATTATAGTATTATGGAAGTAATAAATTATGGGCATTATGAGTTTTTGTGTATTTTGATCCATGTCTTTGAGACAAGTGGGGGAGTCTGCTATTGATAATTTGATTGCACAGCTAAGTATCGTATTAGTTTCAGTTTGAGGTATACTGGCGAATCAGTTATGACTTGCAGAGGTTGAGATCAAGGATGACTAGAGTAAAGGGGATTTTTGGATATGAGTATTGGTGAAGGATGTAAAGTGCGTGAAACAGAAACTTATCTGGTTGCATTAAGGTGGGATTACTTCCTTGGGTGTTGGAGTGCTGATGGGGTACAGGTCGATCGGCCCGTTTGATCAATCTAATTAAGATTTGAGCAGAGTGGATAACTCTCGAGATTGGTTCTAATGAATTCAAGATTTATATGTGGCAATTGAGAATTTTTGCGGAACTGTATGTGGCTAGAAGCTGAGAGCTACATTGGATGTGTCGAGGCTCGCAGCATTTCTACATCGTGGTGGATTCTAAATTTCAGTATCAAGAAGGTAAGATGAACAACTTGATATTTACAGAAGGTCTCTTTAGAGTTGGTATCTCGGTTTTGTACTTTTAGGGTGCTTAGGAGAGCATTCAGCGGCTTATGAGCCTTAGGGCGCTCTGGTTTTATGTTAGGGTCTTGTGTGGTGAGTCTGGGTTGAGGACTATGGTATTATGGCGAGAAGAAGTATCAATGTGAAGGCAATTCAGAAGGAACTCGGATAAATAGGACATCTTGGTAGTAGGTTGGATCGGCATGATAATAGGTATGATTAGTTCCTTGGGTTCTTATGAGGCAGTGAGTTTCTACATATGTTTCGTGGCAATGCTCTTGGGTTTTGGTGACCTGCGTAGCTTGGTTGAGTTAGATGGATTCAATCCTGACGGTTGGGTTTTGTGCAAATGAGATTCAGAGATTTCTCAATGGTTTCTACCATGGTTCGAGGTGTATATTTCCTACCGGTGTGTGGAACATGTTGGAATAGGAATTTTCTCCTGGATGAGATCAAATGGAAGGTTTCTAACTAGTTGAGTATGTAGTTTATTGTGACTCAAAGTGGATTATGAGATTTTTATACTTTTTATAAGATGGCGTGGTACATGCGATGTGTTGTGTGGGATTGAGATTTGCATGAGCAAGGTCACAGTGTATCCTTAGGTAGCATGGGCAGTTTCAGATGATTAGGTAAATGATATTACTAATTGATATGGCTTGATGAGAGTATACATTTCAGAAAGGGCGATGAGTTGGTGTTTACTTTATTGGTCAGCACTCTCTTGTTTGATTGACTGTTGGAGTTCAAATTTTTCTTTATGGCAAAGTAGAATTTTAGAAGTATTCCTCGGAGGATGACCGTGTAATTGGAGAAGCGTGGACATTCAGGCGGTGGAGTTAAGATAAGAGATGGTGATTCGTATGTTCTATGGATTTGGAGACTGGGAGTTCTCGTGAGTAGATTATTTTGTGGTTGTGGACTGTAAAAATGTAGCCAAGGTTATTTAGAGGTTAGTATGTATTGTGATTCAGTCATTGTGGACTTTCAGAGGGTTATTTATCTATTGTGGGGGACCAGAGCTGATTTGGGGTTTATTAGTATGCCCAATATGGATGTGTGTTCTAAATCCAGTCGAATTTGTTGACTCCGAACAGCTAATGTTGAGGGAGGTGCCATTCAGTAGTTGTTTAGCTTATTCGTGTTCAGAAATGATCTGTGATATGTTACGAGGATTTGTGAATCATTGTTTATATGCACACATGGTGCGATTCTATTTGGACTTATAGTGGGAATTTGAGCAAGATGAGTATTCGGGTATTTCGTGATTGATTGTGGTTGGCTATGTTCTTTTCGGATGGGGGCATTGTGTTATTTGCTCTCCGTTGTTGTGGTAATGCACTTTGGGTTCTTAATGTCGAATTTTGAATGGTTATGGATTTTGAGCAGGGTGGCTCGAGGTATATAATGCAGACCAGTGTTTGGATGGGGTCACGCATTGTAGCGGAGTTATGTAGAGGTATGATCCTTGGTGTCAAATTTGTGTGTTTTGGTTCTACGATTTGTGCTAGGCTCTTAGCATGGTGTTGTGATGGTGCTTGTTGAGCTGGCGGGACAGTCCTCTCATTTGAATCATTTTCTATGATTTGAGTACATTTGAGATGTTGCTATTGGGTGCACGAATTACATAGGTTATGGCTTTGGATTATATATTGTGAGAGTAGTCGTGTTGGATAAGATGAGGTCAATAGATCTAGAATGAATACTATCATAATTGGCAACATGATGGTTGGAAGGATAATATCGGAAGTCGGCTTAGAAATCGGCTATCATTCCTATCGAAGAAGAGGGAGCTCCAAGTCTTGATGATTTGGCGAATGGTTGTGAGTTTCTGCGTGTTACTTTCATCATCGGCAGTGTATGAAAGTGTTAGAATGAGGCTTTGTTTGATAAGAGGTCTATTACCGATATTGGGTTATTTTGAGCATTTATTGTGATTATAAGTTATCGCTATGAGTGTTTGAGTTATGTGGTATATCATGTGATTACATCTTGGGTTACGGATATGGTTTGATACAGTTTGTTTAGATTTATACAATGTGTAGATGCGAGATTCTGATCTTATAGAAAAATTTCGGATGTTGGAAATTGGGCTCTAAGATTTATGGGCTAGGTTGGATTAAGAAATTTCAGTCATGTTATGTTACCAGACCTATATGGAATAGGGTGACGTGGGATCACCCCTAGGTATGTGCATAATGAGGTTACACTGCGATTTGATGGCTTTTGGAACAACTCTTAGCACATTCGAGGACGAACGTGTATTTAAGTAGGGGAGGATGTAACAACCCGACTGGTCATTTTGAGCATTTTCACTTCACTCGGTTGTTTGTGGGCATAAGTAGCAATGTATGAAGTAGTATGACTTATGTGGATCATCAGTTTTAATTTTCAGGTTATTCGGAATTCAAGTTAAAAGAATGATTCTCAGCTAGAAGTTTTAAATTTGAAAGGGTTGACCAAGTTTGACTTTTTAGTATTTGCCCTCGAATTGGATTCCTGAAAGTTCTGTTGGCTCCGTTGAGTGATTTTGGACTTAGGAGCATGTCAAGAATGTGATTTGAAGGTCCATGGTAGAATTAGGCTTGAATTGGAAAAAATTGGAAATTTGGCGATTTTGGTCGGTAGTGGAAAATTCGATACCGGGGTCGGAATGGAATTCCGGAAGTTGGAGTGGGTTTGTAGTGTAATCTATGACGTGTGTGTAAAATTTGAGGTCATTCGGATGTGGTTTGGTAGGTTTCGGCGTCGTATGCAGAATTTGGAAGTTTAGAAGTTCTTAGGCTTGAATTCGAGGGTAAATTGGTATTTTGATGTTGTTTTGAGTGGTCTGAAGGTTCGACTAAACTAGTATGTTGATACATGACTTGTTGGTATGATTGGTTGAGGCCTCGAGGGCCTCGAGTGTCTTTCGGGTGGTTAACGGATCAATTATTGGTGTTGGGAGATAGGTGGTTTTGCTGGTTTCTAAAGTTGCTGGTGCTTTCCGCACCTGCGGAAGGGGAGCCGCAGGTGCGTGGTCGCAGGCGTGCATAGGGAGTCCGAATGTGCGAACGGAGTTGAGATAGGCTGGGTCTGCAGGTGCGTAGGAGAGATCGCATCTGCGAGCCCGCAAATGCGGATAGGTGCCCCCAAAAGCTGAAGTGAGGAGGTCAGGCAGTGGCCACAGGTGCGAGGTCTTTTACACACTTGCATAGTCGCAGATACGGATATGGAGTGCAGGTGCAGAGGTTCTTGTGCAGATGCCGCACCGCAGGTGCGCATATTTAGCAGCAGATGCGAAAGGCCTTGGCAGAAAGTATAAATAGAACACTTCGCGAAGTTTGGGTCATTTCCACCATTTTCAAGTCGGTTTTTGGAGCTTTAGGAGTGATTTTGAAGGGAGATTTAAGGATTTTCAGTTAGTTAAGTTGCTTGAGCTCTAATACTCCTATCTATGGTGTTTTCCCGTTGTTTTATCAATTAATTAGTGGAAATTAAGGATAAAAATGAGGGGTTAGGTCTTGGGATTTTGGAGAGTTTGATTTGAAGATTTAAGGGACCAAATTGAGTCGAATTTTTATAAATATCGTATATATGGACTCGTGAGTGAATGAGTTTTCTAGTTTTGTGACTTTTGTCGAATTTCGTGACATGGGCCTGGGGGCGGGTTTGAACCAATTTCAGGTTCTTGGTCTAATTTAGTAGTTTTCTTGTGGAATTCATTCCTTTAGATATATTGATGGTATTGTACTGGTTGTGAATAGATTCGGAGCATTTGGAGGCCGATTCGAGAGGCAAAGGCATTACATAGTAGGATTTTGATCGGTTTGAGGTAAGTGACGATTGTAAATTTGGTCCTGAGGGTATGAAACCCCGGATTTTTGTATTATTTGACTAATTAGAGGTGGCGCACATGCTAGGTGACGGGCGTTTGGGCGTGCACCGTTGGGGATTTTAACTTGGTCCATCCCATATCAATTGTAAAGTTGAATATTTTGTTGAAACTACATACTTCTTATGTGTTTTAGAAAGAATTTCTGCAAATCAGGCAGGATGACATGTTTAGGCCTTATTCTAGTATTGTTTGGACCCTTAAAGGTCCTTTCTTGCTATCTTCTTATTGTTTTCGATTGGAAATCTATACTCAATCATGTTTATATTTATCTACTACATAACTCAGTCTCTATTGCTCTATTTTGACGCATCATATAAATATTGTTTGGGTTGGATACTTTGTTT
The DNA here is from genome assembly GCF_000393655.2 of Nicotiana sylvestris. Classification (NCBI taxonomy): domain Eukaryota; kingdom Viridiplantae; phylum Streptophyta; class Magnoliopsida; order Solanales; family Solanaceae; genus Nicotiana; species Nicotiana sylvestris. The sequence continues at coordinate 157,044,115 of NC_091065.1, read as the reverse complement.
TTCTGAGAACCCGAGAGGCTGGAGAGGTTTATGACTTAGTGAGGCCGAGGTACTGTTTTGTGAGGATATTTATGGGATCGGGCTGCACGCTGCAGTATGTTTGATATAGGCTGAGGGCCTCATTTATTTATGCCATGATTGGCTTGATATAGTGCTTGGACTGAAGGAGCCCCTCCGGAGTCTGTACACACCCCTAGTGAGCGCAGGTACCTACTGAGTACGAGTGCTGAATGACTAGGAGGCATGAGTGTTGGTGAGGTTTGCCCGAGGGGATGTATATGAGTGATGGTGAGGTTTGCCCGAGGGGCTATATATGAGTGATGTTTGCCCGAGGGACTGTATACGAGTGATGTTTGCCCGATGGGCTATTTATGATTTCATCATTTTTGCTCACCTTTGCATTGAGCCTTTGTTTGAAAATTATTGGAAGATGTTTTTAAATAATTTTACTGGAACTGGATTTTTAACAAGCTGATTTGATTCAAACTATGATTTTAAAAGCGTGTCATATTTTACTTAGTTTCTCTGATATGAACTTTACTTGCATTATTGCTCGTCACTACTTCTCAGTCTTTATTTACTGTTGTTACTTACTGAGTTGGCATACTCACGTTACTCCCTGCACCTTATGTGCAGATCCAGGCATTTCTGAATACGGTAGCAGGTGTTGATTATTCAGTTGTAGATCCATCAGAGTTAGCAAGGTAGCTGTCTGGTGATCGCAACCCTCCTTTCCTCCCTCTTTATCTTCCCTTAGTTGTATTTAGTTGTTTCCAGACTATGTTAGTCTTGATATTGTCAGACGGTTGTAGTAGATGCTCATGATTAGTGACACCCCAATGTCGAGCTTTCTTTTCCGCACTTTTGTTTTGATTTAATTTAAACTCATTTATGAATATTTTATATTAAATAGCTTTGGAATTATTTTTGAAATGAGAATATCGATTTGTTTTGGTAATTTATCGGCTTGCCTAGTACCACGTTAGGCCCATCACGACCGGGTAGTTTTTGGATCATGATAAATAATAAGGGGGGGAAATGAGATGGAAAAAAAGATAAATAGGATTGTTTCATCCATATATGCAACAAAAATAATCTTTGTGATGAATAACTTGATTGTACCACACAAAAGAAAAGCAAGTAATATGTTCAAATAGGTCTATAAATTTTCACGGGCAACTCATTTTTTTTTTAAACTCCATCTTCTTATTGGATACTCCTATAGTTTGGTCTGAGCAGTCATGATTTTCTTAATTATATTGCCGTATGTTAAAAATAACAAATATGACTCCTTATTATCTTCATTTAATTAAATTGAACCATAATCCGGGAAGATTAAATTCTAAATTAGCATGCAATCAGTGATGCAAGAAAATATTATTTGTATTATCAATTCATCAAAATATAGTTGGTCACCTTTTTCTAAACCTGCTTTCGTTCCTATTGTATGGACCAAAGTGGAGGCATACACCAATATGAAATATAACAATTATGTCCATTTCACAAAACAATATCTATTGCATTCTTTATTTATCAGGATTAAGCACTAACACAAAAACTAATCAAGGCTGGCAATTAGTCTCCAACTCTCCGTGGAATATATATAACAAATAGCTTGTAAAAATCAAGGTAAATCTATATTACCAAGATACAAGCTCTAAACCCCTCAAATGTAATTAAAAATAATAAACAGAAAAATTCACATGTGTTATGTTTTGTAATACAGGCTGACTATATATATTTTCAGTCTCCGTTGAACGTGAAAATGCATATAAGCTGAAAAGTTATATCAAAACTAAGGATACTTTCAATATAATAATAGAACCTACTAATGCTGCAAATACCAATTACAAACACTAACCAACTCTCAAAATAAACAATGTGAAGGATGTCGAACGGAAGAAAAATGAAGGAAAAAAAAGTTTCATGGAATCCTACTGTAACACAAAAATAGGGACAACCAATATATTTTCCAGGAGGTACAAGCCTGATTTTGATGTTGTGCAGGACCATCTTCTGCATTAATAATTGGAATAATGAAAGAGACTACTCCGCTTAGCAACACCATAAGCGTCTGAAGAGAATAATATCAGAATAGGCTTCTACCATTCAAATGATATATGCAAAACAAACTCAATTATAATAATATCTGTTCTTTTTTTGAAATACTAGAAATGTTCGAAAATTGCTCCCACCAAATTAAATAATTCTGTTCTCAATTTCTTTTTTTCCATGATTCCTTTACCAATGCAAAATGAGAGAAGAAAATCCAAAAAATTTCTTGGATGCTGTAAGCGGATGTAATTGCGATACTCCACAATCTAAAGAGTAGCTAAGAACACTTAATTCATGAATTTCAAGGATCATTGTCAATATAAACCAAAGATATAAAATAGAAAACAAAATTAGAGGGGATTAGTATTAGGTACGGGAAAAATTACCCCCCCTCCCCGAAGCACATTGATGTCGATGTGTGCTCGAGCTTGAGATATATGGGCTTTATCAAAAATCAGACTTTTTTAAAAAAAAATTATAGTTCCATCATCCTGATGGAGGAGTTAAGGCGTGACTCCAACTTGTATATATATCAGAAATAATAATTATACGGAGGAAAGCATAGGCCTTGGCCTCCAAGACAGTGTGATCAGAGGCGGAATCATGATTTCAAGCTTATGGGTTCGGAATTCTAATCGTTTTAAGTTACTGAATTCTAAATTAATAATTTATACATATTCAATGAATTTTTAAGACAAATACAGGGTTTGAACCAAAGCAACTGGGTTCGGCCGAACCCACTGGCTACACTCTAGCTCCGCCCCTGAGTGTGATAGGTGACAACATTCATCCTATGATACACAGTTGAACAAAAGTATTTTGCTTGTATGGGAAGGAAGTTGTGCATCCTAGGGTAATTTGTAGTAACACTCAAGGATGCTATGTACAAAAAGGTGTGAGAAAGAAACTTGCTGCTAGGTATTGTCATTGATAACAAACTTGTTTTTCTTCTGTCTGAATCTGATGTTAGGGACCCCGTCAACTTCTAACTTCATTGAAGCTCTAACACTCGAAGGTAATGATACAGCCTTATTGAAGATAGAATCAATTTTGGATTCTTCGCCCAGGTTAGCAAGCTTGTCAGCAGAGTTGTTTCCTTCTCTCAAGGTGTGACAAAATAGAAAGTTAGCATCCTTGGTCATGTTGTGGATTTATTCAATAGTATCTGTGAATCTCCAGGGAGGATTCCTTATCCTTTTGATCAAGTTAAGAAGAATCAACGAGTCCGATTCAACTATAACATTTGTAAAGCCCTTTGAAATACACATTTTGATGCCTCGCATCATGGCTTTAGCTTCCGCAATATTACAGCTACAATCTCTATAGAATTCTGCAAAAGCTTCAATTAAAATGCCATGGTGATCTCTGATAAGACCACCACCACCTGCCGGACTAGGGTTACCTTTGCTACAGCCATCAACATTAAGTTTAACCCAGCCCACATGAGGTTTTTGCCAATAAACAATCTGACAATGAATAGCAGGGGAAAGCTTCTCAATTCTACTGTACGTGTCCTGCCATAGGTGCTGGAGCTGAAGATCTGTGAACCTCGTCTAGATAAGCATATTTGTCATTTTTATCACTTGTTGGATGATGAAATGATGGGACATGCACTTTTCATCAAACCTAGCAGAGCATCTATTCTTCCAAATTTGCCAGCAAATGATTGAGGGCAGGCACTGAAGAACTGTCTTCTGAACTTCATTTTTGGATTTAGTCAACCACCACCTCATAATTCTGTGTCTTACCTGGCCTTTGACCAATATGATATCACAGGAGTTACAAGAGAAGGACCATACTAGATTGGCAATATGACTATCACTGAGTAGATGGTTAGTAGATTCCTCAGAATGGTTATTAAAGCAGCAGTTACATATAGAAGCAATATTCACCCCAAATCTTTTAATAGCAACATCAGTTGCTACTTTATCCATTAACACTCTCATCATAAAAACGGAAATTTTAAAATGAAGCTTTTTATGCCAAATAGTCATACCTGTTAGAGTAGTTCCTTTCTTTGATCTCGGAATGTGCCATGCAGATTTGTAAGAGAAATCCCTTGAAGGATCCGGGGTCCATATGGGTCTATCTTCTTTATCAATATTGAAGGTGATGTCTTTGATATAGTTGACCACATGCAAAGGGAGGATTCTCCTCAATTTACTTTGATTCCAAGTATTTTGATGATAGAAATCCCTCACCATAGTTCTTTTAGGAGTCTTGGTGTTAATTGCCAGGTGAGCCAAGGGCCCAAGTTCTGTCCAAGAATCCCACTAGAAGGAGATCTCCCCTCTTACAAGACTCCATGAGATATAAGGTTCCACCTTTTCTTTGATGTCCATCATTCTTCTCCAAAACTGAGATTGGCATTGAGCTTTTCTTATTGCAACAGGATGAAACCTTTTACAATACTTAGCTTCGAGAAAATCTTTGATAAGGGATTTTTTAGTTCTAAATTTCCACCATATTTTAGCAGAGAAGGCATTACATGTGTCTTTAAGAGATCTGAAGCCAGCTCCCCCTTCCTCGATTGGGAAGCACATGTCTTTCCAAACCATCCAGTGCTTCTTATTTTTGTTGTCATCCATTCCCCAAAAGAAGTTAGAGATGATCTTTTTAATCTGAGAGAAAGTTGCCTTGGGAGGATGTAACACTGATAGAGTGTGAAGTGGAATAGCCTGCAAAATAGATTTAACAAGAACAACTTTGCCACCATAGGTTAGAAATTTACCTTGCCATCCTTGGAGTTTTTTGGCTATGTTAGCCACCATGTTGTTAAATAAACAACTTTTTTCCTTCCTATATAGATAGGACATCCAAGATATTGCACTGAAAAGTGGCAGTGATTGTATCTAGTAATCTGTTTGATTCGGTTGATTCTTATATCATCATCTTGGAAGTTGACATAAAAACCAGATTTGGCTTTGTTCACTAGTTGTCCTGAGGTTTTCTCATAAGTCTCCATCTTTTCCATCATGATCTTCAAGGATTCAGGTTCAGCTGAAGAAAACAAAATTGTATCGTCAGCATAACATAAATGAGATATAACAGGACCATTACTATCTATAGAGGGAGATAAAAGATCCCCTTATCTTAATCACCTAGAGGAATTGAAAAACCCCTGTCTATTCCCATTGACATTTACAGAATACCAAATATTAGACATAAGTCTCCAAATCATAGCAATCCAAGTTTCATTAAAACCAAAATGCCTCATAATATTACAGAGATATTCCCATGGGACTCGATCATATGCTTTAGGCATGTCCACTTTTAATACTACATTCCCATTGGTGGAAGGTTTTGTAATATTATGGACCATATTCTGAGTCATCATGATATTTTCAGTTATGTAGCTTCCTTTGATAAAGCCTGTTTGGTAAGGAGAAATAAGTTTGTCCATAAGGGGTCTTAATCTCTGGTTCATTAGACTCGATATGATTTTGCAGGAGAAATTGCCAAGGCTGATAGGCCTTAGTTCATTGAAGGCTTGAGGATTATCCTCTTTAGGGATGAGGATTAGGCAGGTGTGGGTCATGAACTTTGAAATTTGGTTACCTGCAAAGAAATCATTGATCATTAGTAAAAGATCATCCTTAATAATATCCCAACAGGAATGATAAAATTTTCCAGAAAGACCATCTGGTCCAGGTGCACTGGATGGGCTCATGGAAAAAACGACAGTTTTCAGTTCCTCCATTGAAGGTATGGCTGTAAGGCCAGCATTATCCATTTCATTGATAACTTTAGGAATACAATTAAGGATGGAAAAATTGGAGTCTGTATGTTCTCTAGTGAATTGCTTTTGAAAGAAGGATATAGCTTCATTTGCAATACGCCCATCTCCTTCAATCTAGGTGCCATCACTTAGCTTGATCTTTTTAAGAGCTAACCTCTTTCTTATACCCTTGACAATGGAGTGGAAGAATTTAATATTCACTTCCCCTCCACAAACCACTTGATCCCAGATTTTTGCTTCCATATATATTCTTCAGTTTTATAGGCCCTGATAAGAAGAGCATTTATGCAGTTAAGCTCAGCTCTGTTGATATCAATGTTGTTTGTAATGGTCTTTTATTCAAGATCATCCATCTTCTTTTCCAGATCCTTGACATTGTCAAAAATATTACCAATAGATGTCTTAGACCAATGGGATAGGCATCTGCATGTGTTTTTTAGTTTCAAGTGGAATTTCCACATAGGGGAACCATGAACCTATATATCCCAAGCCTGTTTCACCACCTCTTTGAAACCATTTTCATTAGTCCAGAAATCTAAGAATCTGAAATATTTGATAGTAGGCTGTGAAGTATTCTTAGCAATAGTGAGGACGGGTGAGTGATCAGAGCATGTTCTAACTAAATGATTGACATTAGTAGAGTCATATTTATTCATCCATTCTTGGTTAACCAGCACCCTATCTAGCCTTTTCCATACTCTTCTGTTAGGAGACCACCCATTGCACCAGGAAATTGTGAACCTGAGAAGCCTGGGTCAATAAGGCATGCTTTTGGATATTCTGTGGAGGTTACCACCCTATTTCTCACTTGGATCAATAATACAATTGAAATCTTGTGCAGTGTACCAAGGGAGCTTATAATTATGGGAGATATCCCTTAGGTTATTCCAGAGATGTTCTCTCAAACCAGCATCACATTTTGCATAAACAGAAGTAACAAGGATGTTTGTTCCTATCCATTCAATTATACAAGTAACCTGTTGATCTAATTTCTCCACCACATTGTAGTTCAGATCATTATTCCAGAAGATCCATATTTGACTATTGATATTGGTACGAGCATTATCATAACCTAGCATAGATCTGAACTTATCAAGATGATCTACCTTGTGAAAAGGTTCACTAATAGCAATGAAAGGAAGAATTTGAAGTCGGATAATTTGCTTTAGTCTATCAAAAGCACCACTAGAGTTGATGCTTCTAATATTCCAATATAAGTATTTAAACATCATGAATCAGTTGAAGAGGTTTTGTTCCTATGGTATAACAACAACTTGTTGATAGGTGAATCTTCCTCCTCTTCCTCTTGGTTTGTGGCTGCCTCTCTTGATGTTATTTCTGCCTCTTCCTCTACCTCTAGGTGATAGGTGAGCTCTTTCAACAATCTTATCAATTTCAGAGCTTACATTTATCTCCACTAAAGCATTGGAATTGAAGTTTCAATTAGTTATGCCGCATGATCATCAGTTGTATGGTTCACAGGTTGATCCTCATTCTGAAAGCTTTCACTGTCAACACTTTCAAAATCATCAGTTTCTTCAATGCTCATATCATCCTCATAGTCACCATCTTCTTCGTTGTCCTCTTCCCCATCATCCTCAAAGGATGATTCTGCCATTTGAGTATTATTGGAGATGTACATATTTTCACTCTCTTTATCCTCTTCTAAGATGGTACCACTAATAAGTTTAAGATATGTGTTATGGGCATCTCCTAGATCAATTACATGGTTGTTTTTGTTGTTGTTTTGTTCTGGTCCGCGTTTATTGTTGCCTTCCTCCTCAATGAGATTGGTGTTGTTCTCACCATTGGTATTATTCTCCTGGAACAAATGTCTACTGTTTTGATCATTGTCAATGGGATTGTTGTTGTCTTCTTTGTTGCTAGTATTATGCTCTGATGGTTTGGTTGTTGTATCAGTTTTCTTGCTGCTTGGTTGGCCTTTTTCCAATGTTGTGTTTTGGAGTTGAGCTTCATTGCTATTGATGATTTGGTTCTTCTTTTTCACTCCGACCCTCTTCTTTTTGTTAATATTTTGCTCACTCCTCTAAATGTTGTTTTGTTTGTTTTTTCCTCCATTTTGTTTTTACCTTTACCAAGTACATCTTCCTTCATGGGAGGCTTCTGCATCGCGGTAGGCTCATTGATAACAATTCCATTTTTTGCCTTACCTCTCACATCTTGGTTCACTGATTGATGATTCTCTCTTTGCCTTTCATTCGATCTTTGATCTTCCTGTTATGCTCATTAGGTTTGTTGGCCATCTTCATATAACTATTGTTCTAAAACCTCACTTTGGCACTCTTCTTCTTAGAAACCGTTTGAAATTCATCTTCTTTTGGCTTATCTCTTTTTTGATCGTTTTCCTTGTTGAGTTGAGCTTCCTTTTGAGATTTTATTCTTTCATCACGGATCTTGTTTCTGCATTAGCTCTCATAGTGACCTTGCATTTTGCAATACATACAATAGCTTGGAACCTTTTCATATTCAATATCAAGCCACTTTCCATCATCAGTTCCATCTAATCTTTTATAGCCTAGCCATATTTTATCAAGTCTAGGCTTTAAAAGATCAATCTCGACTTTAACCTTTGCAACATTGCCTCTAGATTTAGAATAGGGTGCCAGGTCCAGAGCCACTTCCACACCAACATCTTGCACTAGTCTAGAAACAATATTCCATTTAAATAGGTGTCAGGGGAGTTTGTGAATTAGGATCCAAACAGGAACAATGGGCGTTTCCTCCTTTGATTTGAAATCCGAAGTCCACTTGAGAATTTTCATAGGGGCATCGCCAATGTCTATATAGTCCTTAGAAAAGACATGATTTTAATCAACTTCATTAGCAAAATTAAGGTAAACATGCATAGGGTCGAAATATGCTATCTTGATCGAGGCAGAGAGTTAGAATTGCCTAATGAAAGTCTTCCTAATTTCCTCCATGGATGGTTTACCTCAATAGAACTTACCAATGATGGTGAATCTGCATTCTTTTGCTAAATTAACAAAGTAATCCTCCGCCTTGAAGAAAATCGCCGGTTTACCAAGATGTGTGCCATGTTGAATCTCAACCATGGTGTCATTGTCAGTAGATTTGAGGTTGGTTTGGAAGTGGCTGCAAAAGTTGGTTTAGAAACCAATTGTTTACTTTTGGTGGAAATACTCCCTTGAAATCCCTCAGTTTGTTGTTTAGGAAGGATGGGATTAGGTATTTGTTTGCTATTTTGTATTTGCATGATTTGTTGGGCTCCTTTAGTAAGGTCGTTTGTGTGACTGATTTTGGGTTGGGGTTGATCGAAATTAGTAGAGATTTTTGGGTAAACAGAGTGGTTAGTAATCTGGGTGATGTTATCAGAGGAATTGGGTGTTTAGTTGGTATCAGAAGAATTATGTTGGGTGTTTTCTGGTGGTGTTATAACTGTAGTTGGGATTCCGGTGGTGGTTCCGACGGTGGCCTTGGGGTTATTAGCGTTGGGCTAGCCGTTACCTGGTTAGAGGGAGTTTTTTTTGGGGGGGGGGGTAGTTAGCTGAGTTGTCGATGTCTCCTTTGTTTGGTCAGGTGGTTCAGGTGGACGGGTGGGGTTTGTCTTGGTGTTTGACATATAGAGAGAAGGGAGAGAAAACTTTTAGAGAGAGAGAAAGATTTCAAAAAAAAAGAGTTAGAGTTGCTAATTAAGAAGGTTCCAAAACAATGAAGCGCCAATCGAATTAAATCTGTTTTGTTGTTTCATTCTCTGCTTTTGGTATCTCGGAATTGAAGCGGTGAACCTTTTTGTTTGAAATGTTTCGAAAAATTTTAAAAGCCGTCTTTCCGTGTAACTGAACCCTAAATAAGACTTAAAGCAAGGAGAAAAGCTCAAAAAATTCAGAAATTAGATAAATGTATTTCCTGTTCAATAAGATATGCCACGTAAGCTGTTAAAAGCTCTGCTTTATAATTATATATAGATTATTGTGTATTTGTCTCATTTATGTGAGGGTATTCTGGACATGAATTTGAATATATGGTCCAAAATAAGTCTGATCAGAAGTTTAAAGTTAAATTATTTTTAAATATAAAATATATATATTATTTTGAGATAAATTTAGAAAAGAAAAATATCATATAAATTGGGGAAAAAATATATTTAATTGCTGATTGTGCAGTTTTTTACCACGATACATACATAAACAAAGACATGCCTTAAAAACAAAGGAAAATCTATTCCTTTTGTTTAAATATTCCTCATGTTTCCCGTCTAATAGTAGCAAGGCAAGAAAATCAATGATATTTTTGTGAAATCATAAGTAGACAAGAACATAACTCCCGAGGTTTGGAGAACATCGCCATGTGATCTGTATCACGAATCAACTCTACAGCATCCGGTGGATTATTCTTGATCAACCACCTCTGTAGTTGTTCTTTCTTAAGCACGTTATCCTTGTCGCATACAACGTACACACGACGAACCAAACCATATTTCTCATTTGTGAGTGTGGAGTTCTTCAATAAGCTTGACTCGTCAAACAATGGTGCTGGTCTCACCAAATAAGTTGCAAGAGTAAGATTCTGTTTCAATTGCATCATCAATAGTGTCATAGCCAAAAAAAAAGGTTAACTTCACTATAACATTAAAGTCATAGAATTACTTTACTTACTGTAACAATAAAATTATAAAATTATTTTATGTCACATTAAAGTAGATGAATATGGTGCGATGTGTTCAGAAAATAAATACAATGATCAAAATATCAATTTTCTGGCTCAAAAAAAATGTCAAAAAGTCAACTATTTGGCTATGCCCACCAAGAAAAAAACAGTTACTCAGGGTCACAATTTGACGTTTCAGTCATTTGTATTTTCTGAAAAGTTCACATATAGTGCAATTATTTAATGTGTTTAAAAAGGTCATGACTAAAATTTAGTTTCTCTAATACAAAAAAAGAAAAGTTTGCATAATTTTATTGTTATAGTGGGTAACATTTGGTGATCATATGTAAAACTAAAAATTGTGAAAATTAGGAAAAATCAGTCTATAATTGATACATGCTCACCTCAGCAGGGGACAATTGATAAAAGTTGGTTGCTAAAGCTTCAGGGCCAAAGAGGAGGAGGTTGGACCTTTCTCCTGTCCATTGTTGTACACAAATTCAGTATCCATATGTGATTCCATTTGTTGATTATACTGGCAATTTGCAAACAAAAATAATGCTTAATTATAACTTAGTATCAGCAAGATAATAGTAGTACATACTACCTACAAGTAATGCAGAAATACAAGCAAGGGCGGCTCAAGGGTAAAGCCACTCAAGTAATTGCTTGAGGCCCCATATCTAGAGGGGCCCAAACTTTTCTGGTACTGTATTAAATAGTTGTATTTGTATTTGATGATCTTTTTTAAAATTATTTAGTGTATATATAAAAAAAAGTATATCTTTCATAAATAAGGAAATTATGGGACCGATAAAAATAATTTGGGACGCGTTACTTTTATTACTTTCTCTTTAAACTAGTTTTTACTTAATCTTTTATATTCCTTTAGCCTTTCTAGATTTATAAGTCCACTGTCTCATAAAATATTCTGCCAAATATGATAGCAAAATGAAATTTTGAACTCTTTTTTTGTCAAGCTTTCTCAGCATTGCACCAAAAATATTGAAAAAGCAAAAGTAATATCAAGTTATCTATGAATATTTGTTAAACTGGGTTCAATTGTTCTATACTTTTTTTATTACTTTGATCTAAATTTTTTTAAATATCTTTTTTTGTAAGTATATGTATTATCTTTTTTAATTTATTAGAATTTTAATATGTCAACAAAGAAATATGAATTCGCATATTAAAAATACCAAAAAAGAGAGAAGAATTGAAACTTTAATACAATCCCCAAAAATAGGAAGAATTTATAGTAGATAAACAAATTACTAATATAATTGAGATAGAAGAGAATGAAATCCAAGAAGAAGAAGAAGTTGGTGAGAGTTTAACAAAGACGTTTTAGAAAAGCTGGAAATCCTAAAAGAATTCAATAATAACTTTAGAAAGTAGATATATATAATCATAGTTAAGAAATCGATTATAAATAAATTATTAAAAAACTTACATCTCAAAAAGCTAGAAAAATAAACTTCAAAATAAAATTTTATTAAATGAGTTTTTAAATATGAAAAAACTTAGGGGCCTTTATTAAAGTTTGGCTTTAGGTCCCACATACTGTTGAGCCGCCCCTGAATACAAGGACTCGGTTCGGACCAATTGAACAAGAATATAACACAGACATCTTGATAGTGTAAAAGATTATAACACTATTACGTATAATTAGGGGTGTCAAGTGGGTGGGTTGCTAATTTTGGGTGGGTTAAAATGGACTAAGTTAATAAATGGGCGGTCAAGTGACTCGGCCAATAGTAACTTGGGCTGAGATCAGTTGGGTCAAGTTAGGCTAAAATTTGGGTCATAGCTCAACCCGCCAACTCTTTCCAAACTTTAATTATGTGTATTGTTTTCTTATGAATTGTTTAATTATCAATTAAGACTTTTTTTCCTATTGTTATGGTCATATATAACATATCAAATTAAAAAAAAAAGTTATTTTAAATATATTTTAGCTAAATTACTCATGAATCAATTTGGGCTAAAAAATATCCCAACTTTAAATAGGTTGAAATGAGTTGGGTCAATATGGATTGAGTTTAACGAACGAACGGGTCAATAACCAGCCCAATTTTGGATGGGTTGGACTAGTCAAATGGACTTGAGCTCAAATTATCATCCCTAAGTATAATCAATATGTAGTGTTCTATAGATAAACTACTTTACTTTATCAGGTTACTAATTTACTTTCTATGCATTTTAATAGTTTTTTTTTTGTGCGATCTGATAGCATAAAGATACTAATAAGTTTACACTATGGTAATATTAGTACTATATATAATTTTCTACAGAAATGAATTATATATTAGTAACCTAAAATATTAGATAGGTTATCTGCTATAATAGGTGGAACAAAAAAATATCATGTCATATAAGAAAATAATTACATATAAATGTCTTTAGAAAATATTAGTAACGTGGAAAAAATAAAGTAATTTATCTACTATAACAGGTTAAATACACTGATAGCATAAAAAAATTTGAGTTGTCAACTGTATAGAAGTTAATTTCGTTGTCAAACCTGTTGGCTAACGGCAACAATGTCAAGGTTAGGACCAGGCATGAAAGCAGTGACAAAAACAGCAACACAAATCTTCTGAGGGAACATTTCCATGGCAAGAGAAATGTTGATGCCACCCATACTATGACCTACTAAGACAACTCTTTCTTCTTGTGGCAAATTAGCCATGAATTCTATCAAAGGCTCGTTGTACTCAGCCATGGAATTGAGCTCTTCAATATGTTTTGGATGAATTCCAGAAGCAGCCATGTCAAGAACACTAACTTTGACCTTCAGCTCTAAGAATTGTCACCACTTTATACCAACACCATGCACCGTGACAAGCTCCATGAACTAGCACAAAGTGATGATTTTTGCCCTTTTCCATTTCACTTTCTTGAGTAGAGGGTCAAAATGATTACATAGCAATAGATTCTGAAAATATATATTCTCTTATAATTGCACTTTTGATCTCTCATTTATTGATCAACAACAACAACAACAACGATCTAGTATAATCCCACGAGTGGGATTTGGGGAGGGTAATATGTACGCAGACCTTACCCCTACTGCGAAGGGTAGAGAGGTTGTTTCCAGGAGACCCTCGGCTCAAAAAAAAGCAACAGGAGCCGATATATTAGTACCATAAAAAATGCATAATACAATAACAGCAATGTAAGAGATATGAAATACAGAATACGAAATACGAAATAAATGGTTGGTATAGTAAAAACTAGCAGGTAAAGCCCTGCATCAATAGACGACCAATGACATTCTTAGTCTAACTCCTAACTAGCTAGTCTCACTCTATTGTGCTGTAGAAATATTCGCAACTTTCCCCTAACCTAAAACCTTAATGCTCGACCTCCATAATTCTCTGTCAAGGGTCATGTCTTCAGTAATCCTAAGTCGCGTCATGTCCTGTCTGATCACCTCTCCCAAATACTTCTTAGGTCGCTCTCATTTATTGATCAAATTTGATTTTTATCCCCTTGTGATATTTCGTTAAGTATATTTGAGCTTGAATTAAGTAAAATGCCTGTTTTTGGTCCCTTTACAAAGAAGATATTTTATATTTAGATTATTTGTAGAACAATATATATCCACAAATAAAAGAGTAATTACAAATTGATTGAAAGTAGGAGAAAAACCTGGCTAGGTGTACAAAGTGCACGAATTACTCTACAGGCATCTCAAAGTCAAATATGTTATATGTGTGTTTCATGAAATTATAATGTAAATTGAGGGTGCTTTTGTCATTTCATTGGCTAATTTTGGCATGACTGCTCAGTTATGAGCTACTGTGGGCGAAACGTGGTCCTCTCTCAATGTCCAATTTTTCTCTCTTTAGTAACTACACACATAGCTTTCAGAGGAAATCCTTGAAACACGTGTTTTCATATCTCTCTTCTTGCTTTTGTCTTTTACGCTAATATTTTACGTTTTAAAAATAACAAACTACTCCCTCCATTTCACTTTAACTGACTTTTTGTTTTTTTGTTCGCAATATTTAATTTTTAAGATATCAAAAAAGAATTAAATTTTTTTCTTCTAAATTTGCCCTTTAATGGAAGAACTTAGAAATATATATTTGTATTTCTAATAAATAAATTAAGACTAATATAGTTAATTTTATTATTAATTAATATTAAAAGATGAATTTTTTACACACAACCAAAAAAATCAAATAAAGTGGACCGGAGTGAGTAACTAAAGTGCTGGGAAAGTTGGAGACTTTTCAAACTCTAAACTTTAACAAGATAGAATTAAATTCTTCCCAGCCATCAAACTAACTAACATATTTTCATCACATATTTAATTTCTAACAGTTGCTAACTTCAAAGTTGCAGAGCTCAAATCAAGTAAATATTAATGCGCGATAATGCATTTGTTATGAAAGTTGGGGTTGAAATTAAGGGTGTTTATCGGGCGGGCTGGGACGGGCTGAACGGGAAAAATCCCAGCCCGTTCAGTTAGCGGGCGGGTTGTTAGCGGGCTGGGGTTAACTGGCTGTTATAGGGATGGAATTTTTCGGGTTTTTGTGGGCCTGTACGGGTTAGGGCTCACACGGGCTCGGGCGGGCCGGGCTCAATTTATTTTTTATTTTTTAATTTAAATTTTATTTTTCTTATTCAATGTTATTGATAGTTAAGTATTTGCAAACTTTTAAGAGTTAGAATTAAACTTTGAAGTTTAAAGTTTAAAGTTTTAAATTTGAAATTTGTATTTTTTTAATTATAAAATTTAAATTGGAAAGTAAGTGGCTACAAAAAATTATTTAATAAGAGTATAAGACCAATAGGCAAATGTAAGGAACAAACTCCGAAGGCTTTCATTTATATTTTTAATATTTCAAATTAATTTGCAAGTTCTTTTTTATTTTTTTATTTTTGAACTTGCAAATTAAAACTTAAAAGTTTACAATAATTATAAAAAATAAGAAATAGTACATTACATGCTTTGCATCATTTTTGTAAGTTCTTCCATGTCAACATGAGGTTCTTGGTTTTCGGGATTGGTTGAATGGGAACCATAAACCATTATATTTCCAATTTCTTGGTCCTCCTCTTCGTCTACCTCGTCACGCCCTTGATTTCGCCATTCTGATCTTATCCAATCTCTGAAGCACACTAGAATTTCCAAAGCGTTGCTGCCCAATGAATGACGGGTATCTCCTAGCTGCTGCCTTGCTTGGCTAAATGCGCTCTCTGATGCGACTGTTGAAATCGGCACATTTAGCACGTCTCGAGCCATGGCCGAAAGAATAGGAAATTGATTTGAGTTGCTCCTCCACCAACTCAGCGGTAGAAAATCCTTTGTGAGGGGCTCTGGTGACTTTTGCAAGTAGAATTGTAGTTCATCAATATTTCTGCTACTGGTTTGTTGATGCTCTCCTAGTGTAGACCAAATCTGATAATCTTGAACACAATCATCATCATCCATAGTTGTTCCAGATGTTGAAGGATTAGTTGAAGGAATATTTGCATCTACAACCGAAGAAGCATCAACAATGTTAGCATAATAATTATATAAAGTTTGTAAATGTGTGTGTAGCTCAGAAATACAAGTGTCAATATCAGGAGTTTCAGTTGGGCCAACATCCATATAAGTATATAAAGCTCTAATTAATTGGCGACACTTTATCATTTTGACAGTAGGATTTAAAATAGCACCAATTAGGTAAATATAGGGAATTGGGTAGAAATGCCTTTTAAACCTATCTAGCATAGATTCAACAACAGTAGCATATCCTTCTTTCTGCTTCAAATTATGTAGTAAAAGAGAAATTTCAGCAATATGAACTAAACCATTTGAAATGGTAGGATAATAAGCTCCAGAAAACTCAAGTGTAGCCACATAAAATTTTTGTAAAAATTGTATAACATCATGAATGACTTCCCAAGTTCTAGATGTTAACAAACGGTTAGGATCGGTACAATGAGAATTAGCAACTTCAGTTATAGGCATTTTATATTTATAACAACATCTTAAAAACAAATAAGTATAATTCCACCTAGTAACTATTTCTAGGCATGAGTCTTGGTTTTAGTCCATAGTGTACACATTTTTCTTTAAATGCATTTAATCTAGCACTTCTATTATTTCCTTGAATTACACCAACAGCTCTCCTAATTAAAGTAATTTCATCTCTAAATAATTCAAGGCCACTCTTCACAATCAAGTTATAAATATGACATGCACATCTAACATGAAATATTTCAGGAATTGGTGGGTGTAGATGCAATTTTAATATTGTAATAGCAGCAGTGTTGTTAGAAGCATTATCAAATGACATACACAAAACTTTTTCTGCAAGATTATAAAATATAGCAACTTCATGTATAGTATTACTTATAAATGCACCAGTATGACTTTGATCTTCATCATATTTAAAAGCAATAATACGTTTTTGCATACAAAAATTATCATCTATCCAATGGCATGTAACAGTCAAATAATCATTTCCATTCACAGCACGACCAATATCAGAAGTAAGAGAAACTTTACAAGGAAGACTTGCGAACAAATAACGTATATATGTCTGATATTGTCCAAAAAGCCTAAAGATATCAGCTCTACAAGTACTTCTAGGAATACCTTTAAACATAGGGTTATAAATTCTTTGAATATAAGTAACAAGATACGGTGAAGAAGCAAAACTAAAAGGTAAACAACCTAAAACAATCATTTTAGCTAATTCTTCCCGATCTTTCTTAATATCGTATTTCCCAAATAACCCACCAGTACTCGGGTTAAGTCTTTGTTGCCCAGATAACTCATCTACTCCCCATTCAAGAGGGTGTTTCTCTTCCATATGCCTACGAAGTTGACCCGTTCCCCCTCCTTTACCGGGCTCATGTTTATAATGTTCACTACAAATTTTACATTTTACATATTTTTTTTGATCTTCTAGTCTTTCAAAAAACATCCAACACTTACTTCTTAATCGTCGATTCTTCTTAATAGGGAGAGGAGACCTACTTGTTGCACCTGCACCCCTAACATTTTGAGTTTGACTAGCATTACCAGGTGTAGGTGGTGGTGTGTCAAGATTATCGTGTGATTGAATATCATCTAACAAAGCATCTAAATCATCATCTACACCATAATTTTCTTGCATTCGCTCATAATCTACATTTAAATTTTCAGGTGAACTTTAAGAAATATGTGTAAAGCTACTAGAAGAACCAACACCACCTCTTGTTCTTTTTGAAGTTTTCTTACTACCACCTCTAGTGCACGCTTTTTTGGCCGCTCTAAGTAAATCCATTATATAAATTAAAGTAACAAATTAAAGTAAGAAATTAAATTAAGAAATTAAATTAAGAAATTCAAGTAAGAAATTAAATTAAGAAACTAAATTAAGAAACTAATTAATAAAATAAGTGTACACCAAATAAGAGAAAGAGATGGAACGAGTGTACCAGGATTCCTTATGCCGCACTAATTTTGAATTTTTGATATCAAAATTCAAACTTCAATTGATAGACCGAAACTTGATAGTTGATAATACTTGAATACTTGATAATTGATACCACACTTCACTTGAATAATTGATATTTGATAATAATAATTTTGTAATGGCTAAACTAAATAATTGATGAAACTTGAAATAATAAATAATTGAGAATTTGAGATTTGAGAATTTAAGAACTATAATATCAAGAGAGAATTGAGAGTTTGATACTTGAGAGAGAATTAGAGTAGTAAGAGAGTGAATTTGTGAGAAAAAATGAAGAAGAATGGGGGCTATTTATAGATTTTGGGGGTGGGAGGGCTATATTATTAATGAGGGGGCCGAAATTGGCCATTTCTGCAATTTCTGGCCGTTCCCCAACGGTCATTTCTGAATTTGTCCGTTGGGAACGGTCCAATTTAATTTAAAAAAAAAAATTCAAACGGAAACCGGGCTGTTAACGGGCTGCAGCCCGTGTTCAGCCCGTTAAGGAAAGTCGGGCTTAACGGGTTCGGGGCACCGTTAGTCTAAACGTGAACGTACACAACCCAGCCCCCGTCCCAACGTGAACAGTAGCGGGCTGACTCGGGATGAAGCGGGCTGAAAACGGGTCAGCCCGGCCCGATAAACAGATATAGTTGAAATAAAGAGATCAATCAAGTATGCTTACTTGAAATTAGAGTATAATCAGACACCTGCGGGGGCATGACGCGAGGCGTTTTACCTCTGACGAGGCAAGACGTAAGCCCTAGGACATGGAGCGTAAGTTCCACGGATTTTTAAATTTTACTAATTTCAAAAATTTTAAATAGTATAAAATAAAACATAATTATTAAAATTACATTAAAATCACAAAATTATAACAAATAATTTATTTAAAATATTTATAAATTATAATTCAACTATGAATAATATGAAAAGTATGACATATATCATAATATGCAAATTAGCTGCAACGCTGTTACAACTCAAACATCAAAAATAATGTATTCAGTACGAAATCTTATATGTATCTCTTAAGGAGTAATGAATCTTGAAAGAATTTCGATATTATAACTTGATATTTTTCTTAAAATACTCCTTTTATTTAATATGCTTTTATTTGAAAGAGAATTTATATAAAAACATAATTCACAATTTAAATATGATTCTCTAGCATAATTTATTTTTAAGTTTCATTAAGTTAATAAAGTGACACATAATTCACCATGCAATACCATGACAACTACTTATTTGTAAATACTTACTAGCTAATACTGAGATATTAAATTAATAAGTATTGTATCTCGTAAACGTGAAAAAAATAATATTTAGAAAAATAATTATAAAAATAATTATGAACTATTATATAGTAAAGACATAACAAAAGTTAATAAATAAATATTTTTTAAATGAAAGATTTATTTAAAATTAACCATCATAGTAGTCTTAGTGGATAATGTGTAATAATTTTTATTTTAATTATGACATAAAATACTTTCAATTTAATGATTTATGATTAAGAAAAAAGTAATTTTGAATAGTCAATGATTTATTAAGAAAATTTGAGGATTTACAAAGTTAGTTATATACAATTGCATAAAATTCTATTAGGCGAGCCCAGTATGCTGGGCGTTGAGTGTGTCCGGGGCGTAAGTCCCAATGGCCAAGGTGTAAGTCTCACGGAACTAAGCCCCACACATAAGTCCAGGGGCAATTTACGAGTGCTCCATCCTGGGGCGAACCCCGAGCGAGTCCCAATTTTACCTTTTAAAACAGAGGTAGGTATATATATAATCAAGTATACTTGATTAATGAGAATTTAATTCGAAATAGAGTAAGTAATGAAGAGCCACACATAGGGCAAAATTTGACCTACCTGCATTTCCTCGACCACATTGTCCATTTTAGTTTTAACTCATTTACTAAATTTAATCGATTTAGTTTAGTATTATAGAAGCTATATCAATATATTGTAAGTTTCTTTGAGAAACCAAGAAAGCATTAGTTAGTTTTTTTTCAAATCTATCTTTAATCCAATAAACAATCTAAAAAAAAATGAGGTATAGAAAATGTAATTTGAGAAGATATAAAGTATAACTCAATTAAAACTCTTATATTAATGCTATTAAATAATTTTCTTGATGAATCTGCCTAAACCTTGAATTTGAATGGGAGAGGGAAATAGTGTTACCTGAGAACCTTTCTATAATTGTTTTACATTTTTTTTGGGGGGCGGGGGAGTAAATTTACTAGGCAGAGTGCCTACAGCTAATTTTTATATTAGTTTAAATAACTTGATATTGTAGGTAAGAGATTTTAGAATATACATATAAGTTGGGCAAAAAAAATTCTCGTCATTGAATAAGCTCCTTTTAAAAATTTTGTACTCCACTGTTTAACAGTGTTATCTAAATGAGAATCTGGGAATAATTCAAAAATAGCCAGATTTATAATCACAACTTAATTTCAAAAGTAATCGCAATTTAGCCACTTTTGTAAAGATAAATCTGAGCGAAAATACTGTTCAAAACTCGGAAAATACGCCAGAATATTGTGTTGGAGTTCCAGCATAAGTATATTTGAACTCCAACATATTATACTGGAGTTCCAGGATAAGTATGCTGAAACTCCAGCATAATATGATGAAGTTCAAACATAAGTACACTAGAACTCCAACATAATATACTGGAGTTCCAGCAAGTATATCTATCCAGCATAATATACTGGAGTTTGGAGCACCGGTGCTCCAGTCTCTAATATATTATACTGGAGCCAGCAAAGTATACCGGTCCAGCGTAATATGTTGTAGTTCATACATAGGTGCACCGAACTCTAGTATATTATGTTGGACCGGTCTCTGTTGCAGCAAAATAGTAGTTATTTTTCATTGACTTGATAAACACTGGTTATTTTTGAATGATCAGTTCGAAAACTGGCTATACCGTGCTATTTTAACTGAGAATCTATGCATTGTCTCGAAACTGGCATGTTGCTTCTTGGGAAAGTAACGCTATATAGCCGCTCTTAAAATAATATTTTAAAAAAAATATTTCTTTTGTATATTTTATATATATATATATATATATATATATATATATCTGTATGTTATATATAAAAATTATACAAATTTTATGTATTTTTTAATCTACTAAATATAAATAGTTTCTGACGCGGATTAGAAGTGATAATACCCCGGCTTCTGCTGTTTATGCACAACGACGTGTCAAAACCATTGCCTTCCAAAGTTTGCACTTTGAAATAATCAACAACTTCAAGGTACAACTTTGCTGCATTCTACCGTACGTTAATCAACTTAACGAGACATTGGAATTAGCAAAATATTAAAGGATCATTTGGTTACTAGGTGAGATTGACAAAGATATCTTATGAGCAGGAATATCTCATGCAATTAGTTATCTCATATTTTATATGTGATAGTATTATGAATAGTTTGTACATTGGATGTTATATTGGATACTACATTGGATGCTATATTAGATGTCCATATTGTGAATAACTTAAAGATTAAATTTCATACTTTATGTCTATCATCTTTACTTTTTATGCCTATAAAAGGCCATGTAATTGCAATGAAAAGATACACCAACGTGAAAGAAGAAAACACTTCTCCCTTCTTTCTATCTCTTCTTATTTACATTTTACTGCATTGCTTTTATTTTATAACACGTTATCAGCACGAAGCTCTAATTTTATTCTTAACTCCCGCTAAGTTGAGCCATATTTTATTAAGGTATGTAACATTATAATCATTTTATTTATGTCAGTACATATCATATGCTCACTGTTTGCAGATTACTTGTGCTCTTGGGCATCTTAAATAGTTTAAGTACATTGCAGTAATAAAATAACTATTTCCTTCCGTGCTCAACTCTTAGAGGACCTCAAAGTCATCAAACTAGCTATGCACTAATGTCATACTTATAATATTTCTGGACTCCCTGGATCAAAACATATCTTTAATGCATTTTGAAGAACTGTGAGAAATGAATTGACAAGCAATAATTTTATAGTTTAATTACTTTATATTTATTGGAACATATAAATAATGTTAGTCACGATCAATTCTATTAACACATATATCTCAATAATATAAAGTGAAATGAAACAAGCATGTAATTTCTACTTTATGGCAAGAATAAAATGAAATAGTAGATTGTTAACATGATATAACTCTATTTTCATTTCTTTTACTTTAATCGTTTTGTTTTCATTAATTGTTTATTATTATAATTATTTCTCTAACTTATTCATCTTTTATGATAGTTTTCACTATGTCAAATTTATCAAAACTTGAATTTGTGGCACTTGACATCACCGGGAGGAACTATTTATCATGGGTTCTTGATGCTGAAATTCACCTTGACGCTAAAGGTCTTGGAAATACTATTATACAAGGAAATGAAGCATCAAATCAGGATAAAGCGAATGCCATGATTTTCCTTCGTCATCATCTACATGAAGGGTTAAAAACTGAATATTTAACCGTAAAAGATCCACTTGAATTATGGATTAATTTGAAGGATCGGTATGACCACCTAAAACTTACGGTATTACCGAAAGCTCGGTATGAGTGGATACATTTAAGGTTGCAAGACTTTAAAACCGTAAGTGAGTATAATTCTGCTATCTTTAAAGTAAGTTCTCTATTAAAATTATGTGGAGACACTATCACAGATGAGGACTTATTGGAAAAAATATTTTCTACTTTTCACGCTTCAAATGTGGTGCTACAACAACAATACCGTGAAAAAGGTTTTAAGAAATATTCTAAGTTAATCACATGCCTACTTGTGACAGAGCAGAATAATACTCTATTAATGAAAAATCATGAAGCCTGTCCTACTGGGTCAGCTCCATTTCCGGAAGTGAATGTTGTAGCAGGCATATGATAAGTTTGAAAGAAAATAAAATAATTACTGTGGTCGTGGACATGGTCGTAAACGTGGACGTGGCAGCGGACGAAACAATTATCGTCATTATGGTGAAAATAAATTGGAGAACAATAAGGCTTCTCAAATTAATCATTCAAAGGGTAAAACTAGTATGTTTCATCGATGTGGTATGAGAGGTCATTGGACACGCATTTATCGTACGCCAGAACATTTTGTCAAACTTTATCAAGCCTCCCTCAGAAAAAAAAGAAAATAAGGTGGAGGCACACTTGACCTTTCAAAATAATGATGATGAAGCAGGTCCCTCAAACAAATATGATTTTAAGACACATCTTGCATATAAAGATGATGATTTTGAAGGCCTAACAAATATTACTCATTTAGAAGCTGGAGACTCCTTTGAGGATATTGACTGAAGAACTAATCATCTTACTGGGGAATAGAGCTATAAAAATTGTTATTTTTATGTTTGCAACTAGTTTATTTTTCTTGAGTGTATTTTCCTAATGCATCACGTGTTGCTAGTTTCTACATTCCTAATGTATTTCTTAATGTTTTTTTAATGCTTGTCTTTCATATTTTTTATGATGTATTATTTGTCTTTTTTTTATGAAGAATATGAAAATTCCCCAGACTTCAATTGGACTCAAGATTAATAAAGATAATATATGTCTTCTGGATAGTGCTACAACATACACTATTTTAAAAGATAAGAAATATTTCTCTTATTTGGTAATGAAAGAAGCGAATGTTAATACAATATCCGGTAGTACAAGATTAATTGAAGGTTCTAGAAGAGCCGATTTATTACTACCAGGAGGAACAAATTTGGCTATTGATGAAGCACTATATTGTAGTAAATCTCAAAGAAACTTATTAAGTTTCAAAGATATTTGCCAAAATGGCTATCATATTAAGACTACAAATGATGAAAATATTGAATATTTTTATATTACTACAATAATGTCCGGTAAGAAATATGTGCTTGAAATGTTACCTACTCTTTCCTCCGGCTTATACTACACAAGTATTAGCAGGATTGAAAACACATGCCGTAGTAAATGAGAAATTTACTAATCAAGATAATTTTATTATTTGGCATGACCGGTTGGGCCATCCTGGTTCTGATATGATGCGTAAAATAATTGAGAATTCACATGGACATGCAATGAAGAATCAAAAGATTCTTCAATTTAAGGAATTCTCTTGTGCTGCATGTTCTCAAGGAAAATTAATTATTAGACCATCACTTATTAAAGTTAGGATGGAATCCCCTGCATTTCTGGAACGTATACAGGGTGATATATGTGGGCCCATTCGCCCTCCATGTGGACCATTCAAATATTATATGGTTTTGGTAGATGCATCTACAAGATGGTCACATGTGTGCTTATTATCAACTCGTAATATGGCATTTGCGAGATTGTTGGCTCAAATAATAAAGCTAAGAGCACAATTTTCAGATTATGCAATTAAGACAATTCGTCTTGATAATGCTGGTGAGTTTACATCCCAAGCCTTTAATGATTATTGTATATCAACTAGGATAACAATTGAGCATCCGGTTACTCATGTTCATACACAAAATGGTCTACCAGAATCATTGATCAAATGTCTCCAATTAATTGCTAGACCAATGCTTATGAGAACAAAACTTCCCATTTCAATATAGGGTCATGCTATTTTGCACGCAGCAACACTTGTGCGGATAAGGCCCACAAGTTATCATAAAGTCTCCCCATTGCAATTGGCTTTTGGTCAGGAGCCAAATATTTCCCATCTTAGGATCTTTGGTTGTGCGATATATGTTCCAATTGCTCCACCACAACGCACAAAGATGGGTCCTCAAAGAAGGTTGGGGATATATGTTGGATATGAATCTCCTTCTATTATAAAATATCTAGAGCCGATGACTGGAGATTTATTTACGGCAAGATTTTCTGATTGCCATTTTGATGAATCAGTATATCCAACATTAGGGGGAGAAAATAAGCAGCTGAAAAAGAAGATAGATTGGAATGCATTATCACTGTCTCATTTAGATCCTCGAACAAATCAATGTGAACAAGAGGTTCAAAAGATTATTCATTTACAAAATATTGCAAATCAATTGCCAGATGCATTCACTGACCTACCAAGGGTGACTAAGTCACATATTCCAGCTGCTAATGCTCCAATTCGAGTTGATATCCCCGCAGGACAATTAATTAAAGCAAATGAGTCTAAGACATGCTTGAAATGTGGTATACCAATCGGTTCTAAAGATAAAAATCCTGAAGAAGAAAAGGAGCAAGTGATCAAAGTGAACATAACACAGAGGTAGTGGCTCAAGAAGAGCCCCAAGATGTAACAAATGATAAGACCTTAGGGGAGGTCCATGTACCTGAAAATAATGAGAATGAAGAGATATCAATAAGTTACGTCTCAACCGGGAAAAGATGGATCCGAAATAATATTGTTATCGATAACATTTTTGCTTATAATGTTGTTGTTGAAATAATGAAATAAGATGAGGTTCTTGAAACAAAATCTATCAATGAATGTAGACAGAGAAATGATTGGCCAAAATGGAAAGACGCTATCCAGGCAGAGTTAACTTCACTTGGAAAGCGTAAAGTCTTCGGACCCATAGTTCGAACACCTGAAGGCATAAAACCAGTAGGGTATAAATGGGTTTTTGTGCGAAAACGAAATGATAAAAATGAAGTCGTTGGATATAAAGCGCGACTTGTAGCACAAGGGTTTTTCCAAAGCATGGAATTGATTATATGGAGACATATTCTCCTGTAGTAGATGCTATCACCTTCAGGTATCTCTTAAATATGGCAGTGCCAGAAAACTTGATATGCATCTAATGGATGTTGTTACAGCCTATTTGTATGGATCATTAGACAACGAAATTTTTATGAAAGTACCTGAGATATTTAAAGTGCCTGAAGCATATAAAAGTTTTCGAGAAACTTGTTCAATAATGCTTCAGAAATCTTTATACGGATTGAAACAATCAGGTCGTATGTGGTACAATCACTTGAGTAAATACCTGTTGAAAGAAGGGTACAAGAATGATCCAATTTGTCCTTGTGTCTTTATAAAAAGGTCTGGATCTGAATTTGTTATAATTGTCGTGTATGTTGATGATTTAAATATCATTTGAACTCCTGGGGAGCTTCCAAAAACAGTAGACTGTTTGAAGAAAGAATTTGAAATGAAAGATCTTGGAAAGACAAAATTTTGTCTTGGTCTACAAATTGAGTATATGAAAGATGGAATATTTGTCCATCAATCAACATACACCAAAAAGATTTTAAAGTGATTTTATATGGATAAAACACATCCATTGAGTACCCCGATGGTTGTGAGATCACTTGATATAAAGAAAGATCCATTCCGACCTCATGAAAATGATGAAGAGCTTCTTGGTTCCAAAGTACCATATCTTAGTGCAAATCTTGCTAATAATTCCCGACCAGATATAGCTTTCTCAGTAAGCTTATTGACAAGATTTAGTTCTTCACCAACACAAAGACACTGGAATGGTATTAAACATATATTCAGATACCTCCAAGGGACCATTGATATGGGTTTATTTTATTCAAATGAATCCAAGCCATCATATTGGTTATGCAGATGCATGATATTTGTCTGTTCCACACAAAGGTCAATCTCAGACAGACTATTTATTTACAAGTGGAGGTACAACCATATCATGGCGTTTGACAAAACAAACTATGGTTGCTACTTCTTCAAATCATGCAGAGATAATAGCCATTCACGAAGCAAGTCGAGAATGTATTTGGTTCAGATCTATAACTCAACACATTCATCAAACATGTGGTCTTTCTTCGAAAGAGAATATTCCAACAATATTGTACGAAGACAATGATGCATGCATAGCTCAATTGAAAGGAGGATATATCAAAGGAGATAGAATAAAACACATTTCACCGAAATTTCTTTTCACTCATGATCTTCAGAAGAATGGTGAAATAGATGTACAACAAGTTCGTTCAAGTGATAATTTGGCTGATCTATTCACTAAGGCATTACCAACCTCAATATTTGAAAAACTGATATATAAGATTGGAATGCATCGTCTTCGAGACATTAAGTGATTTTTCATCAGGGGGAGTAACTACACGCTGGACTCTTTTCCTTAACCAAGGTTTTGTCCCACCGGATTTTCCTGGTAAGGTTTTTAATGAGGCAGCAAGCAATGCATATTATAAATAACTATGTACATCCAAATTTTTTTTTGTAAGTTCTTAATGAGGCATATTATCTTACATGGACATCCAAGGGGGAGTGTTATGAATAGTTTGTACATTGGATGCTACATTGAATGTCCATGTTGTGAATAACTTAAAGATTAAATCTCCAACTTTATGTCCATCATCTTACTTTTTATGCCTATAAAAGGCCATGTAATTGCAATGGAAAGATACACCAAAGTGAAAGAAGAAAACACTTCTTCCTTCTTTCGATATCTTTTTATTTACATTTTACTGCATTGCTTTTATTTTATAACAGATAGCTAATTTTATCATATTAGTATAAAATTTATACCATCACTAATATATATAATCAAACATGAGATAAATACAATCTCATACTATATTTTCGAATTAGTACTTCTTATCACGGTAATCAAACAACCCCTAAGGTTATTAAACTTCTTTGGAGTGGTCACAAAGTAGGCGAATAGATTATTCTCAATAGCCTAATGAATGAGCTTGGAACAATCTTAGTAGCTCATTGGAATGAATTAAGAGAGAAGGTCAGGCACTTTCATGTAGTTATCTCGCTAAGGATCTGAGAATTTAATCAACTATATTGTGAATTAAAGAAAGATTTTGGGATAATTTTTTATTTTATCTATAACTGGAAAAGAACGGAATACAAATAACAAAATGAAACAACTAACTACTACTAGTAAGCTCCATAGTTGACTGAGATCTGCAGAAATGAAGAGAGAAAATGATCAGAGTTTGAAGGAAAGAGAAGAAATAGGGATCAAGCGAGAAGGTGAGATAAGAGTGAAAAATGACCCTGGATCCGTCGCCTTCCAATTTCTATTGAGTGTTAGTTATAAAAACCTCAGCTAACATGGCAAAATCCTACCCCTTGTAGCTCATTTATTCGAAACTAATCCTAGCCGTTAATTTAAATTTCTATTATTCCTCTTCACTGATTCTGTTACTCTTGTTACTCCTTAACCTAAGCTTCCTATCATCGAGTCTAGCTGATAACACTAATATTGTGATTAATATTGGATCATTACATACCCCACCTCTTCAAAGGATCCTTGTCCTCAGGGATTAGAGTCGAAGTCTGGAAATTTAGCTTTGAGGAACTGATAATCCTCCTAAGTGGCTTCTTCTGGAGGGAGATTCGACCATTGTAGCAGTACTCTAACTACAATAGCATTGTTCCTCTTGATCAGTTGCCTTTGCATAATAGCAACTGGTTTCACCAAGAACTAACTATCATCACTAGTGATAGGCAAAGTTGTCTACACTACTACTCTATCACCTACCTTTTTCTTGAGTAGAGCGACATGAAACATAGGGTGGACCTTAGATTCAGGAGGTAGATCCAATTTGTAAGCCATACTATCAATTCTAACCAGAACTTTATAGGGTCCCTAGTATTTAGAACTCAACTTTAAGTTTTTCCTCAATGCAAGGGAAGTTCGTCGATATAGTTGCAGTTTTAAATAGACCATAGTCCCCATTTGGAATTCTCTGTCAGATCTCCTCTTATCAGCATAGTATTTCATTCTCTCTTGAACCTTAATTAGATTGTCCTTCAACAGTTGTTGCATCTATTGTCTTCTCATTACTATATCTTCAACGGCTTGCACTATTGTTTCCAGTAAGGGCCCAAGGGATAATTGAGGGGGTGAGTAACCATACAAAGCCTCAAAAGGAGTACACTGTAGGCTGGTGTGGAAGTTGGTATTGTACTACTTCTCAGCAGCAGTAAGCCATTGCTTCCATTGTGTTGGTCGACTAGTAGTCATGCATCTAAGGTAATTTTCCAAGCACTTGTTTACTCTTTAAGTTTAACCACTCTGAGGGTGTTAGGCTGTACTGTAGTGTAATTGAGTTCCCAGAAACTTGAATAAGGATTTCCAAAAATTTGTTAAAAACACCTTATCTTTGTCAGTTACTATTGATTCAGGAGTGCCATACAACCAGTGTACTTTCTTCTAGAACACATTAGCCATTGTTGCTGCAGTATAAGAATGTGAAAGAGCTATGTAATAGGCATACTTGGTCATTCTATCAACTACCACAAGGATCACTTCCTTATTCTTGGATTTGGGAAAACTTTCTATGGAGTCCATACTGATGTGGCTCCATACTTGGTTTGGAATGGGAAAAGGCTGCAAGAGACCAGGATATGCCATGTTGTCATCCTTGCTCCTAAGGAAAATATCACAGCTAGCCACAAAGTCATTGACCATCTGTTTCATTTTAGGCTAATAGAACATCTGTGACAACCGCTTTAGAGTTCCTAGTTGCCCTAAAATTCCACCTATCAGAGAGTAATAGAATATGGAGATCAGCTGAGTTCTGAGGGCACCACTCGTCCTAATGTATACTTTTCCTTTTCTTCTGAGTATGCTAGAAGAGTAATCCAGGTGCTAGGTCCTTATATGTTCACTGATGTCTGATTGATCAATTCTGCAGCTTGAGTGTCTCCTTTATAACTGTGTGCTATCTCCTGCATCCAAGAAGGAATTGAGACACTAACTGTCAGTAGTTTCCTTTGGAATTGGCTTGTGTTGTCTTCTGATTCTTCATACTGCTTAGAAAGGGCATTAGCTATCCTATTTTCAGCCCCTCTCATGTACTGCACATGATAGTCCAACCCAAGTAATTTGTTCAGTCCTTTCTGTTGTATGGCAGAAGTAACCCTTTGTTCAAGAAGGTATTTTAAGATGTGGTGGTCAGTTCTGACCACAAAATGTTTGTGCTGTAAATAGTGCCTCCACTTGTCCACTGCATTCAGTAAATCCATATACTCCTTCTCATAGATTGACTTACCTCTGTGCTTCTGAGCCAAAACCTTGCTAAAATAAGCTATTGGTCTTCCTTCTTGTATCAATACAACACCAATGCTAATTTGATTAGCATCTGTTTCCACGATGAACTCCTTAGTGTATCAGGTAAGGCCAATACTGGGGTTGAAGACATAGCTCTCTTGAGGGCTGCAAAGGCTAAGTCAGCTTCTGCATTCCATTTAAAAGCATCCTTCATGAGTAAGTCAGTCAGAGGTCTACAAACAACTCCATAATTAGCAACATACTTTCTATAGTACCCAATCAATCCCAAGAATCCTCTTAGTGCTCTAAATGAGTTTGGTCTAGGTCAGTCGACCATAGTTTGTATTTTAGTAGGATTAGTAGACACTCCCTCTGGCTGTTATTATGTGACCTAAATACTCAACCTTAGATTGACCAAATGAGTATTTAGACTTTTTAGCAAATAAACAGTGTTTCCTCAGAGTGTCAAATACAACAATTAGGTGAGTCACATGATCTTTCACAGATAGACTGTAAATAAGGATATCATCAAAGAAGACCAAAACAAACTTTCTAAGGAAAGACAGAAAAACCTAGTTCATTAGAGCTTTGAAAGGTAGCTGTCGCATTTGTTAATCCAAATGGCATAACTCTGAATTCATAATGTCCTAAATGAGTTCTGAAAAATGTCTTCTATATATCTTCTAACTTCATTCTAATCTAGTGATAACCAGCTCTCAAATCCACCATGGAAAAAATCACAGATCCACACAGCTCATCTAAGAGGTCATCCGCAATAGGTATATGTCACGACCCTCAACTAAACCTATCATGATGGTGCCTATCAATAGTACTAAGCCATCCGACTTCCATAATACCACAATAATTCATTAAAAGAGATGCCAAAAGGCATATTGTATAATAGAATTTCATAAAAGAAATAAGAGTTGAACTCAAAATAGAAATGCAAAAAATAAAGCCCCAACCAACGAGGTGTCACTGAGTCATGAGCAACTACTACAACTGTCCTGATAATAATAAGGCTAACATATTCTAGGAAAAATCCAAAATACAACTACAGGGAAGATACAGAAGAAGAAAGCAGGGTTGCGGTCGCCAGACAGCTACCTTACTAACCCAATGATCAGTAATAGAAAATATCAACAGCCGTTACCATGCCCAGATATATTTGGATTTGCACACAAGGTGCAGGGGGTAACGTGAGTACACCAACTCAGTAAGTAACAAGTCCAAACTATGGACTAATAGGTAGTGACGGACTTAATCTCAATAGGTAAACAGAAGTAAATTGTGTAAAAGAGTAGGCATGTTTCAATCCAAGTATACAGCTCAAGCAGTAAAGTAAATATAGATCTGAACAATGTGAGGTATAAAGCTCAGCTAATCTCTACGTGCCAATACACAGAATGTATGAAATACACCAGGTACTTCCACTCTCAAGTGCTCAACCACTCGGTACTATATATGGCCATCCGGCCCAGGGAAGATTCATCCCAAAATATATACACATCACTGACAACAGTCACTCAGTATTGAGGAAGTCCATTCCAGCTCTGTAGAGAAGATTCATCTCTAGGTATCAATACTTCAGACAAGATCTATGTCCAGGGAAGATCCATCCCTCAATAATATCATCCACGCGCACTGTGGGTGTGCATATTCCGGAGGGGCTCCTACGACCCAAGCGCTATCATAATTAACATAACTGCTGCAGCGTGCAGCCCGACCTCATAACTGTCAATCAATATCAGGCTCGCGGCCTAACTCAGTCATCACTCTCCAGTTTACTCACGGGCTCACAATGTCATGGAAACTATCCTGGAAACAATGATATGCTAAGCCAATAATAACAATTGAGACCGAGATATGATATAAAATGCATGAATATGATTGAGTACCAAATACCAGTGAAATTAGTGAAACGACAGCAAAAAATGACCACTAGGGTCCCAACAATATCGGCATGAAGCTCTAACATGATCTCTAGCATGTTTCGTAGCTCAATTACTTTATCACATAATAAAAACATGAATATTAACAAGAAAGAGTCATTAAACGGTGCCATGGAATGAACTAGGTCACAATTGTCACGGTGCATGCCCGCGCCCATCACTTGGCATGTGCATTACCTCAATACTAATCAAATAACACGTCGTTCGGGGTTTCCAGCCCTTAGAACCAAGTTTGGAAGCGTTACTTACCTCAAACCAAGCCAAAATCCTACTCCATGATGCTCTTGCCTCTCATATCAGCCTCCAAAAGTCTCGAATCCATCCATAAGCAATATATTACGATCAATATAGGCTAAAGGAACCAATTCCACAAGAAAAATACCAAATTCTAACCAAAATCCGAAATCGACTCAAATCCGGCTCCCAGGCTCACATCTCGAAATCCGACAAAAATTACAAAACTAGAAAGCACATTCACTCACGCATCTACCCATACAAATTTCATCAAAATCCGACATCATTTGGCCCCTCAAATCCCCAAAATCCCATCTCAACAACTCTTCCATTTCCCCCCCAATTTTTCACCCTAATTCCCAATTTAGATGATACAAAATCAAGATACAATCATGGAATTTAACCAAAATCAAGTGAGAAACACTTACCCCAATCACCACTCTGAAAATCCCTTCAAAAATCGTCCAATTCCATGGTCTCTAGCCCAAAATATGAAAAATAAGTTCAAACCCTCGATTTTGAAATTTAACACTGCTGCCCAGATGTCTTTTATCACGATTGCGGAAATACCCTTGCGATCGCAAAGCACAAACAGGCTGCCCTACATATTTACTCTACATGAATGTGGAAATCACCACGCGTTCGCGAACCACTGTCACACAAACCTACGCGATCGCATCCTACCTCATGCGATCGCGTAGGGTAATCACCTCAGCTCCTCTTCAATGCTATTAGTCCTACGCGAATGAGGCTCTGGCCACGCATTCGCGAAGCATGACCTCACACACGTATGCAACCACGTCCTTAACTCTGCGATCGAGAAGAACAAATCCCCACCTCTGCCCAAATAATCTTACGCGATCACGAACATACTCATGCGACGTATAAGGAAACCAAAAGAAAACACCAGCAGCTATCAACCATCCTCCAAAAGCCAAAAATAATCTGTTAACCACCCGAAACTCACCCGAGGGCCTCGGGACCTCAACCAAACATACCAATACATCCCATAACATCATACAAACTTAGTCGAACCTTCAAATCACTCAAAACAACATCAAAATACCAAATTACCCTCGGATTAAAGCCTAAGAACTTCTAAACTTCCACATTCCACAAATGACGTCAAAACATATCAAATCACATCCGAATGACCTCAAAAAATTTACACAAGTAAAAAATGACACCACAAACCTATTCCAACTTTCGGAATTTCATTCCAACCCCGATATCAAAATTTCCACTGCCGACCACATTCACCAAAATTCCAACTTTCGCCAATTCATCCAAATTCTACTATGTATCTCCAAATCACATTCTGGACGCGCTCCTTAGTCCAAAATCACCTAACAGAGCTAACAGAACTGTCGGAATTCAAATCCTAGATAGTTTACACATATGTCAACATTTGATTGAATTTTCCAACTTAAGCTTCCACTTTAGAGACTAAGTATCTCAAATCCTCTCCGAAACCACTCCAGGCCCGCACCAACTAACCCGACATATCATAATATAGCTGAAGCACACAAAAAGAAGCAGAAATAGGGGAAATAGGCTATAACTCTCGAAACAACCGGACATGTCGTTACATCCCCCCCAAACATACATTCGTCCTCGAACAAGTATAGAAACATACCTGGAGCCTCAAATAGGTATGAATATCTGCTCTGCATATCTCGCTCGGTCTTGTCACACCTCCGTTTTTACACACCCGGAGGGTATATAAAGGCATTTTTCCAATTAAAGTGACATTATTTGAAATGAGATTATTTATCACAGTCGCCACTTGGAATAGTTTATTTGGTGTCCCAAGTCACCGGTTTAGTTTAAAATCCCAAATCAAGGAAATTCGACTTTTATTTTTAAAGCTGCGAACCAGAAATTCTAGATAAGGAATTCTGTTAACCCGGGAGAAGGTGTTAGGCATTCCTGGTTTCTGTGGTTCTTGCACAGTCGCTTAAACTATTAAAATTGGCCTAGTATCCGATTTATTACATGTTTTAACCCGTTGTGCATTTTTAGCTTATTAACCCTTTTAATTATTTTAAAATGCTTTTAGGAAGATTCAACGTTATTTAAAACATGCCTTGAACCACGCCACATGAAATGCACCCACGGTTCGCGACACGCTCTATTTAACATTGTTAAGAATTAAAATTGGGTCACATGAAATGTACACCAGAATTTAGTAATTAAAAGAAAATCAATTTAAAGAACGTGGCTAAAGCAACTACTAAGGTTCAAATTAATAACAACGTTTGCGAGGGCCATGGAAAATTCAATTGATGGCGCACCTCGATTTTGAAAAGAGTTAGTATTAATTACATGAGGGCTATGGGTTATTTAATGAAAATGGCACACCTCAAATTTTCTATAAAAGCTAGCTAGTTTTATGAGGGCCATGGACTTAGGGATTTTATTTGGCATGGCACACCTCAATTTATTTCAAAAGGTTTTATTATTCGAAGTTGTTATAATCGGGTCGCATGAAATGCATCCCCGGATTTTGGAAATTAGGCATCATAACTATGTGAATTTTAAATTCCAATTTACGAACAAAATTCAATACACTACTTATCATTCCCTATCATTCCCTTTGGCAGTGAGAAAACAATTTTAGAAATAATAGAAACCAAATTAACTTTTAATAGAAATCCAAAAAATAAAAATAAAAACTATGGTGTAAAATGGTCAGAACTAAATAAATCAAGATATCCTTGACCAAAGCTTCACCTAGAGCAAATCTTTAAAATTTCTTATAAATTAAAACTCATAAGGAAAACAAATTTTTATAACTTTGTATAATACTCGAAATTTCTAATGACTTCATCAAGAATTTTAACCCTAAAGAATTAGAAGACAATGGGTCAATATCATGTTTAATATCACATAACAACACATGGAGTTATACTTGAAATAAGAGAAGGATAAGAGTGGAACCTCTGGTGCGAGACTTCTTTATTAAACAAGAGAAAATCCAACAGTTACAAATGAATCTGATGCCGCTAACTCGACTGAAAATACTCCAAATCTGTGATAGAAACCGCGAACAATCGATGGAACCAACGAACCTACAGCCTCGAATAGGAACTCGACTACCAGATTTTTCAAAAATCGGATCTCTCAACCAAATCATATTTTTTTGTTGCTCATCCTCAAATTGATTTCTCACTTTATGAAAAGCCTTGGAGGCTCTTTGTTATAATGGTTTTAATAATGAGAAAATCAATGGAATCCTCTTTTCCAAAGTGTTGTCTCTCATTGTCAATTCATATCGTCTTTGTATTTTCCATTTCTGTTTCGCCACCTGCTTTTCTCGTCTTTTTTTTGTTATGTTTGTGTGCGTGGGCTTCCGTAAATTTCGAGAATGAAGCTTTGAGATTTTGCAATTTTGGAATCGGCTGAAGCTTTTGGAAAATGGGGGGTCTATTGTGTTTGGTTGAAAAAACGGCTGAAGGCTTCTCTTTGTTTGGAATTGCAGCTGACGAAATGTTTTAAGAAAATGGCGCTGCCCCTTCATCTTTTCCCTTGGATTCGTTCTTTTTTGTTTCCTTTTTTTCGCTGATTGTCATTTGTGTGAAGATAGGTCTTTCATTTTTTATTTTTTTCTTTTCTTCCATCTTTTCAGAGAAGTGGCGGATTGGGTTGTGTGTAGAGTCTAGGGTGTTAGTGTTATTTTATAGGGGGTAGGAATTAGGTTATGAGTATGGGACTAGAAATGATGGGCTAGGTCCAAAAATTAGGCCTAAAATGGGTTGCTCGAGCCCAAGTTTTATTCTTTCCTTGCGAACGAGATTAAAATACGATCTCATTAATTAATTAGTCCTACTTAACTAAAATAACTGTTAAAATAATATTGACCTTTAAAACAAAACTATTTTTGGTATTTTTCAAGATTAAAAATGATTACAATTAATGAAACTATTTTTTTTAATTTTCATTTTCTTGTTATTAAAATAAAGTAACAGAGTAAAATTTAGTTGAAATAGCTATTTTAAGCCTAAATTAAATATTTACGTGCTAAAATATGAAAAATCTTGGGGAGGGTCAAAAATCACATGTCTACAGCTGCCCCTCTTTGACTGAAAACGCGAAGAGTTTTCAGATAAAGAATGATTAGACAGGTTTTTTGACCCGACCCTTATTTAAGGAAACCGAAAGCTAAAAAAAAGAAGAATGTGACCGAGCCCTGGTATCTGAGCTGCCTACATATCCTTGGCTATAAAGGAATCAGGTCATGTGTAGTTCAGAATTAGGAAGAGTGATGGAGTACTGAGGTGGAGAGCCGATTGAGGTGTTGTTCCATCGAGGTTCCGGTCCGCAGTCTCGTTATTACATCAAAATCAAAATTAAAAAGACTAACTAAGCCTATCAACTACGAGTTACAAGATTCCTATCTATGAATCTTCTGAAGCTTGATATTGAGTCTCAGTTGGTTCTTCATGCGGACTCTGATCTGAATCTTGATGCTTGTTAGCTGCAGGTGCTGGTTCTTTCTTCTTTAGGTTTTTGGATAAAGGCGGGACATGCAAAGCTTGTGAATTCAATCATATTTTGAGCAGTCTGTATCTTTCTCCGCTTCTACACTTTGAGTTCACCTCCTTTTCTTTTTCTTCTTTTTCTTTATTCTGGATTGAGACTCATTCTTTTGGGCGTCTCGAACCCTGTGCCTCGAGGTAAAACTTGCTCAGACACCAAAACAAACAAACGAACGAAATTTTCTGCCCCAGTTTTCACTATAAAAATTTTGTGAGTTATTGTAACAAAATTTGAAACTAACTTCTTTATTGAAAGCAATAAAAGTCAGGATTATGTATCCTTGGGAAAAAGAGATTAGGGAGTGGAGACCCTATATCTAAAATGAAATCAACTATGGAGTGGAGACCCTATATCTAAAATGAAATCAACTATGGAGTGGAGACCCTATGTTGGAAAAGTGACTAGGAAGTGGAAACCCTATGTCTAAAATAAATTCAACTAGGGAATGGAGACCCTATGTTGGAAAAACGATTAGGGAGTGGAGACCCTATGTCTAAAATAAAATCAACTAGGGAGTGGAGACCCTATGTTGGAAAAGCGACTAGGGAGTGGAAACCCTATGTCTAAAACAAAATCAACTAGGGAGTAGAGACCCTATGTTGGAAAAGCGAATAGGGAGTGAAGACCCTATATCTAAAATAAAATCAACTAGGGAGTAGAGACCCTATGTTGAAAAAGCGACTAGGGAGTGAAGACCCTATGTCTAAAATAAAATCAACTAGGGAGTGGAGACCTTATGTTGGAAAAGCGACTAGGGAGTGGAGACCCTATGTTGGAAAAGATTACCAGGTTATGCTGGCATCAGCTAGGGAGTGAGACCCTATGTTGAAAAAGTGAGACTACTAAATTGTGTACCTATGCTAAAATGAATCAAGAAGGATTTTGTTTTATTTTTTATTTTCTTTTTAGAAAAATCATCATCATTTTTTTTCTTTTGAGAAAATCATTCTTTTAAACAAATTGCCCCAATATTTTTTTGATCGAGACATCCTCTTCTTTTTTTTTAATTTCCTAGGAGAAAATTTGTCAGACTAGGTTTTTATATCATAGGAGAAAAACTCATCAGACCAAGACATCTATCCTAGGAGAAAATTCATCAGATTAGGTTTTCTAATTTATTATCTTAGGATAAAGATTCATCAGACTAAGATTTCTATCCTACGAGAAAGTTCATCAGAATAGGTCTTCTATCTTAGAAGAAAAAATTCATCAGACTAAGATTTTGATCGTAGGAGAAAGTTCAATCAGACTAGGTCACTTTTTTTGGTATCTTAGGAGAAAGATTCATCAAACTATGATTTTGATCCTAGGAGAAAATTCATCAAACTAGGTTTCCTATTTTAGGAGAAAAATTCATCAGACTAAGATTTTATCCTAGGAGAAAATTCATCAGACTAGGTTTTCTAATTTATTATCTTAGGAGAAAGATTCATTAGACTAAGATTTTGATTGTAGGAGAAAGTTCATCAGACTAGGTTTCCTATCTTAGGAGAAAGATTCATCAGACTAAGATTTTGATCCTAGGAGAAAGTTCATCAGACTAGGTCCTTCTTTTGTTATCTTAGGAGAAAGGGTCATCAGACTAAGATTTCGATACTAGGAGAAAATTCATCAGACAAGGCTTCTTATCTTAGGAGAAAGATTCATCAGACTAAGGTTTTGATCCAATGAGAAAGTTCATCAGACTAGGTCTTCTATCTTAGGAGAAAAATTCATCAGACTATGATTTTGATCCTAGGAGAAAGTTCATTAGACTAGGTCCATTTTTTATCTTAGGAGCAAAATGTGAAGATCAATGGCAAGATTTTATATACAATAACAAGACAAATAAAGGTGAAGATTTGAGAAACTTCCCTTTGACGGCTCTTCTCTTCTTTTCTTTCCTTCTTTTTTTGGTTGTTTTCCTTTTCTTTTCCTTTTTTTTCTTTTTTTTTTGAACCACTTTCCTTGCACTGCTTTGTTTCTGTTTCAAACAAATAATACTTTGTCAGTTTTAAAAGGTGGTGGTCAGTTTGTGGCCTTGAAGTCTTTAGCAGTTTGGCTTTGTGCCCATCCTCTTTCGAAGACCGACTACATTGGTAGTTGACTGCACTGTTGGGAGACTCTGTTGCTTTCACGGGCCCTTTACTTCTTGTATCAATCCTGATTGTTTTACTCCCAATGCCATTGGTGTTTTGTGGCTCAAGCAGCCTTATCCCGAGTGGAGATCTTTGCTCAGGTGACCTTTTCTGATATCTTCAATGACTTCCTGCTTTTGAGCAATTTGTCTGTCAGAGAGAATCACAAGTTATCTTTGCTTGCACCAAGTAGGATGACAAGAGTCTTTTGGGTAAGCCTTTGCATGAATCCTCAAGGCACGTTGACGGTGAAAACTGAGTGTGCTGACAAAATTTACTTGATGCAACTGAAAAGCTG
The DNA here is from genome assembly GCF_000393655.2 of Nicotiana sylvestris. Classification (NCBI taxonomy): domain Eukaryota; kingdom Viridiplantae; phylum Streptophyta; class Magnoliopsida; order Solanales; family Solanaceae; genus Nicotiana; species Nicotiana sylvestris. The sequence goes on along the minus strand of NC_091065.1, from coordinate 157,005,149 downwards.
GTAGCGGATTTTGAAATCTTTTCTTGCTTGTTTTGACAGGACTGACTCAGAGTGAATGACACAATGATGCAAAGAAACAAGTATTAACAAGAAATGCCTCTGTCGGAAGGATAGAAAGAAGAGTTATTTTTTTTCTTTTTTTTTTCAATAACTAGCCTTAATGATCATGACACGCATTTTGGACTTAATGGCCGATCTACCAAACTAAATCAATCTTCCCTTTTACCATTCTTATGACCTTTGTAGTCGGGCTTATTTATGCCGATTCTTCCCATCAGCTTCACGACTCACTTTCGACAAGTAGTGCCCGAGGGGTTTCACCAACAAGTCTCTCTCATTTATTCATCTCTGCTTACCGTCATCTTACAGTGCCCTTGGGGGTTTTCACTAATAAGACTCTCTCATTTTTCTTTTCTTTTTCTTTCCCTCTTTTTTGTGAACAACTCGACGGTGTTCTGCGTCGTGTGACAATTGTTGCTCATTGTATTCGTCTCTTGACATTCTTGAAGGCTTATCGGGAGGTCTTTATTTGGAAGGATTTTTGATAGGATTGGAAAAAAAGGATGTCATGAAGGCTCAAAATAGACTCAAAGTAAAGGGGGTTGTGGACTTACAACTCCTAGAATCGACTCTTTCAAAAGTGCAATAAAATCTCCGCCCCAGTTTCAGCGATTGGGGATTTTTTTGAATTGTTTTTGGCTGGACCAAACCGAAGGGCTGCTTGCGTATCCTTTATTAAGGAATTAGGTCGAACGTAGTTCAAAGATCTGACCAAACTATTTCTCATCTTTCTTTCTGTTTTTTTTTCTTTTCCTTTTTTTTTTCCTTTTTTTCTTTCTTTTTCTTCTTTTGTTTGCCCCAGTTTCTATCTTATGAAGGCATGGACTTTCGATAGTTCTTTTCTTCTTCATTTGTTTTCATTTGAACTCTCTATGAATTGCCCCAGTTTGTACTCTTTGTACATGAACCTTTTTCTTTTTCCTTTTTTTTTCATTTTTTGTATTATTTTTTTCGGCTCTAAACTTGATTATAAAAGAGGATGGTTAAAGAAAATAACACAGGCTCAAAGGGGTGACAAAGGGTATAAAGTGTTTGGATAGCAGAAAAAGGGCCTTCCAGCCTCGAAATGGCAATCATGTTATCTTTTCGCGATCACAGCATTGACGAACATGTCTGTCTTCTTGGTGTGTCGTGGTCACAAGACACTTTCCATCCCTTAATGTCAAACTTTCCAATAGACTTCAATTGATTAAACATCCTCAAGCCCGATCTTCATAATTATTTGAAGGTGAGTTTTACTCGACCTTAATTCCAAAGTATTTCAACTCATTATTCATCCTCGAAAGTGTTTTTTTCAGCTATCCAATTCCAGATTAAATTAGTTTCTAAGATATGGCCAAAATTTCCGCATGCATGTCATGTCATTAGAACTAGCGAGAAAAGAACTAAGAATAGAATGACACAAAAGGACAAACTGTATTTTATTGAGTAAAGGATGAAAGGGTTTGACAACAAGACGAACAACCTAAAATTTGAATTACAACCCTAAAATAATCCGGATAATAAAAATAGCAACAGAACAGACAGTCAAGACTCGTACAAACAGAATGACGGTATAGAAAGGTTTGACTCAATAAAACAAATAAATCTGGATGACAACATTGAAATAACCCAGATAGTAGAAAAAACATCAAAACAAGCTACCAAGATTCCTTCCTAGTGATGAAGGAATGACTTTTCAACTGCTAAGCTTGATATTTAGCCACAAATTTGCTCATCAAAATCACCATGGCCTTCTCTAATTTCAGTCGGCAAGTTCCCGAGAGGTTTCTCATACTCCATGTCACCAGGCATCATCCCTACAAAGTGTGCATCATCATGTGCAGGTAAATTACTCTACCTGATACTCTGGGTGTCACTGTCTTGGATCACAACCAGTTTTTTCTGGATCATCCTTTCTATTTGTCTTTTCAAATCCCGACAGCTCTCAATATTGTGCTCCTGGGCATTAGAATGGTATTCACACCTTTTAGAAGGGTCAAAGCTTCTTGCACGGGGGTCCATATGATTTGGAGAAATGGGTGCAATCATGTCATAATGCTTTAACCTCTCAAATAAGCTTGCATAGGACTCTCCTATTGGCGTAAAATTATCTTTCAACCTTTATTCTCTTCTATACCCCTGGCTTGGATGTGGGTTATAGGGCACTTGAAAATTTTGTGGAGGCTGGTGGAGATTTTGCGGTGCTGGTGCTCACCTTCTAGGGTGTTTTGGTGGTTGGACAACATACTGAAGTGGAGCAACAGAGTATTGTGAGTTTTGAGGTGAATAGTAGTGTCTCAGAAGCATCATCGTAAAATAGACGAGGCTGGTCATACCTTCGAGATGCTCTCCTAGGACCTCTTCTCGACCCTGATGTCATAATGATTTCTTCATCCTTCTCATTCGTGTCACTAAAATTATCCGATTCAAACCGGACAGCTTGAGTTGCGGCTTTGAGAGTTGCTTGACTTATAATTCTGCCTGTTTTAAGACCATTCTCAACCATTTCCCCCATTTTGAGTGCTTCAGAGAAGGATTTACCCATTGTGGACATCATGTTTTGAAAATAATCTGGCTCTTGAGCCTAAAGAAAGACAATGATTAACTCATGGTCGTCCATGGGTGGCTTAACTCTAGCTGCTTGTTCTCTCCATTTAATGGCATATTCCCTAAAACTTTCAGTTGGTTTCTTCTTCAGGTTTGAAAGGGAATTGCAGTCTGGGGAGATGTCGATGTTGAATTGGAACTATTTGACAAAGGTTTGTGCCATGTCATTCCAGATGTACCAACGAGATGTGTCTAGATCCAAAAACCATTCGGATGCTACTCCCATATGGCTTTCCCCAAAATAAGCTATTAGCAATTCTTCATTTCTTCCTGTACCTCTTAGTTGATTGCAATACCTTTTCAGGTGGGCTATGGGGTCTCCATATCCAGCATACTTTTCAAATTTGGAAGTCTTGAAACCAGGCGGCAAGTGGACATCAGGAAACATACATAGATCCTTGAAGGCAATACTCTTCTGACCTACCAACCCTCGCATGTTTTTCAACCGTCATTCTAAGCTTTTCACTCTTTGGGTTATTTCTTCTTGTGCCATCTTTCGGACAAGCTTCTCAATCTTTGTAGGAAAATCAAATAGATATGAGTGGTACTCAGAAGAGTGGTACTGCTCTTGCCGGGTAGCAAATTGTGACTTATGACAAGGCTGTCCTTTGCCATTGGCCCATGCTTGGCACATTTTGGTCATTTACTATTTCAGTATTCTATTTTCCTCACACATAGTAGACTCTTGTCGAACCCTCTGACCCTGAGTCTCTTGAGCACTTGTAATAGCTTCGATGTCAGTTATCATTTTTCCTTGGATCTTGTGCTGTCTGCTTGCCACAAACTAACCACCTCAAACTTTCTTCACAATTCAAAACAAAGACACGTTAGAATGGACTCAGTCAGTCCTTATTATTATCAACATTTTTTCACTTTTGTTTTTTATTTATTTAATGGTGATCGAACCTGATGTGGGTTACCTACATATCATATGGAAACATGAATCAGATCTTGCGTAGTTCGGGAAGATCGGGAATAAAGGAAATAAACTGAATCTTTTTTTTCTTTTATTGGATTTTGAATTTTATTGTTTTTTTTTAATTTTCGAAAGAAAGACTTATAAAAAAGAAAGAAGATATTTTTTGACTTCGATTTTTATATTTGGAATTTCGAAAGAAAAACTTCTAAAGAAGAAAGATTTTTTTTTAAATTTTTGGACTTTTATGTTAAAATTATGAAAGAAAGACTTCTAAAAAAATATTTTTGAATCTTGAATTTTCTTTTCAATTTTCGAAAGAAAAATTTCTAAAGAAGAATGATTTTTTTTTATTTTTAGAAGAAATTAAAAGATTTTTTTTTTGTATTTTTTTAGAAATTGGGGTCTAAAAGAAAGACATTCTAAAGAAGCAAGTAACGGAAAATATTTTTGGATTTTTTGAAAATGGTGGGCCGGAACCGATGAGGTTTGCCTACGTATCTCACATCCGGTGAGAATCAGACCCGCATAGTTCGCCAGTTTTTGACGGAATAGAAATTGACTTATTTCGAAATGACTTTTCTTTTTATCAAAATTTCGGCAGAGTTTCATGATATTTCAAATACCTACCTCTCATTCTCTTTTCTTTTTTCTTCTTTCTTTTTTTTTCCATTTTCTTTCCCTATTCTAGAAGCCAGTCAACATGCAAGCCGAAACAGACAGATACGCAAGTTGCATGTAAGATGCATCAGGATGGTCTTTTAATTTGGGTACACTTGTCCTAGATGGACCCAACCCTATGTTGGGTCCCCAAAGTCAAATGCACATAATGCAAACCAGCGTTCCTACTAGGGATCCGGCATGATGCTGAGTTATTCTAAGTTCAATACCTGAGTATGTTGTTCTAGACTTGTGTACCCGAGTGGACAACTCGAGCAGGGGGGGGGTGCTACGTACCGGGAACCAAAAAGCCATCTGGCTTTGTAACTTGTCCGAGCCTCTTTCCAATTTATGGTATGACAGTAATAGAAAAGGAGTCATGCCAACGTGCAGTTCCCCGAAGATGAGAAGAGAAGGGTTTCATAACAGTTTATATACAGTTCAAATAATATCAAAGCGGTAAAATAATGACATTTAGCACATTAGGCTCAAACATGTAATAAAATCAGATAATAAATAAAGCTAAATATAACAATTATTCTAAGCTCGAATTCTTGAACCCTGAACCAGAGATTCTGGGTTCTTCTCCCCAGCAGAGTCGCCAGAGCTATCACGCCTCCCTTTTTACACACCTGAAGGGTATATAAGAGAGTTTTTCCAATTAAAGTGACATTATTCGAAATGGAATTATTTTGTTTATTAGAATCGCCACTTGAAATAGTTTATTTGGTGTTCCAAGTCACCAGTTTAGATTAAAATCCCAAATCGAGGAAATTCGACTTTTATTTTTAAAGTTTGCGAGCCAGAAATTCTAGATAAGGAATTTTGTTAACCCGGGAGAAGGTGTTAGGCATTTCCAGGTTCCGTGGTTCTATCACGGTCGCTTAAACTATTAAAATTGGCCTATTATCCGATTTATTACATGTTTTAACCTATTGTTCATTTTTAGCTTATTAACCGCTTTTAATTATTTTAAAACGCTTTTAGGAAGATTCAACGTTATTTAAAACATGCCTTGAACCACACCACTTGAAATGCACCCGCGGTTCGTGACACGCTCTATTTAACATTATTAAGAGTTGAAATTGGGTCACATGAATTGTACACCCGAATTTAGTAATTAAAAGAAAATCAATTTAAAGAACGCGCCTACAACAACTACGAAGGTTCAAATTAATAACAACGTTTGAGAGGGCCATGAAAAATTCAATTGATGGTGCACGTCGATTTTGAAAAGAGTTATTATGAATTACATGAGGGCCATGGGTTATTTAATGAAAATGACACACCTCAAATTTTCTATAAAAGCTAGCTAGTTTTATGAGGGCCATGGACTTAGTGATTTTATTTTTGGCATGGCAAGCCTCAATTTATTTCAAAAGGTTTTATTATTCGAAGTTGTTTTAATCGGGTCACATGAAATGTACCTCCAAATTTTGGAAATTAGGCATAATAACTATGTGAATTTTAAATTCCATACGAACAAAATTCAATACACTACTTATCATTCCCTTTGGCAGTGAGAAAATGATTTTAGAAATAATAGGAACCAAATTAACCTTTAATAGAAATCCAAAAAATAAAAATAAAAACTATGGAGTAAAATGGTCAGAACTAAATAAATCAAGATACCCTTGACCAAAGCTTCACCTAGAGCAAATCTTTGAAATTTCTTATAAATTAAAACTCATAAGGAAAACAGATTTTTATAACTTTGTATAATACTCCAAATTTCTACTGACTTCATCAAGAATTTGAACCCAGAAGAATTAGAAGACAATGGGTCAATATCATGTTTAATATCACATAACAACACATGGATTTAAACTTGAAATAAGAGAAGGATAAGAGTGGAACCTCTGGTGTGAGACTTTTTTATTAAACAAGAGAAAATCCAATAGTCACAAATGAATCTGATGCCGCTAACTCAACTGAAAATACTCCAAATCGGCGACAGAAACCGCGAACAATCAATAGAACCAACGAACCTACGGCCTCGAATAGGAACTCGACTACCAGATTTTTCAAAAATCGGATCTCTCAACCAAATCGTATTTTTTTGTTGCTCATCCTCGAATTGATTTCTCACTTTAAGAAAGACCTTGGAAGCCCTTTGTTCTAATGGTTTTAATAACGAGAAAATCAATGGATTCCTCTGTTCCAAAGTGTTGTCTTTCACTGTCAATTCATCTCCTCTTTGTATTTTCCGTTTCTATTTCGCTACCTGCTTTTCTTATCTTTGTTTTTGTTATATTTGTGTGCGTGGGCTTCCGTAAATTGGGAGAATAAAGCTTTGAGATTTTACAATTTTGGAATCGGCTGAAGCTTTTGGAAAATGGTGGGTCTATTGTGTTTGGGTTGAAAAAAACGGCGGAAGGCTTCTCTTTGTTTGGAATTGAAGATGGAAAAAGTTTTTAAGAAAACGGGGCTGCCCCTTCAACTTTTCCTTAGGTTTTCGTTCTTTTTTGTTTCATTTTTTTGGCTGATTGTCATTTGTGTGAAGATAGGTGTTTTATTTTTTGTTTTTTTCTTTTCTTCCATCTTTTCAGAGAAGTGGCAGATTGGGTTGTGTGTAGAGTCTAGGGTGTTAGTGTTATTTTATAGGGGGTATGAATTAGGTTAGGGGTATAGGCCTAGAAATTATGAGCTTGGGAGTTATGGGCTAGGTCCAAAAATTAGGTCTAAAAACGGGTTGCTCGAGCCTAATTTTTATTCTTTCCTTGCGAACGAGATTAAAATACGATCTCATTTATTAATTAGTCCTACTTAAGTAAAATAACTGTTAAAATAAGACTAACCGTTAAAACAAAACTATTTTTGGTATTTTTCAAGATTAAAAATGATTACAAAATATTAATGAAACTATTTTTTGTAATTTTTATTTTCTTGTAATTAAAATAAAGTAACAGAGTAAAAATTAGTTGAAATAGCTATATTAGGCCTAAATTAAATATTTACGTGCTAAAATATAAAAAATCTTGGGGAGGGTCAAAAATCACATATCTACAGGTCTCCCAAGTAGCCACCTCCACCGACTGACCTCTCCACTACACCTTCATTGAAGCTATATCCTTTGACCTCAACTTTCGAACTGACGCCCCGAAATAGCCACCAGCTCCATATCATAAGTCAAATCACCATCCAACTGAACCATGCTGAAATCTAAAATATGAGATGGATCACCGATATACTTCTGAAACATAGAAACATGAAATACTGGATGCACACTCGATAAACTGGGTGGCAAAGCAAGCTCATAAGCCACCTCCCCAATCCTCCAAAGAACCTTAAACGACCCAATAAATTGAGGGCTCAACTTGCCCTTCTTCCCAAATCTCATAACACCTTTCATGGGTGAAACCTTCAGCAAGACCTTATCCCCAACCATGTAAGACACATCATGGACCTTCCTGGTAGCATAACTCTTTTGTCTCGACTACGCCGTGTGAAGCCGCTCCTGAATCAATTTCACCTTGTACAATGCATCCTGAACCAAGTCTGTACCCAAAAGCCTAACCTCACCCGGCTCAAACCAACCCACTGGAGATCTAAACCGCCTCCCATATAAAGCCTCAAACGGAGCCATCTGAATACTCGACTGATAACTGTTGTTGTCAAACTCCGCGAGCGGTCGAAACTGGTCCCATGAACCCCCAAAATCAACGACACAAGTGTGTAACATGTCCTCAAATATCTGAATAGTGCGCTAGGACTGTTCTTCCGTCTGAGGGTGAAATGTTATGCTCAACTCAACCTGAGTGCCCAACTCTTGCTGCACGACCCTCCAAAACTTCGATGTAAACTGAGTGCCTCTATCTGAAATGATGGAAACGGGCACCCCATGAAGGCGAACAATCTCTCTGATGTAAATCTCAGCCAACCGCTCTGAAGAATAAGTAGTACACACATGAATGAAGTACGCGAACATGGTCAGCCGATCCACAATAGCGCAAATAGCATCAAACTTCCTCGAAGTCTATGAGATCCCAACTACGAAATCCATGCTGATCTACTCCCACTTCCACTCCGGAATCTCTATCTGCTGAAGCAAGACACCTGGTCTCTGATGCTCATATTTTACCTGCTAACAATTGAGACACCGAGCTACAAACCCAACTATGTCTTTCTTCATTCTCCTCCATCAATAGTGTTGTCTCAAATCCTGATACATCTTCGCGACCCCCGGATGGATCAAATACCGCAAACTACGGGCCTCCTCAAGAATCAACTCCCTAAATCCATCTACATTGGGCACACATATCTGGCCCTACATCCTCAATACCCCATCATCACTGATAGTCGCATCTCTGGCATTATCATGCTAAACCTTGTCCTTGAGTACAAGCAAATGAGGATCATCATATTGGCGCTCTTTGATGCGATCGAATAAGGAAGACTGAGAAACCACACAAGATACGAACCGACTAGGCTCCAAAATATCCAATCTCACAAACTGGTTGGCCAAAGACTGAACATCAAGTGCAAATGGTCTCTCACCAAGAGGAAGGAATGCAAGACTACCCATACTCACCGCTTTTCTACTCAAGGCATCAGCCACCATATTGGATTTTTCCAGATGAAACAAAATGGTAATATGATAGTCCTTTAGTAGCTCTAACCATCATTGAGATACTTCATCTTGAACAAGTGTTGTAGGCTATGATGATCAGTAAACACCTCACAAGATACACCATAAAGATAGTGCCTCCAAATCTTCAACGCGTGAACAATGGCAGCCAACTCCAAATCATAAACAGGGTAAGTTGTTCTCATGGGCTTCAACTGACGAGAAGCATAAGCAATCACTCTACCCTCCTGCATCAACACACCCAATGCCGACCCAAGAAGCATCACAATATATTGTATAAGAACCTGAAGCTCATGGCAGAATTAACACTGGAGATGTGGTCAAGGTGGTCTTGATCTTCTGAAATCTCGCGTCACACTCATCCGACCACCTTAAAGGAGCACCCTTTTGGTTCAATTTAGTCAAGGGTGATGCAATACATAAATATTCTTGTACGAACCAACGGTAATAACCCGACAAACCAAGAAAGCTCCGAATCTCTGTAGCTGAGGACGGTTTGGGACAACTCTGAACTGCCTCTATCTTTTTCGGATCAACCTGAATACCGTCAATGGAAACCACGTGCCCCAAGAACACCACTGACTGAGCCAAAACTCAAACTTAGAGAATTTATTATAAAGCTTCTCCTCTCTCAACCGCTGCAATACAACTCTCAAATACTCGACGTGGTCCTCCTGACTATAAGCGTACACTAGGATATCATCAATGAATACAATAACGAACGAGTCAAGATAAGGCCGAAACACGTTGTTCATCAAATGCATAAATGTTGTTGGGGCGTTGGTCAGCCCAAAAAGGCATCACAAGGAACTCATAATGACCATATCGGGTCCTGAATGTTATCTTAAGAATATCTGAGTCCTTAATCTTCAACTGGTGATACCCTAACCTCAAGTCAATCTTGGAGAACACCCTCGCTCCCTGAAGCTGGTCAAATAAATCATCAATACGAGGCAGAGGATACTTGTTCTTGATTGTGACTTTGTTTAACTGTTTGTAATCAATGCACATTCTCATAGTGCCATCCTTCTTCTTCACAAGTAGAACTGGTGCACCCCAAGGTGACATGCTAGGTCCGAACAAGCCCCTTATCAAGGTGTTCTTGAAGCTGCTCCTTCAATTCTTTTAACTCCGCTGGTGTCATACGATACAGTTGAATAGAAATGGGATGAGTACCTGGCACCAAATCAATACAAATGTCAATATCCTTGTCCGGTGGCATGCCCGACAGGTCTGCAGGAATCATATCCGGAAAATCTCTCACCACCAGAACTGAATCAATAGTAGGAGTCTCTGCATTGACATCCCTGACAAAAGCCAAATAAGAAAAACAACCCTTCCCAACCATCCACTAGGATTTCAAGAACGAAATCACTCTACTAGAGACATAATCCAATGAGCCTCGCCACTCAATGTGTGGAAACCCCGACATAGCCAACGTTACAGTCTTAGCATGCCCCCGGTGTTTGAAGTCCCTGAACTACCTGCTTGTGTGTGTGGGTGGCGAGAGTCTGAGTGCCTCCCCCGGCCTAGGAAGTGGCTGCTGTAGTAGAAACAGAGATCGCCTAAGTAAGACTGGTGCACAATGTCAGAATCTGAACTACGATCTCCTAAAGACCTGGAATAACAATAGGCACATCCAGTGCCTGAGATGGTCCCGCTGGTGCATCCACAACTAGGACCTGATCCTGTACTGGGACAACTGGTGGATCTACAAGTGCTGCCCTAGCTGCTGTGCAGGTTGCACCCCTACCCCTGCCATGGCCTCTACTACAACCGCGGCCTCTCGCGGCCCTAGCTGGTGGCATTGGTGGCATTTTGTCCTGCCCGGTAGCACGTATGATCACCATCTGTAAGAGAAAAGAATAACAGAAGTCTAGTTACCAGTATTAATAGATTCACACAATAAGAATTAAAGAATGTGAAGTTTCCTAAGGGTTCCGTAGCCTCTTGAAGATAAGTACAGACGTCTCCGTACCGATCCGCAAGACTCTACTAAACCCGCTCATGACTCATGACTCCTATGTAACCTAGGCTCTGATACCAACTTGTCACGACCCTAAACTCAACCTTTTATGATGGCGCCTATCAATAGTACTAGGCCAGCCGACTTCCACAATACCACAATAATTCGTTAAAAGATATGCCAAAAGACATCTTGTATAGCAGAATTTCATAAAAGAAATAAGAGTTGAACTCAAAATAGAAATGCGGTAAGTAAAACCCCAAACATCGGGGTGTCACTGAGTCATGAGCAACTACGACAACTGTTCTGATAAAAACAAGACTAACATAGTCTCGGGAAAATCCAAAATACAATTACGGGGAAAATAGAGAAGAAGAAAGCAGGGCTGCGGTCGCCAGACATCTACCTTACTAACTCCAATGATCAGTAATAGAAAATATCAGCAGCTGCCACCGTGCCTAAAGATACCTAGATCTGCACACAAGGTGTAAGGGGTATCGTGAGTGCACCAACTTAGTAAGTGATAAGTCCAAACTATGGACTGATAGGTAGTGACAAACTTAACCTCAACAGGTAAATAGAAGTAAATTGTGCAGAAGATTAGGCATGCTTTCAATCCAAGTATACAGCTCAAGCAGTAAAGTAAATATAGATCTGAACAATGTGAGGTATAAAGATCAGCTAATCTCTATGTGCCAATGCACATAATGTATGAAATGCACCAGGTACTGCCATTCTCAAGTGCTCAACCACTCGGTACTGTATATGGCCATCCAGCCTAGGAAAGATCCATCCAAGATTACAAACACTTCACTGACAATAGTCACTCAATACCAAGGAAGGTCATTCTAGCCGTGTGGAGAAGATCCATCTCCAGATATCAATACTCCGGACAAGATCCATGTCTAGGGAAGATCCATCCCTCAATAATATCATCCGCGCCCACTGTGGGTGTGCATATTCCGGAGGGGCTCCTACGGCTCTAGCACTATCATAATCAATATAACTGCTACGACGTGCAGCCCGACCCTGTAACTATCAATCAATATCAGGCCCTCGGCCTCACTCAGTTATCACTCTCCAGTTTAATCACGAGCTCACAATGTCATAGAAACTAGCCCGGAAACAATGATATGCTAGGCCAATAATAACAATTGAGACTGAGATATGACATGAAATGCATGAATATGACTGAGTACAAAATAAAAGTTAATCAGTAAAATGACAACAAGAAACGACCCCTAGGGGTCCCGACAATATCGACATGAAGCACTAACATGATCTCTAGCATGTTTTGCAGCTCAATTACTTTATCACATAATGAAAATACTGATATTAACAAGAAAGATTCATTTAATGGTGCCATGGAATGAACCAGGTCATGATAGTCACGGTGCACACCCGTGCGCCCATCATTTAGCATGTGCGTCAGCTCAATACTAATCACATAACACGTCATTCGGGGTTTTGAACCTTTAGAACCAAGTTTGGAAGCATTACTTACCTCAAACCAAGACAAAATCCTACTCCGTGATGCCCTTGCCTCTCAAATCGGCCTTCAAAAGTCCGAGTCTAGCCATAAACAATACAATACAATCAATATAGGCTAAAGGAACTAATTTCACAAGAAAAGTAACAAATTCTAACATAAATCCAAAATCGACTAAAACCCGCCCGACCCATATCTTGGAATCCGACAAAGTCACAAAACTAAAAAGCCCATTCACTCACGAGTCTACCTATACAAATTTCTCCGACATCATTTGGCCCTTCAAATCCCCAAAATCCCATCTCAAGAACTCTTCCATTTCCTCCCCCCCCCCCAATTTTTCACCCCAATTCCCAAGTTAGATGATAACAATGAAGATACAATCATGGAATTTAACCAAAATCAAGTAAGAAACACTTACCCCAATCACCTCACTGAAAATCCCTTCAAAAATCGCCCAATTCTGTGGTCTCCAGCCCAAAATATGAAAATGGGTTCAAACCCTCAATTTTAAAATTTAACACTACTGCCCAGATATCTTTTACCGTGATCGCAGAAATACCTTCGCGATCGTGAAGCACAAATAAGCTGCCCCACATATTTACTCTATACTAACGTGAAAATTACCACGCGTTCACGAACCACTGCCACACAGACCTACGCGGCCGCATCCTACCTCACGCGATCATGTAGGGAAATCACCTCAGCTCCTCTTTAGCGCTATTACTCCCATGCGAATGCGGCTCTGGCCATGCGTTCACGAAGAACGACCTCGCACACGTACGCGATCGTGTCCTTAACTTTGCGATTACGAATAAAAAATCCTCACCTCTACCCAAATAATTCTACGTGATCGCGAACATACTCATGCGATCGCATATAAAGAAACCAGAAGAAAACACCAGCAGCTATCAGCCATCCTCCAAAAGCTAAAAATGATCCGTTAACCACCCGAAACTCACCCGAGGCCCTTGGGGCCTCAAGAAAACATACCAACACATCCCATAACATTATAAAAACTTAGTCTAACTTTCAAATCACTCAAAACAATATCAAAACACCAAATTTTCCGCGGATTCAAGCCTAAGAACTTCTAAACTTCCAAATTCCACAAACATCGCCGAAACCTATTAAATCACATCCGAATGACCTCAAATTTTTCACACAAGTTCCAAAGGTCACCATGAACCTACTCCAACTTTCAAAATTTCATTTTGACCCCAATATCAAAATTTTCACTGCCGACCACATTCGCCAAAATTCAACCTTTCGCCAATTCAAGCCTAATTCTACTATGGACCTCCAAATAACATTCCGGACACCCTCCTAAGTCCAAAATCACCTAAAGGAGATAAGGAACCATCAAAATTCAAATCCGAGATCATTTGCACATAAGCCAATATCCGATTGACTTTTCCAACTTAAGCTTCCACTTTAGAGACTAAGTGTCTCAAATCCTCTCCTAAACCACTCGAGGCCGGAACCAACTAACCCGACATATCATTGTATAGCTGAAGCACACAAAAAGAAGCAGAAATAGAGGAATGGGCTATGACTCTCAAAATAACCAGCCGGATCGTTACAGTATAGGATGCTTATCCTTCACTGTGATGTCATTCAGACCCCTATAACCTACACAAAACCTCCAGGTTGTATTCTTCTTTTTGACAAGTAAAGCTGGTGAGGAAAATTGTGTTGACTATGCTAAATTATGCCATTAGTGAGCATTTCTTTGACATGTCTTTCTAACTCATCCTTCTGATAAAAATTGTACATATAGGGCCTCAGACTGATCGGTATGGCTCCAGGTCTCAAGGGAATGGTATGGTCTAGGGTCCTGATAGGGGGCAGAGATTTAGGTTCTGCAAACACATCAGGATACAAGTGTAACACTTCTTAAATTGCTTATTCTACTGGTTCATGATCTTTTGTTACCAAAGAACTCATCATGAACAAATGACCTATCAGAGCTTGGCATTTCTTCAGCATCTTTCCCATTGTTTCCCTTGAAATCATGTTCAGTTTGCCTTCCTGAGAAATACCCTCCAACACTAGTTTATTTTCCTTCTTGCCAATGGTAACACACATATTTTCATGATCAAACTTAGTGGGGTTATGCTTCTTTATCCAATCATTACCCATTGCCATGTCATAGCCTCCTAGTGGAATGATTAGTAAGTCTTCCTGGAAGGGTCTTCCTTGCATCTTCCACTGATATCCTGTGCATATGGAAGTGAACGTGACATATTTCCTATCAGATACTATCACTCTCATTGGTGGGCAATGCCTAGCCTTGCAACCTATCTCCTTGACTTTATTAACATCAATGAAACTATTAGTGCTGCCAGAATCAATTAGCACTGTTAGTTTCCCGTTCCTTACAGTACCGATGGCCAATATGGTATTGACTCCTCTGTTGCCACCTGATAGAGCATTCGTGCACACAACTTCCATGACTTCATTCTCCAGTTCTCCTTCAATGATCTAGTCTTCACATGGTTTTTCTTCTTCTGCCTCAGTACACTCTGGAAGTGGCTCTACTACTCTTATCATATAGTTCAGCTACTCCTTCTTGCACTGATGGCCTGGTGCATACCTTTCACCACACCTAAAACGCAAATTATTGCTCTTCCTGTATTCTTAAACTTCAGGGCTAAGTATGAAGGAGTTTGGTTTGACTGCAGCTACAACAGGAGCCCTTAGGTTAACAAAACTGCCAACTACAAATGAGGTCTTTGTTATACTCTTTTTCTTCTTTTGAGCAGCTTCTATAGCCTTCTTCTGCAACCTAGCTTGTTCCAAACAAACCTTAGAGTTGTAGGTTTTAAAAATTTCACGCCAAACCTGATCTTTTCCTTTAAAGAACCTATAAAATTGGATATGAAGTGTGACTCATCCAAGTTAGGATTCCTTACCTTTATTTGAGCCTTCAATTCCTCAAACTTGCCTAGGAAATCATCAGTAGAGCCTACTTGACTGAGCTTGTTAAATTCTTTCATTATGTCATCCATTAGCTCTTCTCCAAATCGAATAAGTAATTCTTCTTTTTATTCAGCCCAACTCACTTCACCCCTCTGCTCAATACTAATGAGTGGTAGAAAGTGTCAGCTAGTCCATTTAGATAGAGTGCAGCAGCTTCGACCTTTTGGTTGTCTGGGTTCTATAAAAATTAAAATACCTTTCACACTTATGAAGCAATACCTTAGGCTCATGACCCTCCAAATTAGGAAGCTCCCATTTACGGGAAGGGACTTACATAACTTGAAGCCTGTTCTGTCTCAACTCCTGACCTGGGAGTGGTAAGGGTCCATCTTCTTGAGGTCTGTCACCTTGACCTCGTTGAAGAGCTCTTTCTAAATTTGTCAACCTGTCTAGGATTAGCTCTAGGGTACCCTGTATACCAGTCTGTGTGTTGCGCAGTTCCTCTTGAGTGGACAAAACCTCATTGAAAACCTCATCGTGTCTCACGAGCTTATCATCCATAACTTTCAGCCTAGTTCCTTCAACCATTACCACCACACAGTGGCAGGATTGAAGCTCTAATACAAAATGTAATGATCCCGCTAAGGATCTGAGAATTTAATCAACTAAATTGTGAATTAAAGAAAGATTTTGGGATAATTTTTTATTTTATATATAACTAGAAAAGAACGAATTATAAATAACCAAATGAAACAACTAACTACTACAAGTAAGCTCCATAGTTGATTGAGATCTGCAGAAATGAAGAGAGAAAAAGATCAGAGTTTGAAGGAAAGAGAAGAAGTAGGGATCGAGTTAAAAAGGTGAGAGAAGAGAGAAAAATAACCTTAGATTCGTTGCCTTCCAATTTCTATTGAGGGTTAGTTATAACAACCTGAACTGACGTGGCAAAACCCTAGCCCTTGTAGCTCATTTATTCGAAAATAGTCCCAGCCGTTAATTTGAATTTCTATTATTCCTCTCTACTGATTATGTTACTCTTATTACTCCTTAGCCTAAGCTTCCTATCATCGAGCCAAGCTGACAACACTAATCTTATGATTAATATTGGATCTTTACATTTCATGATTAAGTTGAGAGAGAAGTATAGAACTAGGGGTGGCAAATGGATGGGGCGGGTCAGATATGGGACAGGTTGAAAACAGATAATATAAAACGTATAAATTATCCGACCTGACCCATATTTAATACGGATGAAAAATGAGTTTACCGGCGGATAATATGGATATCCATATTATCCATAACTTCTTGAATATGACCACTTTTGAGAGAATTTCTAGTATTCGAAACTTGAGGAATCCCCAATTTTTCTAATGTAAAAGTTAAAACCCATTAGTTATTCATTGATTATCCATTTTCTAAGTGGATAATATGATTCTTATCCATATTTGACCCGTTTTAAAAAAACTCACTATCCAACCTATTTTTTTAATGAATAATATGAGCGGATAACTATTTTTTAAAACTGTTTTACCACCACTATATAGAACAACTATGAAGAGAGAAACTGATTGTCAAATGGGCTTATCAAACTTTTGTTCTAATATCATATTAAATAAATTGAGCGTCTCAGACCTCCTCTTTGAAATTGGTTCAAATGTATATGATTTAATTCTAAAATGTATAAAAATGCCTCTTGCCACTTTCAAATAAATTCATTGTCCCACACGACCAAATCAACATGTAAATCCTCTCTCAAACACAAATTAAAGAGACCTATTAGAAATGGCTTCAATTATCAAAATATACAACCCCACTTTAATTTATTTTACTTATGTTGACGACCAATTTTAGTCCTCCCCGTGTAAAGTTAAATTTTTACGCTTATTGATTAGCAATAAATGTAGTAGAGTATTTTCAAAATTAAAAATATCTATTATTTCTAAATATAAATAATTAATAATAAGCATAATAAGTATAGTAATATTAATTTTATAATCAATAATGATATTTATATATTATATTACTTATACTGCTTTAATTATTTTAAATTACCTTTCATAAATTTATAAACAAGAATTACAATTATTTCAATAATTTAGTCCTAAAATCAATAATTATATTATTTTAATTAACCAAAAAATTAGTTTCCATAATTTAATAGACGAGTACTATAATTTAAAACCAACTAATTACATTAATAATACATTTGGTAACTATATTTTTATTAAATTTTATTGGGATTAATTTAGTCTAATTAATATAATTTTAAAATGGGGTCAAAACTTATAAAAGGATACAATTGCAATTGGTTAATTTTATCTCAAATGGTTATGCCTTAAATTAACTTACAACCCAATACCCTTTAATTTGGCCCAAAACCTCATAACCCGATCCGGCCGACCACCACCCCATCCTATTTGGCGATCCATGCCATTCGCTCTACTCCAATCATTATGCGACGCATCATTTTTCCGAAACATTCACACAACTAACACAAATAATTTGGACAGTTGATTAAATCCATCAACTGTAATGACCCGACCAGTCGTTTTGAGCTTTTACACTTTACTCGCCAGTTCCAGGGCATGACTTGTCCCCTATAATGTATTATGTCACGCCCCAATCTCGGGAGACGCGACCAACGCTCAATCGAGTGAACCCAACTGAGCAAGCCTTATCAAATACTTTCTACCCATCTCAATATGAATAAGGAAGCCATGCGTTCATTTATTTAGACAATAGGAAAGATAGTACATTCAACACGGTTATTTCATTTTATATCACAACCTTAAACCGTAGTTAAGTTTCCAAGATTCCATACAATTACACTTTAAAGAAGCGAGAGCTAGAATTACAACATAGTTCGTAGACCCATCCAACACTCGTACATAAACCACACATATGTCTACGGAGCCTCTAAGGATGCAAAAGACAAGTATGACAATGCCGACGACAAGGCCCCGACTATATCTCAAAAGTGGATATCTATAGCAAAAGATGTACAACATAACCCCCTTGAAGGAGAAAGTGGCTCACCAAGACTTTGAGAGGAGGATGCTCCGCTACGCGCGATCGGCACTATCCGCTATGGAGCCACCTACATTCATTTAAAAAATTATAGCGCCCCCGGCAAAAGGGACGTTAGTACCATAGAATAGTACAAGTATGTATAACTAAACACCATCCAGTTAGAAAGAACAACCATACAAGAGTAAAAGAAATCATAAGGACAACAAAGCTTCAAATAAGCATCACATCAATAATATAAGAGTTTCACATAGTTTTCACATAATTTCTGAAATTTTTGGATGGGGCATTCCTTATCGTTGCATCATCATCCACATTACCACCGCTTCCTTGAGCAGAGTCCGATCACGGCCCGATCTGCTAAGCCGTTTTACCAAAATGTTACTTCTATATCATTTTTACTTTTCAGTTTCAATTATCAATACATTACCACCATGTGTGTATAACATGGCGTCCTATCACGGACCGATAGACTAAGACGCCTTACCAAGACGTTACCCTTTTCCGTTAATCATCTTACTTCAATTTTTGGATTCACATTAATTAGTTTCTCGGCACTTGGGGCCACAACTACCACATTCCATAACTCACATTTCGCATTATTTCCATTTTCAACATTTATCTTGCCATTTAGGATCATAGGCACATACAAAAGCAATTTAACTTATAAACATAGAGAGAAATGCATCTAGTTCGGCATATTAATCACAATGCAACCTTGACTTGATATTTAGGCATTTAGCACATAGCTCATGTTTTTCCACACATCCTCAATTTATAAAGAATAATACACTAAACATATGGAGAAGCATCTTCCACATACATTTTCGCAACATCAATTTATTTGACATAATAAGTACCACATCAATCAAATTTCGGGCTTACAACATTTGCACAGGCACCATGGAGGCTCAATTTCTAAAAGGAGGGGGGTTTATCCATACATACCTTGTTTAAGCATTCCTTTAGTTACTACGATGTTTCGGAAATTCTAGCAATCCCAATCTACTTGAGACATAACAAAATTGAACACAAATTAGGAAGGTCTTCATGGTTTCACCTCATTTGAGCATTTTATCAAATACTAGTTGAGCATCTTGATTTCAAATCTCTTTTACATGATTTCCTTCATTCTCCAACCCAATCTTTACTTATTTATGTTCAACAATCTTCCCACAAACCTAATTTGTACATGCATGTATACATAATACTATTACACCCAAGAATCATACCTCAATAACCCATCTCACAATCTCTACAACACCAACACAACCTAGGTTAGGCACCTATGGCTTCCAATCACCATCCCATGAGTTCTAACGTATATATCATACATAAATAATTACCATAGAGTAGTTAGAGATGATAGACATACCTCTTGTAGTAAGAATCTTGAGAATCCCCACTTGTAGTGTTATTGATCAATTTAGGGATTTGAATAGGAATCTATGGATTTTCACAATCAATCCTTGTTAATATAAGTGTTTAGGAGTAGTAATCAACTCAAAATACTCCAAAAACATTACCTTAAGTCATAGGAGGGAAGTATGGGACGGATTCCCCTTGATGGAGCAAGCTCTAGCTCAAAACAATGACTTAGAGACTCTCCATACCCGGTCTTAGGGTATTGATAGGGCTTCTAGGCGCGCGACCGCAGTCAAACCGCGCCCGGGACGCAGTGGCCGCGCTCGGAGGCAGAAACTTTTAGTTTTTCCGCGGCCGTGCCGCGGACGCGCGTCTGACACAGGTCCAGTAAAATAGTCATAACTTTCTGTATACACGTCCAAATGATAAACGGTTTGATGCGTTGGAAACTAGAATCTAAGTGCTTTAATTTGATAGGTTTTGGATCACACAGCACCTTATATAAATGGAGATATGCTTGTCCAAAATGAGGTCTTGTGGGTACTCATTTACAACTTTAGTCTATTATGAAATTTTCCAACTTGGCTTAGACTTAGGCCTCTCCTTAGACCTCTCCTTAGACCCCAAATCACGTATAATATGACTTATACGCTTATTAACATATCCAATTGATATCCATTATATCATGAGTCCTCATTTACACGCAAAATAAAATAATTAGCCTACCTTGGCACCACAAAATCTTAAATTACTTAGCAAAATTTTCTGGGGCTTTACATTCTCCCCCGTTTAAGATCATTCGTCCTCGAATGAGGATCAAGGTTCATTCATTATCCATCCTTATGTTACTTCAGCTTTTTCACATCATGAAATATATCAACAGCCCCGAATTTGGCTAACTCCTTAAATTTTCGAAAATTTCGCTAGAGTTTCCTTTGTAACCAGGCCTATCCACCTATCAGAGGGCCCAGATACATATCCTAACAGCATATACATGTTCCATAGACATAACATAACTTGTATAACACCAACCATGGCCGCATAGGAAATATATATAACCAAAATGGAATAGTTTAAAATAGATCAAATCAAAAGATAAGAGTTTATAGGAACCAAATGCATAAAAGCCATTACATGACTATTTAGACAAATGTGAGTACTTCTTTCTCATTTCTTCCTTAGCTTCCCAAGTGGCTTCCTCAACCTGCTGGTTCTGCCATAATACTTTTACGGAGGCAATTTTCTTATTTCTCAATTTTTGGACTTGCCTATCAAAAATGGCAACTAGAATTTCTTCATAAGATAGTCTTCATTAACCTCAATAGCTTCAATTGGCACAATAGCGGATGGATATTCCACTACCTTCTTCAACATAGACACATGGAAGACCGGATGTACCAACGACATCTCGGGTGGCAGCTCGAGCTTGTATTCCACCTGACCAATCCTCTGAATGATTTTGTACCGTCCGACATACCTTGGACTTAATTTCCCTTTCTTCCCGAATCGCATGATGCCCTTCATGGGGAAACCTTCAAAAATACCCAATCATCTTCTTTGAACTACAAATCTATGCAACGAATGTCCGAATAAGACTTTTGGCGACTCTGAGCAGTTTTTAACCTCTCCTTAATAAACTTGATTCTCTCCACGGCCTGATGCACGGGGTCCGGCCCTATCAATTCTGCTTCACCAACCTCGAACCACCCAATGGTAGACCTACATCTCCTACCATACAGTGCCTCGAATGGTGCCATCTGGATACTAGCATGGAAGCTGTTGTTGTAAGCAAATTCTATGAGTGGAAAATGGTCATCCCTACTACCTTTGAAATCAAGAGTACAAGCACGCAACATGTCCTCAAGCATCTGAATAGTCTGCTCTACTTGCCCGTCGGTTTGAGGATGAAAAGCTGTGGTGAGATTTACCTGTGTGCCCAAGCCCTGCTGAAATTTCTTCCAAAAGTTGGTTGTGAACTGAGCCCCTCGATCTGAAATGATTGAGACAGGAGTGCCATGCAACCTGACTATTTCATTGATATACAATTGAGCATATTGTTCCGCTATGTCAGTAGATTTAACTTGCAAGAAGTGTGCTGATTTCGTGAGTCGATCCACGATCACCCAGATTGAGTCGAACTTGCATGGAGTGCGCGACAACCCTACCACAAAATCCATGTTGATCATCTCCCATTTCCACATTGGAATTCCTTTGCTTTGAGCCAATCCACCATGTCTTTGATGTTCGGCCTTCACGTGCTAACAGTTCGGACATCTAGCCACAAAGTCCGCCACATCCCTTTTCATGTCATTCCACCAATAAATTCCGTGAGATCATGATATATTTTCGTAGAACTTGGGTGCACGGAATACCTAGAAGTGTGAGCTTCTGCCATGATCCTTCCCCGAAGACCATCAATATCCGAAACACATAGGCGGCCTTGGTACCGTAGGGTACCATCATCCATACCAAGGGAAAAAGCTGTGGCCTTGTGTTTATGAATCCCCTCTTTCAGTTGTGCTAACAATGGATCGTTGAATTGCTTCTCTTTCACTTCCGTCACAAGCAATGATTCAGCCCTTTTCTGCACAATCACTCCTACTTAATTAGAGTCTGCCAGGCGAACTCCCAAACTATCCAACTAGTGAACCTCCCTGGCCAATGGCCTCTGATATGCCTCCAAATGAGCCAAGATCCCCATAGATTTTCGACTAAGAGCATCCGCTACAACATTAGCCTTTCCTGGGTGATAAAGAATATCAATGTCATAGTACTTGAGTAACTCTAGCCATCTTCTTTGTCTCAGATTCAACTCCTGCTTGAAAATATATTGAAGGCTCTTGTAGTCCGTAAATACATCCACATGCACCCCATACAAATAATGTCGCCAAATCTTTAGTGCAAACACCACTGCTGCAAGCTCTAAGTCATGGGTTGGATAGTTCTTTTCATGGTTCTTGAGTTGCCTAGAAGTGTAGGCTATAACCTTGCCGTGTTGCATCAACACACACCCAAGCCCGATCCTTGAAGCATCGCAATATACCACAAATCCTTCTGTACCCTCTGGCAGGGTTAATACCGGCATTATAGTCAGTCTTGATTTCAATTCTTGGAAACTCCTTTCACAAGCATCGGACCATTGGAATTTAACTGCTTTTTGGGTCAATTTAGTCAATGGAGAGGCAAGAGTAGAAAACCCCTCCACAAATCTCCTATAGTACCCAGCCAAACCCAAGAAACTACGAATCTCTGTTGGAATGGTAGGTCTGGGCCAATTACTCACTGCTGCAATCTTTTGAGGATCAACCATAATTTCTTCCCTGGAGATGACATGACCCAAGAACGTGACGGATTCAAGCCAGAATTCGCATTTCGAAAATTTTGCATACAGTTGATGTTGCTGAAGAGTCTGCAGAACTGCCCTAAGATGGTTAGCGTGATCTTCTCGACTTCGGGAATATACAAGAATATCGTTAATGAATATTATCACAAAGGAGTCTAGAAAAGGCTTGAAGACTCGATTCATAAGATCCATGAAAGCTGCCAGGGCATTTGTTAGCCCAAAAGGCATCACCATAAATTCAAAGTGCCTATACTGAATCCTGAAAGTTGTTTTTGGAATATCCTATTCCCTTATCTTCAATTGATGATACCTAGACCGCAAGTCAATTTTGAGAAACACGTAGCACCTTGCAATTGATCAAACAAGTCATCTATCCTTGGTAGAGGATATTTATTTTTGATTGTGACCTTGTTGAGTTGCCAGTAGTCAATACACATCCATAGCGACCCATTTTTCTTCCTTACAAACAAGACCGGTGTGACCCATGGTGACATACTCGGCCGGATGAAACCCTTTTTCTAGCAAATCCTTCAATTGTTCCTTTAGCTCTTTCAATTTTGCCGGTGCCATTCTGTAAAGTGGAATTGATATAGGCTCCGTGCTTGGCATCACATCGATCCCAAAATCAATCTCCATGTCTGGAAGAATTCCAGGGAGTTCATCTGGGAAGACATCCGGAAACTCATTCACAACTGGCATAGACTCAAGGCTAGGCGCCTCGGCATTGGTGTCCGCAACCTGAACTAAATGATATATACACCCCTTCTTGATCATCTTCGCGGCCTTAAGGTAAGAAATAAACTGACCTTTAGGCACTACATTATCTCCCTTCCACTCAATAATGCGTTCATTAGGAAATTCAAGCCTTATGGTTCTAGTCCAACAATCAATTTTGGCAAAGCATGAATAAAGACAATCCATTCCCATTATTACATCAAAATCTACCATCCCTAATTCAATAAGATCGGCTGTGGTATCCCTACCCTGTACCGTAACAACACAACCTCTATAAACTCGAGCAGCCGTAATAGACTCACCCACCGGAGTAGACATCAAAAATGGCTCATGAAGCTGATCCAATTCTATCCCAAATTCCATAGCAACAAAAGGGGTAACATAGGACAAAGTGGAACCGGGGTCAATAAGTGCATACACATCAGGAGATTTGACAGTCGGAATACCTGTAACAACATCTGGAGAAGCCTCTACAGTTTGGTGACCACTGATAGCATATAACCGGCTGGGTCCTCCTGAAGTCTGTGCACCACCCCTAGTTACACCACACCCTGCAGGTGTTAGGGCACCTCGAGCTGGAGAGGGGGCAGAGGATGTAGCAGCTGCTAGACTGGATGACTGTGCTATGCCCCTACCCGCTCCCTGGCGGGATGTATGACAATGCCTCTGAATGTGGCCCCTCATCCCACATCCATAACATACGGGTACCTCAAAGTAGCAAACCCCTGAGTGCATCTTACCGCACTTGGGGCACAAAGACCCCTACTGCTGCTGGGATCTCTCTCCTAACCGACCCCGCTGATAGGATCCTCTGTTGCCTTGACTAGGCCTGAAATGACTCCATTGCTACTGCTGGATGGGCCTTGATGGCGGTGCACTGGCTGAAGACTGCGCAACAGATTGGGATGGCCTTGATGATCCTCCCTTGAAAGCTGATCTTCCCCCACCAAATGACTCACTCATGTTGCATGTAGACCGGGGTCTTTCTGTTACCCTCTCTCTCCATTCTGTTCTTCAATTTACGATTCTCCGTGGCCTGAGAAAATGCCATCATCTTCCCATAATTCATGTCAGAATTCAATGCAGTTGTAGAAGCCTCATTAATAGTTAAAGGATTGAGACCCTAAACAAACCGACACACCCTAGCCCCCATTGTGGGCAACATATGAATAACATATTTAGACATGCAAACAAACTCCATATGGTACTCCCACACACTTCTGCTACCCTGCTTCAGATTCCCAAACTCTGATGCACAGGCTGCCCTTGTCTCGGCAGGCATGAAATGATCTATAAAGGTATCATCAAACTCGCTCCACCTCACCGGAGGGCTCCCCTCCTCACGGGAATCTTCCCACAACTCAAACCATGAATAGGCCACCATTTTCAGACGGTAGGCAGCCAACTCTACTCCCTCTGTCTCAGTTGCACGCATAACCCTGAGGGTCTTTTGCATTTTATCAATAAAATCCTAAGGGACTTCTTCTGGATTGGCACCCGTAAATACTAGAGGGTCTAACTGAAGACATCTGTTCACCCTAGAACTGCTGGAATCCCCTTGCTGGCTGGATGAACTAGGCGTAACATTTGACCTCTAGGCCTGAGAGGCCACTAGCTGGGTCAACATCTGAATAGCTCCCCTAAGATTTCCATCAGAAATAACAGAACCGGAAGCTAGGGCTGGAGATGGAATAGAAGTATCAATGGGAGGGAAGTAGTAACCTCCATAGGTGTAGGAACTGCGGTAGTCTGCTCTGGAATAGAAGAACCAGGCAGGGTGGTAGTAGGGCGACTACCCTTACCCGTAGTGTCAAGCAATGAATCATCAGCCACTCCTGAGGTGGCATTGGCTTCTTAGCTAGTTCTCGCTTTCTTCTTAGGTGCCTTTTACTAAAAGATAGGACAATGAACTAATTAGAGAGGGAATAGTTTCATAATAAGTTGTACCACACGATCTAGAATATCAAAGAATGCGTTATTCCTAAATGCCCAAGTAGCCTCCAACTTATAGATGTGGTCGACTACATACCGATAAAAAGGACTCTACTAGGCACGACTCCCTAGATATCCTAGGAAACCTTAAAACCTTAGGCTCTGATACCAAGTTTGTCATGCCCCAATCTCGGGAGGCACGACCGGCGCTCAATCGAGTGAACCCAACTGAGGAAGCCTTATCAAACACTTTCTACCTATCTCAATATGAATAAGGAAGTCATGCTTTCATTTATTTAGACAATAGGAAAGATAGGAAATTCAACACGGTTAGTTCATTTTATATCACAACCTTAAACCATAGTTAAGTTTCTAAGATTCCATACAATTACACTTTAGAGAAGCGAGAGAGAGAATTACAACATAGTTTGTAGACCCATCCAACACCCGTATATAACCCACACATATGTCTACAGAGCCTCTAAGGATGCAAAAGACAAGTATGACAATGCCGGTGACAAGGCCCCGGCTATACCTCAAAAGTGGATATCTATAGCAAAATATGTACAACATAACCCCCTTGAAGGAGAAAGGGGCTCACCAAGACTTTGAGAGGAGGATGCTCAGCTACGCGCGATCGGCTATCCGCTATGGAGCCACCTACATTCATTTAAAAAAATATAGCGCCCCCGGTAAAAGGGACGTTAGTACCATGGAATAGTACTAGTATGTCTAACTAAATACCATCGATTAGAAAGAATAACCATACAAAAGTAAAAGAAATCATTAGGATAGCAAAGCTTCAAAGAAGCATCACATCAATAATATAAGAGTTTCACATAGTTTTCACATAGTTTCTGAAATTTTTGGTTGGGGCATTCCTTATCGTTGCATCATCATCCACATTACCATCACTTCCTTGAGCGGAGTTCGATCACGGCCGGATCAGCTAAGCCGTCTTACCAAGACGTTACTCTTATTTCATTCTCACTTTTCAGTTTCAATTATCAATACATTACCACCATGTGTGTATAACATGGCATCTGATCACGGCCCGATAGACTAAGCCGTCTTACCAAGACGTTACCCTTTTCCGTTAATCATCTTACTTCAATCTTTGGATTCACATTAATTAGTTTCTCGGCACTTGGGGCCACAACTACCACATTCCATAACTCACATTTCGCATTATTTCCATTTTCAACATTTATCTTTCCATTTAGGATCATAGGCACATACAAAATCAATTTAACTTATAAACATAGAGAGAAATGCATCTAGTTCGGCATATTAATCACAATGCAACCTTGACTCGATATTTAGGCATTTAGCACATAGCTCATGTTTTTTCACACATCCTCAATTTATAAAGAATAATACACTAAACACATGGAGAAGCATATTCCACATACATTTTCGCAACATCAATTTATTTGACATAACAAGTACCACATCAATCGAATTTCGGGCGTACAACATTTGCACCGGCACCATGTAGGCTCAATTTCTAAAAGGAGGAGGGTTTATCCATACATACCTTGTTTAAGCTTTCCTTAAGTTACTACGACGTTTCAAAAATTCTAGCAATCCCAATCTACTTGAGACATAACAAAATTGAACACAAATTAGGAAGGTATTCATGGTTTCAGCTCATTTGAGCATTTTATCAAATACTAGTTGAGCATCTTGATTTCAAATCTCTTTTACAAGATTTCCTTCATTCCTCAACCCAATCTTTACTTATTTATGTTCAAAAATGTTCCCACAAACCTAATTTGTACATGCATGTATACATAATACTATTACACCCAAGAATCATGCCTCAATAACCCATCTCACAATCTCTACAAAACCAACACAACCTAGGTTAGGCACCTATGACTTCCAATCACCATCCCATGAGTTCTAACGTATATATCATACATAAATAATTACCATAGAGTAGTTAGAGAAGATAGACATACCTCTTGTAGTAAGAATCTTGAGAATCCCCACTTGTAGTGTTATTGATCAATTTAGGGATTTGAATGGGAATCTATGGATTTTCAAGATCAATCCTTGTTAATATAAGTGTTTAGGAGTAGTAATCAACTTAAAATACTACAAAAACATTACCTTAAATCATAGGAGGGAAGTATGGGACGGATTCCCCTTGATAGAGCAAGCCCTAGCTCAAAACAATGACTTAGAGACTCTCTGTACCCGGTCTTGGGGTATTTATAGGGCTGCTAGGCGCGCGACCGCTGTTAAACCGCGCCCGAGATACGGTGGCCGTGGTCTTACCGCACTCAGTCCACGCTCGTGCTGCGCTCGTACCACGCTCGGAGGCAGAAACTTTCAGTTTTCCCGCGGCCGCACCGCGAACGCGCGTCTGATACAGGTCCAGTAAAATGGTCATAACTTTATATACAACCTCCAAATGACAAACGGTTTGATGCGTTGGAAACTAGACTCAAAGGTCTTTAATCTGATAGGTTGTGCATCGACAACATCTTATATAAATGAAGATATGCTTGTCCAAAGTGAGGTCTTGTGCGTACTCATTTACAACTTTAGTCTATTATGAAATTTTCCAACTTGGCTTAGACTTAGGCCTCTCCTTAGACCCCAAATCACTTATAATATGACTTATACGCTTATTAACATATCCAATTGATATCCATTATATCATGAATCCTCATTTTCATGCAAGATAAAATAATTAGCCTACCTTGGCACCACGAAATCTTGAATTACTTAGCAAAATTTTCTGGGGCTTTACATATTATGACTTATGTAAATCGTTGGTTTTGTTTTTCAAGCTAATCGAAATGAATTTGGAAGAACAGTTCTCAGTTTGAAGCTTAAAATTTGAAAGGTTTGACCAAGTTTTGACTTGTTTGTATATGATCTCGAATTGGAATTTTAATGATTTGGTTAGCTCCGTTAGGTGATTTGGGACTTAGGATCGTGATCGGAATGCATTTTGGAGGTGCGTGGAAGGTTTAGGCTTGAATTGGTAAAATTGAGATTTTGAAATATGGGTCGGAATGGAATTTCGGAAGTTGAAGTAGTTCCGTTGTGTTATTTGGAATGTGTATGCAAAATTTAAGGTCATTCGGACGTGGTTTGGTTGGGTTTTTGATCAAAAGCGTAATTTAGAAGATTTTGGAATTTTTAGGCTTAAATCCGATGTAAATTTGGTGTGTTGATGTTGTTTTGATCAGTCCACGCTCAGTCCACGCTCGTGCTGCGCTCGTACCACGCTCGGAGGCAGAAACTTTCAGTTTTCCCGCGGCCGCACCGCGAACGCGCGTCTGATACAGGTCCAGTAAAATATTATGACTTATGTAAATCGTTGGTTTTGTTTTTCAAGCTAATCGGAATGAATTTGGAAGAACAGTTCTCAGTTTGAAGCTTAAAATTTGAAAGGTTTGACCAAGTTTTGACTTGTTTGTATATGATCTCGAATTGGAATTTTAATGATTTGGTTAGCTCCGTTAGGTGATTTGGGACTTAGGATCGTGATCAGAATGCATTTTGGAGGTCCGTGGAAGGTTTAGGCTTGAATTGGTAAAATTGAGATTTTGAAATATGGGTCGGAATGGAATTTCGGAAGTTGAAGTAGTTCCGTTGTGTTATTTGGAATGTGTATGCAAAATTTAAGGTCATTCGGACGTGGTTTGGTTGGGTTTTTGATCAAAAGCGTAATTTAGAAGATTTTGGAATTTTTAGGCTTGAATCCGATGTAAATTTGGTGTATTGATGTTGTTTTGAGCGTTTCAAAGGTTGGAACGAGATTGAATGATGTTATGGGATATGTTGGCATGTTTGGTTGAGGTACCGAGGGCCTTGGGTGAGTTTCAGGTGGTTAAACTGACCAATTGCATGATTGAGAAATTGCAGATTTGGCTTCAGTTTTGTTGCTGACTTTTGTTCTCTGCGATCGCATAGAAGGGCTCACGATCGCGTAGGTTTGTTGAGGGCAGCTGGGAATTTGTCTTATGCGATCGCCAATTTGTGTCTGCGATCACGAAGTTCTGTGGAGCTGGCTATCGCGACCGCGTGGCTAAGGTCGCAATCACGAAGAAGGATTTGGGGCAGTCGTGAGGTGAAAGAATTTCTCTACGTGATCACATAGTGTTGGCCACGTTCGTGTTGTTTTATGAGTTTGTTATCCACGATCGTGACTGTGTTTCTGCGATCACATAAGGTAATTGAGGGGCAGTCCATTGTTGTGCTTCGCGATCGCGAGGCAAATTCCGCGATCGCGATGAAGGAAATATCTGGGCAGAATGTTTAAGTTCTAAATCGAGGGTTTAAGTCCAATATCACAAAAACCATTGGAGAGCTCGGGAAAAGGTGAAATTTGAGGAGATTTTCAGTGGAGCTATTGGGGTAACTATTCTTCACTCACATTTGGTTTAATTTCATGATTTAGTCTTGAATTTCATCATTTAATTTAAGAAATTAAAGTTTAAATTTGGAACAAAATGGAAGAAAAAGTTTGAGATTTCTTTTGGTGATTTGAATGGGCAATTGAGGTCGGATGTGATGAAATTGATATGGGTAGACTCGTGAGTGGATGAGGATTCTATTAATGTGATTTTATTGGATTCCGAGATGTGGGCCCAGGGGTCGGGTTTGAGCAATTTCGGGATTTTTTATGTAAATTGGATATTTTCGAGTGTGCTTTGTTCCCTTAGCATATTTTAATGGTTATGTACTGATTGTGGCTAGATTTGGAGCATCCGGAGGTGGATTCGTGAGGGCAAAGGCATCGCAGGCTAGAGTTTGGACCAAATCGAGGTGAGTAATGATTGTAAATGTTGTCCCGAGGGTATGAAACCCCGGATTTAAACATCTTTGTGCTATATTGAGGTGGCACACACGCTAGATAACGAGCGTGGGGTCGTGCAATTTTGGGAATTGTGACCTAGTTCATCCCGAATGATTTGTTTTACCACGTATTTGATTGAAAATTATTTGCTATCATCTTGTTTTGGACGGAATGCCATATTTGGACTTAGTGCCAACTATTTGGACCCTTATGGGATTTTTACTGATATTTCCTCACTTTTTTGACTTTAAACTTGTACTCAGTCATACTATATTCTACTATTTTCATAACTCAGCCATGTTTACTCTGTTTTAATATATTAAATGATATTTCAAATAATATTTTGGGCTGAGCATCATGTTTTACTATTGCCCGAGTGGCTTATGTGATTTTGACTGAGTAAGGCCGAGGTCCTGTGTTGTGAGGATACTTTTGGGTCGGGATGCACACCGCATCAGTGATACACTGATTATGGTTATGAGGCTGAGGGCCTGAGTTATGTACGCCACGAGGTGGCTTGTTGATATGAGGCCTAAAGCCTAGTGATGATGCCACGAGATAGCTTGATATTGCGCTTGGGCCGTAAGGGGCCCCTCCAGGTGTCTGCACACCCCCAATGAGCGCGGGTACCCATTATGATGTGAGATATAGCCCGAGGGGTTGTTCTGTTGGTATTTGTGCCCGAGGGTCAGATTTTCTGTGCTTATTTGTTCTAGTTGCCTTGAATTTAACTGCTTAACTATTAAAAAGTTATTTTTAAAGAAGTTTAAACTGAGCTAAGATGCTTTAAGAGATTTCACAACTGCATTTCTTTCTAACTGGTTTTGTACTGCTTCTATATAGTATGTTGACGTGATTTTCATGATTTCTTATCACTCAGTCTTTATTTTGATTATTACTCACTAAGTTGGAGTACTCACTTTACTCCCTGCACCTTGTGTGCAGATTCAGGTATTTCTACACCCGGTAGCAGGTATTGGTTGATCAGAGGCCGAGTCTTTGGAGTTTAGCAAGGTAGCTGCCCGACGTCCATAGCACTGCTTTTCTCCCTTTGATGTCATTAGACTGTGTTTAGTATATTTCAGAATTTTCATTTTATTTTAGACCTTAGTAGATGCTCGTGACTTGTGACACCCCGATGTCGGCTGTATCTATTTCCGCACTGTTCATTCAAATTTGCATTATACAATATCTGATTAGTTAAAAAAGCTTAAATTGATTTATTAAAGTTATTGAAATGAATTTGGAAATTGTTTCGGCTAGCCTTGTCTTTACGAGAGGCGCCATCACGACCGGGTCCGGTTTGGGGTCATAACATCAATGGTCCACAATTATCTAAATTTTCCTTTTATTTTAAAACCTCCTGCATTTTATATCCACCATTGGATCTAAATGATCCAACGGTCCCAATTCTATCCCATTTAAACCTTTTCATTTCCTTTTACTCTAAAAAATTTAGAACTATTGATCAAAATGATCCAACACCTCACCTCTCCTTTTAACTACCTATCCCACCTAAACCCTAATTATTTTCATTGAGACCGGCAGCCCTTTCTTTCCTTTTCCTCTCTCTTTTCTCTTATCTCCATTAATCTCTGAGACCTGGCACAAATCTGTGCAAGGTCACTCAAAATCAACCAAAACTCCACCCTGTTCCTTTGTCAACTGCAAATATCGCCGGTTCTATCCTTTTTCCTCACCTAATTTTGAATCTCGAACTCGTTATAGTTACATTATGGATGCTACCAAATGACAAAGAAGGATCCTCAATATATAAAAATTTAAAACCTTTTCCTCCCAAAAAAGGACTATCCAAATATGAGAGATTTATAATTTCCTTCTAGGAAAAGAAAAACCCGAATATGCTAAACATGTTGCCATTTCTTTCAAGAGATAGGACAACCAAATAACAACACCTAACAATTCTTCCCCCTTGGCCTGAATTTTCTGACAAAATAAATTTGATCCACCTTCTTCACATAAATGTCAACAGGTTGCATCTCTAGATCTCCTCCGCAAAGTTTGTCTCAACGTGAGTGGTATTTCGGTCAAAGTTTTAGACAAAAAATCATGGTTACCGTTAAATAGGTTGCGACTAGAACTAAACTCGCCAAAATGAACCCATCTTTAACCTCGCACTGATACTACTTGTTAGGATCAAAATAATCAGGTGTCATGCATAATCTGGTAAAGAAAACTTCAACGACGACAAATCAGATAATAGCATAGAAATATACCACAAGAGATACAAACATTTAATATGGTTCAGTCAATTAACCTACGTCCATGGGTGGAGTTGATTAATCCACTATATAAAAGAAAGTACAAATATCGAGAGAACCTCAGAAAAAGGCAACCACAAATGATAGTCTAACACTTGTCCCAAAATTCTCCCCCTAATTAAGACTCTCAAGCCCTCTATGGATACATTGTGGATGCTACTGAATGACAAGTAAGGATCCTCAATTTATAAAAATTCAGAACCCTTTTTTCCAAGAAAAAAAACTAGCCAAATATGGGAGATCTATAATTTTTCTCTAGTAAAAGAAAAATCAAATTATGGTAAACAAGTTTCCCTTTCCTTCAAGAGATAGAAATATCAAATATAGTAAGAAAATCAGGACAACACCTAACAATATACAAGATATGATCTTGGATAAACTAGCCAATTAACTTTCAATGTGGTTTTCGTTTTCAGAAATTATATACTTTACAAACCGTGAAACGATTTTCCCACAAAATAAGAAAATAAATTATATTTATTTTAAACTCAAACAAAAAGATCAAAAATCCTATGGACCCAAGAGCGAGAATAGTCCCTGAATAGATTTCCGATGAAGTGACCGGCATTGCCGACAGAGTCGATAACAAAAACGTTATAGAGATGAAGGGGAAGGAAATGAATTTTAATATCAAATCATAATGAATACCCTATTACAATGATATTTCCTTTTATATCTCTTAATCTTTTAACCTCCTTCTAACTACCTAGCTAACAGCTCAACTAATTAGTCAACTAACATCAACTATGTCACGATCCAAAATTCACTAGTCGTGATGTCACCTAAACCGACCCTTTAGGTCAGCCAATTAACATTTAATACAATTCTAATAAAATAAAGGTGATCAAGAAATGATATATTTGTATTTTCATAGAATATTCCAAGGATTGGTAGTACAAGACACGAGCTACTAAGATTGGATTATTACAATAACGGATATGAAATAAATACAACTTTTGTTTGTAATGTACATAAACAGAATTCAACTCTAGAACTACCCAAGTACAAGTGGTAGCCACATTCGGAAGGCACGAATATCTTCAGAGTCATCCTCCGACATCCACTGCAGCTCCGCTCCAAAATCTGCACGCAAGGTGCATAAGTGGATGATGAGTACAATGACCCCATGTACTCTGTAAGTATCTTGTGTAACCTCGGTGAAGAAGTGACAAGGCATTTTAGTTAAAAGATACTCACTGATATAACCTGTGCAGATGACTAGCAATAGAATAATACTAGAACATAACAGAATAGAGTACAAGGAAATAAATATGCGAAGCAATATATGATTTTTAGAAGAACCACGATTAATATTCCTCAATATCACGACCAATCCTCTCCTTAGAGCAATAACCAACAAATCAAGTGGCACGGTAACACCCTTCGTGCATTTATCTTATCCTCACTGAATATACGTACAACATTACCAACCAGGTGAAAGAAATGCCGAGAACAGTAATGACAAGGTAGGAAATACTTAGGTAGCGATGATGAACAAGGCACTAGATATGGGCAACAATAATATACTAGGTAGGAGGCATATGAATAATGATATCAATTAGGAAAGAAGAATATAATTTCACATAACTAGCATGGTAGTAGGTATAGATGTAGATATAATAAATAAGAAGGGAAAGCATGATCTTTATAAGCTAACAAATAGATGCATGAATGACTATCATGGTAGAAGGCTTATACTAAAGTATAACAAAATAGAAACGACATGGATATGGATATAACAGTAGGAATGGAGTCATGATATTTGCAGTTAAATAGATATAAGGCATGGACAACACAACAATAACCCAGATAGAGGACAAAGACGGAACAACAACGACAACTCACGTAGATAACATGGGTGCAATAGTAATAACTCCAAGTAAAGGCATGAATGCACACATAAGGAAAGGAATGCAATACTTCTCCAGAAAGAGAACGGAGAACTGATGCAAGGAAAAGGGTGTTGCACCAACAGGCCTACACCTCTCAAAATCCTCCCACCAAGTGAAAGCAGCTCTAAAAACTGATAGGTGGTAAAAGTCACCCCGCTGGTCTCCAGAATACCTACTGTACTAAGCATCCTTTGACACTTGTCTAGAAAACCTTGGGCATCCTCGACCTCTGTGCTATTGAAGGTTGGAGGCTGCAATCTACCAAATCTCTCCGACCTACGTTCCTCATCCTCCGACGTGACAGGAACCACATAGTCCTGAGCAACTGCAACCGACTGGACTAGATGCGCCCCCGACATCTGAAGTCCCTGCACGACCTGCTCAGGTGTGCGAGCGGCGAGAGTCTGATTGCCTCTCTTGGCATGAGAAGTAGCTGCAGTTGCAGTGGCTGAAACCGCCTGAGCTAGGCCAGTGCAAACTGATAAGACCTGAGCCAAGGCCTCTTGATGACCGAAAATCATAATAGGCATAACTGGTGCCTGAGCTGGTGCTGCTGGAGTGTCCATAAATGGGACCTGATCCTGAACTGGGGTAGCTGGTGGATCTGCAGGTGCTGCCCTAGCTGCTCTGCCCTTACCACGACCTCGACCTTATCCTCGGCCTCTGGTGGCCATAGTTGGTGGCACTGGTGGTTGTCCATCTTGTCCAGCAGCGCGTGTCCTCACCATCTATGAGATAATAGAATAACATAAGTTTAGTACTCGGATCAACAAGTTCGCACGACAAGAATTTCAAGAATATGAAGTTTTTCCTAAAGGTTCTGCAGCCTCTCATGGATAAATACAAACGTCTCAGTACCGATCCGCGAGACTCTACTAAACCTGCTCATGACTTGTGAAACCTATGTAACCTAGGCTCTAATACCAATTTGTCATGACCTTAAACCCGGACTCGGTCGTGATGGCGCCTCTTGTGAAGATAAGGATAATCGACACTTGCTATTTTCAAATTTGTAACATGTTAAGCACTAAGAATAGTCTACATATGATAAAATAAGCCCGAAATGATAGATGATAACATATATATGCGGAAGAACACCCATACACAACCCTAACCAGGGTGTCACTAGTCATGAACATCTATAAGTCATAATACAAATCTGCTAAATCAATAAACTAGTACAACTGTCTGAAAAAAGAGGTAAAAATGATAAAGGGGTAGAGACACGGGGCTGCGGACGCCAAGAACTACCTGGTGGACTCCGAATGTCCGCCTGAAGCTGGAGAGATCAGTACTCGGGAACGGAACTAGCTACGCCTGAATCTGCACACAGGGTGCAGGGAGTAAAGTGAGTACTCCAACTTAGTGAGTAACAAATGTAAATAAAGACTAAAAGCAAGAAATCACATAAGGCACAAAGCATCCTATAATGAAGCAGTAAAACCATTTAAAACAACAAAACCAGTGAGAAGATAGGTAAAAATCCTTTAACTCAAATTTACTTCCTAAAAAGCCTTTTCCAACAATTAAACAGACAATTGACAATCTATTATGAAAAAAATAAACACATGAAGGTTCGCCCCTCGGGCACAGTATCAACAAATCCGCCCCCTGGGCAACATCTCAGAACAGTACCAGCCCCTCGGGCAACATCTCAGAATAATACCAGCCCCTCAAGCTCAATCTCATATCACAATGGGTACCCGCGCTCACTAGAGGTGTGCAGACTCCTGGAGGGGCTCCTTACGGCCCAAACATAATAACAAGCCATCTCGTGGCATCAAAACTAGGCCCTCGGCCTCATATCAATCAAGTCACCTCTTGGCGTACACATCTCAGGCCCTCGGCCTCATAATCAGTATCAAATGTTTCCTCACAACATAGCCCATCGGCCTTACTCAGTCAACAATCCTCACAAGCCACTCGGGCAGTAGTAAAACATGTTTCTCAGCCCAAAATATCATTTAAAAGATCACATAAGTGTTAAAACAAAGTAAACCTGGTTGAGTACGAAAAAGAAGTAAAATATAGCATGACTGAGTTCAAGTATAAAGTCAAATATAGTGAGGAAATACCAGTAAAAATCCCCGAAAGGTTCAAAAAGTTGGCACAAGGCCCAAATATGGAATTCAGCCCAAATGATGATGATAACAAATAGATTTCAGTCAAATACGTGGTAAAATCATCGGGATGGACCAAGTCACAATCCCCAATAGTGCACGACCCCATGCTCGTCATTAAGCGTGTGCCTCACCTCAATATAAAACTACAATGTACAATCCAAGGTTTCGAACCCTCAGAACATCCTTTACAATCATTACTCACCTCGAACCGTCTAAATCTCTAGCTCGCAACGCTTTTTCCCCTCGAATCGGCCTCCACCAGCGTCGAATCTATCCAAAATCAGAACGAGGACGTCAAAATATGCTAAGGGAACGAAGCCCAAGCGAAAATGATCAAAATACTACACAAATCCCGAAATTACCAAAACCCGACCCCCGGGCCCACGTCTTGAAATTCAATAATTTTTACATCAATAGATTCCTTATATCCCCACGAGTTCATACATATCAAAAGTTCTCAAATCCGACCCCATAAGGTCCTTCAAATCCAATATTAAAGGCCCAGTTTCCAACCTTAGTTTTCCCCAATTTTAACCTTTGATTTCCATAATTTCTAGCTTTATTCCGTGAAATAATAGCATAGGAATGAGTTTTATGTCCAAATCCCTTACCTGAATGAAGTTCCCTTGAAATCGCTCTCTCAAATCGTCTAAAAAGCTCCAAAGCCGAAGTAGAAATGGTGGAAATAGCTCAAAATCATGAATGAATTAACTTATATGTTCTGCCCAGACATTTCCGCATCTGCGGTACCATACCCGCTTCTGCGGTACAACATTTGCGGTTATTCGTCCGCTTCTGCGGAAATCACTTAAGTTCCTAGCCATCCACATCTACGGTTTCTCTCCCGCATTACCAAATCCTCTTTGAACTCGATCCGACCAACCCGATACCACATAATGTGAATAAATAAAGCATAACGAAGCAGAAATAGGGAAAACGGAGCGGTAACTCATGAGACGACTGGTCGGGTCGTCGCATTCTCCCTAACTTAAACAAACGTTCGTCCTCGAATGAGTCAAGAAACATACCTGAAGCCTCAATCAGGTGAGGATATCTGCTCCACATCTCCCGCTCAGTCTCCTAGGCAGCCTCCTCCATTGGCCGACCTCTCCACTACACTTTCACTAAAGCTATATCTTTTGACCTCAACTTTCGAACCCGACGACCCAAAATAGCTACTGGCTCCACATCATAAGTCAAATCATCATCCAACTGAACCGTGCTGAAATCCAGAACATGGGACAGATCCCCAATATACTTGCGAAGCATAGAAACCTGAAATACCGGATGCACACTCGACAAGCTAAGTTGCAAAGCAAGCTCATAAGCCACCTCCCCAATCTTCCTAAGCACCTCAAAAAGTCCAATGAACTGCAGACTCAATTTCCCTTTCTTCCCAAATCTCATAACACCCTTCATGGGCGAAACCTTCAACAGAACCTTCTCACCAACCATGTAGGACACATCTCGAACCTTCCTGTCAGCATAACTCTTTTGCCTCGACGGGCTGTACGAAGCATCTCCTGAATCACCTTCACCTTCTCCAAAGCATCCTGCACCAAATCAGTCCACAATAGCCTAGCCTCACCGGGCTCGAACTAACCAACTGGAGATATACACCGCCTCCCATACAATGCCTCATACGGAGCCATCTGAATACTCGACTGGTAGCTGTTGTTATAAGCAAACTCTGCAAGTGGTAGAAACTGATCCCATGACCCTCCGAAATCAATGACACAAGAACGCAACATGTACTCCAATATCTGAATAGTGCACTCGGACTGCCCGTCCGTCAACTCAACATGAGTACCCAACTCTCGCTGCACAGACCTCCAAAACCGCGATGTAAACCGAGTGCCCCTATCTAGAAATGATGGAAACTGGAACACCATGCAAAATAACAATCTCCCGGATATAGATCTCTGCCAACCGCTCTAGTAGTACAAACAGGAATGAAGTGCGCGGACTTGGTCAGCCGATCCACAATCACCCAAATAGCATCGAACTTCCTCAATGTCCGTGGAAGTCCAATAACAAAGTCCATAGTAATCCTCTCCCACTTCCATTCGGGAATATCCATCTGCTGAAGCAAGCCACCTGGCCTCTGATGCTCATACTTCACCTGCTGACAATTAAGACACCGAGCCACAAATCCCATAATATCTTTCTTCATTCTTCTCCACCAATAGTGCTGCCTCAAATCCTGGTACATCTTTGCGGCACCCGGATGAATGGAATACCACGAGCTATGGGCCTCCTCCAGGATCGACTCCCAAAGCCCATCCATATTGGGCACACAAATCCGACCCTGCATTCTCAACACCCCATCATCACCAATGGTCACATATCTAAAATCATCATGCTGAACTCTGTCCTTAAGGACAAGAAAATGCGGACCATCATACTGGCGCTCTTTGATGCGATCACATAAGGAAGACCGAGAAACCACACAAGCCAATACCCGACTGGGCTCCGAAACATCTAACCTCACGAACCGATTGGCCAAGGCCTGAACATCAACTGCTAGAGGTCTCTCCTCAACTGGAATATATGCCAAACTCCCCATACTCACTACCTTTCAGCTCAAAGCATCGGCCACCACATTGGCATTTCCTGGATGGTACAATATAGTGATATCATAATCCTTAAGCAACTCCAACCATCTTCGCTTCCTCAAATTAAGATCTTTTTGCTTGAACAAATGCTGAAGACTACGATGATCCGTGAACACCTCATAAGATACGCCATACAAGTAATGCCTCTAAATCTTTAATGCGTGAACTATGGCAGCAAACTCCAAATTGTGAACGGGGTAGTTCTTCTCATGGGGCTTCAACTGACGAGAAACATAAGCAAAAACTCTACCCTCCTGCATCAATACACAACCAATACCAACTTTCGAAGCATCATAATACACAGTATATGAACCTAAAGCTGACGGAAAAACCAACACTGGAGCCGTGGTCAAAGCTGTCTTGAGCTTCTGAAAGCTCTCCTCACACTCGTCCGACCATACAAATGAAGCACCCTTCTGAGTCAACTTGGTCAAGAGCGATGCGATAGATGAGAATCCCTGAACAAACCGGCGATAATAGCCTACCAAACCAAGAAAGCTACGAATCCTTGTGGCTGAGGGCAGTCTGGGCCAATGCTGAACAACCTCTATCTTCTTCGGATCAACCTAAATACCCTCGCTGGATACCACGTGCCCTAAGAAAGCCACTGAACTAAGCCAAAACTCACACTTGGAGAACTTTACATAAAGTTTCTTCTCTCTCAATCTCTACAACACAACTCTCAAATGCTCCGCGTGCTCCTCCTGACTACGCGAGTACACCAGAATGTCATCAATGAAGACTATGACAAACAAGTTGAGATAAGGCCGAAACACGCTGTTCATCAGATGCATGATTGCTGCTGGGGCATTGGTCAGCCCAAAAGACATCACCAAGAACTCATAATGACCATATCGGGTCCTGAAAGCCGTCTTAAGAATATCCGAATCCCTGATCTTCAACTGGTGATAACCTGAATGGAGATCAATCTTGGAGAACACTCTCGCTCCCTAAAGCTGGTTGAATAAATCATCAATGCGAGGCAAATGATACTTGTTCTTAATTGTTACCTTGTTCAATTGCCTATAATCAATGCACATTCTAATTGTGCCATCCTTCTTCTTCACAAACAGAACTAGCGCACCCCAAAGGTGACACACTAGGCCGAATGAACCCCTTATCTAGAAGTTCCTGAAACTGCTCTTTTAACTCCTTCAACCGTGGCGGTGGCATATGATACGGTGGAATAGAAATGGGCTGAGTACCCGACACCAGGTCAATACCAAAATCAATATCCTTGTCCGGTGGCATGCCCGACAGGCCTGTAGGAAACACATTGAGAAAATCCCTCAAAACTGGAACGGAATCAATATTGGGAGTCTCAGCACCGACATCCCTCACATAGGCTAGATACGAAAAACAACCCTTCCCAACCATACACTGGGCCTTCAAGAAAGAGATCACTCTACTAGAAACATAATCAGTCACACCTCACCACTCGATCCATGGCACACCCAGCATAGCCAATATGACTTTCTTAGCATGACAATCCAGAATAACACGACACGAAGATAACCAATCCATGCCCAAAATGACATCGAAATCCACCATACTCAATAATAATATATCCACTCAGGTCTCCAGACCCCCAATAGTCACCACACACGATCAGTATACACGGTCTACAACAACAGCATTGCCTACCGGGGTAGATACATGAACAGGTAAAGCAAGAAACTCACGGGGCATACCTAAATAACGAGAAAAGTATGATGACACATAAGAAAAGGTGGAATCAGGATCAAATAATATAGAGGCATCTCTGTGGCAGACTGAAACAATACCTGTAATGACAGCATCTGAAGCAATAGCATCGGGTCTGCCTGGAAGTGAATAGAAATGGGCCTGACCGCCACCTGATCGGGCTCCCCCTCTGGGGCGACCCCTAGCTGACTAACATCCACCCCTAGCTGACTGGGCGGGTGGTGGTGAAGTAACTGGCGCTGAAGCCGATGACTGACCCCTCTGCTAGGACGAAATAGTAACACGACGAGGACATTGCCTCCACATGTAACCCATCTCACCACACGCATAACAACTCCAAGGTGCTGGATAAGGGGACTAAAGGGAACCCCTCGCACCGGAGTGACTAGCAGATGCACTCGTCATGGAAGAGCCTTGAACTGATGGAGCACGGGTCGAACTCTGAGCTGGAAGGGCACTAAGTAATGACTGGCCTTGCTGAGAACTGTGATAACCATGAACCGAAGATGCCCTACGATAACCTGGGTGAGTTGGCTGAGTAGACCTGAATGGACAACCCCTGCCATGATTCAATTGACCCCTCGAAGGATCACCACTATAGCTACTAGATCCTAGAGGCCTCTGGGCCTCCCTCTCCTCTCGCTCCTGGTGACGAACATACTCAATCTCACGGGCGATATCCACAACCTCCTCGAATGTAGAACTAGATACCCTCTCCATGGTCATGAGAATATGGAGCTGACAAGTAAGACCATCAATAAACCTCCTGATCCTCTCTCTATCTGTCGGAACCAACCAGATGTCATGACGAGCCAACTCAGAGAACCTCAATTCATACTGCGACACAGTCATCTCCCCCTGACGCAACAACTCAAACTGCCTACGCAACTCCTCTCTGTGAGACTGCGGCATATACTTCTCCAGAAAGAGAACGGAGAACTGCTGCAAGGAAAAGGGTGTTGCACCAACAGGCCTACACCTCTCAAAATCCTCCCACCAAGTGAAAGCAGCTCTAAAAACTGATAGGTGGTAAAAGTCACCCCGCTGGTCTCCAGAATACCTACTGTACTAAGCATCCTTTGACACTTGTCTAGAAAACCCTGGGCATCCTCGACCTCTGTGCTATTGAAGGTTGGAGGCTGCAATCTACCAAATCTCTCCGACCTACGTTCCTCATCCTCCGACGTGACAGGAACCACATAGTCCTGAGCAACTGCAACCGACTGGACTAGATGCGCCCCCGGCATCTGAAGTCCCTGCACGACCTGCTCAGGTGTGCGAGCGGCGAGAGTCTGATTGCCTCTCCTGGCATGAGAAGTAGCTGCAGTTGCAGTGGCTGAAACCGCCTGAGCTAGGCCAGTGCAAACTGATAAGACCTGAGCCAAGGCCTCTTGATGACCCAAAATCATAATAGGCATAACTGGTGCCTGAGCTGGTGCTGCTGGAGTGTCCATAAATGGGACCTGATCCTGAACTGGGGTAGCTGGTGGATCTGTAGGTGCTGCCCTAGCTGCTCTGCCCTTACCACGACCTCGACCTTATCCTCGGCCTCTGGTGGCCATAGTTGGTGGCACTGGTGGTTGTCCATCTTGTCCAGCAGCGCGTGTCCTCACCATCTATGAGATAATAGAATAACATAAGTTTAGTACTCGGATCAACAAGTTCGCACGACAAGAATTTCAAGAATATGAAGTTTTTCCTAAAGGTTCTGCAGCCTCTCGAGGATAAATACAAACGTCTCAGTACCGATCCGCGAGACTCTACTAAACCTGCTCATGACTTGTGAAACCTATGTAACCTAGGCTCTAATACCAATTTGTCATGACCTTAAACCCTGACTCGGTCGTGATGGCGCCTCTTGTGAAGATAAGGATAACCGACACTTGCTATTTTCAAATTTGTAACATGTTAAGCACTAAGAATAGTCTACATATGATAAAATAATCCCGAAATGATAGATGATAACATATATATGCGGAAGAACACCCATACACAACCCTAACCAGGGTGTCACTAGTCATGAACATCTATAAGTCATAATACAAATCTGCTAAATCAATAAACTAGTACAACTGTCTGAAAAAAGAGGTAAAAATGATAAAGGGGTAGAGACACGGGGCTGCGGATGCCAAGAACTACCTGGTGGACTCCGAATGTCCGCCTGAAGCTGGAGAGATCAGCACTCGGGAACGGAACTAGCTACGCCTGAATCTGCACACAGGGTGCAGGGAGTAAAGTGAGTACTCCAACTTAGTGAGTAACAAATGTAAATAAAGACTAAAAGCAAGAAATCACATAAGGCACAAAGCATCCTATAATGAAGCAGTAAAACCATTTAAAACAGCAAAACCAGTGAGAAGATAGGTAAAAATCCTTTAACTCAAATTTACTTCCTGAAAAGCCTTTTCCAACAATTAAACAGACAATTGACAATCTATTATGAAAAAAATAAACACATGAAGGTTTGCCCCTCGGGCACAATATCAACAAATCCACCCCTTGGGCAACATCTCAGAACAGTACCAACCCCTCGGGCAACATCTCAGAACAATACCAGCCACTCGGGCTCAATCTCATATGACAATGGGTACCCACGCTCACTAGTGGTGTACAGACTCCTAGAGGGGCCCCTTACGGCCCAAGCACAATAACAAGCCATCTCGTGGAATCAAAACTAGGCCCTCAGCCTCATATCAATCAAGCCACCTCATGGCGCACACATCTCAGTCCCTCGGCCTCATAATCGGTATCAAATGTTTCCTCACAACATAGGCCCTCGGCCTTACTCTGTCAAAAATCCTCACAAGCCACTCGGGCAGTAGTAAAACATGTTTCTCACCCTAAAATATCATTTAAAATATCACATAAGTGTTAAAACTGAGTAAACCTAGTTGAGTACGAAAAAACAGTAAAATATAATGTCACGACCCAAACCGAAGAGCCTTGACGGGCACCTAGTGCTTTACTCAACCGAGTACCAACGTAACATATCTTTCTTATCATGTTATCATGATTAAATGAGCTAGAAAACCCATCATGAGATAACAAGAATAAAACATAAGGGAATACTCAACATATGAAGACCCAACATGATATACAAACTAATATATGTGACATACGGGCCTATAAGGCCGACATGACCATTAGTAAACTCGAAACATAGGCCGACAAGGCCATACAAGTATCCATACACCTGACATCTGTCTACAAGCCTCTAAG
Organism: Nicotiana sylvestris; assembly: GCF_000393655.2. Taxonomy (NCBI): domain Eukaryota; kingdom Viridiplantae; phylum Streptophyta; class Magnoliopsida; order Solanales; family Solanaceae; genus Nicotiana; species Nicotiana sylvestris. The sequence continues at coordinate 156,960,900 of NC_091065.1, read as the reverse complement.
AGTACATAAAATCATAAAGGTCGGGATAGAGCCCCGCCATACCAATCAATACATATCCAAAGCATACTGACCAAATAGGCAACTCTGGAGCAAGTGGAGTGCACCAACACCTTCGCTGAGCTGATAGCCTACTGGAGGACTGTCAACCTATCAATCGAGACCTGCGGGCATGAAATGCAGCGTCCCCAGGCAAAAGGGACGTCAGTACGAATAAAGTACCGAGTATGTTAGGCAGGAAAGCAAAAACAAGAACAGTAATGTAAAAAGAGAGATAGAGGAGATACAACCTGTAACATCAGAGTGCCTCTGGGGGTTACTGATATGAAATGCATAATACATATATATACATAAACTTATTAAAACATTCGCCTCTGTGGGCATCATCATCATTATATCATACCCGGCCTCAAAGAGGACTCAGTAAAAGCGTACCCGACCATCATAAGGTTCGGTAGAATCGTACCCGGCCACGTGGAGCTCGGTAAACCCAACTGATCAGTGGTTGCACAATAGGTGCCGTACCCGGCCGACTATAGCGCGGCTCGGTAGAGTAAAATAGATACTATATATAATGCATGCTAGACTCATGGAATCATCTTCTAAACCTTTTGGAGTGACTTAAGAACATTATGGACATCCCTACCATCAATATGAACCTTAGTAGGATTTAAGGATCATACACACTTGTTTAGAATAATTTTATAAGGAAAGAACAACATGGACAACCTTAGTTGCTAGGAGTAGAGTCATTATGAAATAGCGTATCGTTTATGTTCATTTCATTTTAGATCATGCCAAAAGAAAGAAGAAAGTGCCTTAACATACCTTAAACCCATTGAGTCCTTAATCACTTCCAAGCAACTCTTCAAACAAGTCAACTCAATCTATCATAGTATGAGGAGATTCAAAATATGTGTTGAGCAAAGGCTAAGTCTATAACTTAAGCTAGTAGCTCGTTTACGTAAATTTTGGCAGCATCTCCCTTGTAACAAGGGCCTCCTCCAATACCATATACAAACAACAATGACCAGAGCAATCCATCAATACATAATTATCAATATCAAGACACCATATAACCACAACAAGTCACAACTGCGTTACGACGAGCGGCAAACTCCGATTGGAATCCGTATACCCCTTATCAATCCTTATAGACTTCTTACTTCAACATAAAAGTATCATTAACTTGATAATGAAGTCATTAATCAATGATTCCAGCCTTATACCATATATTTATAACAACGAAAATAATCCACAACTTCAACTATCCCCAACTAGCAACTTTATTCACTAGTTCATGTCTAGCCCATCCATTTAACTTAATCAATATCAAGATAACCTTAGGCACAAGCAAGAACACAATATACATACCTCCTACAGTAACTTCAAGTCAAAATCCAAGTTATATTCATTTTACAACAACCCTTAATAGCAATACAACACCATAGAAGTGACTTAAGCTAGTCCAAGTATTATCTTATAGTTTATCATCCTAACAACTTAACCAACATACAAGCAAGCTTAAGCACAATTAGTAGGTTGTTATACTCACCTTAGACAGCAGCAACAACTTGGAATTTCATCCAAATACAGCCCACAACAATCCTCAATGACAACACAACCTCAAAGAGGTGTTGTTCTTCACTAGAACTAAGTTTTGATGTTGAAATATGGTGTAATCACTTTGGAATCACTTCAAACCCTTGTGGTATATGTTTAGGAGGGTTAGGAGAAGTTTGGAGACGAATATTAGTTGAAAAATGAGCAAAAATAGGCGTCCAAATCGTTTATAAATTGAAGTAGGTCAACCACCGCCTAAGTGGGTCCCATTGGGAGCTGCTTGCGCGGTCTCGCGAAAACACAAATATTTCTCTACTCCGATATCGTATTGACGAACGGTTTAATGCGTTAGAAACTAAACTCATAGATCTTCAATTTGGTAGGTATAACACCCCATGATTCCAAGTATATTTGGAGAAATTCTTAGATACATTTGACCTAAATTTCAGCAAATTTATGAATGTAACTTGTGATGACCTTTGCCAACTCTTGTTCCACAACTTGCTTGCCTTCAAAATGTAGAAAATGAATATCATACGACTAAAATAACTCATAGAATAACCTCCTTATCATGTTAATAACCCTAGTCTCACCCCAAAGTACATGTTATAACATTCGAAACTTGTCGACTTTCGACGAAACTTATTTTCTTCAATTGGTTTAGCTTCTAAGATTTCCAACCCTCTTGGTACTCGTTATTCATGATCTTAAATATTTGTAACCTCCATGGTAACATGATTAACTTACTTTATTTTCTTCCAAATATAATCTCATTTCCGAGCTTACTTCAATGACTTACGACGTACTCTCACGTATGAAAACTTGGGGTGTAACATATAACATGACTGAGTTCAAGTATAAAGTCAAAACAGTGAGGAAATACAAGTAAAAATCCACGAAGGGTTCAAATAGTTGGCACAAGGCGCAAATATGGCATTCAGCCCAAATAATGATAATAACAAATAGATTTCAGTCAAATACGCGGTAAAATCATCGGGAAAGACCAAGTCACAATCCCCAATAGTGCACGACCCCACACTCATCATCAAGCATGTGCCTCACCTCAATATAGCACTACGATGTGCAATTCGGGGTTTTGAACCATCAGAACATTAGTTACAATCATTACTCACCTTGAATCGACAAAATCTCTAGCTCGCTATGCGTTTGCCCCTCAAATCGGTCTCCACTCGCGTCGAATCTATCCAAAATCAGAACGAGTACGTCAAAATATGCTAAGGGAACAAAGCCTAAGAAAAAATGATCAAAATACTACACAAACTCTAAAATTACCAAAACCTGACCCCTAGGACCATGTCTCTGAATTCAATAATTTTTACATCAATAGATTCCATATCTCTCCACAAGTTCATACATATCAAAAGTTCTCAAATTCGACCCCAAATGGTCCTTCAAATCCAAAATTAAAGGTCTAGTTTCCAACCCTATTTTTCCCCAATTTTAACCTTTGATTTCCATAATTTCTAGCTTTTATCCGTGAAATAATATCATAGGAATGAGTTTTAAGTCCAAATCTCTTACCTGAATGAAGTTCCCTTGAAATCCCTTTCTCAAATCGTCCAAAAAGCTCCAAAGTCGAAGTAGAAATGGTGGAAATAGCTCAAAATCGCGAATGAAATAACTTATATGTTCTTCCCAGACATTTTCGCATTTGCGGTATCATACCCACTTATGCGGTACCGCATTTGCGGTTATTCCTCCACTTCTGCGGAAATCATTTAAGTTCCCAGCCATCCGCATCTGCGGTTCCTCTCCCGCATCTGCGAGATCCCAGATGCGGTTCTCCTAGCCGTTCTGCGGTCCCAGTCAAACATACCTCTAGCCGCTTCTGTGGCCCCTCTCTCGCATATGCGGTGCCGCACTTGTCCCCAATCTGCAGTTACGGAAATACTAGAAGCAACAATTCAGCAGCTGCAACAACAATTCAAACTTTTTGTTAACCATCTGAAATCACCTCGAGGCCCCGGGGACCTCAATCAAAAGAACAAACATATCCCAATACCTTATTCAAACTTGGTCCAATCACCAAAACACCTCAAACAAAATCAAAATCACCCAAAACACATCGGATTCAGGCCAAACTTTCAAAAATCTTCCAAATACGCTATCGATAAAAAACCCAACCAAACCACGCCCGAATGACCTGAACTTTTGCACACACATCCCAAATCACACAACAGAACTACTGCAACTCTCAAAATTCCATTCTGACCCCTATATCAAAATCTCGCCTACCAACTGGAAATCGCCAAAATATCAACTTCGCCAATTCAAGCCTAAATCTACTCCAAACTTCCAAAACTCATTCCGATCTCGCTCCTAAGACACAAATCACCTCCCAAAGCTAACTGAACTATCAGAACTCACATCCGAGCCCTCCAACACATAAGTCAGCATCCAGCTGACTTTTCCAACTTAAACTCACTCTAAAGAGACTAAGTGTCTCAAACCTTACCAAATCCTCTCCAAACTCGATCCGACCAACCCGATACCATATAACACGGATAAATAAAGCATAACCAAGCAGAAATAGGGAAAACAGAGTGGTAACTCATGAGATGACTGGCCGGGTCGTCACAATCAGATTACCTTTAGTGAACGCTCTATATATCGCATCCGTGTTGAACAAATTCGTAGTAGACCAAATTATATTTCGTGATTGCGGCTGGACCTATAACGACCTGGCCAGTTATTTGAGAGTTATTGTCCTCATCCCCTATTTATTGCTTCCCCGTATCATTTTCAGCTTATGTGACTTGCCGGGAGGTTTTGTTTTTGCTTTTGAAGTGTTTTGGGACACTTTGTGATGACCTTCATCACTTGTTTTAGAAATAAATTCTATGTTCCGAGGCCTTAAAACCTCTTTCTATCTCATCTCAATTTGTGTGCACAGTCTTGGCGCGTATCCCGAAAGCCATTATGTGAAAATATGTGAAAAATAATAAATGTTGCTTTTAAAATAAATTTAAGTTGACTTCGGTCAACATTTTGGGTAAACGGACTCGGACCCATAATTTGACGGTCCTGAAGGGTCCATAAGAAAATATGGGACTTGGGTGTATGGCCGGAATCGAATTCCGAGCTCCCAAGCCCGAGAAATGATTTTTTTTAAGAAAATTATTTTCTGGAATATATATGAGTTTTTGGAAGTGAAATATGTTTGAAATTTGAGGGTATTAGGCCCGTATTTTAGTTCCGGAGCCCAGTATAGGTCTTATATGTGATATAAGTCGAGCTTGTAAAATTTGGTAAGAAACGGAGGTCATATGATGTGATTCGGAACCTTAGTTGTAAAATTTGAAACTTTGAAAGTTTTTGAGATTTTCTTTGATTTTGGTGCTAAATTCATAGTTGTTGATGTTATTTTGGTCATTTGATTGAACGAGCAAGTCCGTATGATATTTTTGGGTTAGTGTTCATGTTTGGTTTGGAGCCCCGAGGGTTCGGGTGAGTTTTGGATAGGCCACGGAGTGAAATTTGGACTTAGGAAGTTGCAGGTTTTTAACTGGTATGTTGCAGGTCTGCAAGCTTCCAATTCGAGCAAAAGTTGTTGAAATTTCAAGAGGAACTTGACCATGTTTGGAACTTGGCAAATCTGTCATTTTCCCTCACTACCCCATATATCAACCCCACACCTCCACAAAATATCCCAAAACCACAAAACCATCCTGCTCCTCACCACCACTGCAATACTTGCCACACTCCCAACAGTACTCCGATGCTCATCCTGGAACCTTTTAACTCCACAAATGACCACTTCCATACTCATCATAACACCCCCATCTACGTGGAAACCATGCCACACTCTACCCAACCCATTTCAAGCACACCCGAGTCAGATGATAAAGACTCACTCATCAGGAATCTGGCTAAAGAGCTTGAGAAGTTGACTAGACGAATTCAGGGCGTCGAAGGAAGTAAAGGGATAGAAGGGTTGAACTACGAAGATCTTTGCATACAACCAGATGTCGAACTACGCAATGGGTACAAACCTCCTAAGTTCGAGATGTTTGATGGTACAGAGGATACAAGAGTTCATTTGAGAACATACTATGACAAGCTGGTCGGAGTAGGAAATGACGAAAGGATCCGCATGAAACTTTTCATGAGGAGTGTGAGAGGAGATGCTCTATCCTGGTACATTAGCCAAGATCCGAAGAAATGGGCAAACTGGGTAGGTATGGCATCCGATTTTATGGACAGGTTCAGGTTCAACACAGAAAATGCACCGGATGTGTTCTACATTCAGAATCTAAAGAAGAAACCTACAGAAACATTTTGCGAGTATGCTACTCGCTGGAGGTCCGAAGCTGCTAAGGTCAGGCCTGCCTTAGAAGAGGAACAAATGAACAAATTCTTTGTTCGGGCTCAGGAACCGCAGTATTATGAACAAATAATGATGATCGAGAGCCACAAATCTTCTGACATTATCAAACTGGGTGAAAGGATTGAAGAGGGCATCAAAAGCGGTATGGTTACGAACTTCGAGGCCCTGCAAGCCACAAATAAGGCCTTACAGTCCGATGGTGTGTCCAAGAAAAGGGATGTAGGTGCTGGAATGGTTGCATAGAGGACCAAATCCCCTATCAAATACACTTATCCAATGCCTCCACTCACATATCAACCTACTCCGAACTACCAAGCACCCTTACCCTCTCACCAAACTCCACCGCGCACTTATCAATCATCTCCACCTCACACATATCAGCCTACTTCGCCCAGATACTCCCAACCTGCACATGTTTACCAAGCCTACAATACTCAACCATCCCACTATCAATCGCCTCCCACACGTCAAAACTTTCCTAGACCTCGATCGAATTTTGACCGCAGGTCTCCCAAACAGTATACTGCCATTGTTGAACCCATTGACCAGCTGTACAAAAGGCTCAAAGTCGCTGGTTATGTCAATCCTATCCCTGCTATAACCCCTGAGAACCCTTCTCAATGGGTTAACCCAAACAAATCCTGTGCATACCATTTCGGCATGAAAGGACATACCATTGATGAATGCCGTTCTCAAAAAGATAAGATACAGACTTTGATTAATAACAAGATTATCGTGGCGAAAAAGCCTGCTTCGAATGTCCACAATAACCCTCTGCTAGACTACAAGGGTGGAGGTGTTCATATGATTGAAATAGAGGATGATTGGGACCCCAAGGGATCGATCGGTTTAATCACAGAAGGCAACGATCCAAAGAAGCCAATAGTCACCCTTAATCCGATTGTAGTCCAGATTCAGCCTTCTCGGGTCGCCGAGGTAAATATGTCTATACCACTTGAGTTTGAAGCACCATCCTCAGCAAAGATGCCATCACCAATTGAGGTCAAGTTTGGGTCTCCGGAAAACACACCTATACCATTTGAAGTTGCGGGTTTACCTTCCAAAATACATGTTTTGTTCGGAGTAGAGGTTCCCATTCCAGTAGCAATGTCGGCCATAACACCATTCCATACAAATGCCATACCTTGGGACTAAATAGCCTAGGTAAGAAGAAAAGGGAAGGCCAAGTTCCGGGAAACCATTGCGGCACAGGGTATGACAAGAACCGGTAGAATTTATACCCCGGAGCATTTAACTGAGTCAAGCAAGCAGGCCTCTGGTCGGCCAGCCATTACTGAAATCGGGCCTGATGATCTCTAGAGAAAGATACAAGCCAAGGAATACTCGGTCATTGATCAACTAAACAAAACGCCAGCACAAATTTCTATCCTAGCTTTGCTACAAAATTCCAATGCACACAAGAATGCCTTGCTAAAGGTGCTGAGTGGGGCATATGTACCAGGCAATATCACCGGAGGAGAAATGGAAAACATGGTAGGGCAGGTTTGGAAAGTCACAATATCACTTTTTATAAAGATGAGCTGCCACCAGAAGGGTTAAGTCACAACAAAGCGTTGCATATAACCGTACAATGCGAAGATTATTTTATCACCAGAATCCTGATTGATGGAGGGTCCAACCTCAACATTAGTCTGTTGGTAACACTCAGTACATTGGGAAAGGGGCTGCATGAGATCAGGGACGGGGCCATCAACGTCAAAGCTTTTGATGGTTCCCAAAGGTCCACCATTGGGGAAATTGGGTTGTGTTTGCAAATGGGGCCGACTTGGTTCGATGTTGATTTTCAAGTGATAGACATGTCGGCATCTTACAATTTCTTGTTGGGACGACAGTGGATTCATGTTGCTGGGGCTGTAGAGTCAACACTACATTAGGCGGTGAAATTTGAGTGGAACCACCATGAGGTGATCATTCACGGCGATGGTAGCAATCCCATATACAGTCGCCAGACCATCCCAACAATCGGAGGCAGAAGAAAGATAGGCAGGGAGACCTATCACCTTATCGAGCGAGTCAACGCCGTCGACAAGGACAAATGGTGGGACAATAAAATTGAAAGCATATTGAACTGGAGCGGATACGAACCTGGCAAGGGGCTTAGCAAGAACCACCAAGGAATATCTAAGCCTATAAAACTAAAGAAACATGGCACCACTTTCGGTCTGGGATATGAGTACACTCAGGAGGAATTCAACAATTGGTCGCCACCATGGCGCGATCCTTACTATCCGCTGGAGCAGCCAATACCACATTTGGAGCAGACTTTCCAGTCAGCCGATGTTATCAATGGGTCAAAAAAAAGAGGAAGCACTGGTAGCAGTGAGGAATTTGTTCCTAAGAGACGATGATCTGGACTGTTGTGTTGTTCTCGAGGAGGAGGGGGAGGAAGACCCTTCCATACAGGTAGTAAGTAGAGGATCATGCCTCAATAACTGGACCATCAGAACTACCAGAGCCCGAAAAGCCTCGGGGTAGCAAGGCTGAACAAGCATCATGCACTATCTTTTATTTTTACTAGTTGACTTTCCTTTCGCATTTTTAAATTTCTCAATAAGATCTTCAATGTTCAAAACAGTTATGGAATTTATCAAAGCATTTCGATTTTCCCTATAGATCTTACTCTTATAATTTTTCTCTCATTACTTTACTTATACAACATTACTATTACTTATCTTGATGAACCAATGACTGTAACATGCAACGAGACAATGCAACAAACGGACATAGATTCAGAGGAAGAGGACATACCAGAAGAGATTGTTAAAAAAGTCAAAAATTTTGAGAACAAACCTAAGTCCAACCTGGACGAGACTGAGATTGTTAACCTGGGAGATGTAGAGAATGTCAAAGAAACACAAATTAACGTTCATTTGTCACCGTCAGAAAAGGAAGAGTACACAGAATTTCTAAGGGAATATGAGGACATATTTGCCTGGTCGTATGATGACATGACTGGTCTGAGTACATCTATTGTGGATCACAAACTGCCAAACGATCCAACATGTCCACCGGTAAAGCAAAAGCTCAGAAAGTTTAAGCCTGACATGAGTCTGATAATCAAGGAAGAAGTCACTAAGCAAGTCAAAGCCAAGGTTCTCAAGGTAGTAGAATACCCAACATGGTTAGCCAACATTGCACCAGTACCAAGGAAGGATGGGAAGGTCAGAGTCTGTGTCGACTACAGGGATCTCAACCGGGCTAGTCCGAAAGACGACTTCCCCTTGCCAACTATACACATCCTGATCGACAATTGTGCCAAGCATGAATTGCAGTCATTTGTGGATTGTTTCGCGGGGTATCATCAGATCTGGATGGATGAAGAAGATGCTGAGAAAACGGCTTTTATTACGTCGTGGGGAATATACTGTTACAAGATGATGCCGTTCGGCCTGAAGAATGCAGGGGCTACCTATATGAGGGCCATGACCACCATTTTCCACGATATTATACACAAGGATATTGAATTATATGTACACGATGTTATCATCAATTTTAAGAAATACACTGATCACATGGAAGATTTGAGGAAGTTCTTCAATAGACTAAGAAGGTACAACCTAAAACTTAATCCCACGAAGTGCGCATTTGGGGTTCCTGCTGGAAAACTACTTGGGTTCATTGTAAGTCGCTGAGGAATAGAACTAGATCCATCAAAGGTCAAAGCTATTAAAGAGTTGCCACCGCCAAAGAACAAAAAGGACGTAATGAGTTTCTTGGGGAGACTTAACTATATCAGCCGGTTCATATCACAATCTACAGTTATCTGTGAGCCAATCTTTAAGATGTTGACGAAGGATGCCGCTATCAAATGGACTGATGACTGCCAAAAGGCCTTCAACAGAATCAAGGAGTATCTGTCAACATCACCAGTTTTGGTCCCGCCCGAGCCAAGTAGACCTCTATCACTCTACCTCGCAGTATTGGATAAAACATTCGATTGTGTTCTGGGGCAACATGATGAAACAGGGAGGAAGGAGCAGGCCATCTATTACCTTAGTAAGAAGTTCACCCCATATGAGGCTAGAGCACACCTGTTGTGCTTTGACTTGGGTAGCTCAGAAGCTGAGGCACTATTTCTGTGCCTACACTACATATCTCACATCAAGGATGGATCCTTTGAAGTACATCTTTCAGAAGCCCATGCCTACTGGCAAGCTAGCCAAGTGGCAAATCCTGTTGAGTGAATTTGACATTGTCTACGTGACTCAGAAAGCGATCAAAGGACAGGCATTGGCAGATCACCTTCCCGAAAATCCCGTGGACAGAAAATACAAACCCCTAAAGACGTATTTTCCTGAGGAAGAGGTATCGTTCATAGGAGAAGACATTGTAGAATCCTATGATGGTTAGAGAATGTTTTTCGATGGAGCAACAAATTTCAAAGGAGTTGGTATAGGAGCAGTCCTGGTATCAAAAACCGGTCAGCATTACCTGGTCTCTACCATACTCAGATTCTCGTGCCAACAACATGGCCGAATACGAAGCCTGCATCTTAGGGCTCAAGATGGCTATTGACATGAACATTCAAGAGTTGCTAGTAATTGGGGATTCAGACTTGCTTATACATCAGGTCCGAGAAGAATGGGCAACCAATAACTCCAAGATACTCCCTTATCTGCATCATGTACAGGAGTTGAGAAAGAGATTCACAAAAACAAAATTCCAACATTTTCCCAAAGTCCAGAATGAGTTCGCCGAAGTATTGGCTACCCTATCATCCATTATACAACATCCAAACAAGAACTTCATTGATCCCATTCCAGTAAAGGTCCATGATCAGCCAGCTTACTGTGCTCATGTCGAAGAAGAAGCAAACGGGAAGCCTTGGTTTCATGATATCAAGGAATACTTGGCAAAAGGAGAATACCCAAAACTTGCGAACACTGCTCAGAAGTGCACACTTTGAAGGTTGTCTAACAATTTCTTTCATAGTGGAGGAATCGTGTATAGGAGGACTCCTGATTTGGTATTACTAAGATGTATCGACGCGAAGGAAGCATCTAAACTACTAGAAGAAATCCATGATGGGACCTGCGGTCCACATATGAATGGTTTTGTCTTAGCCAAGAAGATACTCCGAGCTTGTCACTTTTGGATGACTATGGATACGGACTGCATCCAGTATGTCCGGAAATGCCACCGCTGTCAGATACATGCAGACATGATAAAGGTACCTCCAAATAAGCTTAATGCAACGAGCTCACCATGGCCTTTCGCCGCTTGGGAATGGATGTCATCGGATCAATTGAACCTACCGCATCAAAAGGGCACAGGTTCATCCTAGTAGCAATTAATTATTTCACCAAATGGGTTGAAGCAGCATCTTACAGAGCAGTGACTAAGAAAGTCGTGGCAGACTTCGTCTGTGATCGTATCGTTTGTTGATTCGGGATCCCAGAATCAATCATCACTGATAATGGTTCCAATCTTAACAGTGACCTGATGAAAGCCATGTGTGAAACCTTCAATATCAAACATAAGAATTCTACAGCCTACAAACCTCAGATGAACGGAGCTGTAGAAGTCGTCAACAAGAATATCAAGAAGATACTAAGAAAAATGATAGAGAAGCATAGGCAGTGGCACGAGAAGCTATCATTTGCTTTATTGGGATACCGCACCACAGTCCGCACATCAACAGGAGCAACCCCCTACATGTTGGTATATGGTACAGAAGCAGTCATTCTCGCCGAAGTAGAAATCCATTCCTTGCGGATCATACAAGAAGCTGAGCTCGACGACGCAGAGTGGGTGAAGGGTCATTACGAGTAGCTGGCTTTTATCGATGGAAAGAGAATGAACGCCGTTTGCTATGGTCAGCTTTATCAGAACAAAATGTCCAGAGCCTTAAACAAAAGAGTCAAGCCGAGACAGTTCACACCGGGGCAGCTGGTGTTGAGAAAATCTTTCCATATCAAGATGAAGCCAAATGAAAATTATCTCCAAATTGGCAGGGTCTGTACATGGTTCACCGGGTTCTAACAGGAGGAGCCCTCATACTTGCAGAAATGGACGAAGAAGTCTGGCCAAAGCCGATCAATTCAGATATAGTCAAGCATTACTATGTGTAAACCTTATGCTTTCCTATATAATGTAAATTGAACTACGCCTGACCTGATTCCTGTTTAAGAGGGGATAAGTAGGCAGCCCTATGGGTTCGTTCACAATTCAAAAAAAACTTTTATTTCCCCCGCAATTGGAAACCGGGGCAAAATTTTGAGGAGGACCCTCAAAATTCCAAAGTTAATTCCAGCCAATTATCACTAGCAGCAGTTAGAAGTAGCAACCCAGTAAACTGGGGCAGAATTTTGAGGAGGACCCTCAAAATTCCGTAACAAGGATGGTTGCAATGTCTGGGACCACGTCGTGGTTATCGGTTCATCTAAAGAATACTATTCTTAATTACGTATTTATTGTTACGTTTTCTTTACTAAATCATGCAAGTTTATTTCTGAAATCGTTATGTTCAGCAATGCTACCCCCAACGATACGTACAGCATCACCAGATCAAAGCCGAGCAAGTCAAGCAGAGCCAGCGGGGATACGAACTAACCTCCCCTCTTTACAAAACTCGTGATTTTTTTAGATGCAGGCACTTGAATCGCAAAATTATCAAATATACTATACACTCACGAGACTCACATAGCTCAGAAATACTACTCTCAGGACCGTTGCACTTACTCACATCTGCTATCTGCATGCAGTTCTCCCAGCAGACACAATATCCCCGGCAGTCGCAATATCACAATCCACTATCAGCTAAAAAAACTCTATTATCATTTGTTTTTCGCGACTAAGCTTTGTCTCCATCTGCATTCTCTACATTGCATAAGGCTACCATTCTGCCTTCCGAGACTAAGCTCTATCTCTATTTGCATTCTTGCATTGCATAAGGCTACCATTCTGCCTGGCTACCATCCTGCCTTCCGAGACTAAGCTCTGTCTCCATCTGCATTCTGCATTGCATAAGGCTACCATTCTACCTTCCAAGACTAAGCCCTGTCTCTATTTGCATTTCTGCATTGCATGAGGCTACCATTCTGCTTTTTGATACTAAGCCCTGTCTCCATTTGTACGGCTAGAAGATCGCCGCCTTTATTTACATTTGCATGGCTGAAAGATCGCCACCTTATTTACATTTGCATGGCTGAAAGATCGCCACCTTATTTACATTTGCATGGCTGAAAGATTGCCACCTTTATTTACATTTACATGGCTGAAAGATCGCCACCTTTATTTACATCTGCATGGCTGAAAGATCGCCACTTTATTTACATCTGCATGGCTGAAAGATCGACACCTTATTTACATTTGCATCGGCTGAATGATGGCCACCTACTGCATTGCATAGGCTGAAAGATCGCCAAACACTGCATCTCATGGATTGAAAGATTTCCAAATTATCCGAAGGCATCATTGTTCGGAGGCACCATTATCATAACCCGAGAACACCATTCCATGGCCTGAGGATCCCTTTTATCTTTTGCATATCATCATTCAAAGGCACCATAGTTCAGAGGCATCATTCTCAGAGCCCGAGAGCATCATTTCATGGCCTGCGAATCTTTTATTATTCGCTTCATGGCCCAGGACGTCATGGTCTAAGGACGTCATCCTAACCGTCCAAAGACAACTTTCATGGTCCGACGTGAATTTGCATCATGTTTAAATTTATGCACAATAGATGCTTGTATCGCTAACTTGCAGGTAAACCAGCAAGCAACGGACATCTCATCAGGAGCGATCCCGCTCCAGTTCTCGCAGCCCTATCAGGTTTCAAACCATTCACCCCAACCTTAATATTGCATCCGTTCTTGAAAGTCTCCATCGGCCTACTCCGCCGACGGGTCCTGAACTGCATATGGCCTGATTCCTGTAAAACCAAGGATATGTAGGCAGCTCAAAAACTATAGTACGACCTAAGTCTCCTCGAACCCTTTCGTTCGGTCAAAATTGGCCATCATATCTTTACCCGACAACTCTTTCATCCTTCCCGGGTAAAGAGGGGCTGCTGTTGATACCCAATTTTTTCCCGTGTATTTTTTATATGTAAAATACCTTTCAAATAGCATGTATATGCATATATAAGTATACCCCAAGGCTACATTAGTTTTTCTTAATTTTTCAAAGATTTTTAAATCAATTTACTGCCCTATTTTATCAAGAAAACCCAATAATTATCCCAAAATTATCATTTTTGGTGATTCATTTATTGTAGTCTCATGTTTATATTAAAATATAGCTAAGGTATATTTTACACATTTTTTACAAATTTATTTGGTATTTTAAAGGATAGAATTGCATAATTGCAATATCAGCCATTTTTAGGTTTAAATTCATTTCATATTCATAAAATGAGATTTTATATTTTTAAATTGATACTTATGTATTATAAATCATTTTTATGCTTTCAATTTTTTTCCAGTAATTAATTTACTATTTATTTTAATTTTAAAAGGGATAAACTGGCTATTTAAATAACAACCCAATTCATTTCAATTTTAGCCTAAAATATGGCTTTATTAAACTCAATCCCCAATCCAAATTAAACCGACCCAAGACCCCAAGCCCAATCCTAAAACTACCCGACCCAACCCGGATCAAATCTTGGCCGTTGATCAATTTTGATCAACGGTCTAGATCCGCCCTTACCTTTTTTAATCAAACGACCCCCCTAATACCCCTCATTTTCCCTCACTCGTCTCTATCTCTCTACCTCTGGTGCTCTCTTGAACCTTCCCTTCCCCTCCTCTTCAATGGGTTATGTTCATCTTCTCCGGTCACTTTCTAACTTAAACCCATGGTGGTTTCACCACCCACCAAGCCACCTACGGCTCCCACTTTGGTTAACTGAAGCGGCATGACTCAACCATGAAGAGTTGGGTCCAGACCTCTATTGATTCGAGTTCCACGTCCATCTCGGCCCCGTTCCAGCAAGCTATGTCTATTTCAAAACCTGGTCTCGACTCCTCTTTCTTAGATCCAAGCCTTTCTCATCGTTTGGGTTCCTCTAAAAACCCTAGTTTTAAGGGTTTTCTCCTCTCCTTAGATCTGTTCCAGATCCATGTTTTCCTTAAGCTTTTAAACGATTTTCCTGACTTTTCTTTCAAAAATTACTTTCAAAATCATTTCTTTTCCAGCATAGGGTTGTTCTGAAATATTTCTCCGACTTTCTTTTTCTTTTGTGCGTATTTGCTTCTACTGTGTTATTGTGTGTTTCTTCTATTATATTTTCTTCTACTGTGTTCTTGTATTTTCTTCTACTATGTTCTTGTATGCATTTTCTACTGTATTCTTGTATGCTTTTTCTACTGTATTCTTGTGTGTTTCTTCTACTATATTTTCCCTTACTGCGTTCTTAAGGGATCTTTTGTATGCTACTAGACGCTACTTCTTTTCTACATTGCTAACCTATGTGACAACCATGCTCCTGTAGTCTATTAACTACTGATTTTGCAATGACACGACATCCTCTTTCAGCTTAACATGTTTATATGCTCTTTATATGTGATGAACTTCCCTCTAAAGTGACTTTTAAATTTGTGATTAGCTCAGACTTCCTTCTGAATAGGGCTTATTGATTTCTTTCAATTATTTGTTGATTTCCCTAAGATTCGACTTAAGCTAAAAACCTTTCTCAGCTTTTCTAACTTGGTTCACTCATGAACCAATAATTACAAGATCTCTAACATGTGATTTACTGGCTACTAATTGATTTTTCTTACCTTATTTGTACAACCGTGTATTTTAAAAATTCTGTCCTTAAGTAAACTTCTATGTATTTACCTCTAATTGCCTACTTTGCACAAAGTGCTTATTTAATTTCTTTCCTCAAATAGTTTTTACCCATTTGAATATGAATTCCTTAATTAAAGGGAGTCTAGTGTGATTGATTCTTAATTGATATTCAGTTCCTTAAATATTTTCTTGCCTTATTTCTGTCTGATTTTCACACTATAAAGGCACGACCCTTTCACAAACTCAATGAACTCATTCATAGTCTTTATGAACTCACATTTATACACAATAGTATTCTCTCTTCTTGTTTGCACTGTGGCCTATTTACAAGACCTACTACTTTTCTCTACTTTGTTTCTTTGAAACTGGTATGTCTTGATTTAAGCTTCAGCACCACAACAATATGTTTATTTACTGCTTTTGTATTCATGTATACTTAATGTTTCTGTATAGTTCTACACTTAAATTAGCATGCTGATTTCTTTCTGCCTGTTTCTATCATGAATTCTAAACCCTTGCCCCCTTATGTATTTGAGTCGTGGTTTAAGATATGGCAATATGAAAGTTATTGTCCATGAATTAAACTTTATCCCTTGGGATCCTAGCCTCTATTAATGTGTGTTTTGACAAGCTTATGGCATGCTAGCATCTTCTATTGCTGAGCATGCCTAAAGCTTGCCCTTGCCTAAGCAATAGGCTCTTTACAACCTCCTCATTTTCCTATACCCCTATGTGTATTTATTTGTAGTTGTTCCCTTCCCCTTTCCCTCTTTCAGAATTCTGTTTCTACACTTGCACTCTCTCTTAGTCTTTAAGTTCCACCCCCCTCTTGTGAGCCTTACCTTGGGACCTTGAGTTCCCTCTGAACTTGGACACTTGAGGGCTAGCCCTTCTACACTGCACCTGTCCAAATCTGGTAATACATTTGGGTGCAAGCACTATCCGGAGTTCATTTGAGACTCTTAGGGAACTTTGACACACTCAAATGGGATAAAGGCTTTGGATCATGATCTCATGGAGTTGGTTTACCTCATATTTCAGACATGAAGTCTGAATCAGGATCTCCTTGGTTGTACCTTTTAATTTCTGATGTGTTCTTTTACTCCATTCTGGGCTGTAATAATTTGTAATAAACTCTTGGGGATGAGTAGTGAAAAGGGGCGGGTAACTATGTATGCAAAGGGTAGATATCCTGCCTATAAGTATTTCTGAATTTCTGCATTCTTACATAGATATCCTGCCTATAGGTATTTCTGGAATTCTGTATTCTCACATAGATATCCTGCCTATAGGTGCTTCTGAAATCCTGCATTCTCATAAAGATATCCTGCCTATAGGTGTTTATGCATTTCTCATGTAGATACTATGCTTATAGATATTCTGCATTCTCTCATATTGAAATCATGTCCATGAGTATCTGGAAAGCAGAACTCTGCATATGCATATAGAAAATATGCCTATAGGTCTCTCTGAATTTTGTATATCCATTTTCATCTACCAATCATGCTCACAGGCTTTAAAAAAAATTTCAGCACCTAGATTTCATGTTTATAGGGTTTCTGCATTTTACTATGTCTATAAAGGTTTTGAAATCAACAACGCATAGAAAGCATGCCTATAGGAGCTATTAATCAAGTCTAAACCGTTTCACTCAATTATAAGTCCAAACTAGTGATAACAACGTACCATTAGTTGCTGAACTTATAGCCATCTGCTAAAACTTGCCTTTCTTCAATAAACTGACAACTTTTCTTAATCAGTATGTATTCAGTTTACTTCATTGGTTTCTAAAATCAGTAGATATCATGCCTATATGATCCTCGTCCAACACATAGGCAAGCCTTAGGGTAAAAAGTAAACTGAATCTGTTTTTTATACAACCAGCGGGCAGGCCTAACTCGGGCTTCTTATCTGAATTATGTAATAAATCAGTCTGCCTCAACTTTTAAGTTCTTCCGTGTTGAGTATTTAATCAGATCCTAAGCAGTACGTGTAAGTCATGCTAAATTACGTGCTTCTTTATCTAAGGAGGTATATCTGAGCCTTTTGCCTGTTTTGTGCTTTCCCCTAATTTGTTATACATGTTCTTGCATGTCGTCTTAGAATTTTGCCTTTGAAACTAAAAATAAGCCGACATTCCTTCCCTTTAGGATTAATAGTCCAAAATGCCTCCGGGACTGATACGATCAGGACGGGTAATAGCATGCAATAAGTAATCGAGACCAATCTGCGCTTTTACCTTAACGGGGCGGAAAGGGTAGATATGGATATGATGACCACGCGATAATGTCACGAGTATCCCCTCATCGAGGAGTGATTACCGGACATTGCATGGGGTGATCCATATTATTTATAACCTAGCACCCCATTTCCTTTATATTTTTTCGTTTCTTTGAAATTTCAAACTGTTTCTCTCAGCTTTCTTTTAATTCTTTCCAACTTTGTTTATTTGTAACCATTATGTAAAAACCCCCTCTTACTTGAAGTTTTATTTGCCTACGTGTTGTTTGCGCTTAAAGTCACAATAATTGTCTGGCCGGGAACCACACTAGTGGAACCTGAGGGGTCCCTAACACCTTCCCCTTGGGATAATTTCAAACCCTTACCCAATCTCTGGTTACTCAAAACAAACCCCTCCTAGTATCCTAATGCACTTTAATCATTAGGTGGAGACTCTTCTATTCAAACCCAATTCACAAAAGGGAACGAGTTGTCCTCCCAAATGTTATAAACCTGATTTCGCGAGAAAAAGGGGGCGCAACACCGCTTTATAGAACTTACCTTTGAGTATCACTGGCACTCTCTTGTCACATAATACTCCAGATGCTAATCTCCACTTCATCCATCCTACCCCAATACGGTGTGTGACATCCTCGTAGATCTCCCCTCCCCCTGGATAACCGACCCAAGGTACTTGAAACTGGCTCTACTCGGGATGACCTGTGATTCAAGCCTCACATCCACGCCCACTTTCCCCTGCTCAGTGCTGAACTTACACTCCAGGTATTCCCTCTTCGTCCTGCTAAACCTGAAACCCTTATATTCAAGAGCCTGTCTCCAAACCTGCAGCCTCGTGTTAACACCGGCTCGCGATTAAAATATTATTGACAGAAAATGATGTCTTTAACAAAAGCGAAGGACACATAATGTTGGAAAAGAAAGCTCAAACGCTTCTTCAAAAATGATAAGAAGTCCATGTAAAATCTATTACTATTTAAGAATTGATACCAAATCCGAAACATAACGCAATAATAGTATTAAGTGAAATCATTTATTGGGACTCAAAAACTTAACGATTAAAATCATAACTTTCACATCAAATAGCAATTTATCAGCCCTTGCACCATTTTCGGCTCAAAGGATATTGGGAAAATGGGACTTTGATGTAAGAGTGGATGAAGGGTCATACTGACATAGAATTACTTCAAAGAGTTGGTGGCAACAAAGCAAAGGGGCTAATATGAGATAAGAACCCGCAAGGCACCGGATGGAAGTAAACAGATGGTTACTACTAACTCTTTGTTGTCCAATAATAACTACTCATTTCCAGCACAACTCTTCATTTCCTTTCTTTATTAGCACAATAAATAAATAAGAAAGTGTATTAAAAGGGAAAAAGGACCAAAAAAATGTAACAACCAGACCGGTCGTTTTGAGCATTTGCACTTCGCTCGATTGTTTGTGGGCATGAGTAGCTCTGTATGAAGTATCATGACTTATGTGGATCGTCGGATTTGATTTTCAGGTTACTCAAAATTCAAGTTGGAAGAATGATTCTCACCTAAAAGTTTTAAATTTAAAAGGCTTGACCAAGTTTGACTTTTTAGTATTTGGCCTCGGATTGAATTTTTGATGGTTTTGTTGGCTCCGTTGAGTAATTTTGGACTTAGGAGCGTGTTTGGAATGTGATTTGGAGGTCCGTGGTAGAATTAGGCTTAAATTGGCGAAAGTTAGAAATTTGGCAATTTTTGTCAGTAGTGGAAAATTTGATATCGGGGTCGGAATAGAATTTCAGAAGTTGGAGTAGATTCGTAGCATCATATGTGACATGTGCATAAAATTTGAGGTCATTCGAACATGGTTTGGCAGGTTTAAGCATCGTATGCGGAATTTGGAAGTTTAGAAGTTCTTAGGCTTGAATCCGAGGATAAATTGGTGTTTTAATGTTGTTTTAAGTGTTCCAAAGGTTCGACTAAAACCGTATGTTGATACATGACTTGATTGGTTGAGGTCCCGAGGGCCTCGGGTGTGTTTCGGGTTGTTAACAGATCAATTATTGGTGTTGGGAGATAGCTGGTTTTGCCGGTTTCTGAATATGCTGGTGTTTTCTGCACATGCGGAAGGGGAGCCACAGGTGCAGGGTCGTAGGCACACATGGGGAGTTCGCAGGTGCAGACGGAGTTGAGATAGGCTGGGTTTATAGGTGCGTAGGAGACGTCGCATTTGCGAGACCACAGATGCGGATAGGTGCCCGCAGAAGCGGAAGTGAGGAGGTCAGGCAGTGACCGCAGGTGCGAGGTCTTTTCCGCACCTGCATAGTCGCAGATGTGGATATTGAGTGCAGGTGCGAAGTTTGGGGGATTTAGTGATTTTCCATAGGTGCGGAGGTTATTGCGCAGATGCGGCACTGTATATGCGCATATTTAGCCGCAGGTGCGAAGGCCAAGGCAGAAAGTATAAATAGAACACTTCACGAATTTTGGTTCATTTCCACCGTTTTCAAGTCGATATTTAGAGCTTTTGGAGTGATTTTGAAGGGAGATTCAAGGCTTTTCGGTGAGGCAAGTTGCTTGAGCTCTAATACTCCTATCTATGGTGTTTTTTCGTTGTTTTATCAATTAATTAGTGGAAAATAGGGGTGAAAATGAGGGGTTATGGCTTGGGATTTTGGAGAGTTTCATTTGAGGATTTGAGGGACCAAATGGAGTCGAATTTTGATAAATTTTGAATGTATGCAGTCGTGAGTGAATGGGCTTTCTAGTTTTATGACTTTTGTAGGATTTCGAGACGTGGGCCTGGGGCCCGGGTTTGAACCAATTTTCGATTCTTGGTCTAATTTAGTAGTTTTTCTTGTGGAATTTATTCCTTTAGCATATATTGATAGTATTGTACTAGTTGTGAATAGATTCAGAGCATTTGGAGGCTGATTCAAAAGGCAAAGGCATCACAGAGTAGGATTATGATCGGTTTGAGGCAAGTAACGATTGTAAATCTGGTCCTAAGGGTATGAAACCCCAGATTTTTGTATCATTTCACTATTTTGAGGTGGCGCACATGCTAGGTGATGGGCGTATGGGCGTGCAACAATGGGGATTGTGACTTGGTCCATTCCGTATCAATTGTAAAGTTGAATATTTTCTTGAAACTACATACTTCTTACGTGTTTTAGAACTAATTTATGTAAATCAGGCAGGATGCCATGTTTAGGCTTTATGCCAGTGTTGTTTGGACTCTTAGAGGTCTTTTCTTTCTATCCTCTCATTGTTTTTGATTGGAAATCTATACTCAGTCATGTTTATACTTATTTACTACATAACTCAATCTCTATTACTCTGTTTTGACGCATCATATAAATGTTGTTTGGGCTGAATACTTTGTTTTTTCTGAGAGCCCGAGAGGTTGAAAAGGTTTATGACTGAGTGAGGCGAGGGCCTATTTTGTTAGGATATTTATGGGATCGGGATGCATGTCGCAGCATGTTTGATATAGGCTGAAGGCCTCATTGAATTATGCCATAATTGTCTTGATATAGCGCTTGGGCTGAAGGAGCCCCTCCGAAGTCTGTACACACCCCCAGTGAGCACAGGTACCTACTGAGTGCGAGTGCCAAGTCACTGGGAGGCATTAGTGTTAGTGAGGTTTGCCTGAGGGGCTGTATATGAGGTATAGTGAAGTTTTCCCGAGGGGTTGAGTGATGTTTGCCCGAGGGGCTATTTATGATTTCATCATTTTTGCTCACCCTTGCATTGAGCCATCGTTTGAAAACTTTTGGAAGACGGTTTTAAATGATTTTACTGGAAATGGATTTTTAACAAGCTACTTTTTTTCAAACTATGGTTTTAAAAACGTGTCATATTTTACTGAGTTTCTGTGATATTAACTTTACTTGCATTATTGCTCGTCACTACTTCTCAGTCTTTATTTAGTGTTGTTACTTACTGAGTTGACGTACTCAAGTTACTCCATGCACCTTGTGTGCAGATCCAGGCATTTCTGGACACGGTAGCGGGTGTTGATTATTCAGCTGTAGATCCATCAGAGTTAGCAAGGTAGTTGCCCGACGATTGCAGCCTTACTTTCCTCCCTCTTTATCTTTCCTTAGTTGTATTTAGTTATTTCCAGACTATGTTAGTCTTGATACTGTCAGATGGTTGTAGTAGATTCTCATGACTATTGACAACCCAATACCGGGCTTTCTTTTCTGCACTTTTGTTTTGATTTGAACTCCTCTATGAAGATTTTATATTAAATAGCTTTGGAATTATCTTCAAATAAGAATATCGATTTGTTTTGGTAATATGTCGACTTGCCTAGTACCACGTTAGGCGCCATCACGACAGAGTAGTTTTTGGGTCGTGACAAGTTGGTATCAAAGCCTAGGTTACATATGTCTCACGAGTTATGAGCGGGTTTCATAAAGTCTTGCGAATTGGTACGGAGACATATGTACTTATTTTTGAGTGGCTTCAGAACACCTAGGAAACTTAACTTTCTTGAATTCTTATTGTGCGACATTGATTCAGCCTGAAGCGTAACTCTTTGAATTCCTTTCATGCATTTGTATGCGCATGTGAGCGCTTGATATCAGTGGTGCATCAGTGTCTTGAGGTCGAATTTTGACTGTATCTTGAGCACTGAGGTGTTTATTGTGTGAGCACGTGCTTTTGGATTTATATGTCCGTTCTTTGGAAACCTGAGTACCATGAGTGACCTCTACCCGTTCAGTTGAGTTTTCCTTTCTAGTGTTGTTCAAATCTTCCATCTTTCCTTTGTTCCTGTTTCTGATGGGGCTAGGAAGAAGAGTGGGTGGAGGGCCCTCAGATCTTTTGGAATATGATAATGATGCCAGAGTGCACGAACTAACCTTTGGGAAGGGAAAAAAATAAAAGTAAACAAAAAAGGTAACAAGTCAGTGAGGATTATAAGAAAAAATGTTGTGATATTTAAACACATAGTGCAAGAATGTAAATCGTGTCCTAATTTGGGGAACCTCTTGTGCCCGAGGTAGGCCTAGCGACAAGTTGATTTGGAGAACTTAGAATGCTAAATGCCTCATTTTATTGATAAAAAGTAGACGAATTACAAAACGACGCTAAATAACAGAAAATAAAATGTCACTAGTGGCCATGGGCCTTATTACATTTCTTAAAGCAAAAGAACAAGCTCCTATCTACTTGGTCCCAGAAGGACCTTCCCCAGACTCGGCATTTTTGGCTCCATTGAACAGTTTCACCAACTCGCGAAGTCCCAGCAACAGGTAGGCTCTGGCTAGGTGTCCGCCCTAGTTTCCTTCAGCATTTTGGCAATCCTCGATTCTTTTGAGAAATTTCCTTTCCAGCTCTACTAAACCCCGCTCCAAGTATCCCAGTCGCTTGTTGGCACTGACAACCATGTCTTTCCATTCTTCAATCAGCTTTTGGTGGGCTTCTTGTATCTCACGGTGCTCGTTTTCACATTCCCAAATCCTCTTGCGTAGTTGATTGTATTTGACCTATGCCTCAGCCTTTTCATCTATGATTCTGTGACCTCGAACAAACCGGGGTTGACCTAGACCATTATGATTATCCTCCAGCCAGCCTGAATAGTATGGAGTACAACCAGCATGGTATCTGTCCTGCTTGATGGTATCCCTTCCCATGACGATTTTGCAATGCCACATATGCTGAGCCTGGCACTTGTAAGGGCTATCCTGAAATTCAGCCCGAAAGTGACTCATCTTGTCGACCCTTGGTATAACCTACTTCCTACCAGCCTGTCTCATAACTCGGAGAGGGACGTAAGGGTAGGTTCCTCTCAAACCTATCAGTATCAGAAACGGTGCATCCCTGGATCGGGCGATTAATTCCTTAGTAGGGAACCACTCGAACATCCATTGTACTTGATCCTTAGTTAGATTTTCAAACAGCTCTAACCACCCCTCGGCATCTTCTAGTTGAGCGAACATGTTAGGCATGTAGTTTATTCATCTTGGATGATGGAAGGCTATGTGATCATCCCAACCCCTTCGCTGAATCTCTTGTCGGTATTCACCTCTTTGGAGGTGCTCCATGAGCCAGATATAGAGTAGCAAATTGCAACCCTCGAAATGTTGGGCTCCTTGTTGACACTTCTCCAAGGCTCGGTATATCTTTGGGAGGATCATGGGCATTATGCTGAATGGTTGCCCACCAATTCCCTCCATTAGAGTTTTGGTTACCATATCTAGCCTGGTGTGGAACCTTGCTTTCTTCATTGGAAACACTATCATCCCCAGTAGGCAAAACATGAAGACAAAGACCCTTCGGTAAAGATGCACCAATGATGTGAGGGCAAACTCGTCAGGTTAAGTACGGTAAGATTTGCTATGACTGTATCTCTCGTACAAATAATCAAAGGGAATATACGACTCTTTCAAGCATATCAAGTATGGATTCTTCTTTAGACCTATCACTTTGAGGAAACCTCTACCCTTAGGGTTTTCCGGCATTAACAAACACGGAGTTTCCCATGGTATACCAGCTAATCCTCATATTTCATCCAGCAGGGGTGTCATCTCAATGTCCCCAAAGCGGAACACAAACCTATCACAATTCCAAAATAGAGTAGTAACTTCTATGATCTTGTTGTTAGGTTGGATTTCCAGGAGAGAAGGTAGATTTCCTAGGTATATCCGGACAAGAGTCTGATCGCTGGAATGAAGATCCTCCCACCAGCTTAGCAATTTTGGGTGGATGTTGGTGTCCATGCTGAATTTAGGGACTTCGTGACTCATATTTCTGCAAGACAAAAGGGTTAGGCCCTTACCCCCACCAGACTCGACTATTAAATATCAGTAATTGGCATAAAACATTTAGCTCTCCAAATAAATGCACAGAACGTGGTAGTGTCCCTTTGGGTTTTAGAGAAACCCAGTGGACTTTGGACAAGGCTATCTTAAAGAGTCATTATGCGGACAACATAACTGACTCGGCTAGGTTTGACCATGATCCATGCACAATTTAAATAGGGTAAGGTTTCTATGGGGTTTTAGACTGGTACCCTTGAGCGGACAACTCAAGGGGGAAAGGCACGGAACCGTCGACTACACCGTTGATTGACTGGTTTCACCGCAAATACGCCTTTTCTGGATTTAGGGGTGATAATATCGGAAGAGCGCAACCACTCATTATAAGCATTGCTATGGTATTTTGTTTGGCACGAGTAGAATATGATGTTGCACATGATTATGCAACAATTAAAGCAGGTTGTCACATATTTGCACGTTAAGAAAGCAATAAATACAACAGTTCCATAATTTAAAGCGGTAATTAAGGAAAGAAGTAAAGGAAAAGAAACAAAAAGACAAGTCAGTTTTGCAATCGAAAAGAAAATTGAATGCTTAAAAGAAATAAACAAATAATTGCGCATAAAGAAGCATAAATCACAATAATAGTCTGAAATGGTAAAAGCCTAAAAGTATCCCTAGCAGAGTCGACATACTGTCGTGCCCCCTTTTTCTCGTGAAATGGGGTTTATGACATTTGGGAGGACAACTCGTTCCCTTTTGGGAATTGGATTTGAATAGAAGAGTCGCCACCTAATGATTAAAGTGCATTAGGACACTAGGAGAGGTTTGTTTTGAGAAACCAGAGATTGGGTAAGGGATTGAAATTATCCCAAGGGGATGGTGTTAGGCACCCCTTAGGATCCACTAGTGTGATTCCCGGCCAGACAATTATTGTGACTTTAAGCGCAAACAACACGTAGGCAAATAAAACTTCAAGTAAGAGGGGGTTTTCACATAATGGTTACTAATAAATAAAGTTGGAAAGAATTAAAAGAAAGCTGAGAGAAACAATTTGAAATTTCAAAGAAACAAAGAAACGAATAAAAAAACAAAGGAAAAGGGGTCCTATGTTTATAAATAATATGGATCACCCCATGCAATGTCCGGTAATCAGTCCTCCATGAGGGGCTACACGTGACATTATCGCATGGTCATCATATCCATATCTACCCTTCCCGCCCCGTTAAGGTAAAAGCACAGATTGGTCTCGATTACTTATTGCATGCTATTAGTCGTCCTGATCCTATCAATCCCAGAGGCATTTAGGACTACTAATCCTAAAGGGAAGGAATGTCGGCTTATTTGTAGTTTCAAAGGAAAAATTCTAAGACGACATGCAAGAACATGTATAACAAATTGGGGGAAAGCACGTAACAGGCAAAAGGCTCAGATATACCTCCTTAGACAAAGAAGCACGTAATTTAGCATGACTTACACATACTGCTTAGGGTCTGATTAAATACTCAACACGGAAGAACTTAAAGGTTGAGACAGACTGATTTATTACATAATTCAGATAAGAAGCCTGAGTCAGTCTTGCCCGCTGGTTGTAGCTAATAAAAAACAGATTCAGTTTAATTTTTACCCTAAGGCTTGCCTAAGTGTTGGATGAGGATCCTATAGGCATGATATCTACTGATTTCAGAAACCAATGAAGTAAACTGAATACATACTGATTAAGAAAATTTGTCAGTTTATTAAAGAAAAGCAAGTTTTAGCAAATGGTTATAAATTCTGCAACTAATGGTACGTCGTTATCACTAGTTTAGACTTATAAGCGAGTGAAATGGTTCAGACTTGATTAATAGCTCTTATGGGCATGCTTTCTATGCGTTGTTGATTTCAAAACCTTTATAGACATAGTAAAATGCAGAACCCCTATAAACATGATATCTAGGTGCTGAAATTTTGTTTAAAGCCTATGAGCATGATTGCTAGATGAAAATGGTCATACAAAATTCAGAGGGACCTATAGGCATTTTTTCTATATGCATATGCAGAGTTATGCTTTCCAAATACTCATGGACATGATTTCTATATGAGAGAATTCAGAATATCTATAGGCATAGTATCTACATGAGAAATGCATAAGCACCTATAGGCAGGATATCTTTATGAGAATGCAGGATTTCAGAAGCACCTATAGGCAGGATATCTATGTGAGAATGTAGAATTTCAGAAATACCTATAGGCAGGATATCTATGTGAGAATGCAGAAATTCAAAATTACTTATAGGCAGGATATCTACCCTTTGCATACATAGTTACCTGCCCCTTTTCACTAGCCATCCCCAAGAGGTTATTACAAATTATTACAGCCCAGAATGGAGTAAAAGAACACATCAGAAATTAAAAGGTACAACCAAGGAGAGCCTGATTCAGACTTCATGTCTGAAATATGAGGTAAACCAACTCCATGAGATCATGATCCAAAGCCTTTTGAGTATGTCAAAGTTCCCTAAGAGTCTCAAATGAACTCCGGGCAGTGCTTGCACCCAAATGTATTACCAGATTTGGACAGGTGCAGTGTGGAAGGGCCAGCCCTCAAGTGTCCAAGTTCAGAGGGAACTCAAGGTCCCAAGTAAAGGCTCACAAGAGGGGGCGGAACTTAAAGACTAAGAGAGGTGCAAGTGCAGAAACAGAATTCTGAGAGAGGGAAATGGGAAGGGAACAACTACAAATAAATACACATAGGGGTATAGGGGAATAGGGAGGTTGTAAAGAGCCTATTGCTTAAGCAAGGGCAGGCTTTAGGCATGCTCAACAATGAAGGATGCCAGCATTCCATAAGCTTGTCAAAACACACATTAATAAAGGCTAGGATCCTAAGGGATCAAGTTTAATTCATGGACAATAACTTACATATTGCCATATCTTAAACTACAGCTCAAACACATAAGGGGGCAAGGGTTTAGGATTCATGATAGAAACATGCAGAAAGAAATCAACATGCTTATTTAAGTGTTGAACTATACAGAAATAGTAAGTACACATAAATACAAAAGCAGTAAATAAACATAATGTTGTTGTGTTAAAGCTTAAATCAGGACATACCAGTTTCAAAGAAACAAAGTAGAGAAAAGCAGTAGGTCTTGTAAATAGGCCACAGTGCAGACAATAAGAGAGAATACTATTATGTGTAAATGTGAGTTCAAAAAGACTATGAATGAGTTCATTGAGTTTGTGAAAGGTTCGTGCCTTTATAGTGTGAAAATCAGACAGAAATAAGGCAAGAAAATAGTTAAGGAACTGAATATCAATTAAGAATCAATCACATAAAACTCCCTTTAATTAAGGAATTCAGATTCAAACAGTTAAAAACTATTTGAGGAAAGAAATTAAATAAGCACTTTGTACAAAGTAGGCAATTAGGGGTAAACACATAGAAGTTTACTTAAGGACAGAATTTTTAAAATACGCGGTTGTACAAATAAGGTAAGAAAAATCAATTAGTAACCAGTAAATCATAGGTCAGAGATCTTGTAATTATTGATTCATGAATGAACCAAGTCAGAAAAGCTGAGAAAGGTTTTTAGCTTAAGTCGAATCACAGGGAAATCAGCAAATAATGGAAAGAAATCAATCAGCCCTATTCAGAAGGAAGTCTGAGATAATCACAAATTTGAAAGTCACTTTAGAGGGAAGTTCATCACATATAAAGAGCATATAAACATGTTAAGCTGAAAGAGGATGTCGTGTCATTGCAAAATCGGTAGTTAATAGACTACAGGAGCATGGTTGTCACATAGGTTAGCAATGTAGAAGAGAAGTAGCATCTAGTAACATACAAAAGATCCAGTGTAAAAGACCTTAGAAGAGTTTAGCAAAGGTCAGAATCATATGAAAAACAAGGATTTCAAAACTCAGTTTAGAGACTCGAAATAGGTGTGAAAGAGTTAGGTTTTTTGAAACAAAACCAGTTCAGGCAAATCACATAGCCTATGGTTTCCAAACTTGGAAACCCCCCCAAATTCTAAGGTTCTACCATCAATCGAATGTAGAGATGATAGGGCAAGTAGTTAAGTCGAAGCAGGTTCAGAGGTCTCAGAAAATAACTGAAACCTCTAATATGTTCCTCTCAGCAACAGAAACTCATGAAAAACATGCTAGCAGAGTAACATGCAAAACACGGTTGAAGAGCTCAAAGAAAATAGAGTAGAAGAAACTAATACGAAACATAATGGAAAAAATTGATAAGAACAGTAAGGAAAGCATATTAAGAGGTTTAAGAAGAAACTTAACCGGAACTCAGTAGATGGAACTTAATAAAAAAACATTCAAGAACGCAGTAAGGGAAAATACAGTAGAAGAAACACACAAGAATACAATAGAAAAAGCATACAAGAATACAGTATAAAAAGCATACAAGAACATAGTAGAAGAAAATACAAGAACACAGTAGAAGAAAATACAATAGAAGAAACACACAAGAATACAGTAGAAGCAAATACGCACAAAAGAAAAAGAAAGTCGGAGAAATATTTCAGAACAACCCTAGGCTGGAAAAAAATGATTTTGAAAGTAATTTTTGAAAGAAAAGTTAGGAAAATCGTTTAAAAGCTTAAGGAAAGCATGGATCTGGAACAGATCTAAGGAGATCAGAAAAACCTAAAAACTAGGGTTTTCAGAGGAACTCAAACGATGAGAAAGGCTTGGATCTAAGCAAGAGGAGTAGAGACAAGGCTTTGAAATAGACATAGCTTGCCGGAACGGGGCTGGAGATGGCCGTGGAACTCGAATCAATAGAGTTCTGGACCCAACTCTTCATGGTTGAGTCATGCCGCTTCAGTTAACCAACGTGGGGAGCCGTAGGTGGCTTGGTGGGTGGTGAAACCACTATGGGTTTAAGTTAGAAGGTGACCGGAGAAGATGAACAAAACCCATCGGAGAGGAGGGGAAGGGAAGGTTCTAGAGAGAACCACATGTAGAGAGATAGAGACGAGTGAGGGAAAATGAGGGGTATTGGGGGGGTCGTTTGATTAAAAAAGGTAAGGGCGGATCTAGACCGCTGATTAAAATTGATCAACGGCCAAGATTTGATCTGGGTTGGGTCGGGTAGTTTTAGGATTGGGCTTGGAGTCTTGGGTCGGTTTAATTTGGATTGGGGATTGGGTTTAATTAGGCCAGATTTTAGGCTAAAATTGAAATGAATTGGGCTATTATTTAAATAGCCAGTTTTTCACTTTTAAAATTAAAGAAAATAGTAAATTAATTTTTGGAAATAAATTAAAATCATGAAAATGATTTATAATGCATAATTATCAATTTAAAAATATAAAATCTCATTTTATGAATATGAAACGAATTTAAACCTAAAAATGACTAATATTGCAATTATGCAATTCTATCCTTTAAAATACCAAATAAATTTGTAAAAAATTTGTAAAATATACCTTAACTATATATTAATATAAACATGAGACTCTAATAAATTAATTACCAAAAATAATAATTTTGGGATAATTATTGGGTTTTCTTGATAAAATAGGGCAGTAAATTGATTTAAAAATCTTTGAAAAATTAAGAAAAAATAGTAGCCTTGGGGTATACATATATATGCATATACATGCTATTTGAAAGGTATTTTAAATATAAAAAATACATGGGGAAAATTGGGTATCAACAAGCGGTGGTTAGACCGGCCATGATGTATGGGGCTGAGTGTTGACTGGTTAAAAAATCACATATCCAGAAGATGAAGGTAGCAGAAATGAGGATGTTGAGGTGGATGTGCGGGCATAATATGATGGATAATATTAGTAATGATGATATTCGGGAGAAGGTGTGCGTGGCTCCCATTGATGACAAAATGCGGGAAGTGAGGCTTAAATGGTTTGGGCATGTTCAGAGGAGAAGCCCAGATGATTCGGTAAGGAGGTGCGAATGGCTGGTTGTAGAGGGCGTGAGAAGAGATAGAGGGCAGCCTAAGAAGTATTGGGGGAGGTGATTAGGCAGGATATGGCGAGGCTTCAGATTTTTGAGGACATGGCACTTGATAGGAACACGTGGAAGTCGAGTATTAGGGTTATAGGGTAGGAGGTAGTTGAGTCTTGGCTTATGTCATGAGTTTGTGAGTCTGTTCTGGTAGGTATACTATTTTTCTTTTGCTTTGTATCTTTCTTCTTGACTGCATGTTGTTCCTATTTTTCATATTATTTCTGTGTTGTTACTGATATTGTCCCTTTTTGTCTTTTTGTCTTCTTGAGCCGAGGGTTTTTCGAAAATAGTCTCTCTACTCCTTCGGGGTAGGGGTAAGGTCTGTGGACACACTACCCTCCCCAGACCCCACTAGTGGTAAGGTCTCTCTACTCCTTTTGATTCTTGTTAATAACCGCGCGAAGCGCGGACCATTACACTAGCTAATTATAAAATGGTAAAAATACATGGAACAACATGCCATATTTTTTTATTTTATGTAAACATCAGTAAATTGTAATGTAATGAATGGGATAACATGGGGTGATATTTATTTTTCTTCAGATGGAATTTTTCCATTTTTGAGTTAAAAGTTAGTAACTTAACATAAATGAAGCCATCCACTGACCAAGTGTAACAATCCAATGGTTATTTTGTGTATGTGCGTTCTGCCTTTTTGATACTTTACACATGTGTAAGTTAGGTTTTTTGACTTGTGGGGTTGATTGATTTCATTCCATGAAGGTTTTTGGTTGATTTAGACTCTTTGATTCTTGGCTCAGAAGCCTAAGTTATTTATGTTGACCAATGGTTGATTTTATTGAAAACGACCCAGAATGGTATTCCTGATTTATGACTTGGGCATATTCCTGAAATTGAATTCTGAGGTCCGTAGGTTGATTTGTGTTGTTTTGCCGAAAATTGGCAATTTGAGATTTAGAAGTTTGACCGTAGGTTGACTTTTGGCTATTGGGTTCAGAATTTGGTTTGGGGACGTGATACATGTCTGTTATGCTAATTAGAACTTTTCTACAAAGTTTGGTGTCATTTGGAGTTGATTTGATAGGATTCGCGCGCTTGGTTGTAATTCTAGATGTTCTTGAACTTTACTTTGAAATTCATGCCTTTTGGTTTTCAATTCATAGTTTTAGATGTTATTTTTGAGTTATAATTATGCGAGCAAGTTTGTATGATATTTTTAAACTTGTGTTGATATTTGGTTTGGATCCCTAAAGTGTCGGATGATTTTTAGACGCGTCACAGAATGATTTCACCTGAAAAGGGAATTGCTGGTGTGCTGTTGTTCTGTTGTCGCAATTGTGAGCACCAGCTCGCAATTGCGAGAGTGACATGAGGTGGTATGATGTTGCAATAGCGACTTACCCCTTCGCATTTGCGAAGTCAACAGGCTTTGGTTGCATTTGCGACCATTTGGTTGATTTTGTGATGGTAGCCAGCTTCGCAATTGCGAAGCCTTTGTCACAAATGCGACTTCTATTGAGGCTTTCAGGGTTCACAAATGCAATCCCAATACGGACCCTATGTCAATATGTGACATCTGCAGCTGGACTTAAGGGTTGAAAAGTCGGGATTTAGTCTCATTTCTCACATTTTAGAACCTTAGACTCGGTAGGAGGTGATTTGGAGAAGGGATTTTCATCTACAAACATTGGGTAAGTGATTCTAATCAATTTTCAACTATATTCTAGCATTATATAACATCAAATTTATGTGAAACAAAGTGAAAATTTGAGAAATTTTGCCTAAGTTATAAAATATGAGAATTTGAGTTCTGAGAGTCGATTTTGATCTGGATTTGAAAACTAATCAAAATATGGACTCATGAGATTATGGGTAGTCGGAATCTATCCTTGGATCCAAGTTTTGACCGGGCGGGCCAGGATTGACTTTTGTTGACTTTTTGAGAATTTTGTAAAGATCAAAGCTTTATTTATTATAATTGTTTCCTTTGTATTGGTTGATGATATTAAGTTACTTTTGGTAACCGTGTGGAGGCGAATTTTAGGGGAAAAGATATTTCTGTGGGTGGAGTTGGTCTAGTTGAGGTAAGTGCTTGGGGTAACTTTATGTGGGGAACTACCACTTAGAAATTTGGTTGTTCGTAGTAATTATGTTTTTTGAATACCGTGTACACAAGATGACGAGTGGGTACACGGGCTATATGTGGTAATTTATCGGCTTAGGTTATTTAGACTCTTTCCATGCTTTTAATTGGATTGTCATAACATGTTATATCTCTCATTGTTAATATACTCTTACATGTGTTAAAATACACTTACATCTTTTATTTGACATTGTTAACACTTGTTTTATCTCTTACTTGTTATTCTGCTCTTATATTCTTTAGTTGAAGTTATTGCCTTCATTATTGCTTGTTACCTCTTAAGTTGTGGAATTACTTTTACTTGAATTTGTTATTTCGTAGAATATTTTATGGTTGGGTTATTGGTTTTGAAGTTGTAAAAGTCATTATCATATTGAGGTGAAATTCTTAATTGTTAAGATATCCGTCTTGTTGAGCAATTCACATTTATTTTGCTATTGTTGAGATTCTTGTACACAGTGTGGTTGAGTCAAAGGCTATTTATCGTAGAAACATTGGTCATGTTGATTCATTTTGCAAGTTGTGGTAAATGGGCACTTGTGGTGCGGGTTTGTGATTGTGTTACGAGATTGATACGTATGCACTGGTATAAGACAAGGGGTTGATACTCATGTAGTGAGATAAGGTGGGCTTGATACGCGTGTTGCTAGTAGGAGAACTACATGAAGCCACGCGATGTGATAAGATGGTCTAAAACGCGTGTAGCTATTTCGGAAAAAATAATTTTCAAAACTAAATGTAAGGCTCACGTGGTGATATAAGGAACTATTGTGATTGAAATTGTGAAATATGAATACGAGGCAGTATTTCGGTTGTGATTCTTGTTATGCACTTCATATTTAAATGAGTTATTGGTTGCATTGTTCTTGTTCTTTTATTCTTCCTTGTCTTACTATTTTTGTCTGTAATTGATTATTTGACTTTCTTATTAATCGTAATTGATTATTAAGGTTCTCATTAATTGTTCTTCTGCTTACAATTCTGTTATTAGTTTACGTTATTAAACTGCTTTGTTATCATTCATTTCTCTGTTTTCCATTACTTCCCATTATTATTTTTTTGTTTTGTTTATCTTGTCCTAGTAGGTGTCTTGACCTGGCCGCGTCAATAGTCTACTGAGGTTAGGCTTGATACCTATTGGGTACCATTGTGGTGTACTCATATTATGCTTCTACACATTTTTGTGCAGATCCAGGTACGTTGGCTTACGTTGGACGTTAGATATTAATTGACTAGCTGCTTTTGGAGACTTCAAGGTATGCTTGCTCGACGTCTGCAGGCCTCATATTCACCCTCTATTTTTAGACATTCTACTATTTATATTTTTTCCGAAATAGTATTGTATAACGAGACAATTAGTACATTTTTGTAAAGCTTATGACTCTGTTCAACCAGGTTTTGGGAGTTGTTGTCCGATGTACTGTTGAGTTGTATATGATAGTTTATATAGTCTAATTTGAAGTTTTATTATTATTTCTATTATTTCTCAATGTATGGTTGGGCTTACCTAATCCTATAGACTAGGTGCCATCACGACATCCTACGGTGAGAAATTGGGGTCGTGGCAAATTAAAATCAGAGCTATAGGTCGTTACGAGTCATAAGCAGGTTAGTAAAGTCTTCGAGAGGCGTATATACTTATCTTCGAGAGACTACGAAACTGTTAGGAAATTTTACTTCTTTGATTCCTTATCGTGTGAATTGGTTGACTTCAAAATCTGAATCTTTGACTTTCTATTCTCTCCCAGAGGGTGAGGACACGCATTGCTAGGTCCAAGGATCAGACACCTGCGCCCCCTGCTAGAGCCGCGAGAGGCTGGGGCCAGGGTAGAGACCGAGGAGGGGCACGTGGTGCAGCTAGAGCACCTGGCCCAAGCAGTGACCGAGGAGCCACCGATAGGTTGGGTTAAGGGACAGGCACCCAAGGCACCTATTTTCACCCTGCACTTCAGGAGACCCTATCACAGTTTTTGAGAATGTTCAGAACTCTAGCTCAAGCGAGGTTGATTCCACTTGCACCAGCCATATCTCAGGTCGGGGGAGGAGCTCAGACTCCCGTGGCCCGTACTCCAAAGATGCAGTTCCATGTTGATCAAGCCTCGGAGGTTATGTTATCACAACTTGTTGTTTTGGTTCCGCCCGAGGTTTAGGCAGTATCTGAGGAGGAGAAGCTAAGATTTGAGGATTCAAGAAGTATCATCCTCCTACTTATATTGGCCTAGCTATCGAGGATGCACATGGGTTTTAGAGAAGTGCCACCATATTCTTCGCACCATGGGTATTGTGGAGACGAGTGGAGTTTCTTTTGCTACATCCCAGCTATCAGGAGCAGTGTATCAGTGGTGGCGGGATTACGAGAAGGGTAACCCAGCCGATGTAGCTTCAGTCAAGTTGGACTCAGCTTTTCGAGTTGTTCTTGAGAGAAAGTTTGTTCCCCAGACCCTTCGGGATGCATGGCGCTCAGAGTTTCAGCAGCTACACCAGAGTACTATGATAGTGTGAGAATATACCATTAAATTCTGTAAGTTTTCTAGACATGCACCCATCTTGGTTTCTACAATCAGAGAGCGAGTCCGCCGATCCATCGAGGGGCTCAGTTATGGTACTAGATTCAGCATGGTTCGAGTGTTGGAGACAGATACTTCATACTAGCAGGTGGTAGAGATCACGTGGAGATTGGAGGGTATGTGGGGCCGTGAGAGAGAGGACAGGGGGGCCAAGAGGCTCGAGGTATATATTGGTGCCCGCACCCCAGCTGCGGCCCTTCATGGTAGGGGCTTTGTGAGCCGTCCAGTTCATTCAGCATTTCCAGCTTCTAGTGGTACTATGGTTATTCCGAGGTCTCAGGTTGCACATTTTACTCACCCACTATCTAGTGCACGTCTTGCATAGGGTGTGTTCAACGGCCAGACTAGCCGACCAGGCCAGGGTCAGTTTCAGCATTAACACCCACCGAGAGCTTGCTTTGATTGCAGTGACACCAGACATATGGTGAGGGATTTCCCTAGACTTATGAGGGCTGCACCTCCACAAAATACTCATGTTCCCCACATTCCGCCTGGTCCACAGGCTTCAGAGGCCATGGTTGTTGTTGCACTTGCACAAGCATGTGCACTTCAAACTAATTGGCCAAGGCCCGAACATCTATGGCTAGTGACCTCTCTACTGCCGGTAGATACCCAAACTGCTCATACTCTCCACCTTTCTACTTAAGGCATCAGTCATCCTGTTGGCCTTCTCGGTATGATACAGAATAGTGAGATCATAGTCATTATGCAACTCCAACCATCTCCGCTACCACAAGTTAAGATCTTTCTGCTTGAACAGATATTGTAGACTCTGGTGGTCGGTGTGGACCTCGCATGGGACAATGTACATTTAATGCCTCCAGAACTTCAATGCATGAACAATAACTGCTAATTCCAAGTGGTGCACCGGATAATTCTTCTCATGAAACTTCAGTTGCTAAGATGTATAGGCAATCACCCTACCGTCTTGCATCAACACCGGACTTTCTTGAGGTCTGCACCGGACCAATCTAGTGTACTTTGTGATTTTCCCGGACCATATTGGTCTTGAGGTTGTCAAACAATTGTAGTAGATGATCATGAGTAGTGACACCCCGATGTCGGGCTTTCTTTCCGCACTGTTATTTGTTTTGAACTCTATATAAAGGTTTATTGTTAAATAGATTTGATTTTATCCTAAGAATGGAAAATACTTATTGTTTTTTGGTTTGTGTCGGCTGGCCTAGTTCCATGATAGGAGCCATCATGACCAAGTTGGTTTTGGGGTCATGACATAACGTCCAACACGAGCCAACGTACCTGGATGTGCACAAAAATATGTAGAAGTGTAGTATGAGTACACCACAATGGTGGCCAGTAAGTATCAAGCCTAACCTCGGTAAACTATTGACGAGGCCAGGACAAGACACTTACTAGGACAAGATAAATAGAACAAAAATATAACAATGGGAAGTAATGGAAACAAATTTCCCTCTGCTTAAACAAATGTTGGAAATTATGGTGATTGGTGTAAACCTCACAGGACACCCCATAAAATAATGCCTCCAAATCTTGAGAGCATGAACTATCATGGCCAACTCCAAATCATGTACGAGGTAATTCTTCTAATGGGCTTCAGCTGACGTGAAGCATATGCAATAACTCGCACCTCCTACATAAATACACAACACAGGCCAACACGTAAAACGTTGCAATACATAGTATACATCCCTAAACCGAAGGGTAACACTAACACCGGTATTGTAGTCAATACGGTCTTGAGCATCTAAAGCTCGCCCCGTAATCATTGGACCATCTGAAGGGAGCACTCTTCTAGGTCAATCTAGTCAAAGGTGCTATAATAGACGAGAAGCCCTCCCCAAGCCAACAATAATAACCCGCTAACCTGAAGAAACTGCTAATCTCAGTCATCGTGGTAGGAAGAGGCTAATCTTGGACTGCCTCGATCTTCTTGGGATTCACCTTAATACCCTCACCTGATACAATATACCCCAAGAAAGCCACAAAGTCTAACCAGAACTCGCACTTGGAGAACTTAGCATATAGCTTTTGTTCCAGCAAGGTCTGAAGCACTAACCTCAAATGTTGCTCGTGCTCCTCCATACTACACGAGTAGATCAATATGTCATTAATGAAGACAATGACAAATGAGTCAAGAAACAGCCTGAACACCTGATTCATCAAATCCATAAACACCGCCCGGGCATTAGTCAAGCCGAAGGAAATCACTAGAAACTCATAATTCCCACATCTGCTCCGGAAAGCCGTCTTTGGAATATCTGAAGCACAAATCTTCAGGTGATGACGATCTCAAGTAGATCTTCAAGAATAACCTCGCACCCTGTAGCTGGTAAAAAAAATCGTCAATGCGCGGCAACCAGTACTTATTCTTGATGATGACTTTGTTCAACTGCGGTAATCAATAAACATCTGTATACTCTCATCATTCTTCTTCACAAATAACACTGATGTGCCCAAAGGCAACACACTTGGCCTAATGAACCCTTTCTCAAGCAACTCTTGAAGCTACTCTTTTAACTCCCTCACCTCCTATGGAGCCATGCAGTAAGGCAAAGTAGAGATTGGTTGGGTGCCTGGCACCAAATCAATGTCCAAATTGATATTCCAATTTGGCTGCATACCTGGTAGATCAACAAGAAATACATCAGAAAACTCTCGTACCACCGGCAGCGAATCTAATGCAGGAGTCTCTATAGTAGTATCCCGAACAAAGGCCAAATAGGCCAAACAACCCTTCTCGGCCATATGTCGAGCCTTCAAGAAAGAAATAACCCGACTAAAAGTACCAACAAATGAACCGCTCCACTCTAATCTTGGCAATTCACGCATCACCAAGGTAACAATCTTGGCATAGCAATCAAGAATGGCATAGTACAGAGACAACCACTCCATGCTCGGTATAACCTTGAAATAAACCATATCGAGTAATAGGAGATCCACTCTGGTCTTATAACTACAGAAAGTCACTCCCAAGGCTCACACGATACATCTAGATATGGATAAAATAGAGAAGAGACATAGGAATAAGTAGAACCTAGATCAAATAGTATCGGAGGCAACTTACTCTAGCTTGGCTAGGAAAGCATAGAATCTAGTGGAGCACCACCTAACTAGCCTCCACCTTTAGGGTAAACCCTAACCACCTGCCCTATGCCTCTAGCCACCAGCTGGCCGGTGTGGTATCTGGTGCGATAATCATAGGCCGATGGTCATCTGCACTACCTTGCCCTAAAGTCTGGGACAAAACCTCTTCACGTGGATAACCCACCCGCACTCAAAACAACCCCTCGGAGCATTGAACTGCTGACCCAAAGTCTGACTCTGATAGCTTGAATACCTACTAGAAGGACCCTGAATAGTTGGAGGATGGTAAGTACTCTATGGAATAACACTAAAGTAGGGTCGTGCTAGAGCACTCCGAGCAGGAGGTGGTGCTGAATCCATAGGCCTGCTAGGTTGGCCCCTCATGAACTGACCTTTTGCTTAGATGGGGCGCCATTGAATCCACCAGAATGCAAAGGCCCCATTGAATCCACCAGAATGCAGAGGCCACTTATCCCTCGGCACAAACTCCCCTTTGTGGTTGCGGTTGAGCTTGATCCTCCGAGCTATATCCATAACCTAACTAAAGGGAGTCCCTATCTCTGCCTCACGGGCCGTAAAAATCTGTATCTCTGGGTGCAGACCTGCGATGAACATCCGTACCCCCTCTGCGCCGGTGGGGAGTATAATGGCTGAATGGAAAGACAATTCAATGAATCTCGCCTCATAGTCGGTCACAGGTATATGACCATGATGGATTCACTCGAACTGACCCCGACGCTCCTCTCACTTTAAATGTTGTATGTACTTCTCCAAGAATAGATGGGTGAACTGATCCCAAGTCAAGGGAGGTGAACCTGCTGGCCTACTAAGGAGGTACGCATGCCACTATCTGCGGGCCTTGCCCTCAAGCTGAAAGGTGGTGAAGTCCACCCCGTTAGACTCTAATATCCCCATATGTTACATAGCCTCTCCTTGTACTGGTCAATGAAAACTTGCGGGTCCTCTGACTGATCACCCCCAAAGAGAGGAGGACGAAGCCTAGTCCATCTTTCCAACTGCTTTTGCTGCTCAATAGTCGCGAATGGTCTAGGCTCTGGTATAGCTGATGCAACTAGCTGGACCTCGCCCGCAGGTAGCTTACCTGAGTCTGATAAATGGCAGCAACATGCCCTAGAGCCTGAGCGGTAGGGTCTGTGATTCCCCTCCAGCATGCGATGTGGCTGGGTCCGTTGGAAATAAACCAGCCTACATCATAGAGTCCATGAACCGTAGCATAAAGTCCATGACCTTCTGAAATCCTGGTGCGATCATGAAATCTTCCTGGGCCAACTCAGTTGTAGGTACCTCATCCTGCTCCTCAATAACAGATCCTCCACTGGATCCACTAATGGTACAATGAGAGCAAATCTAGGACATCGTCATCTTCTAATGGGAGCTGGAGCTTTTCCTCGACCTCTGCCTCAACCTCTAACAATGGGAGAAGCAGCTCCTCTACCGCCGGGTACACCTGTTGCACGCGTTCTCACCATCTGTGAGAGAATAATAGAAAGATATTTAGCACAATATCAACTGCACGATAAGAGATGAAGAAAGAGAGCTTTCCTAAAAGCCTATGGCTTCTCGAAGATAAGTATGGACGTTTCTGCACCGATACACAAGACTCTACTAGGTCTGCTCATGACTCGTGAGACCTATGTGAACCTAAAGATCTGATACCAAACTGTCACGTACCAAATTATATAGTATGTCGTAATGGTGCCTAACGCCGCTATTAGGTAAGCTCACATATGACCTTCCAATTTATTTATCCTTTTTTAAGTTTTAAAAATAGAAGTTTCCTTTTTAAAACCCCAAAATCAGTAAGATTTCATGAGACTGTACAAAACTTTTTCTCAAAAATATCAAGCGTGAGAAATACATAAACCATAGTGATAGTGATAATAAGTACAATAGTACATAAGCGCCAGAAGGCCACAAAACCCGATGTCATAAGTGCATGAGCAATCTAGAGAATATACAAAACTAATACAACTACTATCTGAAGTATAATAGACAGAAATAGTAAACAAGGTAGAGGGAGACTCTGGTGCTGCAGATCAAAACAAGGCAATCAGCTCACCACTAGGTCTCTGTAAAAGTGCGGCTACGTGCCCATATGCCAATGGTAGTACCTGTCTTAGTACCTGCACTGAAGTGTAGCATGAGTACATAGAAGAATGTGTACCCAGTAAGTATCTAGTCTAACCTCAAAGAAGTAGTGACGAGGGGTCGACTTGACACTTACTAGTGGCCAAACATTAATAAAATGCATAAAGTTGACATGGAGGATGTACAAAAAGTAGCAACGAAATAATAAAATAATAATAGTAAATTTCCGACATGAATCTTTATCAAATTACTAAATATGTCATAACCGGCCTTTAAGGCACTAACTCAATTGTCACCAAACCAAATCCAATCTCAAGTATTAAGCACAAGTCTGCCAAGGCGAACGGCCCAATCCCCTAGGAAGATGGCACACAATACTGCTAAGGCGAACAACCCGATCCCATAAGAGTAGTGGTACACAGTACCGCCAAGGCGAACAGCCCAATCTCATAAGAATAGTGTAGCTATACTGCCGAGGCGAATGGCCCGATCTCATACGAGTAATTTACAACACTGCCGAGGTGAATGGCCCGATTCCATAAGAGTAGATAAATTACCTCGCTCGCGTAAATACATGGGAGTCGAGAAGATATAGATCTATGGTTCATCAAGTAATTCTCATTTTTCCACGATATGAGGTTAAGTTAATATTTTATTCTAACTTCAATCCCAGTCATAAATTAAGGAAATCAAATACGTAGGATAAATATAAATAGCACAACTAAGTCATGATGTGAATCTAAGTCTACCCAGACATAACATGAATATAGCTACATATTCATATTCTTATAACTTTTAATGCCAGTCATAAATTAAGGAAATTAAATATGTAGGATAGATATAAATAGCACAACTAAGTCATGATGTGAATCTAAAGTCTACCCGGACATAACATGAATATAGCTACGAATGGACTATCGGCACCTCGTGCGTACGTAGCTCCATACAAAAAGTAGCACACAAATATCAATGCACATAAGGGGATAAATTTCCTCTCACAAGGTTAGGCAAGTTTTTGATATTTATTCTATGAAATAAATTTTCCACCTATAAATAGTGGTGTTTCTTCCTTTTGTTGTAGATGGAAAATATGATAGTGTGTATGAAAAAAGTGAACTTGGTGTAGTGAAAAAGAGCGTTAAGAGAGGAGAAAATTTAAGTCTCGAACTTATTTTCTACAAAAGAGAATATTATTTATTGAAGGAAGATATTCGTTTTAGTGGAGCTTTGGACTCAACAACTTGTCCTAAGTTTGTTCGAGTCATATGACATTGCCAAGTTGTTGTATCCTGAAGGGGACAGGTCAAGCTTATTATTGCTGGACCGGTGAAGATGCTATCCCAGTGGGTTTGAATCTCCCTAAAGAGAGCTAGATATCCGCGTCTCAGTCTGAAAAATATTTTTTTTTATTTTCTTCATTTTATTTTTCAATTGTAATTTCACCAACATCTAGTTAATAGTTGAAAATTTGTGTTCTTTTGTTATGGTTTAATTTTTTCTGTTTATACCCGATGTTATTTTTTGTTCAACTCCCAACGCTCGGGGAAATTCTATCCTGTGATGAACGGATTAAAATTTTACTGTTAACGGCTTATCGGTTTAGGGACGGATTATTCAATTTTCTTATCGGATAAACCATTAACCCGTTAAGAATTTTTATATTTATACATTT
This sequence comes from Nicotiana sylvestris, assembly GCF_000393655.2. Lineage (NCBI taxonomy): Eukaryota > Viridiplantae > Streptophyta > Magnoliopsida > Solanales > Solanaceae > Nicotiana > Nicotiana sylvestris. The sequence continues at coordinate 156,918,753 of NC_091065.1, read as the reverse complement.
TTATCCATATGTATATTAATTCCCAGTATAATCATCACCAAAATGTATGCATAAAGCGGAAGCTATAGAAAGCCAAGAAGTGTGCAATACTTTACCTTGGATACAGTAAGGGTGGGGCTTCATTGTTCTTTTAGGATGTCTAGACAAATACTACCATTACGGTTGATGTTTGGGTGGAATACTTTGGTTTCGAAGGCAACCGACAAAATGCACAAGACAAAATAAAGTAATGTAGAAAATCTAATCACTGGAACCAGGTGCTTTAAGACAACTAAAGAATGGCGAAATGCGCAAGTAAATTGGCTTTTTGCTGGTATTTACCAGTAACACGAAGGACCAAAATAGGCCTCTGTAATACAGATTGAAATAGGCCGATAAATCTCTCGATAATAACTAAACCGATACCAACTCGCCCAATAAATTATTGGGTGGATAGCAGATTAGTACATTTAAAAGCCAATAACCAAACATGCCAACATATCCCATAACATCATTCAAACTTGTTCCAACCTTTGGGATACTCAAACAACATCAAAAGATCAAATCATCATCGGATTCAAGCCTATAAATTCCAAAAACTCCCAAATTCTGAATTCGATCAAAAAGTCTATCAAACCTCGTCCGAATGACAAGAAATTTTGCACACACATCACAAATGATACAACAGATCTACTATGATTTCCAGAATTCTATTTCGACCCCGATATCAAAATTTTCACTACCAACCAGAAAATGCAAAATTTTCAATTTCTTTAATTCAAGCCTAAACCTTCCACGGACCTCCAAAATACATTCCGACCACTCTCCTAAGAACCAAATCACCTAACATAGCTAACCAGATCATAAAAATTCCAATTCGGGATCATATACTAACAAGTCAAAACCTGGTCAAACCTTTCAAATATTAAGCTTCAAATTGAGAACTGTTCTTCCAATTTCATTCCAATTACCCTGAAAATCAAAACCAACGATTTACATAAGTCATAATAGATCACATGGGGCTAGTCATACCCGAGAACTGGCGAGCGAAGTGAAATTGCTCAAAACGACCGATTGGGTCGTTACATCCTCCCCTACTTAAATATACATTCATCCTCGAACGTGCCTCTAAGCACGTGATTTTTGCCCTATGAGAACTACTCCCAAAAATTCAAAATAAAATGGTTTTGTGTTGTTTGTGATTTACTTGTATTTTGTCTGTGCATGTTTATTTCTACTCTAATTAAGAAAAATACAAAAATATGTGTTGCATGCGCATTTAGGATTTAATTTTACAATTTAGGAATTAATTAAACAATCAAGTTTGTTTTACAAAATGGAAAAATCACAAAAATATGAATTTTTGGTAGCTTTGTCATTTTTATTGTTTAATTGTGTGATTTTTATTTTAATCAATATTTGATCTTGTGTGTTAATTGTTGTTAAGGGTTAATTAATATTTTTTTAAAATATTCTTGGTTTTACAATTTAATTTATGAATTTTGGGTTTTTAGGAATTAAAGAAAGTAAAAGGGAAAAGAAGAAACAAGACAAGAAAGGGTAAAAATTCGGACTGGGCCAGTTTAAAAGGGAAAAGTTCAGGCCCAAATGTCACCCCCTTACAGCCCAGTCCAAATACCCTTTTACCTGGTCCAATCCAACCAGCCTTGGAGACGGGTGAAACGACGTCTTTCGGGCATGAAGAATCTGGGTCGTTGATCTCACTCGATCGAGCAGTCCAGTCCGTCTCCAGATATATCTAAACGACGTCGTATATAACCAATAGATCCAAGCCATTGATTGATTTTGATCGAACGGACCAGATAACCCCTTTCATAACCCGTTTTTGACCCATTCTCTATACCCGTTTTAACCCGACCCCAACACTAAACCAAACGACACCGTATTTGATTAGCTCCTTGATCCTAGCCGTTGATCTTAATTGATCTAATGGCTGGGATTAAATCCCTCACATCATATATATTCCTAAATCCTACCCAGCCCCCCCCCCAAACCAAACCCCACCCTCCCTCATCTCTAACAGCTCATAGACGAGCTCGTCTCTAACAACTTTCCCCCATCGTGCTCCTCCCACCGGAAATCGCCTCACGGCGGTTCCGGTGGTACAATGACCCACATCTTCACACCCCTGAACCACCACGCCCTCCTCTTTCCAAATCCACCCTCCGTTGTCCTCGAATCATCATCGTCTGCTTTGAATATCAGATCGAAGAATCAGTCTAGAACCCTAGTTCGTCCAATGACCCCCAAATTAACACCCCTAGAACATCTAACCACCCCCAATCCAAATCTAGTTCCCGTTTGCTTCGAATCATCCTCAAACTTCTCAAATCTTCATTTGAAGATTCGAGCAAAACCTGGATCTACCCCAATCCGCCCTGAACTCACACACTGGCACCCCCTGACCTCCCTCATGCCCAAAACACACATGGTTCAGTTCGAATCTTGCTAGAACCATTCGAACCTCAAAATCGAACCAAGAACCCTATAAAGACCAAACCTGGGTTTTATCCAAAATTAAAGGAATTTGGGCATCTAATCGACCTTAGTCGAAGTGTTCTCCATTGAGAACACTCGATTAAGGTCCGTTCGACCTCAAAAAGCTCGAGTTAAGAGTTCGACCTGGGTTCGTCTAGTTTCTGTTTTGTTAAGGTATTTTTTCTCCTTTCTTTCTTGTTCTATTTTTGTTACGGATAATTTGTTTTAGTTTAATTATAATCCAGTTTTTGTTCACTGCTTCTTCTTCTTCTTCTCCGATCAGACCTTTTTATTTGGTCGAGTCTGCTTCTGTTCATGGTCGAATATATGTTATAAGCCATGTAATTTGTTAGTTTATAAGTTCCTTGTATTTGTCAATACCACTCGAATCACTGGTTGGTCTGTTTATTCTGATTGTTTGTTGTTAACTGCTAAATGTTATAGCCTGTGTAATAAATTGAATAAGCGTCTTCGATTAGTCCGGTAGGTTTGAGTGTTATTTTAACATGATAGTAGTTTAATTTTGGTTTTGATTTCATGGTTCATTCTAGTCTGTTTCCCCTCCTGCTTCGTTTCTGTCCTAAATGTTGTGTTGAAATGAGCCTGTTGGTATAGTTGAACTTAGAATTGAGCCTGTGGGTATATTTAGTTCGTCACATTATTTTGAATTGCTTGGTCATTTGAAATGTTTTGAATTACTTGGTCAGTCGAACTGCTTCGTCACAACTGTTATTTTGGTTGTCACCTGAACCTGTTGTGTCATGCCCTGTAAGGGTGTTCTGAGTCATTAAAAGTCTTGGCCTTTATTTTGTTGCTATTTGATTCAAGCTTAAGCAATTGATGAATCGAATCCTACTGTTTACGGTCTGAAATGAATCTGACATTGGTTTGAATTCAGTGTTGGTATGATAATGTCAACTAGATAGTAGCGAGTCATAAGGTTGCATTCAGAACTTAGGAGAATTGGTTATAGCTGCAATTTCAGGGACTCTAGGAGGGTATTTTGGGATTTAAAAGGTTTAAAAAAGGTTTAAGTTGAATGGTCTGACAGCAGGGTACTAAAGTACCAATAAACTAATAAATTGTTTAGTAATAGTGGGAAACAAGGCTTAATGGCATAGGATGTTGATTAAATAAGTTAAGTCACCCATAACCTTTGATTAAAACAAAAGAACAAGACTTAGTAGTGGCTATCAGGGAATATCATAGGCAAAAATACTCTCTTAATTAGCTTGAGTACTCCTAAGAGCTGTCAGGGTCAGGGTTTGGTTATAAATAGAGTCATTTAAGACAGATTTAGGGTGATGATCCTAAAAAATCGGAAGAGAGACCTGGAGGGAGGAAAAGTGAATCTGAGAAGAATATTTTTGATTCTTGAATCAGTTCTGAGAGAGAGTTTAAAAGAAAGGTCTATTGATTCTGTTTCTGAATTTATCCAAGCTCAGTTTGTTCTGTTTAGGTGTTGATTGTTGCGGTGTGGTCTTACAAATCTGTTCGTTGTTTGGGTTTGAGTGTGTTTCTGATTCAGAACTGGTACTGTTGTTGTACTGCTGTTGTAATTGTTGTTGCGTTATTGTTGCTGACTGTTCTTTCTCCTCTTCCTGTGTTGCATTTCTCCAGGTACACATTTGAACTTGTTTTGGTGTAATTTCTCCGGTGGAATGAAAAGGCAGTTGTTGTTTGACATTCATTAAAGTTTTACTGTTTTTAGTTTACTATGATACAGTTAGATTTAAGATTTATATGATAAGTTTGTGCATTAACGCGCCTGTAGGGACTAGTTGGGTCATTAACATGCTATGTACTGTTTTGTAACTTGTGGACAATGGGTACCTGCATAATTAGGATTGTTGTTTAATCAATTTGAGCGGTTTTGAATAGTGATGGACTGTTAACTCTAATATGTAACTCACTTCTGATGGAATCAAGTCCAAAGTGTCAAATAGTCATTGTTCGGGTTAATTGCTCGCCACACTAAAAATCAAAGGCAAATTGCAGCAAATAAGTGCATATTCACGTTAGTCCAGGTCACATATGTTTAGTTTCGAATTGAAAATTATCCATGACTCCGTGTGTGATTTAAATCATTATTGGATAAGTGATTTGTTGGAGTGAGTTATAGGTAATACCATTTCTACTCTAATAGGGATGAGGAAACAATTGTGAGTTATGCAATTTCGGATCTTTAACGCACATTAATTAACTAGGACTGCTTGCATTTTAGAGACGAATTAAGTAGAAAATTATAGATTGTTTTAGGATGGACCTTTAAAATAATAAAATAAAGATGAGCTTCGCCTAATAAAAATGCATAAAATGTGGGGCCCTCATTGAGATGTATATATTCAAGTCCTTAGATTTCGGGGACGGACCGTCTAATGAATTTCACGGCTTTCCTCAAAATGATAACGCGCTAGTCACTTTAAGCGCGCTTTTAATAAATTACTTTCTTAAACTCGGGTGTACATTTATGTGACCCAAATCCAAATCTCAACGGAGTCAAAATGTGTCAATAACCATAGGTACATTGATGTGACATGGTTCGAGACGTGTTTTCACGACGTTGCAGTTCTCTCTTAAAATAAAAACAATAAAAACGGGAAGGAGTTAAAATTGGCACACAGGTCCAACATGTATAAAATCAGATAAATAAGCCGAATATGACATTTGAGCGACCGTGCTAGAACCACGGAACTCGGGAATGCCTAACACCTTCTCCCGGGTTAATAGAATTCCTTATCTGAATTTCTGGTTCGCGGACTATAATACAGAATCATTTCTTTTCCTCGATTCGGGATTCAACCGGTGACTTGGGACACTATAAATCTCCCAAGTGGCGACTCTGAGTTAAATAATAAATCCCGTTTCGATTGTCCTTTAATTGGAAAAACTCCCTCTGCGCCCTTACCGGTATAGGTAAAAAGGAGGTGTGACAGCTCTGGCGACTCCGCTAGGGAGATAACCCAGAATCTCTGGTTCAGGGTTCAAAATTCGAGCTTAGATAAATTATTATATTTGGCTTTATCTGATTTTGTTACATGTTTGGGCCTAATGTGCTAAATGCTACTTTTACCACTTTGATATTATCTGAACTGTATATAAACTGTGCCGAAACCCTTCTATTCTTACCTCCGGGGATGTGCTTGCTGGTTGAGACTCCCTATTCTGTTAGTGTCATACCTGAAATAAGAAAGAGGCCGGACAAGTTACTAAGCTGGATGGCCTTTTGGTACCCGGTACGTAGCCCCCTCCTCGACTCGAGTTGCCCGCTCGGGTACACAGTCTAGAACAAATACCCAAGTTATGAACCTAGAATAACTCAGCTTCATGCCGGATCCCTAGTAGGAACGTTTGTTTGCATCACGTGCATTTGACTTTGGAGGCTCAACACAGGGGTTGGGTTTGTCTAGGACAGGTGTACCAAAAAATGGAAATGACCATCCTGATGCATCTTACTTGCTACATGTGCATTTATTTGCTTCGGACTTGCATGCTGACCGACTTTTTGAGGAAAGCGAAATAGCAATATGAGGGTTAAGGAGAGTTAATCGCCTGTTTTTGAAAAAAAAACAATGTCCAAATAGTGTCAAAACTCTGCCGAATTTTTTTTGAGAAAATGGAAAAAAAAAAGAAAAAAGAAAAAATATAAGTTTTATTTGCCAATGAAAAGAGTCTTGTTTTCAAAAGAAGTTTGTTTTATCTACCCGAACTACACCGGTTTGATTCTCACATGGTGCGGGATACGTAGGCAATCCTCATCGGGTCCAACCTCCCCTTTACAAAAATGTCAAAATTTTAGTTTTCGTCATAAATAAGTCGGGTAACGCCGTTTTTGTCAAAATAGCCGAATGTTCCCAAAAGGGACGCCGGAAGACTGACTTTGCATAAACGGTCACTCATAGTCATTTTTGGGATTTTTGACCGGTTGACTCACCCAGCATTAAATCTTCGTTCTCAAAGTGCTGAAAAGCCGTGTGCGGAGCCGGATCTCTCTTTTAATCTGTGAAAAATTAAAAAATAGCCAATTGGTTTGAGTCAAATAAATTTTATTTTTTTGCTCAAATCACCTTAATAAATGTGCAGGATGAGCCCAATGCAAAATGAACCTTTTTCAATAATGACTAAAATCCCTTTCAAGTTGCGACTATGGTGGGATGATTTAGGTGGTGAAGGGCAAGATGAGGTCAAGAAATATCTAAAAGGTCTTACAGGTTTATTGGAAATCCAACCTCGGGGGGATATCATAAGAGCTTTGGTCACCTGCTGGGACCCGGCACACAATGTCTTCCACTTCTCCGATTTCGAACTCACTCCGATTTTGGAGGAAATAGCCGGGTACATCGGAAATGCTGAAGCTCCGTTGAGGCAAAAATACCTGGTTGCTCCAAGAGCTGCCACTGTGCATCGGTTTTTAAATTCGTTAAAGATACCCCGGATGGTCCATAAACCAGATTTGGCCGCAGGTTTTTGTAATCCACGCTTCATATACGACAGATACGGTCATGTCGGAGGATTCAACAACCCGGGTAACAAGTTATGCAGCAAAAGTAACCGTCAGAAATGGGACGAGCATAGATGAGCAGCTTTTATGATAACCTTTTTGGGCCTTTTCGTATTTCCAAGGAAAGACGGAAACATTGATCTGAAAATAGCCGGGGTCGTCAGTACCTTGCTCACTCAAGATAAAAGCACTCTTGCGCCTATGATAGTATCTGATATCTTCCGAGTTCTCACAGCCTGCAAAGCCAGAGGGAACTTTTTCGAGGGGTGTAACTTGTTGCTACAAATATGGATGACTGAGCATCTCTGCCACCGTTCCTAGTTCTTGAGTTATGGTTCCTCGAAGAAAACTTGCATAGAAGAGTTCTACACAAGAATCAAGGGGGTCAGTCTGCCCGAGGGAGTTACGGCGTGGACATCATTCTTTCGGACCCTCACCGCCAGCCAAATACAGTGGACACTAGGATGGTTGCCTGTGGATGAAATCATATATATGCTAGCCACTGGACCCCATTTCCTTTTGATAGGACTCCAGAGTATTCAGCCCTATGCCCCGTATCGAGTCTTGAGAAAGTTGGGGAGATTCCAAATAGTTCCGAAAGATGAAGATCTTAGTGGCAAAGTAGTCGAGATCGGGCCCAACGGATAGTTTCCTGAAGCAGCGGTCCGACAAATTTGGAGCGAGTGTCAATACTTAACAGCCAATACATGTGTACGCGATCGATCCAAGGGTGAAGTTTATTCGGGATACCTTGCTTGGTTTAGGAAAGAAATCGAGTTTGGGAGACCGGCCAAAAGGCCCCATCTCCAGGAGTTCGTCTAGGCGTCGCAAGAAGAGAGTTGGCTAAAGAAGAGAGTTGCAGGGCAGAAATAGGCAAGCTGAGGCAACAGATTAGAGACCTGGAATTTGAAAATAGTTTGCAAGTTGATGCCGATCGGGGAGAAAAGAGCAAATTGGCCCATGAAAATGAGGCGCTACAAGCCCAAATCCGATAAATGCGGAGAGATGCTGACAAACAACAAAGGAGTCGGTCGGATGAGCGGTTAATAAAAGGATTGGAAAAGGAAATCGGTGAGTGCCGGGATGATTTAAAGAAATCTGAGGATACCATAGCACAACTCCAGGCACAATGGGAAAAAAGAACGAAAGAGCGCACACAGTACTTACAACAAGCGAGGAAATATTATGGAAAGACCATTGCCAGTCTAAAAAGGAAGGTGACCACCCTAGAGAGCGAGACGGCTAAACAAGCCAAGGCTTTTGAAACTGAGAGTAAACACTGCTATAATCTGATGGCCTCATTGGAAGATGAAATACAACAGTTACGGAAACAACATCTGCATGATTCTCGGGTTTTGAAGGCTAGAGGGGATCAGATAGAACGCCTACTCCTAGGGAAAGACCGAACCAGGAACAATATTCTGATTATTGCTCGTTCTATTACTAGGAAATGTCGGGAGTGTTAAAACATGACCCGTACTACCTTCTTCTCGGCAGTGATGATATTTGTGAAGCACATCATGTATGAATTGGAACAACTGGAAAGGAAGCTTACACCTAAACCCGCGGCGAGGCCGAATGACACCCCGCGGGCACCCAAATTTAAAGCTTTAATGTGTTCATAGTTTGAATCTGCATTTTCTTTTTCTTGGAGTCTGTCTTTATTTCGCATCAGAGTATGTCAGTAGTTATTGAGTTCGTACTTGGTTTGGTTTCGAGTCTGTTATTTTCCTTTCCAAAAAAGCGTTTGGTTTGTAATAGAATGTTTATTAGTGAAAAATCGAAAATTTCCAAAATTACTTTTTATTTTTCGCACTTATTGGGCAAAACTACGCCCGGTCTGATTCATGTGGGGAAATGATACGTAGGCAATCCACATAAGATTCGACCACCACTAAAAAGAAAAAGAGGAAAAGGCAAAGTGAATAAAAGAAAGGAAAAGAAAGAAATAAAAAGAGAGATAAAGAAAGCTTCAGAAACACTCAAACGAGGCACAAACAAAGTAAGCGGGAATGACGCATGCGGTCGAAGCAAAGACATGTTAGAAATGGTTAAACTGCCTAGTAACATTGCATCCTCCAACGTGAAATTGCAATATGTGTTAAACTCTAACGCTAACAAGTTTGTTATTTATACCAGAGGTTTCGAACCAGTTAGTTTGTTAGAACGTTCTGGTAGATTACCATTAACAAACAAGATCCAAAGGGCCCGTACTAAAAAGCATGACTAGTTCAAACCAAAGTGTCGAGGATGAAAGGACGGAGAATCAAGTGCTGAAGGAGGAAATGGATAAGATGAGACAGGAGATGAAAGAAATGCAGTTGGCTTTAGCTAGGGTACAAAAAGTGCCTAACCCTCCCGTTATTCCCACTCTCCTACCAGGACACACGCCAGAATACCCTCCCCCGGCCCTTCGACAAGCTTCCCCAGTCACCAATACTATCAGGGAAGAAATGCCTATGATCCCCAAGCTTCACAACCCAATCAGAACCCTCCTCCACCAAATGTTCCTGTTTTCGTGGCACCCCCACCAGCCACGCTGCAAAGATCGTCCAGCGAGTCGTTGTTTCAGGCTCATGATAACCAATATTACCCCACTGAACCAACCTTCAAAGCACCCGAGCCTCATACTTATAATACTCACTTCGAGATCCCGGTAGAGACTGAAAAGCCGGCTAAGAGCCTAGAGCAAGACGAAGTGCTTCGAAAGTTTAAAAGCCTGGAGCAGTCCTTCAGGAATATCCATGGGTTAGGCAACCAAGTCAGTGTAGCCTACAAAGATCTGTGCCCATTCCCCGACATTCAATTGCCGGCAGGGTTCAAGATGCCAAAGTTTGATCTATACGAGGGGCACGGTGATCCAATGGCACATCTGCGAGGTTTTTGCGGCAAGATGAAAGGAGCAGGTGGTAAAGATGAGCTGCTAATAGCTTACTTTGGTCAAAGTCAAAGTGGGTCTGCACTGGAATGGTACACAAGACAGGATCCGAGCAGGTGGTACACCTGGGACGATCTAGCACAAGCATTCGCAGGTCACTTCCAGTACAACATTGAGATCGTCCCTGACCGTCTCATATTGCTGAAACTTGAGAAGAATCCGGGAGAGAGCTTTAGAGAATTTGGGTTCCGATGGAGAGAATATGCAGCAAGAGTTGATCCTCCGATGAGAGAGGGGGAAATGGTGGACTACTTTCTGCAGACTCTAGAGCCAACTTACTTTGGTCACTTGGTGACGTCAGTTGGCAAATCTTTCAACGAAGTAGTAAAAATGGGCGGTATGATTGAAGAAGGACTTAAGTCCAACAAAATCCTGAGCTATTTAGCGATTAAAGCAACCACTCAGGCCATCCAGAGTGGCACGGGAGGTGCGCTCGGAAAGAAGAAAAGGGAAGATGTCGCAACAGTCGAGGCAGGTACTTGGTCCAGATCCAGAGGTCCCCCCCCACTACCAACCTAGACCCCATCACTCAAATTACCCACACATTCCATACGGTCCTCCACAGCCCTACTACCCACCACAAGAGCCACATTTCTCTGTCCATCATGCCCAAACTTACACCCAGCCCCCGGCTCGCCCGCAATGGCGTGCGCTGGCTCCCCAAAATACATATCCACCTCCACAAAATACATATCCACCTCCACAAAACACATATCCACCACCAAGGGCCTACAGGAATCCTTCAGGACCAGGTTTCCGTGGGAATCAGACTTTCAGGAACGAAAGGGTGCAGAGGCCGAGAACATTCACTCCGTTGGAAGAAACCTATACTACTCTGTTCCACAAATTGAGGCAGTTAGGCCTATTAAGTCCTGTGGAGCCCAAATTGTCAAATCCCCTTCCCAAAAATCTGGACCACTCGGTAAGCTATGAATATTGTTCGGGGGCTCCCGGGCATGATACTGAGAAGTGTTGGAAGTTGAAGACTTTCGTACAAGATCTCATTGACACAAATAGGATCGAGGTCCAGGATCCAGAGGCACCTAACATCAATCAGAACCCATTGCCGGCACACCATGAAGCCCACATGATCAAACTAGTGCATGAAGGAGGGAAGCTCAAGAAGCCCTCACAAACGGTAATGATGATCTGTGCCAGTCCGAAAGAAAAGTTGATTAGTGGAAAAGTGGTAGTACAGCCGGAAAGGGTAGAAGGCAAGCCAGTGGTGGTGATAGGGAAGAGTTCGTCTGATGTTGCCAAGGATCCAGAGCCGGTCAAAGTAACGGTGCAAGGGATATCAAGCAAGCCAGTAGCCGTGAAGGGGGCATGTATAGGACCAGTTGTTAACAGGCCAGTAATGCAGTTGCCGATAATCAGCGAGAAAGTTGTGCCATGGAGCTACAATCAAGTAATGGTAATGCACAGGGGGAAGGAAGTTGTGGAAGAAATATGTGAGGCACAGGGGTTAACTCGTTCGGGAAGGTGTTTTGCTCTCGCAAAGTTAAGAAGGGCCAATCCGGTAGCGACAAAGAATCCAGTTACCGAGGAAGAGGCGGAAATATTTTTAAAGAAAATGAAGGCGCAAGATTACTCCATTGTGGAGTAGTTGAGGAAGACCCCGGCACAGATCTTATTGTTATCATTGTTGATCCATTCAGACGAGAACCGCCGGGTATTGATGAAAATTCTGAATGAAGCCCATGTCCCGAATAAGATTTCTGTGAACCATCTGGAGAAAATAGCGAACAAGATTTTCGAGGTCAACAGGGTCACTTTTTCAGAAGATGAGTTACCCGTGGAGGGTACAGAACATAATAGAGCCCTTTATTTGACTATGAAGTGTGAAGACTCGGTAGTCACTCGAGTACTAATTGATAATGGGTCCAGTGCCAATATATGTCCTTTGGCCACATTGAACAAACTGAAGGTCGATGGTGACAAGATTCACAAGAACAACATCTATGTTCGAGGGTTTGATGGTGGTGGTACAGACACAGTGGGTGACATCATACTTGAATTAATAATTAGTCCAGTCGAGTTCACCATGGAGTTTCAAGAGTTAGACGTGGCAGTGTCTATAATCTTCTGCTGGGGTGACCCTGGATCCACGCCGCCAAAGCAGTGCCTTCTACATTACATCAAATGGTCAAATTCGAGTGGGATAGACAAGAGATCATAGTACATGGGGAAGACAATGCAAGCGGCTTAAGTGATGCCATCGTGCCCTTTATAGAGACTGATGATGATAAGGGACCATGGGTTTACCAGTTTTTCGATACGGTTTTAGTGGATAAAATTTCTAAAGGCGAGGACCTTCCACTTCCTAGGATCGCAGCTACGACTGTCATGGTAGCCTCGGAGATGTTGAAGAACGGGTTTGTGCCAGGCAAAGGTTTAGGGGTTGATCTTCAGGGTATTATTCAGCCGGTTTCTTTGTCCAAAAATCTGGACACTTTTGGGTTGGAGTTCAAGCCTACAGCAGCGGATATGAGTCGGGCCCGCAAATTGAAGAAAAGAGTCTAGGTCCTTCCTAAGCCAATCCCGCACCTATCCAGATCATTCGTCAGAGCAGGTATCAGAAATTTGTCGGTCCCGAAAGTTCTCGGACCACTGATTGGGCCAGATGGAGATTTGAATGAGGGCTTTGAAAGGTTGTTCGCAGATGTCAATATGATAGAAGCTGGATTAGGTTCCAGTAGGTTAGTTGTACAGTTTGTGGGGCCTAGGACAAATATCAACAATTGGATGGCCACTCCCCTTCCTACCCGGAGGGAGTCTTGGTAGTACGCTCTGATTTTCCTTTCTTGTTTTTGGATTATTCCAGGATTGTAATCCAGTTTTGTTTTGTATTTGGCAAAGTGTGAAACTCTGTTATCCCGTATTTTAATAAAGTGAAAGCTTTTGTTCTTCTTATTTTGTTTTAACTTTGTTTTCTTCTTTTTTCTTTCTGAACAGTTCTCTTTATATTGGTTCTAATGACATGGCATGCACAACGGATCTTCAACCCAGTCTAAAAAATCAATCTGATTCCGAACTAATTGTACAAGAGGTCGATTATGATGATGAATCGGAATACGATGAGGATGAAGCCTTCGAAGAGATAAACAGAGAGTTAAGCCAGTTTGAAGAGAAATCCAAGCCCAACTTAAATGACACAGAAGCCATCAATTTAGGGGATGCAGATGATATCAGGGAAACTAAAATAAGCATCCACATTGCACCGAATATCAGGGAAGAACTAATCAAAGCACTTATTGAGTTCAAAGACGTTTTTGCATGGTCGTATGATGACATGCCGGGATTAAGCACCGATCTAGTGGTTCACAAATTACCCACTGACCCGGCGTGCCCTCCCGTCAAGCAGAAATTGAGGAAGTTCAAGACAGATATGAGTGTGAAGATTAAAGAAGAAGTAACCAAGCAGCTGCAGGCAAAGGTTATTCGGGTCACTCGATATCCTGATTGGTTGGCTAATGTGGTGTCAGTGCCGAAGAAAGATGGGAAGATCAGAGTGTATGTCGATTACCGCAATCTGAACAGGGCAAGCCCAAAGGATAACTTTCCATTACCCAACATCCATATCTTGATCGATAATTGTGCCGGACGTGAGATCGGGTCTTTTGTGGATTGCGATGCGGGGTATCATCAGATTCTGATGGATGAAGAAGATGCGGAAAATACGGCTTTCATTACGCCGTGGGGGACTTATTGCTATTGGGTAATGCCATTTGGTTTGAAGAATGCTAGGGAAACATACATGAGAGAAATGACTACTGTGTTTCATGACATGATACACAAAGAGATTGAGGTATACGTGGACGATGTGATCATAAAATCCAAGCATCAGGAAGACCACGTAGCCGACCTAAGGAAGTTTTTTCAAAGACTTCGAGGGTACGATATTAAGCTCAACCTGGCCAAATATGCATTTGGTGTTCCAGCTGGAAAGATGTTGGGATTCATCGTCAGTCGGCGAGGCATTGAGTTGGACCCCTCAAAGATCAAATCCATCCAAGATTTGCCACCGCCGAAGAACAAGACAGAAGTAGTGAGTCTGTTAGGGAGGTTGAATTATATCAGCAGGTTTATTGCTCAACTCACAGCAACTTGTGAACCCATTTTTCAGCTACTGAAGAAAGATGCTGCGGTAGAATGGACGGCAGAATGTCATGAAGCATTTGACCAAATCAAAGGATATTTGTCAAATCCACCTGTGTTGGTTCCACCTGAGCCGGGAAGACCGTTAATTCTTTATCTAACGGTCCTGGAGAATTCGTTTGGCTGCGTACTGGGGCAACACGACATTACAGGAAGGAAGGAGCAAGCCATCTATTATCTCAGCAAGAAGTTTACAGGCTATGAGGTTAAGTACACTCAACTCGAGAAGACATGTTGCGCCCTAACTTGGGTGGCCCATAAATTGAAGCATTATCTGCCATCATATACTACTTATCTCATTTCACGCTTGGATCCACTGAAGTATATTTTCCAGAAGCCTATGCCCACAAGGAGATTGGTGAAATGGCAGATATTACTCACAGAATTCGACATCGTCTATGTGACGAGGACGGCCATGAAGGCCCAAGCATTGGCTGATCACTTGGCTGAGAATCCTGTTAATGAAGAATACGAGCCCTTGAGGACGTATTTTCCTGATGAAGAAGTGATGCATATAGATGAGTTGGAAATAACCAAGGAACCAGGATGGAAGCTTTTTTCGATGGAGCCACAAATGCGAAGGGAGTTGGAATAGGAGCGATACTTATTTCTGAAATAGGACATCATTATCCTGTTACAACTCAGCTACGTTTCTATTGTACCAACAATATGGCTGAGTATGAGGCATGCATTTTGGGTCTACGGCTAGCTGCGGACATGGATGTCAGGGACGTTTTGGTCTTGGGAGACTCGGACCTCCTGGTGCATCAGATTCAGGGTGAATAGGAAATAAGGGATTTGAAGCTCATACCATATCGACAATGTTTGCACGATCTGAGCAAGCGATTTCGATCAGTGGAGTTCAGACACATCCCAAGAGTTCATAATGAGGTTGCCGATGCTTTGGCCACCTTAGCATCAATGTTGCACCACCCAGATAAAATTCATGTTGACCCATTGCATATCCAGGTTCGTGATCAGCATGCTTATTGCAACATGATAGAGGAAGAAATGGATGGCGAGCCATGGTTTTATGATGTCAAGGAATACCTCAGGATGGGGATATACCCGGAGCAGGCCACCGGAGATCAAAGAGAGCCATTCGGCGATTGGCAAATGGACTTTTCCTCAGTGGAGGAGTGTTGTACAAAAGAACACCAGATTTGGGATTGCTGAGATGTATAGATGTTAGTCAAGCCACGACAGTTATGACAGAGGTACCTGCTGGAGTTTGTGGGCCACATATGAGCGGATATGTATTGGCGAAGAAGATTCTTCGAGCAGGGTACTATTGGCTCACTATGGAGCGTGATTGTATCAGCTTCGTGTGGAAATGCCATCAGTGTCAGATACACGGAGATCTGATTCATTCTCCGCCGACAGAATTGCATACAATGTTAGCACCTTGGCCATTTGTTGCCTGGGGCATGGATATCATTGGACCAATTGAGCCAGCAGCATCCAACGGGCATAGGTTCATCCTGGTAGCCATTGATTATTACCAAATGGGTTGAGGCAAAAACTTTCAAGTCTGTGACCAAGAAAGCAGTGGTCTATTTTGTTCACTCGAATGTCATCTGTCGATTTGGAATCCCAAAGGTGATCATCATGGATAATGGTGCTAATCTTAACAGCAATTTGATGAAAGAGGTATGTTAACAGTTTAAGATTACACACCGCAATTCCACCCCATATCGTCCCAAGGCGAATGGAGCAGTTGAGGCAGCCAACAAAAACATAAAGAAGATACTTCGGAAGATGGTAGAAGGTTCAAGGCAATGGCATGAAAAATTACCATTTGCATTGTTGGGTTATCGCACTACTGTCTGTACTTCAGTAGGGGCAACTCCTTATTTGTTGGTATATGGAACTGAAGTAGTAATACCGGCCGAAGTTGAAATTCCATCCCTTCGGATTGTCGCTGAGGCTGAGATTGATGACGACGAGTGGGTCAAAACCCGTTTGGAGCAGTTGAACTTGATTGATGAAAAGAGATTGGCAGTTGTGTGTCATGGCCAGTTATATCAAAAGAGAATGGCAAGAGCATACAACAAAAAGGTGTGTCCTCGGAAGTTTAAAGTGGGCCAGCAAGTGCTGAAACGCATCCTGCCGCATCAGGCCGAAGCAAAGGGCAAGTTCGCCCCGAATTGGCAAGGGTCGTTTATTGTGACCAGAGTGTTATCCAACGGCGCCTTATGTCTGACAGATGTCGAGGGAAGATGCATCGACATGGCTATCAATTCTGACGCAGTCAAGAGATATTATGTGAAATTCCTTTGATTGCAATTGATGTTTGTCTGTTTGTACTTGGCATTTATCGGAGAATGAAATGACGGAGGCAATTCTTTCTTCTATCCAAACACTTTAACCTTTGCTTCCCCTTTTGAGCCTTATTTATTCTTTCATAACCCTCTTTTGGAATCAGTAATGAAAATAAAAGAAAAAGAGAAGATAAAAATAATGATAATAAAGACAAAAGAAAAGTCACAAGAAAAACAAAGGAATTGGGAACTACGTTTGACATGATTCCTCAAAGAAGGATATGTAGGCGCCTCACGGCTCGGTCATAGTGTAACAAAAAGCGAAAAAATCCCCAAGCAAGAAAAACTGGGGCAAAAGTTGTGTTTATAATTTTTGGGAAAGAAAGTTGATTCCAAGAGTTGTAATATTTTACCCATCAAAATTATTTTGAACCTTTTACCCTTTTCTTTTATGCATACACAAAAACCCATATTGATATCCAAAAAAGACCTCCCGATCAGTATCCGAGAAGTGCCAAGTCATGCAAATGGAAGTCGGGAATAACACTCTGATCCCTAGCAAAGAAGAGGATCATAAGCTGGAAATGAATTGGTAGCCGAAAGAACCCCCAGCAGAGAGAGTCATATCGGTAACACTCCGATCCCCAGCTGGAAAAAATAAAATAAAATGAGAGAGTCTTATCGGTAAAAACCTCCACAGGCACCATAAGGCGACGTAAGTTGAGGGAAATAAAACGAGAGAGTCTTATCGGTGAAAACCTTCACAGGCACCATAAGGCGACGAAAGTTGAGAGAAATGAGAGAGTCTTAGTAGTGAAAACCCCTCGAAGGGCACCATGAGGCTACAAGACAAGATTGGCGGAAAGGATCCGCATTTGGCAAAGAGTTGAGTGCCTGTTTATCCCCAGCAAGATGAGGTCGTCCGAAAGGTTGATTGATACAAGTGGACTGGGTTGATTAATCCGGAATGCACGACATGATCGTTGGGATCAGTTATATCATTCCGATAAGTTCTTTTCTTTCCTTTTCCCCAACATTTGTTCAGGAAGATTTCTTCTTTTTCTATCTTTTGAAATCATCACTTTTTCATTTCTTGGTCTGAAGACTTTATCTCGCCAGCGGTTTGTTTTTGAAAAGGATTTTCAGAGCTTATTACCAGTTGCCAAGATGGTGCAAAAACACAATGTGGATAGGACGGGCCAAAGTTAAGGCGACAAAGTGAAAAGAAGTTTGTCGCAAGACCAAATGATGAATGGGTCTAGATTCCAAGAGGACCGAATTTCCAGGGGAAGTTGGAGAAAAATAGAAAAAACAACAGTTGAAAAGTTATGGATCAAATTCCAAGAGGATCCCCAGCAGATTTGCGAGATGCGGGAACAACTCCGACAGATTATCGACCAAGTTCCGCGATGGTCGGACAACACAGAGCGGGGAAGGAAGAGAAAAGAAAAACCATCCCCGGCAGGAATATCATCCCCAACAAATAATATCATCCCCAGCAAGTTTTGTAATAAAACGCAAAGCAGAGAAAGGGAAAGGGAAAAACCATCCCCAGCAGGAGTGGCACAACCACTCACCACGTTTTAAACTAACAAATTTTTCTTTGATTTGAAGCAGGGAAAGGAAATGTTATTGACAGCGGGAAGACATGGCCACAAAGAAAATTATCAAACTGGGGCAGAAAAGTTTCTCTCATTGCAAAAATTTTCTTGAAATCAGATACCCACTTGGGGAAGATGGAAGATAACACAAGTTTTGAAGGAAGTGGAATCCCCAACAGTTTACGGGAGAAGGCAATACAAGTTTTAAAGAAATCAATCTTGGAAGAAGCAAGATAACCCGAGTTTTAAGGGTAGTGGTCTTTAAATCAATGCCATCCCCACCATTGTTAAAAGGAGGAAAGTAACTAGTCTTAAATAAGGAAGATAATTCCCCAACAGTGTTATCCCCGGCATAAGTGAAAACACCAGTTTGAGGGAAGTAGTTCCAGTGGAAGGAAAGCGCCAGCTTTAAAGGAAGTAGTCTTTGAAGAAGGAAAATAACATATTTTTGAATAAAACACCGGTGTTATCCCCAACAGTTTTCAGAGGAATGAAACACCAGTTTAGAGGGAAGCAGTTCTAAAAAAGATATTTCAAGTTGAGGGAGTCAGGAGCCCACCTGTAGAACGGAGGTTGTTATGTTTCAAGTTGAAGGAGTCAGGAGCCCGCCTGTAGAACGGAGGTTGTTATATTTA
This sequence comes from Nicotiana sylvestris, assembly GCF_000393655.2. NCBI lineage: Eukaryota > Viridiplantae > Streptophyta > Magnoliopsida > Solanales > Solanaceae > Nicotiana > Nicotiana sylvestris. Next base: position 156,900,181 of record NC_091065.1, on the reverse strand, counting down.
AAGTTAAAGGAGTCAGGAGCCTGCCTGTAGAACGGAGGTTGTTATATTTTAAGTTGAAGAAGTCAGGAGCCCGCCTGTAGAATGGAGTTTGTTAAATCTTAAGTTGATGAAGTCAGGAGCCCGCCTGTAGAACGGAGGTTGTTACAATTTCAAGTCGAAGTCAGGAGCCCGCCTGTAGAATGGAGGTTGTTATATTGAAGAAGTCAGGAGCCCGCCTGTAGAACGGAGGTTTTCATATTTCAAATTGAAGAAGTCAGGAGCCCGCCTGGAGAATGGAGGTGTTATGTCCTTAAGAAATAGTCGAAGTCAGGAGCCCGCCTGAAAAATGGAGGTGTTATATTTTCGAGTTGTAGTTGAAGTCAGGAGCCCGCCTGGAAAACGGAGGTGTTATATTTTTAAGTCATTGTTAAAGTCAGGAGCCCGCCTGGAAAATGGAGGTATTATCTCTAAAATTGTTTATTGAAGTCAGGAGCCCGCCTGGAGAATGGAGGTATTATATTTTTAAGAAGTTGTTGAAGTTAGGAGCCCGCCTGAAAAATAGAGGTATTATATTTTTAAGAAGTTGTTGAAGTCAGGAACCCGCCTGAAAAATGGAGGTCGTTATCATTTCAAGTTGAAGTTGAAGTCAGGAAACCGCCTGGAGAATGGAGGTGCTATATTTTTTCTAGAAATAGTCGAAGTCAGGAGCCCGCCTGGAAGAATGGAGGTATTATGTTTTGGGAAGTAGTGAAGTCAGGAGCCCGCCTGAAGAACGGAGGTGTTATATTTTCAAATTGTAGTTGAAGTCAGGAGCCCGCCTGTAGAACGGAGGTTGTTATATTTTCAGTTAAAGAAGACTGGAGCCCGCCTGTAGAATGGAGGCTGAATTATTTTTAAGTTGTTGATGGAGTCAGGAGCCCGCCTGGAGAATGGAGGCTGATTTACTTTCAAAATTGCTGTTGGGATCAGGAGCCCGCCTGGAGAATGGAGGCTGATTTACTTTCAAAATTGTTGTTGGAGTCAGGAGCCCGCCTGGAGAATGGAGGCTGATTTACTTTCAAAATTGATGTTGGAATCAGGAGCCCGCCTGGAGAATGGAGGCTAATTTATTTTCAAAGTTGCTGTTGGAATCAGGAGCCCGCCTGGAGAATGGAGGCTAATTTAATTTCAAAGTTGATAAAGTCAGGAGTCCGCCTGGAGAATGAAGGCTGAATTATTTTTAAGTTGTTGTTGGAGTCAGGAGCCCGCCTGGAGAATGGAGGCTAATTTACTTTCAAAGTTGTTGTTGGAGTCAGGAGCCCGCCTGTAAAACGGAGGTTATTATAATTTTAAGTCAAAGAAGTTAGGAGCCCGCCTGGAGAATTGAGGTGTTATATTTTTAAGAAGTTGATGCAGTCAGGGGCCCGCCTGGAGAATGGGGTGTTATATTTTTAAGAAATTATTGAGGTCAGGGGCCCGTCTGGAGAATGGAGGTGTTATATTTTAAGAAATTGTTGAGGCCAGGAACTCGCCTGAAAAATGTAGGTGTTATATCTTTAAGTTGAAGGAGTCAGTAGCCTGCCTGTAGAATGGAGGTTTTTATTTTAAAAATTGTTGTTGAAGTCAGGAGCCCGCCTGGAGAATGGAGGCCGTATTATCTTTTAAAGTCAAGTTGGAGTCGGGAGCCCGCTTGTAGAACAAAGGAGTACACATTCAAGTTGAAATCAGGAGCCCGCCTGCAGAACAGAGGAATACATTTCAAGATCAAGCCAGAAGTCAGTAATGCGGAGGGTTACAACAAAAATACCCCCAGCATGAATCCCATTTCAGAAATCTGAAAGAAGACTACAAGAGCAAGTCGAAGATAGATAAGATTCTATAATCATTAGTCTAGTCTAGCTTTTTGTTTTCTTTCTAGCAATGGTGTAATAAGGAGGTCGGAAAGTAGTAGTAACAGCGTGCAGCAGCAGTAACAGCAAAGATGCAGTCCCATGGTAGTCCCAGCTACCAAAACTTCCCGAACTACATTAACCTGATTCCCTTATAGCCAGGGATATGTAGGAAACCTTTGAAGCAAAGGTTCGGTTAAATCTTTTCAAAAATGCTTCACACGGAGTATTCCAACGGGCAAAAATCGCTCGTATCCGCTCACTTTATCTTTGCAAGAAAACTCTTTGTGTATTCGGACAAAGAGGGACAGATGTGAGCACGTGATTTTTGCCCTATGAGAACTACTCCCAAAAATTCAAAATAAAATGGTTTTGTGTTGTTTGTGATTTACTTGTATTTTGTCTGTGCATGTTTATTTCTACTCTAATTAAGAAAAATACAAAAATATGTGTTGCATGTGCATTTAGGATTTAATTTTATAATTTAGGAATTAATTAAACAATCAAGTTTGTTTTACAAAATGGGAAAATCACAAAAATATGAATTTTTGGTAGTTTTGTCATTTTTATTGTTTAATTGTGTGGTTTTTATTTTAATCAATATTTCATCTTGTGTGTTAATTGTTGTTAAGGGTTAATTAATATCTTTTAAAATAATCTTGATTTTACAATTTAATTTAGGAATTTTGTGTTTTTAGGAATTAAAGAAAGTAAAAGGGAAAAGAAGAAACAAGAGAAGAAAGGGTAAAAATTCGGATTGGGCCAGTTTAAAAGGGAAAAGTTCAGGCCCAAATGTCACCCCCTTACAGCCCAGTCCAAATACCCTTTTACTTGGTCCAATCCAACCAGCCTTGGAGACGGGTGGAACGACGCCGTTCGGGCAAGAAGAATCTGGGTCGTTGATCTCACTCGATCGAGCGGTCCAGTCCGTCTCCAGATATATCTAAACGACGTCGTATATAGCCCATAGATCCAAGCCATTGATTGGTTTTGATCGAACGGACCAGATCACCCCTTTCATAACCCGTTTTTGACCCATTCTCTATACCCATTTTAACCCGACCCCAACACTAAACCAAACGACACCGTATTTGATTAGCTCCTTGATCCTAGCCATTGATCTTAATTGATCTAACGGCGGGGATTAAATCCCTCACATCGTATATATTCCTAAATCCTACCCAACCCCCCCCCCAACCAAACCCCACCCTCTCTCGTCTCTAACAGCTCAAAGACGAGCTCATCTCTAACAACCTTCCCCCACCGTGCTCCTCCCACCGGAAATCGCCACACGGCGGTTTCGGTGGTCCAATGGCCCCCATCTTCACACCCCTGAACCACCACGCCCTCCTCTTTCCAAATCCACCCTCCATTGTCCTCGAATCATCACCGTCTACTTCGAATATCAGATCGAAGAATCAGTCTAGAACCCTAGTTCGTCCAATGACCCCCAAATTAACACCCCTAGAACATCTAACCACCCCCAATCCAAATCCAGTACCCGTTTGCTTCGAATCATCCTCAAACTTCTCGAATCTTCATTTGAAGATTCGAGCAAAACCTAGACCTACCCCAATCCGCCCTGAACTCACACCCTGGCATCCCCTGACCTCCCTCATGCCCAAAACACACTTGGTTCCGTTCGAATCTTGCTAGAACCATTCAAACCCCAAAATCGAACCAAGAACCCTATAAAGACCAAACCTGGGTTTTATCCGAAATTAAGGGAATTTGGGCATCTAATCGACCTTAGTCAAAGTGTTCTCCGTTGAGAACACTCGATTAAGGCCCGTTCGACCTCAAAAAGCTCTAGTTAAGAGTTCGACCTGGGTTCGTCTAGTTTCTGTTTTGTTAAGGTATTTTTTGTCCTTTCTTTCTTGTTCTATTTTTGTTACGGATAATTGTGTTTTAGTTTAATTATAATCCAGTTTTTGTTCACTGCTTCTTCTTCTTCTCCGATCAGACCTTTTTATTTGGTCAAGTCTGCTTCTATTCATGGTCGAATATATATTATAAGCCATGTAATTTGTTAGTTTATAAGTTCCCTGTATTTGTCAATACCACTCGAATCACTGGTTGGTCTGTTTATTCTGATTGTTTGTTGTTAACTGCTAAATGTTATAGCCTGTGTAATAAATTGAATAAGCATCGTCGATTAGTCCGGTAGGTTTGAGTGTTAGTTTAACATGATAGTAGTTTAATTTTGGTTTTGATTTCATGGTTTATTCTAGTCTGTTTCCCCTCCTGCTTCGTTTCTGTCCTAAATGTTGTGTTGAAATGAGCCTGTTGGTATAGTTGAACTTAGAACTGAGCCTGTGGGTATATTCAAATCGTCACATTGTTTTGAATTGCTTGGTCATTTGAAATGTTTTGAATTACTTGGTCAGTCGAACTGCTTCGTCACAACTGTTATTTTGGTTGTCACCTGAACCTGCTGTGTCATGCCCTGTAAGGGTGTTCTGAGTCATTAAAAGCCTTGGCCTTTATTTTGTTGCTATTTGATTCAAGCTTAAGCAATTGATGAATCGAATCCTACTGTTTAGGGTCTGAAATGAATCTGACATTGGTTTGAATTCAGTGTTGGTATGATAATGTCAACTAGATAGTAGCGAGTCATAAGGTTGCATTCAGAACTTAGGAGAATTGGTTATAGCTGCAATTTCAGGGACTCTAGGAGGGTATTTTGGGATTTAAAAGGTTTAAAAAAGGTTTAAGTTGAATGGTCTGACAGCAGGGTACTAAAGTACCAATAAACTAATAAATTGTTTAGTAATAGTGGGGAACAAGGCTTAATGGCATAGGAAGTTGATTAAATAAGTTAAGTCACCCATAACCTTTGATTAAAACAAAAGAACAAGACTTAGTAGTGGCTGTCAGGGAATATCATGGGCAAAAATACTCTCTTAATTAGCTTGAGTGCTCCTAAGAGCTGGTAGGGTCAGGGTTTGGTTATAAATAGAGTCATTTAAGACAGATTTAGGGTGATGATCCTAAAAAATCGGAAGAGAGACCTGGAGAGAGGAAAAGTGAATCTGAGAAGAATATTTTTGAGTCTTGAATCAGTTCTGAGAGAGAGTTTAAAAGAAAGGTCTACTGATTCTGTTTCTGAATTTATCCGAGCTCAGTTTGTTCTGTTTGGGTGTTGATTGTTGCGGTGTGGTCTTACAAATCTGTTCGTTGTTTGGGTTTGAGTGTGTTTCTGATTCAGAACTGGTACTGTTGTTGTACTGCTGTTGTAACTGTTGTTGCGTTATTGTTGCTGACTGTTCTTTCTCCTCTTCCTGTGTTGCATTTCTCCAGGTACACATTTGAACTTGTTTTGGTATAATTTCTCCAGTGGAATGAAAAGGCAGTTGCTGTTTGACATTCATTAAAGTTTTACTGTTTTTAGTTTACTATGATACAGTTAGCTTTAAGATTTGTATGATAAGTTTGTGCCTTAACGCGCATGTAGGGACTAGTTGGGTCATTAACATGCTATGTACTGTTTTGTAACTTGTGGACAATGGGTACCTGCATAATTAGAATTGTTGTTTAATCAATTTGAGTGGTTTTGAATGGTGATGGACTGTTTACTCTAATATGTAACTCACTTCTGATGGAATCAAGTCCAAAGTGTCAAATAGTCATTGTTCGGGTTAATTGCTCGCCACACTAAAAATCAAAGGCAAATCGCAGCAAATAAGTGCATATTCACGTTAGTCCAGGTCACATATGTTTAGTTTCGAATTGGAAATTATCCATGACTCCGTGTGTGATTTAAATCATTATTGGATAAGTGATTCGTTAGAGTGAGTTATAGGTAATACCATTTCTACTCTAATAGGGATGAGCAAACAATTGTGAGTTATGCAATTTCGGATCTTTAATGCACATTAATTAACTAGGACTGCTTGCATTTTAGAGACGAATTAAGTAGAAAATTATAGATTGTTTTAGGATGGACCTTTAAAATAATAAAATAAAGATGAGCTTCGCCTCATAAAATGCATAAAATGCGGGGGGCTCAATGAGATGTATATATTCAAGTCCTTAGATTTCGGGGATGGACCATCTAATGAATTTCACGACTTTCCTCAAAATGATAACGCGCTAGTCACTTTAGGCGCGCTTTTAATAAATTACTTTCTTAAACTCGGGTGCACATTTATGTGACCCAAATCCAAATCTCAACGGAGTCGAAATGTGTCAATAACCATGGGTGCATTGATGTGACATGGTTCGAGACGTGTTTTCATGACGTTGCAATTCTCTCTTAAAATAATAACAATAAAAGCGGGAAGGAGTTAAAATTGGCACACAGGTCCAACATGTATAAAATCAGATAAATAAGCCGAATATGACAGTTGAGCGACTGTGCTAGAACCACAGAACTCGGGAATGCCTAACACCTTCTCCCGAGTTAACAGAATTCCTTATCCGGATTTTTGGTTCGCAGACTGTAATACAGAGTCATTTCTTTTTCTCGATTCGGGATTCAACTGGTGACTTGGGACACCATAAATCTCCCAAGTGGCGACTCTGAGTTAAATAATAAATCCCGTTTCGATTGACCTTTAATTGGAAAAACTCCCTCTGTGCCCTTACCGGTATAGGTAAAAAGGAGGTGTGACAGTGCCTAGAGTTATTCCGAAAGACATCAAATCGCTATGTAACCTTACCATGCACACACCCGAGGGTGATCCCATGTCACCCTATCTCATGTAGGTTCGATAACACAATGCAACTGAAATTCCACAATCCATCCTAGCCCATAAACCTTAGAACCAATTTTCCACTTCCGAAATTGTCTATAAGATCAGAATCTCACATCTACAAACTGAATAAGTCTGAACAGGTTGTATCAAGCCATAACAGCAATCCAAGATAAAAATCACATGATATACCGTACAACTTAAACACTCATAGCGATAACTTCTAATCACAGCAGCTGCTCAAACAACCCAATTCCGGTAATAAACCTCTTATCAAACCAAAGCCTCATTCCAACACTTCTGTATACTGCCAATGATGAATGAAACACGTAGAAAGTCATAACTATTCCTCAGATCAACCAGTCATGGAGATCCCTCTCCTTCGGCAAGGACCATAGTAAATTTTTAAGTCGAATCCCGATATTATCCTTCTAACATGCTGAAATCGAATTCGATAGTATTCATTCTAGATCTCAATGACCTCATCTCATCCAACACGATTACTCTAGTGACATGACACATCGATATAATCTAAAGCTACAACTCGTGCGACTCGTGCACCAATAAGCAACAGTCCAAATGTACTTAAATTATGAAAAAATGACTCAAAATGAGAGTTGTATCGCAAGCTCACCAGTACCACCACAATACAATGCTGAGAACCCATTACCCTTCGTAGAACCTGAACACATGAATCTAACCCAAAGGATCATACCTCTACATAACTTCGCTGCAATGCGAGACCCTATCCAAACACTGGTCCACATGAGACGACCCAAGTCACCATGCTCAAAATCATCAACCAGGCGCAATTTGATGCCTGGCACCCAAAAGTGAATCACAATAACCATGGAGAAGCAAATGACGCAATGCCATATCAATTAGTAATATCATTTACCTAGTCATCTGAAACTATCCATGATGCCTAAGAATTTATGACCTTCCTTTCAGAACTGAATTGTGACCTTACACATGCAAATCTCAAACCTACACAACATACCGCATATACCATGCCATCCCGCGATAAATATGAGAACTTCATAATCCACTCCGAGTCACAAGAAACTGCGTACTCAACTAGCCAAGAACTTTCCATTTGATCCAATTTAGGAGAAAATCACTATACATCACATGCTCCTCACACCATTAGAAGATATATCTCTCTAACCGTGGTAGAAACCATCAAGAGCTCTTTGAATTCCATTTGCACAATACCAAACTGTCAGAACTAAATTCCTCCAACTCAACCCAGCTATGTAGGCCATCAAAACCTAAGAGCAATGCCACGAAACACCTGTAGAAACCCAGTGCATCCTAAGCACCCAAGAACCGATCATATCCATTACCCTACAGATCCAACCTACTACCAAGTTGTCCTAATTTTTTGTACTCCTTCCGAATTACCTTCAAATTGGTACATTTCCCTGTTAGTACACCACTATCCTTAACTAAAACTTGCCCCACGAACTTTAGCTTAAAATCACATCTCCCTAAGGCTCATAAGCCGTTGAATGCTCTCCTAATCACCCCAAAAGTACCACAGCCAAGATACCCACTCTGAAGAGATCTTCTGCGAATATAAAGCCATTACCTTCAACTTCCTGATACTGATATGTAGAATCCATAAATGATATAGAAATACCACGATTCTTGACAACCCCCAATGCAAACCTCAATTTCTAGCCAAATATACAACCTGAAAATCTCCAGTTAGTACATATAAAATCTTGAACCCATTAGACCCATTCTCGAGAGTCATCCACTCTATTCAAACCTCACCTAGATTGATCAATCGAACCGGACGACCTATGCTCCATTAGCACTCCAATACCGCAGAAAGTAACCCCACCTTAATGCATCCAAATAAATTCCTACTTCATGTACATTACATCCTTCACTAATAACAACTCAAGTCATTCTATAAATTCTTATATGCCCATAAAGCATCACACAACCCTTATCCAAAATTTCCTTTATTCAGGTCATCCTCGATCTCAACTTCTATAAGCCATAACTGATTCACTAGTATGCCCCAAACTAGAACCATCATAGCACATAACCGTGCAATCAACTGATCAATTGAAGACTCCCCCACTTGGCTCAAAGCCATAGATCAAAACACCTCATAACTCATAATGCATATACTCTATTACTGCCATAATACCATAGCGAGACTAAACAAAGTCCTTCATAAGCTCGTGCAACACAGACCCTCTAGAACTTCAAATCATTTGCAAACCTCGCGTTCACCCTTGTAACGGTCAAGACAACTTTTCTACGCGATCAAACTCAAACTGCAGCACGTATAATTTCACTGATAAAAGAGGGCTCACAACAACATCATAGGGACCACGTAACTTCAGAACACTCCGCAAAAGATAATCCACTTGCTTAGCCTCAAACTCGCATCTCTCTATATTCCTTCATAATCATAACTATTACCTGGTCACTTACCCTTCCTGAGTCTGAACTCATATCACGACATGAAATTTACTCCATTTCCCAACTAGACAACACGAAAAAGATCCTTCATCATGCCCATAACTTGGGCTATACATCAATGCACAATGAAAATCAAGCACCGGACAGTTTTTACTACCCCCAATCAGACCCTTCTCGCCTCATTCAAATCATACGAACACATCTCGTAGTCACATTACACCCATCACGTAACTATCCAGTCACCACTTCCCTTAATAGGGACACTATCAAACATATAAATCCAGAAGCACGCGCTCACAAAATTAACAGCTCAGGACTCAAGCTACCGGCAAGGCCCTGCCTCGAGTCCTCCAAACTAGCCCAACATCAACACACAAAAATCATATCTCGCCCCTTGATCAGGGAATCACAAGCCATCGATGCACATCTGATACTGGGCGCTCATGCGCGCATATGAATGCGTGGAAGGAATTTCAAGAGTTACATTTCAAGCTGAATCAATATCGCACGATAAGAATTCAAGAATGTGAATTTTTTCCTAAAGGTTCTACAGCCTCCCGAGGATAAGTACAGACGTCTTCGTACCGATCCGCGAGACTTTACTAAACCTGCTCATGACTCGTGAGACCTATGTAACCTAGACTCTAATACCAACTTGTCACGACCCAAAAACTGACCCGGTCATGATGGTGCCTATCGTGAAACTAAGCCAGCTGACACAATTCCCGAATCAACCATTATTCAATAAAAGTTATTTTTTATACCATTTATTAATTAATAATCTCATGATGTAAGTCTAAATGAATAGTGCAGAATAAATACACAAGTTTGAAATCAGGTTGTCACTAGTCATGAGCATCTACTACAATTGTCTAACAACATCAAAACCAATATGGTCAGGAAAATTACAAGAATACATTAAGGAAGAATAAGGAGGGAGAAAAGCAGGGTTGCGACCGCCAGGCAGCTACCTTGCTAACTCCGATGAATCTGTCACCGAGCTTAGAAATACCTGAATCTGCACACAAGGTGCAAGGAGTAATATGAATACGCCAACTCAGTAAGTAATAAAAGTAAATGAAGATTAAGCAGTAAGAAATCACGTAAACCATGTCATAGCACCACAGTAGTTACAGTATGTTCCCAAGAGAGGATACCATTCAAATCATTTCGCTAAATTTCCAACTTCAGTAAAATCCTTTAGAAAATATCTTTCTAACCTTTTCAATAGGGGTTTAATGAAATATATAGTGAAAGTTATGAAAATCATAATCGGCCCCTCGGGCAAAACATAGTTCGTATACAGCCCCTCGGCAAACAAAAATTCATAGCCATTTCATAACATAAAAATCTTAGAGAAAGTAACAAAGCCAAATCAGTGACTAAGTTCCGAACGCCTCGTAAAAACTTCAGTTTAAATGAAAGTTGTTTAAAGTATTTGTTTAACATTTTCAATAGAGGCTCGGTCTAAAGATGAATGAAAGCAGTAATTTAATCAACATATTCAATAGAAACTCACTTTAAGGAGGACTGAAAATAGTAAGTTCATAAACAGGCCCCTCAGACAAGCCTCTCAGTCATTCATGACTCAACTTTTATCGATCAGCTCCCACTCAGCACCCACGCTCAATAGGTACCATATAATAACCACTGCGGCACGCATCCCGATCCATATATCGCTGCGGCGTGCAGTCCGATCCATATATATAGTCGGTTGCGTTCACTGGGGTGTGCAAACTCCGGAGGGGCTCCTACAGCCCAAACGCTATATCGCTGCAGCGTGCATCCCAATCCATATATCGCTGCGGCATGCAGCCCGATCCATATACATATAAATATATATATTGCTATGGTGTGCAGCCCGATCCATAAATATATAATCCTCACAACTAAGGCCTCGGCCTCTCTCAGTCATTAACCTCACAATCAGACCCTCCGTCTATCTCAGTCATCAACCTCACAATCAGGCCTTCGACCTCTCTCAGCCATCAACCTCACAAGCCACTCGGACTAACAGTAAAACAGGGCATTAAGCTCATAATATCATTTATAGCGTCAAAATTGAGTAAATAATGCTGGCTTAGGAAATCACTAAAATACAGCATGACTGAGTACAATTATTAAGTTAAAACAGTGAGGAAAAGTACTAAAAGACACATAAAGTCCAAAAACAGTTAGCACAGGGCTCAAATATGGCATTCCGCCCAAAACATAATAATTATTTTCAAAACACAATGATATCAAATAGTTTTCAATCAAATACGCAACTTAACAGTCGTATGGGACGGACCAAGTCACAATACCCAACGGTGCACGGCCCCACGCTCGTCATCTAGCGTGTGCGTCACCTCAAAGTAGCACAACAATGTGAAATCCGGGGATTCATACTCTCAGGACAACATTTACAATTATTACTTACCTCTATCCGGTCCAAACGCTAGCCCGCGATGCCTTTGCCCCTCGAATGGCCTCCAGATGCTCCAAATCTAACCAAAATCAGATTCATACCATCAAATATGCTAATGGAACAAAGCCCAATCGAAAATAACCAATTTACATCAAAAATCCCGAAATTGACCAAACCCGACCCCCGAGCCCCTCTCGTCGGAATCCGATAAAAATCACATCAATAGAATCCTTATCCTAACACGAGTTTATATATACCAAAATCATCAAAGTCCGACATCAGTTGCCCATTCAAATCCCCAAAAGAATTCTCAAATTTTCCTTCCATTTTCCCCCAATTTTCACTCTAATTTCTCAAATTAAATGATGAAATTCAAGACTAAATCATGGAATTAGACCAAATATGAGTGAATAATACTTACCCCAATTGCTCCACTGAAAATCTCCTCCAATTTCACCTTCTCCCGAGCTCTCCAATGATTTTTGTGATATAGGACTTAAACCCTCGATTCTAAAATATAAACTGACTACCCAGGTATTTCTTCATCGCGAACGCAGCAGCACTCTCGCGTTCGCAATGCACCAAGCTTCACTGACCAAAATTCCCTTCTTCGCGAGCGCGAAGACCAAACAGCCGACCATACGCGAACGTGGAACGCTCCTCGCGGACGCGTAGCTTTAACTCAGGAACCTTCGCGAACGCGGGAATTTCATCGCGAACGCGAAGAACAAACCAGATGCCCCTCTCAACAACCCTTAGCAAACGCGAGGTCCTCTCGCGAACGTGAAGAACAAAGCTCTGCAACAGAACAGAAGAAAAATCTGCAACTCTCAAAAACCAAGAAATGGTCTATTAATCACCCGAAACTTACCCGAGGCCCTCGGGACCTCAACCAAACATGCCAACATATCCCATAACATCATTCAAACTTGTTTCAACCTTCGGGACACTCAAAACAACATCAAAACATAAAATCATCATCGGATTCAAGCCTATGAATTCCAAAAACTCCCAAATTCCGAATTCGATCAAAAGGTCTATCAAACCTTGTCAGAATGACCTGAACTTTTGCACACACATCACAAATGACACATTTTCTCTACTCCGATTTTCGGAATTCCATTCCGTATATCAAAATTTTCACTACCAACCAGAAAATGCCAAATTTTCAATTTCGCCATTTCCAGCCTAAACTTTCCACGGACCTCCAAAATACATTCTGATCATGCTCCTAAGCCCCAAATCATCTAACGGAGCTAACCAAATCATAAAAATTTCAATCCGGGATCATATACTAACAAGTCAAAACTTGGTCAAACCTTTCAAATTTTAAGCTTCAAACTGAGAACTGTTCTTCCAATTTCATTCCGATTACCCTGAAAACCAAACCGACGATTTACATAAATCATAATATATTACACGAGGCCAGTCATGTTCGAAAACTGGCGAGCGAAATGAAATTACTCAAAACGACTGGTTGGGTCGTTACACTACCAGCTGTTGCTTCATTTACGTGAGGAAGGACAAATTAGAGTTAGCACTTCAAGACTCAAATGGACATGCATATGTTCTCAAAAACTAGGGAGTATTATTTATTATAGCCCACTAATTAGTATCATAAACGGATCTAACAATTTAACTTAATGAGTTTTAACATTTAAGGTTCTTAGAATGAATTAATTTTACTTAAATTGTGAGTCCATATGTAATATTTGCTGAATGCTTTTTGGGTTTTTTTATCAAAATCTATACTTTGCGTCGAAAATATTGGGTTCAGATGAACTTAATACCAAAATACTAGAACTGCCCCTGCCCACTATCCGTATATCATTCTTTTTTTAATCCAAACGACATGATCCTAGAAGAAATAATGCAGAAATAGAGTATTAAATACTAATGTTTGGTACCTGTGTCTTTTAAGTATGACGTTGTTAGGGAAATTAACAGAAGCAAATTAAACCATGGATTACCTAGCCATTGTTGGAGGATTAGTACTTGCCTGGACTTTGGTCCGAGTCCTCTGTTTGGTAAAAGACATTAGAGACAGAGGACGTAATAACAAGAAACTTCCACCAGGTCCAATCCCTTTACCCTTCATAGGAAATCTCCATAACTTAATTGGTGCACAACCCCACAAGTCTCTTGCAAGTCTTTGCCAAAAATATGGTCCAATATTTAGTCTGAGACTGGGGAAGACAACTACAGTGGTAATATCTTCAGCAGCTGGGGCTAAAGAAGTTCTCCAAAAGCAAGATTTAGCATTTTCAAGATCAGTCCCAGATTCAATGCATGCCCACAACCATCACCAATCTTCTGTCATTTGGCTATCGATGGATAATCGATGGAGATGCCTCAGGAAAATCTTGAATACATACATCTTCGCAGGTAAAGGAGACAATAAGCAAGTTGGGTCAAACTTGAGCGGGTTTAAATAAGTCAACTCAATAAAAGAGTCTTGATGCTCAAAGTTTGTTCGAATTAAAATTGGTTGGGTGAAAATGATTCAAATAACAGGCCATAATTTAATTCGCCCAACATAAGCAGACCTCCATTCCTTTTTATTTTTCTTTTTGAACCAAAAAATTTGTGAAAAGTAATACTCGCTCCTTTTAAATTTATGTGAACTCATTTGACTTGGCATGAAGTTTAAGAAAAGAGAGAACATTTTTAATTTTGTAGTGTAAAATAAAGCACATATATTTTGTGGGATCATAAATTATTGTATAAATATAAATTATTTCCAAATAGGGAAATGAGTCATTCTTTTTGGCACGAACTAAAAAGAAAATATGTTCATATAAATTGAAAGATAGTATAATTTTGCTAACTTATTCGTTTAAGTTCTTCAAAATTTACATAGTATTCAATATCAAATTTTGATTTTGTAATGTTTGGGTCACATTTTGACCAGTCGGTTGCAGTATTTTGATTACCCAATAATTTGATGGATCATATCAAGTATAACCTATTGGGTCAAGTCCACAAAAGGGTCATACCTAAACCCGTTTAAAATTGGATAGGTTTAGTGGATTACGGAAAATTGGGTTAGTTATGCCACCTTTATACTCAGGAAACAGGCTTGACGCAAACCAGCATCTGAGGTCTAGGAAGATCAAAGAGCTTATTTCTTATTGCCATCAGCAAAGCCAAACAAGGGAGGGAGTGGATATTGGCCAAGCTACTTTCTACACATCATTGAGTTTACTTTCCAATACCATTTTCTCCAGGGATTTTGCAGACCCCTGTGCGAATTCAGGTGACTCCTTATAGTATAGTCATATATTTGTAATATAGAACTTCTCGTACTTTTATTTTTAGGCATAATACATAAACAGGCCCTTAAACTTGGCCTTAACTGGCAAATATGCCCTCAAATTTTGATTGTGCACAAGTAGGCACCTCAACTTGTATGAAGTTGAATATGTAAACACAAGTACTCGCATGACTATATGTTCATTTTATAAGTTGGAATATTCAACTAACAAAGTAGAGACAAGTTGAGGTGCCTACTTGTGCACACCCAAAATTGGAGGGCATACTTGCCAGCTGAGGCCAAGTTCAATGGCTTGTTTACGTATTATGCCTTCATTTTTATTTTATATAACATTGGTTTGAGATGAGTGTAAATAAACCGACATGGTCAATGATGATTAATTCGTATATCCTACCCCAACATACTTGGATTGAGACATAAAAACTATTATCTATTGATGTTATTATATATGAATTCAGGTAAAGAATTCAGGGAATTGGTCTGCAAATTTATGGAGGAGTTTGGTAAGGCCAACATAGTGGATTTCATTCCTATGCTAGAAAAGATTGATCCTCAAGGTATTAGGCGACGCATTACTGTTCACGCTGGGAAGTTGCTTAAGCTTTTTGAGGGGTTGATCGATGAACGTGTGGAGCAGAGGAAGTTGCAAACCAATACTAGTAGAAACGACGTTCTTGATGTCCTGCTCAATGTTAGCCAAGAAGATCCTGAGGCAATTGGAAAAAATGACATTGAACATATGTTCCTGGTATGTTTTATACTGCTTCTTTCTTTTCATTCTTTTAATATATAGTTTACCAAATGCTACTCTGTTTGGCTTCACTAGGTTTCATTTGATCTTTCTTTGGCGTACATATGTGTTTTACTTCTAATATTCTAGTTGCATTATTAAATTTGTCCTATATATTTTTTGGAAACGCAAGAAAAAATTAAACACAGAGGTACACCGTGGCAAATCAATCATGGGTCTCGGGTTTGTTACTATTACATTTATGTTTCTTACTAGGTTTATTACCATTATATCTATGTTTCCTACTTGGTTTATTACTATCACATCTATGTTTCCTACTTGGTTTGTTCTCGTTAAATCTATGTTTTCTACTTGGTTCATTACTGTTACACATTTGTCTTCTACCCAGATTGTTGTTGTTACACTTGTATATGCTACCTTGTTTGTTACTGTCACATAAATATCTTTGCCTTGTTAGTTATGATTACCTTGTTAGGGTTGTTGGTTTGTTTGTTTCTGTTTTCGTATTGATTGATATAGTTAGATTGGGTTGCACGCTCTAATAGTATTATATTTGGATTGATAGAATATATATTCGCGGTCGAATCATATGTGCAAAAAAACAAATGTAGCTAGAGTTATATATACATTATAGATAGATCACAAACTATTTACAGCTTATTGTACATTATTTGCTTCCTTAGAATAGGCTAATTTATATCTTTCAAAGGAAAGAGCACCATCGCTTTGCATTAACAAGGATATATATCACAGAGCAACAAATTTCCTAGTTTCTCAATTGCAGCATTTGTAATACAGGACCTTTTCGTTGCGGGGACTGAAACAACGTCAAATACAGTGGAATGGGCAATGGCAGAGGTCATGAAAAATCCAGACATAATGAAGAAGGCCCAAAAAGAGCTCGCAGAAGTTATTGGCAAAGGCAAAGTAATAGAAGAACAAGATATTTCTCTACTTCCTTATTTGCAGTGCATTGTGAAAGAAACCATGCGATTACACCCACCAGGCCCCTTGTTCTTGCGCCAGGCCCAAAAAGATGTTGAGGTGTGTGGCTACTTTGTCCCAAAGGGGTCTCTAGTGTTAATTCATGTTTGGTTAATGGGTCGCGATCCAACTATTTGGGATGACCCTTTGGTATTTAAGCCCGAGAGATTTTGGGGTTCGGAGTTTGAGGTTCGAGGTCAAGCTTTTGAGTTAATTCCATTTGGTGGTGGCCGGAGAATATGCCCCGGTTTACCTTTGGCAATGAGGACTGTTCCAGTTGTATTGGGTTCCTTGTTGAATTCATTTGAGTGGAAAGTTGAAGGGGAGATAGCACCAAAAGACTTGGATATGGAAGAGAAGTTTGGCCTTACACTAGCCAAATCGTTGCCTCTGCGAGCTGTACCAATTCCACTTTAAAGTAATTGCACTACTGTTGGGCACATGTAAAATATATATAGAAAAGCTATTCCAACTTTCACAAAAATGGCATTTATTGTTTTTTTTTATTTCTCGCTCGGTATCCGATACTCACATTAGGACCCGACTAATTCGGATTCGCGACGGAAAGTCCCACATTGGGGGTAAAGCGCTCCCTAACAAAAAATACTAGTTACATTTATTGTTAATGTAACCAGTATATATAATAGTAATTTGTAGCCACAAAAAATCTAATAGTCTCAAGACTCTCAACTAATTCTTATCACGGACAAGGGCTAAAAATAGCCCTCTACTATGAAAAAAGGATTAAATATACTCTCCGTTATACTATTCGTTCACCATTAACACCGACGTTATAATATTGGTACAAAAATACCCCTCCGCCGTTAGAGCCTTCCACCATGGCAACATCATCCTACATGGCCTGACAATTACGCTGAGGTGGACGCCATGTGGCACCCCAAACCCAGTTTACTCCGTCCTCCACTTCTCTATTGAATCGTGATCGATTCCATTTTTCTTCTCACCGTTTGCACAAAGGCCCCCATGATTGAATTCCTTCTTGGAATAATCATATAAGATGTAATTTTCTATCAAGATCATATCAGATTTCATGTTTGCAACTTCGCTTTTTTGCAACCACCATTCCTTACTCTTTGCTACCAGAATCTGTAATGTCTTTTGGCTGCAAAATTTTGTATGTCTTTTGCAAAACCAAAGATGTTTTTGTTCAAATTATTATTATTTGACAAAATTAAGACCCAAAGAACTACCATCTTTTCCTATTGATGATGCATTCGATCTGTTTTGCAAAGGGGTATTGCATTTTGGATCATGTCTTGGGTTATTGGAAAACAAGCTTGAAAAATCCAGACAAATGTCAATTTCTTGACATACAAGGAAATTAAGAAAAACCTTGTTGTCTGTATTACCAAATTGGCGAAGTTCGTGGATAAGCCTTTTTTCTTAGAGGAGTGAATCATTTCAGTCAACAATTTGCTTTTGATAATCAACATTTCTTGAGGAAAGGCAAAGTTGGAGATTGGAAAAACCACCTAACACGACATAGCTAAAAAATTGGATGAAATCACTCGGCAGAGACTTGCTGGGACTAATTTGATTAAAATATTGCATGTTGATACAATAACTAAGGGATAAATCACCAGTATCAAAATGACAATTTTATTTACTCAAAATTCATATTGATAAGCCTTGTTTCAGTTTCCTTGTCATAGTTAAACAATTGAGACAAAATCACATTGTTCGTTGCCAATTTCGGGTCACGGTGAAGATGAAAAAATTGGTGATAAAGATAATTTTTTGTGAGATCTGATAAAGAAGTTTGCAACAATGAAAGGTAAAAAAAAATGGGTTTATTAATGGTGGTAAAATAGAGTGGGAATGGTTTGTGTTCAAGGTATTTGTCACTGGAGGTGGTGAATGAAAAACAAAGAAGAAGGTAGAAAATGAGGTTGGGTGAGGTGGCTTGACACATGGTATCCACTTCAGCATAATTATCAGGCCACGTAGGATAATATTGCCATGGTGGAGGGCTCTAACGACGGAGGGATATTTTTTTTATCAATTTTGTAACGTCAGGGATAGTGGTGGGCGAATAGTATATATAACGAAGGATATATTTGATCATTTTTCTCATAATAAAGGAATATTTTTGACCTCTTTCCGTTTTTATTATGAATACATTGTTCAGTCAAGATACAACAACTACAAGTTTAATTTCGATGCAATGACAATATACAAGAACATTTACATTATCAATAACAACAGCAATAACTACACCTCAATCCTAAACAAAATTGAAGTTGGTGATATGAGTCTTCACTTCTTTCTTTTTTATAAGCTCAACTCATATCATCATCATGCCCAAATTTAAATAAGAGTTACAGTAAAAATAACATAACGTGTGTGTATATATACAGACATTGTGTGTAACATTAATAATAATAAATAAGTGTATAAATAAATAATAATATTAAAAGTTCTCTAATACGTTTAAGATCTATTCCTAATTAGTAAGTATCACATTTTTTTTCCAAATTATCTTAAAAGTGGGCCATACCTAAGTCATGATCCAGAATAACATTGGTTTAGCTAAACCTATCTTTTCTCTTAGCCTACGATATATTTTGCAAAAGCAAAATTTGGTTGTCAACTTAATTCATTGAAAAAATTTCAAGATATGAAATGGTTGCTTCACACTTAACATAAATCAATAATACGGAATAAGAAATTTAACAATAGCTTTGTCGACTGGAAAAGTATATTTTTTTTGTTTTAATTTATATGACAGTTTTGACTAGCACGAAATTTAAGAAAGAAAACATGACTTTTGAAATTTTAGTGTTAAATAACTCATAACAGTAGCTCTGCCATCTAAAAAATCATACTATATAAGAGATTTTTGGATAGCACCAAACTGTTTACCTTGATTATTCAGATATTATTGTAACGTCAAGATGTCTTTTTTTCTCCATGTGAAATCAAGGGCCCCCTTTGGCTATATATTGTTTGTAGAGCTAGAAATCTATAACATCTATTGCTTGGGGTAATTTTATACAATTGGTATATTTTAGAAAACTCTACGGTCACATTGTAAATTATGGAGCTTAATTGAGTATATACATGCAAAAGTTTATCCAATATGGGAAGTAATTTTCAATTTTGACGGGCATCTAACGCTCGCGAGTTTCTTAATAATGCTTTTAGATTCATTTTGTGCTTCAAATGTTTTGTTGAGACTGTATGTTGGGGTTAAGTATGCCGCATAAATATTGTATTAGAAGATGATTCATATATTGAAAATGTGTTGGAAGTGAGTTTGAGATCGACATAGTACCAAAAAAACGAAAAAAGAAAAATTGAGGTTCAAAAGTTGGTTGGGTTAGAGGTAGGTCATGCAGTAGGTAATTTTTTTTAACTGTGACTATTGCGCAAATTAAAGGTTGCACTGCTGTCCGACCAGGCCACGTGTTAGCCTCGCTAAAACGTCCACCAGTTTCTGTCATTCGTAAAATCATTAGAAATTTCTTTGGAAGATACCAAACCATATACCTTAATTTTGTTATATCGAGGATGTTTACTTTGAAAATGGTATTGACAATTATATTTAATTTGTAGTTCTAAAAATACGTGATTTATCTTAATACTAGTTGTTATGCGAATAATGCTAAGTATAAATGAATAAGAAACGATAAGCAAACCAGTGTGGTCTCAAGATCGAGGGCCTCGAGCTCAGCAATATGAGACCTCGAGGGCAGCCTTTAAAGGTTGATGATGCGCAATAAATGAAGAACAAGGAATGAACATAATAAATTAGAAGTAATCAATGAAGAACAATGTAATAAATTCGTAGAGTAATTGTTGAGTATGTTTTGGCAAGAGAAGCACAGAATGTTCTATTGTATTCAATATTGTATTGTCCAGCGAAAAAAGTCCTGCTACAAGAATGTTTGGGTCTCCTTTATATAGGAGGGGTGAATCCCAACATAATACATGTCTAATAATAACAAGGAAATGCTATTGTACCGCTGTATAATGGCTTAGTACGAATTTATACTATTCTTGCAGACCTAGTCAGCTCTAACCACGTATATTGGGAGTTTTCCCGCCTTTCTATGATGATCATCGATTGTACTGCTCCAAGATCGACCGTTGGTGAGCTTTCATTGTGCTCTCTGTGAGCACGTGATTTTTGCCTCATGAAAACTACTTCAAAATAAATCAAAAAAATAAAAATTCTCTTAGTGTGCAATTTTTAGAATTTAGGTGGCATTTATTAATTATTTGTGTTTTGTCCGTAAATGTATACTTTGTTATAGTTGCATGCATATCTAGGATTTAATTATGCATTTAAGAATTGATTAAATTCAAAAAAAAAAATCACAAAAATATGCATTTATCTTATTTTCGTCATTTAATTATGTCATTGTGTGATTAATGTTTTGTTTATGTGTTAATAGTTGTTAAAAGGTAATTAATATTTTTGTAAGGGTAATGTTTTACAATTAGAATTAGGAATTTATTAATTAGAAATTAAAAGTAAAATAGGAAAGAAAATTGGGTTGGGCCGTTTAATTGACAAAAATCAGGCCCAAAATATGTAATGACCCAATCCAGGATCAGATCTCTCAACCGTCTCCCAAACGACGTCGTTTGGATGCTTTCAATCTGGACCATTGATCAGTCAGATCCAACGGTCCAGTTCAGATCTTCAATTAAATCAAACGACGTCGTATGTTTGGATTCAATCAAGGCCGTCTGTTCCCTTGTAATCCAACGGTCCCGGTCAGTCCTCTATACCCGATCCACTTTGCCCGGGCCAACCCTTTCCCCCAGCTTAAACCAAACGACATCGTTTGGTTAAGTGAGCTGATCCTGACCGTGGATCATGTTTGATCTGACGGTCAAGATCAATCCACCCCACCCCTATAAAAGCCTAAATCCTACCCCAGCCCCCAAACCAAACACCCCACCCTCTGTCCTGTTCATCGTCTCTTTCAAGAGACCAGATGAACCCCACCGTCCACCACCGTGTACCGCCCACCGGAAATCGCCTCACGGCGGTTCCGGTGGTCCAAATGACCCCATCTTAACAACATAACTTCCTCACAACACCCTCTTTACGGATCTGGTGTTAGTTTCCCTCAAATCAGACCACAACGTCTCGAATCTTCAATCGAAAGTTGGTCTGAAGACCCAACTTTCTCCGATGGCCTCCAAATTAACACCATAGTTTCCCCTGTCCTTCCTCATCATGAATCTGTTAGTAGCATGGTTCGAATCCTCCTGGAACTGCTCGAATCTTCATTTGAAGATTCGAGTGAAACCTAACCCTACCCCAACCTACCTCAAACTCACACCAGTTATCCACCTGACCTCCCTCGTGCCTAAAACACCATTGGTTTGGTTCGAATATATCTAGAAGTGTTCGAATTTGAGATCAAAGAATCAGAAACCCTAAAAAATTCAAATCATGGAATTTGCCCAAATTAAATGAGGGATTGAGGTCTAAGAGACTTTAATCGAGGTATTCTCAATTGAGAATACTTCAAATAAAGTCTGTTCAACCTCAAAAGGTCCGAATCCAAGTTGAGCCTGTGTCTGTGTAAGGTTGAAGATTCATAGGTATTTTTCCTACTTCTTTTTGTATCCTACGTGTATATTGTTGCCTATTTCAGTAGTCTGTGTAATTTTCCTATTTGCTTATTTGATTCTGTCTCATACCCATTTATTTGATCAAGTAATGGCATTTGTTTCTGTTTGTTATGTTTATTTACAATGTGTGTAATCGACTCGATTAAGTACGTCGATTAGTGGTTTTATAAATTCATGTTTCTGTTAATGCTGATTGAAACAACCTGTTTATCTACTTATAGACTGTTTGTTGACAATCATTGTAGATAGTCAGTTGATTAGTACTCGTCAATTAAATCATGCTTGTTTGTAAATCATTAAGTTCATCAAATGGATGTTGTGTATGTTGGTTTCTGGGCAGTAAGTTTCAGGGCATTGTCAATATACTGACAATGCCCCTGCATTCATGCTGATTTCAATTTCAATTTGAATTGTTCTGTTGAGTTCTGTGTGATGTTAATGTGATGTTGGGTTTGAATTCAGTTTTACGAATGTTGGTTAGATATAATTGGGTTAGAAGGTTGCATTTTCAGTTAAGATTTAATCCAAAAAACTGGCTGCTATTGGTAGAAGCTGTAGTTTGAGGGATTTTTCATTGGTGTTTGGGGAATAAAACAGTTGATATAACACTTTATTTAGTGCTTTGATAAATGGGGTATTAATTAATGCAATAGTGGGGAACAAAGGGATTTGGGAGTGCTGAAAATAAAAGAAAAAGTACCTTTAGTGGCTGATTGTTTAGAAAATCAGCCTTAGTGTTATTTGAGTGGAGATTTCTGATTTTAAAAGGAAAAAGGGGTCCGGGCAGTAGGCTGCTAGAAGGAAAATAAGTTGTATAAAGAGGGGGTGTTGAGACTGAGAGAGGGGACAGTGGAAAAATAGAGAGAGAAAAAAAAAACTGAAAGATAGACAGAAAAAAAGAAACAGAAAAAGAAACAGAAAAAGAGAACACTCACACACACACAAAATCTGAAACAGATATAGAAGAAGGAAAGAAAATCAGAAACATAGTTTTCCTTGAATCTGTCTGGGTCTATTTGTTGATATTGTTTGGTTTAAATCTGAAATTTTTCTTAAAATTCTGTTAATGCTCGTCTGGTTCCAAGGGTCTTGTTATTTTGCTCAAATCTGCTGAGTTATTTGGCATTTTCTGTTGATTTTGTTGCTGCTGCTACTGCTGAAATTTGCCTCTTTTACCCTCATTTCCAGGTATATATTTTTAGACTCATGTTGTGGAAAGCTTCAACATTGCCAAATAAATGAAGTTTGGAATTATAATTATGTCTTTTACTCGTTTAAATCTATTAGTTTAAATTTCAGTTTTGTTTCAGTTGGTTAATATAGTAGTATGCTTGACATGATGACTATTAGTTAATCATTCCCTTTTGAAGTTCGTATAAGCGTTGTAATAATGTTATCTATTTCAGAATTTCATTAAGTATAAGTTATGTTCGAATTGTCAAGATAGCGAACATGGCAGAAAGTTGGCCATTAATTCAATCTTGTGATATTGTTAGCTAAGTAAAGAATAGTGTAGAAATATCAAAAAACTATATTATTAGCCTATTTTGTCAAATATCCGATTTTGTTTAAGGCTAGATAATGTTAGTTGTATTTCGTTCATATATGGCATAATAGCGGTTATGTGAATTGCCATGGTGGAAATGTGAATTGATATAATCCGTCACGTTTACGATGTTGGAATATGATGAATGGTTCAGACGTACCACTACGTTGCATGTGATGCCATTTTATTGAGTCAATTTGTATAATAGTTCTCTTTCTCATCAACTTGATTTCATCTATCATCGTAAACAAATTAACCAAACAATTATAACTTTGGACTAAAAACAAGTATATGAGAAGGAGGTGGGATTTATAAGTACGAATTGCAACATTTTATGTCAAAGATATGTAGAAATAGAGTTCGCACTAAATATAACAATGAAAATTCTTCGGAAACTATTAATTTGTTTATCAAATTAATTCTTTTCCCAGTTTTGTATGCGATTCGCTTTTTGGGTATACTAATGTTGTATTCACGATAAAAATGGTAGGTTTTAGTTACATGTTGTTTGTTTTTCATATCATTAATTCTTTAAAATTTGAATAGTTTTGAGGTATATAATTCATACACGTAAAATAAGACTTGCGGTCAACACATAATAAATTTTGAATTCTTTTCAAGAAAATTTGAAGACGTCCAAATCAGTGTTTCTCTATGACTTTCATATTAAAAATAGATGGATGTAATAAACATTTGTAGAGAATTTATAAAGAATATTTTGTGTAATTAGGGATGCGTTCGCGTGACCTGATTATACTTCTAAAGGCAATTCGAATTATGCGTTCGCGCAACTCCGAGCAAACTTTTAATAAAAGAGGTTCTTCGGAGGATGTTAAATTAAACCCGAAATGTGCAGTTCACTATTTAATCATACAAGAGTGACGATGTTCTTAACTTTATTTTTAAGCACAATTTCGAACATAAGTTTTTATATAATAAAAATATGCAAAAAATAATATTATCAATCTTATCGTGTACACGTATGCGTGACACGTTTCTTCACGTTTATAAAAAATATATAACACGAATATACGTACGCGTGATTCGTTTAAGGGTCTATAATTATGAACAATCTAAACCGGTAACAAAATCATGCAATAAAAAATGTATTTAACAAATCAAGATAATTAAGCCAAATAGAATAACGGTTAAGCGACCGTGCTAGAACTACGGAATTCGGGAATGCCTAACACCATCTCCCGAATTAACATAATTCCTTACTCGGATTTCTGGTTCGCAGAATGACAAACAGAGTCATATTCTCCTTGATTCGGGATTAAAACCGGTGACTTGGGACGCCATAAAATTCCCAGATGGCGACTCTGAAACAAATAAATAAATCCCGTTTCGACTGTCCTTTAATTGGAGAAAACTCCTTGCACCCTCGCGGGGGCGGAAAAAGGAGGTGTGACAGCTCTGGCGACTCTGCTGGGGAAAAAAGTACTAAGTGATGTTAACCCAAAACCACTGGTTCAGGGTTTAAGAATTCGAGCTTAAAATAACTGTTATAGTTGGCTTTATTTATTATCTGATTTTTACATGATATATGCCCAATGTGCTAAATGACACTTTTACCGCTTTAATATCATCTGAATTACGTATATAAAACTGCTACGAAACCCCCCTTCTTTCTGAGTCTTCTGAATTTATGGTGCACACGTGCGCGTGACCCACCTTTCTGTTAAAGTCATACCAAATAAGACGAAGTTGGGACAAGTAACTAGGCCGGGTAGACTTTCGTGCTCCCGGTACGTTGCCCCCACTTCGGCTCAAACTGTCCGTTTGGGTAAGCCAGGTTTAGAACAATCTGCCTCAGGTTTTTCACTTAGAATAACTCAGCCATGTACCGGATCCCTAGTAGGAACATCTATTTGAATCATGTACATATGGCCTTGGAGACTCAACACAGGGGTTGGGTCTGTCTAGGACAGGTGAACCCAAAATGAAAAGACCATCCTGATGCATCCTACTTGCTACTTGTGCATTCATTTGCCTCGGATTTGCTTGTTGACCAGCTTAATTGAAAAAAAAATCATTGTGAGAGCCGAGGAATAAAATGGGTTGTTTTAGAAAATTCCCAAAAATAGTTTTAAGTCTTGAAAAAAAGAAGTGTTAAATAAATAAAAAATATATATAAAAAATGATCTTTTTTATTTATGAGTGTCATTTTTCAAAATGAGTCTTGATTTTGTTAAAATTAATCGCAGATACAAAATGAGCACCACCCAAAACCTACCATCCGCAAATGCAGATGAGTTTCTATTTCGGCTTCAGATGTGGTGGCATGAGTTAGGAGAAGATGGTCAAAAGGGGTCATTAAGCATTTGGGAACTCTCACAGATATTATGAAAGTTAAACCGCGTGATGACTTGATTGCGGCATTAGTAACCTTTTGGGACCCTGTTCACAATGTCTTTCGCTTCTCTGATTTCGAGCTTACTCCTACATTAGAAGAGATAGCTGGATATGCCGGTTTTAACAGAGATTTGAGAAATCAAAGTCTTATATTCCCAAAAGCTCCCTCAGTGCATCGATTCATTGGGCTCCTTAACATCAGTAATCAAATCAGAAAAAGCAACGTTATCAACGGGTGTTGTTCTTTCAACTTCCTATATTCAAGGTTCGGAAAACCAGATGGATTTGAAATTCATGAGAAGGGCCTTACTAACAAGCAGAATAAAAACACTTGGCAGATTCACCGTCGCTTCGCTTTCATGGTGGCTTTTCTAGGAATCATGGTCTTCCCAAATAAAGAACGAACAATTGATATTCGCACAGCGAAAGTCGTGCAGGTCCTCACTACCAAGGAAAATCACACCCTCGCCCTGATCATTCTCTCAAACATTTATCGGGCATTGACCTTATGTAAATCAGGGGCAGAGATCTTCGAAGGGTGCAAAATTTTGTTGCAAATGTGGATGATAGAGCATCTCCAACATCACCCCAAGTTCATACAATATGGTCCAAGCCATGATAATTTCATCGAGATTTATGAAGAAAGAATAAAAGATTATAAGTCACCAGAAGGGGTCGAAGCCTGGGTATCTCATCTAAGATCTTTAACGGCAAGTCAAATTGAGTGGACTTTTGGATGGCTCCCAGTAAGGGAAGTGATACACATGTCAACCTCGAATAGTTATTTGCTACTATTGGGATTGAGAAGCATCCAGCCATATGCGCCACAGAGAGTTCTAAGACAGCTAGGGAGATACCAAGTGGTTCCTGATGATGAAGATTTGAGTATGCAAGTAATCGAGTTACACCCTGAAGCCACTCTTCCCGAGGCTTTAATTCAGCAAATGTGGAATGGATGTCGATACTTGAAAGATGATACTCAAGTTCCAGACACTACAAAGGGCGAGGTAAATCCATGATATGCAAGGTGGTTTGAGAAACGGTCCCGCGTGGATGATGCACCAGAACCCGATCTAAGAAGGCCAACAAAAAGACCCCATGTTCAAACCTTTAACGATAAAATCCAAGAGTGGCTGATTTGGGGAGAAAAGGAAAAGGGGTACAAAGCGACTATCCATGCCCTAAAGGAAAATCTGAGGAGCCTCAGTTTGGAGAAAGATTTGCAAGCACAAGAAGCAGAAGGTGAGAAGAAGAGTCTAGCTTGTGAGAATAAAAATCTTCACGCTCAATTTCAAAAAATGAAGAAAGCTTCTGAAACACCAATGAGGAGTTGGAAGGATCAAAAAATCATCGCCAATCTTTTTGAAAAAATGCAAGATTGTGATTCCATTTTGGCAAAAACCGAAAAGGCATTGAGCAAATCTAAAGAAAGAATCCAACAATTAAACGAAGAGGCCAGATCTAATAAGGAACGCCAAGTAAGGCAATCCGAAGAAGACAGGGCACAATTCAAGAAGGAAAAAGACAGTTGGATACATTCAGAAGCCCAACTTCATGCACAACTGGAAGAAGCGAGAGATACAACAGAGAACATCAGCACGCAGACATCGACAGAGAAAGAGCACAGGCAAGACTCGATCAGGCCAGACTCCGAGCTCAATTAGAGTCAGCTTTAGATCGTGAAGACCGTGTCAGAGATATAGCCACCACTCGCCAACAGCAACTTCAAAACCAAGACCAACGTCTCCAAGATTTCAGGGCACAAATCCATGATTTAGCGGTTTACACCTCTCAAAGTTATGTAAACTGCCAAGGAATGGATTATGAAAGGTTTATAGAGCACGCACCTATTTTTGCTCGTCATCTGGCAATGGGGTTAGAAAGAATGTATCGTACGCTGGGAGGTCATCCGGGTCAAGCCCCACCATGAGCAGATGATCCAATAATTGAAAACAAAAGTGGGGAGTGGAGCATGTTCACAACTATTGAGAGTTATGTCTTTTGTTTGATTTGGGTTTGTGTCGAGTTTTAAACCATTTTTATAATGTTTTTCAAATGTAATGCCTGTTCCATCTTTGTAAAATAAATAAAAGTATTGATAATTGCTTTACGTCCGAACTACGCAAGGTCTGATTCATGCGGGGGCATGATACGTAGGCAATCTCTATAAGATTCGACCACAATAAAAAAATAAAAAAAATAAAATGAGAGTGAGTAACAATAAAAAGACCAAGAAAAGCTGGGATGACACAAGCAGCCGAGCAAATGCATAATAGAAAAGGGTTATTTGTCTAGGAACATTGCATCTCAACGTGTAATTATATATGTGTTAAAACTCTCAAAACTAACAAGTTTGCTCATTTCCAGAATTCAAGCAGTTAGTTTCTCTAAGAGTATACTGGCATATTATCATTACCACACGAGATCAAAAGGACCAATACCCGAAAGTATGTCTATCCCAGATGTTGACATATGTATTGAGATAGAGGAGATGGACGTCGGTAAAATGAAAGAAGAGATGCTTAAACTCAAGCAGCAAATGGATGAGATGTACCGAGCTTGGTCTACAGGGCAATCACCCCCATCTTACCCAGCTAACCCTGCTCCATCACTAGCCCAAACTCAGGATAATCTTACCACTGAACTATCCCCAAATTTCCCCATCTACCAACACTACCGAGGCACTACCTCTCA
Source organism: Nicotiana sylvestris (assembly GCF_000393655.2). NCBI lineage: Eukaryota > Viridiplantae > Streptophyta > Magnoliopsida > Solanales > Solanaceae > Nicotiana > Nicotiana sylvestris. The sequence goes on along the minus strand of NC_091065.1, from coordinate 156,871,574 downwards.
AACACCGCAGTCTCCACCTCCTAAACCAGTTCCATACCTTCCTCCACCAGTAACTCCTGTTTTTGTAGCACCTCCCCCGGCTACATTCCACAAATCTCCTAGTGAGCCTATATTCCAGGCCCAGGACAATCAATACTACCCCCGGAGCCCACCTTCAAAGCCTCCGAAATCCATTCATCTACTCCTCGTTTTGACCTCCCAACCGAAATTGACAAGCCAGTCAAAAATGTTGAACAAGAAGAGATGTTCAGGAAGGTCAAAAACCTAGAATAATCGTTCTGAGACATGCGAGGGTTAGGAGGGCAGGTTAGTGTGGCCTACAAGGATTTATGCTTGTTCCCAAATGTGCAATTGCCAGTTGGTTTCAAGATGCCCAAATTTGACCTATACAATGGGCACGACGATCCAGTAGCCCACTTAAGGGGTTTTTGCAGCAAGATGCGAGGAGCCGGGGGAAAAGATGAATTATTAATGGCTTACTTCAGTCAAAGTTTGAGCGGATCAGCTTTGGAGTGGTATACACGCCAGGACCATGGGAGATGGTACACCTGGGATGACCTGGCACAGGCATTTGCTTACCACTTCCAATACAATCTGGAAATCATCCCAGATCGACTATCTTTGACAAAATTTGAGAAAAAGCACAATGAAAGTTTTAGAGAATATGGTTTCCGGTGGAGGGAACAGGCAGCAAGGGTGGATCCTCCTATGAAGGAAAGTGAAATGGTTGACTACTTCCTACAAGCCTTGGAGCCAACTTACTATGCCCATTTGGTTTCGGCGGTAGGAAAATCCTTCAACGAAGTAGTGAAGATGGGAGGTATGGTGGAAGAAGTCCTCAAGAATAATAAAATCATGAGCTATTCGGCTATTAAGGCGACTACTCAAGCTATTCAAGGCGGAGTAGGAGGAATTGGAAGAAAGAAAAGGGAGGAAGCAGCGGTGGTTAATTCAGGAACCTGGTCGGGATCCGGAGGTTCACCTCATTACTACAATCAACATCGTTCCCCCCAATCAACTTACCACCACAATTCACCCCAACACTACTATCACCCGTCGGAACCTCATTTTTCCATCAATCATGCACAAGCATACAATCAACCACCTGCCTACGCTCATTGGCATGCCCCTGTTATACCAAGTACTTACCCACGAACCTACCCCGGACCAGGTTTCAGGCCTAGTCAAGCATTCAGGGGTGAAAGGGGGCAGAAAAAGAAAACCTTCACTCCATTGGGTGAATCCTACACTAGTCTGTTCCACAGGTTGAGACAGCTAGACATGCTAAGGCCGATACAATCCAAGCTGCCCAATCCTCCTCCAAAGAATCTGGACTACACCGTAAGTTGTGAGTATTGCTCTGGTACACCAGGCCATGATACAGAAAAGTGCTGGCATTTGAAGAATGCAATACAAGAGCTGATTGATACTAACAAAATTGAAGTTCAAACCCCCGAAGCTCCCAATATCAACAGAAATCCAATGCCAGCCCATCAGGAGGCCAATATGATAGAAATAGTACGGGCTGATGGGGAAACAAAGAAGCCATCGCAAACAGTCATAATGATTAGGTCTCATGAAGCCAAGCTAGATGAGCAGTTAACAGAGGAGAAGTTGGTACCTAAGCAGAACAAAAAGGGTGATGAACCATCTGTGGTATTTGAGAAGGGATCTTCAAGCAAAGTTGCTACAAAGCAGGAAGGATTAAAAGTGATTGTACCAGGGGTCACCAGCAAACCCATTGTAGTCGTGGAAGGAGCCCGTATAGAGCGGGTTATTATCAAGCCGGTAACCCAGTTACCAGTGATCAACAACAAGGCCATTCCATGGAACTATGAACAGGTGACGGTAATGTACAAAGGAAAAGAAGTCAAGGAAGAAGTCTGTGAGGTGCAAGGCTTGACTCGTTCGGGAAGATGTTTCACTCCCGAAGAGTTAGGAAAAACTAAAAATCCAACACCAATAAAGAAAGCTGTGACGGAAGAAGAAGCGGAATAATTTTTGAGAAAGATGAAACTCCATGACTATTCTGTTGTGGATCAATTGAAAAAGACGCCCGCTCAAATTTCATTATTGTCATTACTGATCCATTCAGAGGAGCACCGTCAAGCTTTGATGAAAATCCTGAATGAGGCACACGTTCCTGATAAGATCTCCGTGAATCATTTGGGAAAAATAGCCAACAGAATCTTTGAGGCAAACAGAATCACATTTTCTGATGATGAACTGCCTATGGAAGGTACTGAGCACAACAGAGCTCTTTACCTCACATTGAAATGTGAAAACTCCGTAGTAACCCGGGTATTGGTTGACAACGGGTCAAGCGCAAATATCTGCCCTCTCTCCACTCTGGGCAAGTTGAAAATCAAAGAGGAGAGGATCCAGAAGAATAGTATTTGCATACGGGGGTTTGACGGTGGAAGCAGAGATTCATTTGGCGACATAGTGCTAGAGCTGACAATAGGGCCAGTTGAATTCACAATGGAGTTTCAAGTGTTGGATATAACTGTTTCTTATAATTTGCTGTTGGGTCGACCATGGATCCATGCTGCTAAAGCAGTCCAGTCAACACTACACCAGGTAGTCAAGTTTGAATGGGATAAACAGGAAATAGTTGTGCATGGGGAAGACAGTTTAAATGCTCACAACGGTGCCATTGTACCAGTCGAGGGAATAGAGGATGACCAGGGGCCATGGGTTTACCAAGTGGCCGACACAATGTCGGTAGAGAAAATTCCAGAGGGGAAATACATTCCGAATCCAAAGATAACTTCTGCATCAGTCATGGTAGCCTATGAAATGTTAAAGAATGGTTTTATACCCGGCAAGGGTTTGGGCTCATCTCTGCAAGGCATTATACAACCAGTATCTCTCCTCGAGAATTGGGGAACTTTTGGTTTGGAATTCATACCCACTGTCGCAGACGTGAGAAAAGCCAAGAAGCCAAAACAGAAAGCATGGATCCTTCCAAAGCCAGTCCCACATCTATCAAAATCTTTTGTCAAGTCCGGTACCAGAAATCACCCGATAACAACAATTCCTAAATCCATGATTAATCCTGAGGAGGAATTAATTGAAAGATTCGAAAAGCTGTTTGACGATGTGAACATGGTGGAAAGCAGTGAAGGTTCTAGAAACACAGAAGTTCAATTCGTTGGGCCAGAGACAAAGCTTAATAATTGGAAAACCACTCCTCTCCCCATTCGAAAGGAGTCTTGGTAGTTTATTTTGATTTTCCTTCAGTTTGTTTGGGTTACATCAGGGTTGTAATCCCAATGTTTATCTTACAGTTTGTTTGAAGTGTGCAAACCTTGTTATCTTTCATCATCCAATAAAATACAGTTTCCCTTTCATTATCATTCCTGATAGTTTTCTTTTCTTTTCTTCTTTTTCTGTACAGTTCTTTTTATGCTAGCTCTAGTGATATGGCATGCATGAGGAATCCTCAACCTAGTCTTAAAAATCAATCTGATTCCGAAATAATAATTCAAGAAGTATATTGTGATTATGAATCAGAATATTATGAGGATGAGGCTTTCGAAGAGATTAGTAAAGAGTTAATTCATTTTGAGGAAAAAACCAAACCTAACCTGAGTGATACCGAAGACATCAACATAGGGGACACGAATAATATCCGAGAAACTAAAATAAGTGTCCATCTCGAACCAAAGATCCGAGAAGAGTTAATTAAAGCACTCATAGAATTCAAAGATGTTTTTGCATGGTCATATGACGACATGCCAGGTTTGAGCACTGATTTAGTGGTTCACAAATTGCCCACTGATCCAATGGTGCCTCCTGTCAAGCAAAAATTGAGAAAGTTCAAGCCTTATATGAGTGTGAGAATTAAAGAAGAAATCACCAAACAGTTGGAGGCAAAGGTCATTCGAGTCACTCGATATCCTGTTTGGTCGGCTAATATCGTTCCTGTGCCAAAGAAAGACGGCAAAATTAGAGTATGCGTCGACTACCACAATCTCAACAAAGCAAGTCCGAAGGATAACTTCCCATTGCCCAATATCCATATTTTGATCGATAATTGTGCCAAGCATGAGATAGGATCTTTCGTAGATTGTTATGTCGGGTATCATCAGATTCTGATGGATGAAGAGGACGCAGAGAAAACGACATTCATCACCCCATGGGGAACTTATTGCTACCGGGTAATGCCCTTTGGTTTAAAGAAAGCCGGGGCAACTTACATGACAGCAATGACCACGGTGTTTCATGATATGATACACAAGGAGATTGAGGTATACGTGGACGATGTGATCATGAAATCAAAGCATCAGGCCAACCACGTTGGGGATTTGAGGAAATTCTTCTTGAGACTTCGCAGGTACAACCTCAAGCTTAACCCTGCCAAATGCGCATTTGGTGTTCCATCTGGAAAGATGTTGGGATTCATAGTCAGTCGGCGAGGCATCGAGCTAGACCCATCAAATATCAAAGCCATCCAATAATTGCCACCTCCAAGGAACAAAACTGAAGTAATGAGTTTGTTAGGGAGGTTGAATTACATCATCAGGTTTATTGCTCAGCTCACGGCAACCTGTGAGCCTATTTTCAAATTGTTGAAGAAAGATGCTACAGTCGAGTGGACTGATGAGTGTCAAGAAGCATTTGATAAGATAAAAGGATACTTGTCAAACCCACCCGTGCTGGTTCCGCCAGAGCCAGGAAGACCTTTGATTCTTTACTTGACGGTCTTAGAAAATTCCTTTGGTTGTGTATTGGGGCAACATGACCTCACCGGCAGAAAAGAACAAGCCATCTACTACCTTAGCAAGAAATTCACAGCTTATGAGGTTAAGTACACTCATCTGGAAAAGACATGTTGCGCCCTAACTTGGGTAACTCAGAAATTGAAACACTATTTGTCATCCTACACTACTTACCTCATTTCGCGTCTGGATCCGTTGAAATATATTTTTCAAAAGCCTATGCCAACGGGGAGACTTGCAAAATGGCAGATATTGCTCACAGAATTTGACATCATCTATGTGACTCGGACTGCAATGAAAGCCCAAGCATTGGCCGATTATTTAGCCGAAAACTCGGTCGACGAGGAGTACGAGCCATTGAAAACCTATTTTCCCGATGAAGAAATAATGCATATCGATGATATGGAGCAAATTGAAAAACCTGGCTGGAAACTTTTCTTTGATGGGGCCGCTAACATGAAAGGAGTCGGGATATGAGCTGTAATTATTTCTGAAACAGGGAATCACTATCCTGTTACGGCTCAACTTCGATTTTATTGCACCAATAATATGGCTGAGTATGAAGCTTGTATTCTTGGGTTAAGACTTGCCGCGGACATGGGCATCCAGGAAATCTTGGTCTTAGGAGATTCGGATCTTCTGGTACATCAAATTCAAGGAGAATGGGAAACACGAGACTTGAAGCTCATACCATACCGACAATGTCTGCATGATCTTTGTCAGCGGTTTCAATCAGTGGAGTTCCAACATATTCCAAGGATCCATAATGAGGTTGCCGATGCATTGGCTACCCTGGCATCAATGATGCACCATCCGGACAAAGCTTATGTAGATCCACTGCATATTCAAGTCCACGATCAGCACGCTTACTGCAACATGGTTGAAGAGGAATTTGACGGTGAACCATGGTTCCATGACATCAAGGAATATATCAGAATGGGGATCTATCCAGCACAAGCCACAGGGGATCAAAAGAGAACCATTAGGCGATTGGCAAATGGATTCTTCTTAAGTGGAGGAGTTTTGTATAAAAGAACACCAGACCTTGGATTATTAAGATGCATAGATGCTAGACAAGCTATGGCTGTCATGTCTGAAGTACATTCGAGAGTTTGCGGACCCCACATGAGTGGATATGTGTTGGCAAAGAAAATTCTCCGAGCTGGTTACTATTGGCTTACCATGGAGCGAGATTGTATCAGTTTTGTGCGCAAATGTCATCAATGCCAGATACACGGGGATTTGATTCACTCTCCACCGTCCGAGATGCACACAATGTCGGCACCATGGCCCTTCGTCGCTTGGGGCATGGATGTCATTGGACCAATTGAGCCGGCAGCATCCAATGGGCACAGGTTCATTCTGGTAGCCATTGATTATTTCACCAAATGGGTTGAGGCCAAAACATTCAAATCAGTGACCAAGAAAGCTGTGGTCGATTTTGTTCACTCAAATATCATATGTCGATTCGGAATCCCAAAGGTGATCATCACAGATAACGGTGCTAATCTTAACAGTAACTTAATGAGGGAAGTATGTCAACAGTTTAAGATTATACACCGCAACTCTACCCCATATCGGCCCAAGGCGAATGGAGCAGTCGAGGCAGCCAACAAAAACATAAAGAAGATACTTCGGAAAATGGTAGAAGGTTCAAGGCAATGGCACGAAAAATTACCATTTGCGTTGTTGGGTTATCGCACTACTGTTCGCACTTCAGTAGGAACAACTCCTTATTTGTTGGTATATGGCACTGAGGCGGTAATTCCTGCAGAAGTTGAAATTCCTTCCCTTCGGATCGTCGCCGAAGCTAAGATTGATGATGATGAATGGGTCAAAACCCGTTTGGAACAGTTAAACTTGATCGATGAAAAACGATTGGCAGCAGTATGTCATGGTCAATTATATCAAAGAAGAATAGCAAGGGCATACAACAAAAAGGTGTGTCCCCGAAAGTTTGAAGTGGGTCAACATGTGCTGAAACGTATTCTTCCACATCAGGTCGAAGCAAAGGGCAAATTTGCCCCGAATTGGCAAGGACCATTCATTGTGACCAGAGTATTGTCCAATGGTGCATTATGTTTAACAGATATTGAAGGAAAATGCATAGACATGGCTATCAATTCTGATGCGGTAAAGAGATATTATGCATGATTTTTCTTTGGTATAGTTATTAAATGTTTGTATTCGGCATTATTTCGAAGATTGGAATGACATAGGCAATTTATTCTGCTATCCAAACACTGTACCCTTTGTTTCCCCTTTGAGACACATTCATTTCTTTCTTACCCTCTCTTGGAATCAATGAAAATCAAATAAAAAAAAGAAAAAAAAAAGAAAAAGAAAAGAATAAAAAAGAAAAAATAGAAAATCACTATTACGGAGTGAACTACGTTTGACCTGATTCCTCAAAGAAGGATACGTAGGCGCCTCACGGCTCGGTCATAGGGTGCATAATACGCATAATGTGCATTAAAAGAAACATCAAGAGACCCCAATCAAGAAACTGGGGCAGGAATTGTATTGGTAATAAGAAAAAGATTCCAAGAGTTGTAATTTTAAACCCATATCAAAATTGTTTAACTTTTGATACCTTTTCATTCCAACCGCATACCAAAAAGACCTTTCGATCAATCATAGAAAAATGCCGAGTCGAGCAAATGAAGATGATTCATAACACTCTGGTCCAAACAAAAAGAAGTAATGAAAATGAGAGAGTCTTATAGGTGAAAACCCGCACGGGCACCATAAGATGACGAGAGCTGAGAGAAAGTAAAATGAGAGAGTCTTATTGGTGAAAACCTTCGCAGGCACCATAAGGCGAAAAAGAATAAGAAATAAATAAATGAGGAAGGATTGGCGGTGAAAACTCTTTAAGATGCTGCAAGTCAAACAAGGTCTGCAAGTTGACAAAAGTAAAATTGGGTTTGTGGAAATTTTGGAAAGTTTGAAAAGGAGATTGGTTGAATAGACTGGGCTGATTAATCCAAAATGCATACCCTGATCATTGGTGCAAGTAACTCCAATCAGATAAGTTCCTTATTCCTTTCTACAACAGTCATCCAAATCTGGATTTTTCTTTTCATTCTATATTGTCAAAATCGTCATGTTTCGTCACTAATAATCTTACTCTTCTAAAGCTTTTGAAGTAAGTTTTGTTCCAAACAAATAAAAAGGAGTGTCAAAGTATACTACCAAGATTCAAGATTGCATAATTCAAAATACGGCCATGAAAGGAGGGAAGTGATAGGATGAAAATAAGATATGGGTGTGAGAAAGTTGAATCAGAAAAGTGGTTCAGTAATGTCAGGAGAGACATATGATTACAATTGAAATGATTTAAAGTGAAAACAACAGTGGGAGATCCTACGGTTAAGGATCAATTACAAGGACAAAACAGTCTTTTCAATCACTCCAAGGCAGTAATACAAGAAACCCCACCCTCAGCAAGAATGCCACAACTAACCACCCTGCTTTAAATTAACAAAATTTTCTTTGATTTAAAACAGGGGCAAAAACAACACTTGTTTCAGGAAACACCCGATGATGGAAGTATTAGCAATCAGGCGTCCACCTAGAGAACAAGGAAGAGCAAGGGAAGTATTAGCAATCAGGCGTCCACCTAGAGAACAAGGAAAAGCAACGGAAGTATTAGAAATCAGGCGTCCACCTGGAGAACAAGGAAGAGCAACGGAAGTATTAGAAATCAGGCGTCCACCTGGAGAACAAGGAAGAGTAGTTGAAGTATTAGCAACCAGGCGTCCACCTGGAGAACAAGGAAGAACAATGGAAGTATTTGCAATCAGGCGTCCACCTGGAGAACAAGGAAGAACAATGAAAGTATTAGCAATTAGGCGTCCACCTGGAGAACAAGGAAGAGCAATGAAATTATTAGCAATCAGGCATCCACCTGGAGAACAAGGAAGAGCAAGGGAAGTATTAGCAATCAGGCATCCACCTAGAGAACAATGAATAACAAGGGAAGTATTAGAAATCAGGTGTCCACTTGGAGAACAAGGAAGAGCAAGGGAAGTATTAGCAATCAGGAGTCCACCTGGAGAACAAGGAAGAACAAGGGAAGTATTAGAAATCAGGCGTCCACCTGGAGAACAAGGAAGAGCAATGGAAGTATTAGCAATCAGGCGTCCACCTGGAGAACAAGGAAGAGCAATGGAAGTATTAGAAATCAGGCATCCACCTGGAGAACAAGGAAGAGCAACGGAAGTATTAGAAATCAGGCGTCCACTTGGAGAACAAGGAAGAGCAATGGAAGTATTAGCAATCAGGCGTCCACCTGGAGAACAAGGAAGAGCAAAGGAAGTATTAGCAATCAGGCGTCCACCTGGAGAACGAGGAAGAGCAACAGAAGTATTAGATATCAGGCGTCCACCTGGAGAACAAGGAAGAGCAAGGGAAGTATTAGCAATCAGGCGTCCGCCTGGAGAACAAGGAAGAACAATGGAAGTATTCGCAATCAGGCGTCCACCTGGAGAACAAGGAAGAGCAAGGGAAGTATTAGCAATCAGGCGTCCACCTGGAGAACAAGGAAGAACAATGGAAGTATTTGCAATCAGGCGTCCACCTGGAGAACAAGGAAGAACAATGGAAGTATTAGCAATCAGGCGTCCACCTGGAGAACAAGGAAGAACAATGGAAGTATTTGCAATCAGGCGTCCCCCTGGAGAACAAGGAAGAACAATGGAAGTATTAGCAATCAGGCGTCCACCTGGAGAACGAGGAAGAGCAATGGAAATATTAGCAATCAGGCGTCCATCTGGAGAACAAGGAAGAGCAAGGGAAGTATTAGTAATCAGGCGTCCACCTGGAGAACAAGGAAGAACAAGGGAAGTATTAGAAATCAGGCGTCCACCTGGAGAACAAGGAAGAGCAAGGGAAGTATTAGCAATCGGGCGTCTACCTGGAGAACAAGGAAGAGCAACGAAAGTATTAGAAATCAGGCGTCCACCTGGAGAACAAGGAAGAGCAAGGGAAGTATTAGCAATCAGGCGTCCACCTGGATAACAAGGAAGAACAATGGAAGTATTTGCAATAAGGCGTCCACGTGGAGAACAAGGAAGAACAATGGAAGTATTAGCAATCAGGCGTCCACCTGGAGAACAAGGAAGAACAATGGAAGTATTTGCAATCAGGCGTCCACGTGGAGAACAAGGAATAACAATGGAAGTATTAGCAATCAGGCGTCCACCTGGAGAACAAGGAAGAGCAATGGAAGTATTAGCAATCAGGCGTCCACGTGGAGAACAAAGAAGAACAATGGAAGTATTAGCAATCAGGCGTCCACCTGGAGAACAATGAAGAACAATGGAAGTATTTGCAATCAGGCGTCCACCTGGAGAACAAGGAATAACAATGGAAGTATTAGCAATCAGGCGTCCACCTGGAGAACAAGGAAGAGCAATGGAAGTATTAGCAATCAGGCGTCCACCTGGAGAACAAGGAAGAACAAGGGAAATATTAGCAATCAGGCGTCCACCTGGAGAACAAGGAAGAGCAAGGGAAGTATTAGCAATCAGGCGTCCACCTGGAGAACAAGGAAGAGCAGTTGAAATATCAGAAGTCAAGCGTCCACCTGGAGAATAAGGAAGAGCAGTTGAAGTATTAGAAGTCAGGCGTCCACCTGGAGAACAAAGAAGAACAGTTGAAGTATCAGAAGTCAGGCGTCCACCTGGAGAACAAGGAAGAACAGTTGAAGTAATCGAGGTCAGGAGCCCCCTTGAAGAACAGAATGGCAATTTATTTTGACATTGCGGGTTGAAGTCAAAAGCCCGCCCATATAAGAGAGGAGCACACTTAGAGTCAATAAAGTAGAGGAGTCCAACCAAATCCCTAGCAGGAAACAACAAGAGTCCCAAACAGATAAAGGAAATATGAGACACAATGAAAGGAAATGCGGAACAAGTCAGATGCCCGAGAGTCACCAAGGCATCAAGACAACAAGAAACGCAAGGGCATGATCTAGATAAGATTTTGTAATTCATATACCGTAGTCTAGTTTAGCTTTTTGTTTTTCCTTTAAAGCAGGGTGTAATAAGAAGGTCAGCAAGCAGTAAAAGCAGCACACAACAGCAGTAACATCACAGTCCCATGGTAGTCCCAGCTACCAAAACTTCCCGAACTACATTGACCTGATTCCTTTATAGCCAAGGATATGTAGGAAACCTTTGAAGCAGAGGTTCGGTCAAATCTTTCAAAAAATGCTTCCCACGGAGTATTCGAACAGGCAAAAATCGCTCGTATCCACTCACTTTATCTTTGCACGAAAACTCTTCGAGTTTCCGCACAAAGAGGGGCAGCTGTGAGCACGTGATTTTTGCCTCACGAAAACTACTCCAAAATAAATCAAAAAAATAAAAATTCTCTTAGTGTGCAATTTTTAGAATTTAGGTGGCATTTATTAATTATTTGTGTTTTGTCCGTAAATGTATACTTTGTTATAGTTGCATGCATATCTAGGATTTAATTATGCATTTAAGAATTGATTAAATTCAAAAAAAAACAAATCACAAAAATATGCATTTATCTTATTTTTATCATTTAATTATGTCATTGTGTGATTAATGTTTTGTCTATGTGTTAATAGTTGTTAAAAGGTAATTAATATTTTTGTAAGGGTAATGTTTTACAATTAGAATTAGGAATTTATTAATTAGAAATTAAAAGGAAAATAGGAAAGAAAATTGGGTTGGGTCGTTTAATTGACAAAAATCAGGCCCAAAATATGTAATGACCCAATCCAGGATCAGATCTCTCAACCGTCTCCCAAACGACGTCGTTTGGATGCTTTCAATCTGGACCATTGATCAGCCAGATCCAACGGTCAGTTCAGATCTTCAATTAAATCAAATGACGTCGTATGTTTGGATTCAATCAAGGCCGTCTGTTCCCTTGTAATCCAACGGTCCCGGTCAGTCCTCTATACCCGATACACTTTGCCCGGGCCAACCCTTTCCCCCAGCTTAAACCAAACGACATCGTTTGGTTAAGTGAGCTGATCCTGACCGTGGATCATGTTTGATCTGACGGTCAAGATCAATCCACCCCACCCCTATAAAAGCCTAAATCCTACCCCAGCCCCCCAAACCAAACACCCCACCCCCTGTACTGATCATCGTCTCTTTCAAGAGACCAGATGAACCCACCATCCACCACCGTGTACCGTCCACCGGAAATCGCCTCACGGAGGTTCCGGTGGTCCAAATGACCCCATCTTAACAACATAACTTCCTCACAACACCCTCTTTACGGATCTGGTGTTAGTTTCCCTAAAATCAGACCACAATGTCTCGAATCTTCAATCGAAAGTTGGTCTGAAGACCCAACTTTCTCCGATGGCCTCCAAATTAACACCATAGTTTCCCCTGTCCTTCCTCATCATGAATCTGTTAGTAGCATGGTTCGAATCCACCTGGAACTACTCGAATCTTCATTTGAAGATTTGAGTGAAACCTAACCCTACCCCAACCTACCTCAAACTCACACCAGTTATCCACCTGACCTCCCTCGTGCCTAAAACACCATTGGTTTGGTTCGAATATATCTAGAAGTGTTCGAATTTGAGATCAAAGAATCAAAAACCCTAAAAAATTCAAATCATGGAATTTGCCCAAATTAAATGAGGGATTGAGGTCTAAGAGACTTTAATCGAGGTATTCTCAATTGAGAATACTTCGAATAAAGTCTGTTCAACCTCAAAAGGTCCGAATCCAAGTTGAGCCTGTGTGTGTGTAAGGTTGAAGATTCATAGGTATTTTTCCTACTTCTTTTTGTATCCTACGTGTATATTGTTGCCTATTTAAGTAGTCTGTGTAATTTTCCTATTTGCTTATTTGATTCTGTCTCATACCCGTTTATTTGATCAAGTAATGGCATTTGTTTCTGTTTGTTATGTTTATTTACAATGTGTGTAATCGACTCGATTAAGTACGTCGATTAGTGGTTTTATAAATTCCTATTTCTGTTAATGCTGATTGAAACAACCTATTTATATACTTATAGACTGTTTGTTGACAATCATTGTAGATAGTCAGTTGATTAGTACTCGTCAATTAAATCATGCTTGTTTGCAAATCATTAAGTTCATCAAATGGATGTTGTGTATGTTGGTTTCTGGGCAGTAAGTTTCAGTGCATTGTCAATATACTGACAATGCCCCTGCATTCATGCTGATTTCAATTTCAATTTGAATTGTTCTGTTGAGTTCTGTGTGATGTTAATGTGATGTTGGGTTTGAATTCAGTTTTACGAATGTTGGTTAGATATAATTGGGTTAGAAGGTTGCATTTTCAGTTAAGATTTAATCCAAAGAACTGGCTGCTGTTGGTAGAAGCTGTAGTTTGAGGGATTTTTCAGGGGTGTTTGGGGAATAAAACAGTTGATATAATACTTTATTTAGTGCTTTGATAAATGGGGTATTAATTAATGCAATAGTGGGGAACAAAGGGATTTAGGAGTGCTGAAAATAAGGGAAAAAGTACCTTTAGTGGCTGATTGTTTAGAAAATCAGCCTTAGTGTTATTTGAGTGGAGATTTCTGATTTTAAAAGGAAAAAGGGGTTCGGGCAGTAGGCTGCTAGAAGGAAAATAAGTTGTATAAAGAGGGGGTGTTGAGACTGAGAGAGGGGACAGTGGAAAAATAGAGAGAGAAAAGAAAAAAAACTGAAAGATAGACAGAAAAAAAGAAACAGAAAAAGAAACAGAAAAAGAGAACACTTACACAAACACAGAATCTGAAAAAGATATAGAAGAAGGAAAGAAAATCAGAAACATAGTTTTCCTTGAATCTGTCTGGGTCTGTTTGTTGATATTGTTTGGTTTAAATCTGAAATTTTTCTTAAATTTCTGTTACTGCTCGTCTGGTTCCAAGTGTCTTGTTATTTTGCTCAATCTGCTGAGTTATTTGGCATTTTCTGCTGATTTTGTTGCTGCTGCTACTGCTGAAATTTGCCTCTTTTACCCTCATTTCCAGGTATATATTTTTAAACTCATGTTGTGGAAAGCTTCAACATTGCCAAATAAATGAAGTTTGGAATTATAATTATGTCTTTTACTCGTTTAAATCTATTAGTCTAAATTTCAGTTTTGTTTCAGTTGGTTAATATAGTAGTATGCTTGACATGATGACTATTAGTTAATCATTCCCTTTTGAAGTTCGTATAAGCGTTGTAATAATGTTATCTATTTCAGACTTTTATTAAGTATAAGTTATGTTCGAATTGTCAAGATAGGGAACATGGCAGAAAGTTGGCCATTAATTCAATCTTGTGATATTGTTAGCTAAGTAAAGAATAGTGTAGAAATATCAAAAAACTATATTATTAGCCTATTTTGTCAAATATCCGATTTTGTTTAAGGCTAGATAATGTTAGTTGTATTTCGTTCATATATGGCATAATAGCGGTTATGTGAATAGCCATGGTGGAAATGTGAATTGATATAATCCGTCATGTTTACGATGTTGGAATATGATGAATGGTTCAGACGTACCACTACGTTGCATGTGATGCCATTTTATTGAGTCAATTTGTATAATAGTTCTCTTTCTCATCAACTTGATTTCATCTATCATCATAAACAAATTAACCAAACAATTATAACTTTGGACTAAAAACAAGTATGTGAGAAGGAGGTGGGATTTATAAGTACGAATTGCAACATTTTATGTCAAAGATATGTAGAAATAGAGTTCGCACTAAATATAACAATGAAAATTCTTCGGAAACTATTAATTTGTTTATCAAATTAATTCTTTTCCCAGTTTTGTATGTGATTCGCTTTTTGGGTATACTAATGTTGTATTCACGATAAAATGGTAGTTTTTAGTTACATGTTGTTTGTTTTTCATATCATTAATTCTTTAAAATTTGAATAGTTTTGAGGTATATAATTCATACGCGTAAAATATGACTTGCGGTCAACACATAATAAATTTTGAATTCTTTTCAAGAAAATTTGAAGACGTCCAAATCAGTGTTTCTCTATGACTTTCATATTAAAAATAGATGGATGTAATAAACATTTGTAGAGAATTTATAAAGAATATTTTGTGTAATTAGGGATGCGTTCGCGTGACCTGATTATACTTCTAAAGGCAATTCGAATTATGTGTTCGCGCAACTCCGAGCAAACTTTTAATAAAAGAGGTTCTTCGGAGGATGTTAAATTAAACCCGAAATGTGCAGTTCACTATTTAATCATACAAGAGTGACGATGTTCTTAACTTTATTTTTAAGCACAATTTCGAACATAAGTTTTTATATAATAAAAATATGCAAAAAATAATATTATCAATCTTATCGTGTACACGTATGCGTGACACGATTCTTTACGTTTATAAAAAATATATAACACGAATATACGTACGCGTGATTCGTTTAAGGGTCTATAATTATGAACAATCTAAAGCGGTAACAAAATCATGCAATAAAAAATATATTTAACAAATCAAGATAATTAAGCCAAATATAATAACGGTTAAGCGACCGTGCTATAACCACGGAATTCGGGAATGCCTAACACCTTATCCCGAATTAACAGAATTCCTTACTCGGATTTCTGGTTCGCAGAATGACAAACAGAGTCATATTCTTCTCGATTCGGGATTAAAACCGGTGACTTGGGACACCATAAAATTCCCAGGTGGCGACTCTGAAACAAATAAATAAATCCCGTTTCGACTGTCCTTTAATTGGAGAAAACTCCTTGCACCCTCGCGGGGGCGGAAAAAGGAGGTGTGACACTCTCTCGAGGGACACACCTTGGGGTCGCACATCACGCTCTGGTTCGGGCTTCTCGAGGTTGGGCATGGAGCGGCATAGTAGCCCCAAAGTCAAACTCCCCAATTTTGGCCGTATACAGATAGTCTCCACGTTTCATAGAATGAAATGATAAGGAACGACCTTGACCTCAATTTTTTTGAACCTTTAGTGACGATGTCATTCTCGTGACGTAAGCGTTCAAAGTGATCGAAACGTCTCGTCAGATTGTTTCTCTAGAACATTGAATGCACCGCCTGTACGTTTCCCCAGAAACATTGAAGGCATTGCCTGTCCGTTTTCCCAAAAACATTGATTGCGCCGTTGGGTACGTCATCGTCTCCCCATAAATGAGGGATTGAACCAAAACTTCACTCATTCTTTACTCAACAACCTTTAGCCCTTTCCCTTCTCTATATCCTCCTCCAAACTCCTATTTTTATGGTTCAAACATGTGACCACGAGGTCATACGGCATCAACTTTGTCAGTTATGCCATGGCTCTTTTTCAAAGATTTTTCCCACTAAGTGGGATTATATTGGGTTGTTGCTGTTGTTGTTGGCCCGAAATAATGAGAGAAGGTAACCAAATTCTTTCCGTATCAGAAGATATGTGGTCCTTACACTGCTGCTCATCTCTCTTAACTTCAACCTGGTGTGGCGCTTCATTCCTCCTACTTTCCGTGGAGTGAAGTGGCTTGTCTACCGACCTTTGGATCCCACACTGGTACAATGTCTCAAGAAGTGGCTTCACAACAGTAGTGCTGACGAGGTCCATACTCGTCAAGTTTTTTACCAAGCTACAATTTTCTTCGCTTGTTAAAAGTGGTTGATCTCTGATGGGCTATAGCCTATTCTTCGTCTATTGCCGTTTTAGAGGAGGTTCTCGAAGATGCCACTTTAAAGAACAAAATGGAGTTCCCGAGGAAGAGTTTCTCGAAGATGTTTCTCTTGAGGATATACCCTCGAAAGTAGATTAGGCCTTTCTTTGTTTCTGTGTAAGGGACCCTCGTGGGTTTTGGAAACATCTTTTATTAATATAAGAATTTCTTCGTTTTGCCTTCGATTTGTGTCGAACTCCATTCTACCTTTGTTTATGAAAAATCCAAGTGTATGATTCTAACGATCAGTCCGAATACTGGACCCAAAACGCAATAAACCCTTAGGTGTTCAATTGATTAATATGATGCGAACTTAGGTCGCCGGGACTTATGAGTTCGAGTTGAATGCGAGCTGGGTTTCGATCTTTGAAATAAAGCTAGCTTTTTTAGGCTTCGTTGATAGCTCTCGAGTGAAAATTTGCTTGAACTTGAAATAAAGATAGCCTTGAGGCTTTGTAGATTAGTCTCTGAGTGGGAACTTACTCGAACTCGGGTAGCCCTTGGGCTCAATAATCGAATGAGCGTTTGCTTGAACTTGAAATAAAGATAGCCATGAGGCTTCGTAAATAGTCTCTGAGTGAGGACTTACTCGAACTCGGGTAGCCCTTAGGCTTAATAGTCGAGTAAATGCCTACTCGAGCCTGACTCGCAGATTATTCTTAATAACTTCTGACAAACTAATTCCTGATGCCTAGATTCTTACACTAGCTTCATGATGTAAGCGGTTGAAATGACTAAAGGTTGCTTTTTGTACGATTCTTAAAATTATTAATTGTAGGCGGCTGGCGGCCGGCCTTTTGGATTCTTCAAAAGGGACGATGCTGTTGCTGCAAATATTCGGGCTAAGACAGCATCTTTTGAAGCCAAACTCAAACCAGCCCGAGCCCTTGATCATGCTTGGCGGGAATCTAGAAGGCAGGCTCTCGAGGAGATGTTGTGAGCACGTGATTTTTGCCTTAACAAAAACTACTCCAAAATAAATCAAAAAATAAAATAAATTTCTTTTACTGTGTAGTTTTTGAATTTGCGTGGTGTTAAATATTTGTGTTATGTCCGTAAATGTTTACTTTGTCATAATAAAATGAAAATTAAAATAAAATACATGTTGCATGCATATAGGATTTAACTATGCATTTGAAAGATAATTTAAATAAAATCACAAAAATATGCATTCGTTCTATTTTTAAATATGTTACTGTGTGATTAATGTTTTGACTATGTGTTAAATAGTTGTTATAAAGTAATTAATATTTTTGTGTAAGATTAAAATTGTTTTATAATTTTTATTAAGATTTTTTAATGATAAATAATAAAATAAAATAAAATAAAATATATTGTAGAAATAGAATCGGACCTGGATTAAAATCCAGGCCCAAAACTAAATTACCCCCCCCCCCTCAGCCCAATCCAGGCAACCCAGTTACCGGTCCAATTCAAACGAGTCAAAACGACATCGTTTGGTCGTAGTTTAGCAGAGACCGTTGGATCAAAGCCAACCAATGGCTGAGATCCCACGAACCTTAACCCACAATCCTTACCCGATCCGATACCCGGGTCCAACCCGTCCCCCCAGCTTAAACCAAACGACATCGTTTGGTTAAGTGAGTAAATCCTGACCTTTCATCCTACTAGATCTAACGGTCAGCATCAATCCACCCCACCCCTATATAAGGCCCAAACCCTTACCCCGGCCCCTAGCCAAACACCCCCCTCCTTCCCTGTTCATCGTCCCTTCCAAAACTCACCCCTAACCCTAGCCGCCCTAGGATCCCACCGCCTGAAACCCGGCGACATCAACGCCGCCGGTCACCAAAATAACACCCTAGAATCCCCTGAACATCCTCTACACAGATCTAACCTTAGTTTCCTTCGAATCAGACCCCAACTCTTCGAATACTAAATCGAAGGTGGGTCTGAAAACTCCAACCTTTCCAATGGCTTCCAAAATAACACCATAGTACCCCCTAGCATGCCTTGTTATGGATCTGATGTTTGTTTGGCTCGAATCAGTTCCGAGCTTCTCGAATCTTCTTTTGAAGATTCGGACCAAACAAGAACAAACTCAGATCTGTTCTAAACTGACACCAAATGACCCCTAGGCTACCCCCACCCGTGTGTCATTGTTGGTTCCCCTCGAACCTACCCAGAAGTGTTCGGATTTAAAATCCAAGATCTGAAACCCTAAATTTCCAATCCTGGCAAAGATTGAGGTTTAATCGACCTTAGTCAAAGTATTTTCAGTAGAAAATACTTCGACTAAGGTCTGTTTGATTTCAAACAAAGTTCAAATCCAAGTTGAGTTGAGTCCGGTTGAATTTGAAGGCTCAGAGGTAATTTTCTGTTGCTTATGTATGTTCTACGTGTATTCTATATTCGTTTCATTAGTTTGTTTAATTTTTCATAATTTTCTAGTCAATTTTGTTATACTGTCCCCTACCCGTCTACTTGATTCCAAATGTGAATTGTTTCTGTTAATTGTGATTATGTACAATGTGTGTAATCGACTCGATTAAGTTCGTCGATTAGTTGTATTGTGAATCTTGCTTCTGAAATGATGTTTGTAATACCCTGTTTATCTGTTTAGAGTTGATTATCATCATTGAAATCAGTTAATTAGTTCTTCCCAATTTATTGATTCTTGTTTAATAAATCAGAAAGTTTGTCAATGGTGTGTATATGTTGATTTCTGAATCAGTGAGTTTCAGGGCATTGTCAGTATATTGACAATGCTCCTGTGTTTGTTTGATTTTTGTTCAAAGTTAAAGCTCAGTTTACTGAACTCAGTGTAATATGTTGTTATGATGATTGGTTCTGAATTCAGTATGATTCTACAAATGTTGATTGGATGTAATTGTGTTAGGAGGTTACATTCTTAGTCAGGATTCAGTCCAAACTTTAGGATTGGTTGTAGCTGTCTTAAATCAGATTAATAATCAGGCTTATACAGATTTTAAAATCTGTATTGTTAAGATGCTGAATTTAAGGCAGTAATACCAGTAGAAAACAGTAAATCTGGACATTTCTGGGATAAAACAGTAAGGGTAATATGATATAATAGAGGGCTGAAAGTGGTTTGTTAATGGATTTTAATTTAATGAGATAATGGGAAACAAAGGGTAATGGGCTGCTTAAAATCAGGATAAGATCACTTAAAGTATTCAAAAGTAGTTTTAATGGAAAACTTTCTGATTTTAAAAGGAGAAAAGGGTCCATTCAGCACTAGAAGAGTATAGGACAACCCTGTATAAATAGAGGGGAAAGGGGACTGATTTAAGACAAACTTGAGGAGATTTGAGAGAGAAAAAATCAGATTTGAAGAAGAGAGCCTTTTTCAGATAGAAAAGAAAGGAAAGAGAGAAAATCAGGAGTTCAAAGGAAAAAACAGATTTAGATTAGATTTTAAGGGAAGAAAAAAGAGAGTGTGAGGAGAGACAAATTTAGATTTTGAAGAGGAAAAAGAAACAGAAAAGAAACCAAAAGAGAACACTCTCACACACACACAATCTGACACAGATACAAATACAGAAACAGAAAATCAGGAAAGCTGAATTTGAAATAGGAAAGAAACTGAAAAATCTAAAAAAAAATGTTGTTCTAGAATCTGTCCGTTGTTTGTTTGTGGATATTGTTCAGTTTAAAATCTGAAATTTTTCCTCAAGTTACTGTCACTGTTCATCTGGGTTAACGGGTTTGGTTCAGACTTGCTAAATACTGCTATTCTGCTGATTTTGTTACTGCTGCAACTGTTGAAAACTTACTTCTTCTACCTTCATTTCCAGGTACTTATCTCTTAAATTCTATGTTGGAAAAAAGATTCAGCACGACAAATCAATGAAGCTTGAATTGCAAAATTCTATTTTTCATTTTGTCCAAGTTCATTAGTTTAAATTTCATTTTTTTGTTTCATGTTAGTTAACTAATAGTGAGTTCAATTTGATAGTTATGAGTTAATTGTCTTTATTTGAAATTCATATAAAACTTTGTAATAAAGTTTTCCATTCTAAATTTTCATTAAAGTATAGTTATGATTGAATTCTTAATATAGGGAACATGGCATGAAGTTGGCTATTAGTTAAGTCCTATGACATTGTTAGTCAGGTATAGAGTATTCTGAAATGTCAAGAAAATGCATGGTTAGTGTATTTCGATTGTTGGTTGTGGATTAAGGTTAGATGTTGTTAGTTGAATAAAGAGTAGTATAAAAATGTCAAAAAAACCATATTTCTAGTTTTACCTGATTTAGTTATGGATTGAATGATGTGAGTTATACGTTCATATATGGCGTGATAATAGGTATATATATAACCATTAAGGGATGATGAGTTGATGTATCTCATTATGATGTTAAAATGTTATGAATGTTTTAGACATACAAACTATGTTGCATGTAAGACAATATTATTAATCGATTTATAATTCCCTTTCTTATCAATTTGATGCCTATTTACCATCTTAAATAAATAATTAGGCCTATTAGATTAAAAGCAAGTATATGAGAATAAGATGAGATATACAAATTGCAACACTTTATATCAATGACAATTAGAAATAGGATTTGCACTAATTAAATAATGAAAAATTGTTCAAAAATACTTCTTCCCTTCATAAATCATGTTTGTTAGTTTCATATACAATTCATCCTTTGGCATATATATGTTGTATTTGTTTGAATCATATTTTTATTCTTTTCTTTGAACTTGAATAGTTGGGCTGAATATAATTTATATCCGGAAATTATGACGGTCTATATTTAATAAATCGTGAATTCTTTTAAAAGAATTCAAAGCTCCCTTAAATGTGAATTTCTCAGGATTTTCATATAAAATGTGTAGATATAATAAACAATTTGTGAAAAATTCATAATATTATTACAAAGATTTTGCGCAATTAGGGATGCGTTCGCGCACCTTGATTATATTAAAAAAAAATTCGGATTATGCGTACGCGCAATTTCGAGCGAATGTTTAATAAAAGGATTTTTCCAAGGATGTTAAAATAATTTCATATAACCCGAGGTGTGCAGTTTATTATTTAAATAAAAAGGGTGATGATGTTCCTGATTTTATTTTAAATTTCGAACATATATTTTTTATAAAAACTATAACATGGACAATTTTATTGTGTACACGTACGCGTGGCATGATCCCCGATAATTATAAAAAGTATATAATACGAATATACGTACGCGTAATTCGTCCATATAATTGTAAACAATAAGTAAAAAGCGGTAGTAAAATCATGCAATAAAAACGTATTTCGTAAAATCAAGATAATTAAGCCAATAATAAAAACAGTTAAGCGACCGTGCTAGAACCACGGAATTCGGAAATGCCTAACACCTTCTTCCGGATTAACAGAATTCCTTACTCAGGATTTCTGGTTCGCAGAATAATAAACAGAGTCATATTCTCCTCGATTCAGGGATTAAAATTGGTGACTTGGGACGCCTTAAAATTCCCAGGTGGCGACTCTGAAATAATTAAATAAATCCCGTTTCGACTGTCCTTCAATTGGAGAAAACTCCCCCACGCGCCCCGCGGGCGCGGTAAAAAGGAGGTGCGACAGCTCTGGCGACTCTGCTGGGGAAGAAAGTGAAACCCAGAACCACTGGTTCAGGGTTTAAGAATTCAAGCTTAAAATAATTGTTATAGTTGGCTTTATTTATTATCTGATTTTTTTACATGATATATGCCCAATGTGCTAAATGACACTTTTACCGCTTTAATATTATTTGAATTATGAATATATACAACTGCTACGAAACCCCCTTCTTTCTGAGTCTTCTAAATTTATGGTGCACACGTGCGCGTGACCCACCTTTCTGTTAAAGTCATACCAAATAAGACGAAGTTGGGACAAGTAACTAGGCCGGGTAGACTTTCGTGCTCCCGGTACGTTGCCCCCGCTTCGGCTCAAACTGTCCGTTTGGGTAAGCCAGGTTTAGAACAATCAACCTCAGGTTTTTCACTTAGAATAACTCAGCCATGTACCGGATCCCTAGTAGGAACGTATATTTGCATCATGTACATTTGGCCTTGGAGACTCAACACAGGGGTTGGGTCTGTCTAGGACAGGTGAACCCGAAATAAAAAGACCATCATGATGCATCCTACTTGCTACTTGTGCATTCATTTGCCTCGAACATGCTTGTTGACCAGCTTAAATGAAATCATGGTGAGAAGAGAGGAATAAAATGGGTTGTTTTAAAAATTTCAAAAAAAGAAAAATAGTTTTAAATCTTGAAATAAAGGTATTTAATAAATAAAAAATTTTCGAAAATGATTTTTTAGTATAAATTTTCAAAATGAATTTTGACTTTATTAAAATTAAATTTCAGATACAAAATGAGCACCACACAAAGCCCCTCATCCACGAGTACAGAAGAATTTCTATTTCAGCTTCAAATGTGGTGGTATGATTTAGGCGAAGATGGTCAAAAATGGGTCGTCAAGCATTTGGGAAATCTCACGGACATTATGAAAGTTAAACCCCGTGATGATCTGATTGCGGCGTTAGTAACTTTTTGGGACCCTGTTCACAATGTCTTTCGTTTCTCTGACTTCGAGCTTACTCCTACATTAGAGGAGATAGCTGGATATGCTGGTTTTGACGGAAGTCTAAGAAATCAAAGCTTGATATTCACAAAGGCTCCTTCGGTACATCGATTCATCGAATTACACCCAGAAGCCACTATTCCCGAGGCTCTACTTCAGCAGATGTGGAATGGATGTCGATACTTGAAAAGTGATACTCAAGTCCCAGACACTACAAAGGGTGAGATAAATCCTGGATATGCAAGGTGGTTTGAAAAACGGTCTCGCGTGGATGATGTACCAGAGCCTGAGCTAAGAAGGCCAACAAAAAGACCCCATGTTCAAAACTTCAATGATAAAATCCAAGAGCGGTTGATCTGGGGAGAAAAGGAAAAAGGGTACAAAGCAACTATCCATGCCCTAAAAGAAAATCTGAGAAGCCTCAGTTTGGAGAAAGATTTGCAAGCACAAGAAGCCGAAGGCGAGAAGAAGAGTCTAGCTTGTGAGAATGAAAATCTTCATGCTCGATTCCAAAGAATGAAAAGAGTTTCTGAGACACCAAAGAGGAGCTGGAAGGATCAAAAAACCATCGCCAATCTTTTTGAAAGAATGCAAGATTATGATTCTATTCTTGCAGAGAACGAAAGGGCATTGAGCAAAGCAAAAGAAAGGATCCAGCAATTAAATGAAGAAGCCAGATCTAATAAGGAACGCCAAGATAGGCAATCCAAAAAAGACAGGGCACAATTCAAGAAGGAAAAAGACCATTGGATGCAATCAGAAGACCAGCTTCGTGCGCAACTAGAAGAGGCAAGAAGATGCAACAGAGAACATCAACAAGCATACCTCGACAGAGAAAGAGCGCAAGCAAGATTAGAGCAGGCCAGACTCCGAGCTCTGTTAGAATCAGCTCTAGATCGTGAAAACCGTGTCATAGATAGCCACCACTCGTCAGTAGCAATTGCAAGACCAAGACCAACGTCTCCAAGGTTTCAGGGCACAAATCCATGACCTGGCAGTCTTCACATCTCAAAGTTATGTAAACTTCCAAGGAATGGATTATGAAAGGTTTACAGAGCATGCGCCCACTTTTGCTCGTCATCTAGAAAGAGAGTTGGAAAGGATGTATCGTACGCTGGGGGGCCATCCAGGTCAAGCCCCACATTGAGCAGATAATCCAATATTTGACAACAAAAGTGGAAAGTGGGGCATGTTGTGAGATGTTAAGAATTGTATCTTTTATTTTGATTTAAGTGTGTGTGTTTCAAACCATTTTCTTAAAAGTTTTCAAATGTAATTCCATCTTTGTATAATGAATAAAAGTGATTGCCTTTAGCCCGAACTACGCAAGGTCTGATTCATGTAAGGGCATGATACGTAGGCAATCTCTATAAGATTCGACCACCACGATAAAAGATATATATAATAAATAAAAGTGAATAACAATAAAATTTTCAAGAAAGCTGGGACGACACAAGCAGCCGAGCAAATGCATAATAGAAAGGGATTATTTGTCTAGGAGCATTGCATCTCAACGTGTGATTATATATGTGTTAAACTCTCAAAACTAACAAGTTTGTTCATTTTCAGAATTCAAGCAGTTAGTTTCTCTAAAGAGTATACTGGCATATTATCACTATCACACAAGATCAAAAGGACCAATACCCGAAAGTATGTCTATCCCAGATGTTGACACAGGTATGGAGCTAGAGGAGATGGATGTCGGGAAAATGAAAGAAGAGATGTTTAAACTCAAGCAGCAAATGGCTGAGATGTACCAAGCCTGGTCTACAGGACAGTTACCCCCATCTTACCCAAATAACCCTGCTCCATCAATGACCCAAACTCAGGATAATATTACCACTGAATTATCCCCAAACTTCCCCATTTACCAGCATTACCGAGGCACCACCTCTCAGACACCACAGTCTCCACCTCCGAAACCAGTTCCATACTTTCCTCCACCTATGACTCATGTTTTCGTAGCACCTCCCCCTGCTACATTTCACAAATCTCCTAGTGAGCCTACATTCCAGGCCCAGGACAACCAATATTACCCCCGGAGCCTACCCTCAAAGCCTCCGAAATTAATTCAACTGCTCCTCATTTTGATCTCCCAACCGAAATTGACAAGCCAGCCAAAAATGTTGAGCAAGAAGAGATGTTCAGGAAGGTCAAGAGTTTAGAACAATCGTTCAGAGACATGCGAGGATTAGGAGGGCAAGTCAGTGTAGCATACAAAGATTTGTGCTTATTCCCCAATGTACAATTACCAGTTGGCTTCAAGATGCCCAAATTTGACCTATACAACGGGCACGACGACCCAGTAGCCCACTTAAGGGGTTTCTGTAGCAAGATGCGAGGAGCTGGGGGAAAGGATGAATTATTGATGGCTTACTTCAGTCAAAGTTTAAGCGGATCAGCTTTGGAGTGGTATACACGCCAGGACCATGGGAGATGGTACACCTGGGATGACCTGGCACAGGCATTCGCATACCATTTCCAATACAATCTGGAAATCATCCCAGATCGATTATCTTTGACAAAATTTGAGAAGAAACACAATGAAAGTTTCAGAGAGTATGGTTTTCGGTGGAGAGAACAGGCAGCAAGAGTGGATCCTCCTATGAAGGAGAGCGAAATGGTAGACTACTTCCTCCAAGCCTTGGAGCCAACTTACTATGCCCATCTAGTTTCAGCGGTTGGAAAATCATTCAACGAAGTGGTGAAGATGGGAGGTATGGTGGAAGAAGGCCTCAAAACAAATAAAATTATGAGCTATTCGGCAATTAAGGCAACTACTCAAGCTATTCAAGGCGGGGTAGGAGGAATCGGAAGAAAGAAGAGGGAGGAAGCAGCGGTAGTTGATTCAGGAATTTGGTCGGGACCCAGAGGTTCACCGCTTTACTATAATCAACAACGACCTCGCCAATCAGCTTACCACCATGATTCATCCCAACACTACTATCACCCTTCGGAGCCTCATTTCTCCATTAACCATGCTCAAGCATACAATCAGCCACCTGTTCACACCAATTGGCGTGCTCCTGCCACACCAAGTACTTACCCACGAGCCTATCCCGGACCAGGTTTCAGGCCGAGGCCAGCGTTCAGGGGGGAAAGAGAACAGAAAAAGAAAACTTACACTCCATTGGGAGAGTCTTACACTAGTCTGTTCCACAGGCTGAGACAGCTGGACATGCTGAGACCAATACAATCCAAGCTACCCAATCCTCCTCCAAAGAATCTGGATTACACCATTAGCTGTGAGTATTGCTCCGGTGCACCAGGCCATGATACAGAGAAATGCTGGCATTTGAAAAATGCAATACAAGAGCTGATTGATACTAATAAAATCGAGGTTCAAACCCCCGAAGCCCCAAATATCAATAGAAATCCAATGCCAGCCCATCAAGAGGCTAATATGATAGAAATCATACAAGCTGATGGGGAGACAAAGAAGCCATCACAAACTGTCATGATGATCAAGTCTCATGAAGCCAAGCCAGATAAGCAGTTAACAGAGGAGAAGCCGGTACCTAAGCAGAACAGAAATGGTGATGGACCATCTATGATAATCAAGGAGGGATCATCGAGCAAAGTTGCCGCAAAACAAGAAAGGCCGAAAGTGATAGTACCAGGGGTTGCTAACAAACCCATTGTATTCGTGGAAGGAGCCCGTACAGATCGGGTTATTATCGCACCTGTAATCCAGCTGCCGGTCATCAACAACAAAGCCATCCCATGGAACTACGAACGGGTGACTGTAATGTACAAAGGAAAAGAAGTCAAGGAAGAAGTGTGTGAGGTGCAAGGCTTGACTCGTTCGGGAAGATGTTTTACGCCCGAAGAGTTAAGAAAAACTAAAAACAATCCAACACCAATAAAGAGAGCTGTGACAGAAGAAGAGGCGGAAGAGTTTTTAAGAAAAATGAAACTCCATGATTATTCTGTTGTGGATCAATTAAAGAAGACGCCCGCTCAAATTTCATTGTTGTCATTACTGATTCATTCAGAGGAGCACCGTCTGGCTTTGATGAAAATCCTGAATGAGGCTCATGTTCCTGAAAAGATCTCCGTAAATCATTTAGGAAGAATAGCCAACAGAATCTTTGAGACAAACAGAATTACATTTGCTGATGATGAATTACCTGTGGAAGGTACTGAGCACAACAGAGCTCTTTACCTCACCGTGAAATGTGAAAACTCCGTAGTAACCCGGGTATTGGTTGACAATGGGTCAAGTGCAAATATCTGCCCTCTCTCCACTTTAAGCAAATTAAAAATTAAAGAGGAGAGGATCCAGAAGAATAGTATCTGCGTACGGGGGTTTGACGGTGGAAGCAGAGATTCATTTGGCGACATAGTGTTGGAACTAACAATAGGGCCAGTTGAATTCACAATGGAATTTCAAGTGTTGGACATAACTGTCTCTTACAACTTGTTGTTGGGCCGACCATGGATCCATGCTGCTAAAGCAGTCCCGTCAACACTACATCAGGTTGTCAAGTTTGAATGGGATCATCAAGAAATAGTTGTGCATGGGGAAGAAAGTTTAAATGCTCGCAGCAGTACCATTGTACCGGTCGAGGGAACAGAAAAGGACCATGGACCATGGATATACCAAGTGTCCGACACAGTGTCGGTAGAGAAAATTCCAGAGGGGAAATACCTTCTGAATCCAAAAATATCCTCTGCATCAGTCATGGTAGCTTATGAAATGTTAAAGAATGGTTTTATACCCGGCAAAGGTCTGGGCTTATCTTTGCAAGGAATTATACAACCAGTATCTCTCCCCGAGAACTGGGGAACATTCGGTTTGGGGTTCATACCCACCGTAAATGACGTGATAAAAGCCAGGAAGTTGAAACACCAAGCATGGGTTCTTCCAAAACCAGTCCCACATCTGTCAAAATCTTTTGTCAAGATCGGCGTTAAAAACCGCCCGATAACAACAATTCCTAAATCCCGGGTCAATCCTGAGGAGGAATTAATTGAAAGATTCGAGAAATTGTTTAATGATGTGAATATGTTGGAAAGCGGAGAAGGGTGTAGCAACGCAGAAGTTCAATTCGTTGGGCCAGAAACAAAGCTTAATAATTGGAAAGCCACTCCTCTCCCCATTCGAAAGGAGTCTTGGTAGTTTATTTTGATTTTCTTTCAAGTTTGTTTGGGTTACTTCAGGGTTGTAATCCCAAAGCTTATCTTACAGTTTGTTTGAAGTGTGCAAACCTTGTTATCTTTCATCATCCAATAAAAAGCAGTTTCCTTTTTATTATCATTCCTGATAGTTTTCTTTTCTTTTTCTTCTTTTCTTTTTACGCTGGCTCTAGTGATATGGCATGCATGAGGAATCCTCAGCCCAGTCTTAAAAATCAATCTGGTTCCGAAATATTAATTCAAGAAATATATTGTGATTATGAATCAGAATATGATGAAGATGAGGTTTTTGAAGAGATTAGTAAAGAGTTAATTCACTTTGAGGAAAAAATCAAACCTAACTTGAGTGATACCGAGGACATCAATATAGGGGACACGAGTAATATCCGAGAAACTAAAATAAGTGTCCATCTGGAACCAAAGATCCGAGAGGAGTTAATTAAAGCACTCATAGAATTCAAAGATATTTTTGCATGGTCATATGACGACATGCCGGGCCTGAGCACTGATTTAGTGGTTCACAAATTGCCCATCGATCCAACGGTGCCTCCTGTCAAGCAAAGGCTGAGAAAATTCAAGCCTGATATAAGTGTGAGAATTAAGGAAGAAATCACCAAACAATTGGAAGCAAAGGTCATTCGAGTCACTAGATATCCTGTTTGGTTAGCTAATATCGTTCCTGTGCCAAAGAAAGACGGCAAAATTAGAGTATGCGTCGACTACCGCAATCTCAACAAAGCCAGTCCGAAGGATAATTTCCCATTACCCAATATCCATATTTTGATCGATAATTGTGCCAAGCATGATATAGGATCTTTCGTGGATTGTTATGCTGGGTATCATCAAATTCTAATGGATGAAGAAGATGCAGAAAAGACGGCATTCATCACACCATGGGGAACTTATTGCTACCGGGTAATGCCATTCGGTTTGAAGAACGCCGGAGCAACCTACATGAGAGCGATGACCACAGTGTTTCATGATATGATACACAAGGAGATTGAGGTATACGTGGACGATGTGATCATAAAATCAAAGCATCAGGCCGACCACGTTGGGGATTTGAGGAAGTTCTTCTTAAGACTTCGCAGGTACAACCTCAAGCTTAACCCTGCCAAATGCGCATTTGGAGTTCCATCTGGAAAGTTGCTGGGATTCATAGTCAGTCGGCGAGGCATCGAGCTAGACCCATCAAAAATCAAAGCCATCCAAGAATTGCCACCTCCAAAGAACAAAACTGAAGTAATGAGTTTGTTGGGAAGGTTAAATTACATCAGCAGGTTTATTGCTCAGCTCACAACAACCTGTGAACCAATTTTCAAATTGTTGAAAAAGGATGCTTGCGGTCAAATGGACCGATGAGTGTCAAGAAGCGTTCGATAAGATAAAAGGGTACTTGTCAAACCCACCCGTGTTGGTCCCGCCAGAGCCAGGAAGACCTTTGATTCTTTACTTGACAGTCTTGGAAAATTCATTTGGTTGTGTATTGGGGCAACATGACCTCACTGGCAGAAATGAACAGGCCATCTATTACCTTAGCAAGAAATTCACAGCCTATGAGGTTAAGTATACTAATCTGGAAAAGACATGTTGTGCCCTGACTTGGGTAGCTCAAAAGTTGAAACACTATTTGTCGTCCTATACTACTTACCTCATTTCTCGTCTGGATCCATTGAAATATATTTTTCAAAAGCCTATGCCAACGGGAAGACTTGCAAAGTGGCAGATATTGCTCACAGAATTTGACATCATCTATGTGACTCGGACTGCAATGAAAGCCCAAGCACTGGCTGATCATTTAGCCGAAAACCCGGTCGATGAGGAATACGAGCCGTTGAAAACCTATTTTCCTGATGAAGAAACAATGCATATCGATGAGCTGGAGCGAATTGAAAAACCTGGCTGGAGACTTTTCTTTGATGGAGCCGCTAACATGAAAGGAGTCGGGATAGGAGCTGTAATCATTTCTGAAACAGGGCATCACTATCCTGTTACGGCTCAATTGCGATTTTATTGCACCAATAATATGGCTGAATATGAAGCTTGCATTTTGGGGTTAAGGCTAGCCGCAGACATGGGTATCCGAGAAATCTTAGTCATGGGAGATTCGGATCTTTTGGTACATCAAATTCAAGGAGAATGGGAAACCCGAGACTTGAAGCTCATACCATACCGACAATGTCTACATGATCTTTGTCAGCGGTTTCAATCAGTGGAATTCCGGCATATTCCGAGGATCCGTAATGAGGTTGCCGATGCATTGGCTACTTTGGCATCAATGTTGCACCATCCAGACAAAGCTTATGTAGATCCGATACATATTCAAGTCCACGATCAGCACGCTTATTGCAATATGGTCGAAGAAGAATTTGATGGTGAACCATGGTTCCACGACATCAAGGAGTATATCAGGATGGGGATATATCCCGCACAAGCCACAGGAGATCAAAAGAGGACCATTAGACGATTGGCAAATGGATTCTTCTTAAGCGGAGGAGTTTTGTATAAAAGAACACCAGATCTTGGATTATTAAGATGCATAGATGCCAGACAAGCTACAGGCTGTCATGTCTGAAGTACATTCAGGAGTTTGCGGACCCCACATGAGTGGATATGTGTTGGCAAAGAAAATCCTCCGAGCTGGTTACTATTGGCTTACCATGGAGCGAGATTGTATCAGTTTTGTGCGCAAGTGTCATCAATGCCAAATACACGGAGATTTGATTCATTCTCCACCATCCGAATTGCACACAATGTCGGCACCATGGCCCTTCGTTGCTTGGGGCATGGATGTGATTGGACCAATTGAGCCGGCAGCATCCAATGGGCACAGGTTCATTCTGGTAGCCATTGATTATTTTACCAAATGGGTTGAGGCCAAAACATTTAAATCAGTGACCAAGAAAGCTGTGGTCGATTTTGTCCACTCAAATATCATATGTCGATTCGGAATCCCAAAGGTGATCATCACAGATAACGGTGCTAATCTTAACAGCAACTTAATGAAGGAAGTATGTCAACAGTTTAAGATTACACATCGCAACTCTACCCCATATCGGCCCAAGGCGAATGGAGCAGTAGAGGCAGCCAACAAAAACATAAAGAAGATACTTCGGAAAATGGTAGAAGGTTCAAAACAATGGCATGAAAAATTACCATTTGCATTATTGGGATACCGCACTACTGTTCGCACTTCAGTAGGAGCAACTCCTTATTTGTTGGTATATGGCACTGGAAGCAGTAATTCCTGCAGAAGTTGAGATTCCTTCCCTTCGGATCATCGCCGAAGCAAAGATTGATGATGATGAATGGGTCAAAACCCGTCTGGAACAGTTAAACTTGATTGATGAAAAACGATTGGCCGCAGTATGTCATGGTCAATTATATCAAAGAAGAATAGAAAGAGCATACAACAAAAAGGTGCGTCCACGGAAGTTTGAAGTGGGTCAGCATGTGCTGAAACGTGTTCTTCCACATCAGGTTGAGGCAAAAGGCAAATTTGCCCCGAATTGGCAAGGACCATTCATTGTGACCAGAGTATTGTCGAATGGTGCACTATGCTTAACAGATATTGAAGGCAAATGCATGGACATGGCGATCAATTCTGACGCGGTAAAGAGATATTACGCATGACTTTTGAATGTTTGTATTTAACATTATTTTGAAGATTGGAATGACAAAGGCAATTTATTCTGCTATCTAAACACTATACCCTTTTGTTTCCCCTTTTGAGCCATATTTGTTTCGTTCCTACCCTCTCTTGGAACCGATGAAAATCAAATTGAAGTAACAATAATAATAAAAAAGAAAAAAAGAAAAAAAAATCATCACTATTATCTAGTGAACTACGTTTGACCTGATTCCTCAAAAAAGGATACGTAGGCGCCTCACGGCTCGGTCATAGGGTGCACAATATACATAATGTGCACAAAAAGAAACATCAAACGACCTCAATCACGAAAACTGGGGCAAGAATTGCATTGGAAATAAGAAAAGATTCCAAGAGTTGTAATTTTAAACCCATACCAAAACTGTTTAGCTTTTGATACCTTTCCATTTCCAACCACATACCAAAAAGACCTTTCGATCAATCTTAGAAAAATGCTGAGACAATCAAATGAAGATGGTTCATAACACTCTGGTACAAACAAGAAAAGAAAGTAAAAATGAGAGAGTCTTATAGGTGAAAACCCACACGGGCACCATAAGGCGACGGAAGTTGAGAGAAAAGTAAAAATGAGAGAGTCTTATTGGTGAAAACCTTCGTAGGCACCATAAGGCGAAAAGGAAGTGAGAAATGAACAAATGAGGAAGGTTTGTCGGTGAAAACTCTTTGAGATATTGCAAGTCCAACAGGTCTGTGAAATGAAAAATGAAGATGGATTACGGAAATTTTGGGGAAAACAAAAATGAGACAATTGAAAGGAGATTGATTAAAAGACTGGATTGATTAATCCAAAATGCATACCCTGATCATTGGCGCTAGTGACTCCAATCAGATAAGTTTATTCCTTTTCCAACAGTCATCCAAATTTGGATTTTTCTTTTCATTCTATAATTGTCGAAATCAGCGTGTTTCGTCACTAATAATCTTACTTTTCTAAAGCTTTGAGATAAGTTTTATTCCAAACAAATAAGAAGGAATGTCAAGGTATACTACCAAGATTCAAGGTTACATGATACATAATACGGTCAAGAAAGGCGGGAGATAAAATAATAGGATATGGGTGTAAGAAAAGTGAAATCAAAAGTGGATCAGCAATGTCAGGAGGGACATATGATTACAGCTAAAAGGGTTTGAAGGAAAACATACAGAGGGGAATCCTATAGTCAAGGATCAATCACAAAGACAAAACAGTCTTTTTCAACCATTCCAAGGCAATAAAACAAGACGAAGAAGAAGCCCCACCATCGGCAGGAATACCCCAGTTAACCACCCTGCTTTAAACTAACAAAGTTTTCTTTGATTTAAAACAGGGGCAAAAACAACATTGGTGTCAGGACACCTGGAGAATGAGGATGAAGAATTAAAGAAATCAGGCGTCCACCTGGAGAATGAGGATGAGAATTAAAGAAGTCAGGCGTCCACCTGGAGAATGAGGATGAGAAAAGAAGAAGTCAGGCGTCCACCTGGAGAATGAGGATGAAGAAAAAGAAGTCAGGCGTCCACCTGGAGAATGAGGATAAAGAATTAAAGAAGTCAGGCGTCCACCTGGAGAATGAGGATAAGAATTAAAGAAGTCAGGCGTCCACCTGGAGAATGAGGATGAAGAATTAAAGAAGTCAGGCGTCCACCTGGAGAATGAGGATGAAGAATTAAAGAAGTCAGGCGTCCACCTGGAGAATGAGGATAAGAATTAAAGAAGTCAGGCGTCCACCTGGAGAATGAGGATGAAGAATTAAAGAAGTCAGGCGTCCACCTGGAGAATGAGGATGAAGAATTGAAGAAATCAGGCGTCCACCTGGAGAATGAGGATGAGAATTAAAGAAGTCAGGCGTCCACCTGGAGAATGAGGATGAGAAAAGAAGAAGTCAGGCGTCCACCTGGAGAATGAGGATGAAGAATTAAAGAAGTCAGGCGTCCACCTGGAGAATGAGGATAAGAATTAAAGAAGTCAGGCGTCCACCTGGAGAATGAGGATGAAGAATTAAAGAAGTCAGGCGTCCACCTGGAGAATGAGGATGAAGAATTGAAGAAGTCAGGCGTCCACCTGGAGAATGAGGATGAGAATTAAAGAAGTCAGGCGTCCACCTGGAGAATGAGGATGAGAAAAGAAGAAGTCAGGCGTCCACCTGGAGAATGAGGATGAAGAATTAAAGAAGTCAGGCGTCCACCTGGAGAATGAGGATGAGAATTAAAGAAGTCAGGCGTCCACCTGGACAATGAGGATAAGAATTAAAGAAGTCAGGCGTCCACCTGGAGAATGAGGATAAGAATTAAAGAAGTCAGGCGTCCACCTGGAGAATGAGGATGAAGAATTGAAGAAATCAGGCGTCCACCTGGAGAATGAGGATGAGAATTAAAGAAGTCAGGCGTCCACCTGGAGAATGAGGATGAGAAAAGAAGAAGTCAGGCGTCCACCTGGAGAATGAGGATGAAGAATTAAAGAAGTCAGGCGTCCACCTGGAGAATGAGGATGAGAATTAAAGAAGTCAGGCGTCCACCTGGAGAATGAGGATAAGAATTAAAGAAGTCAGGCGTCCACCTGGAGAATGAGGATGAGAATTAAAGAAATTAGGCGTCCACCTGGAGAATGAGGATGAGAAAAGAAGAAGTCAGGCGTCCACCTGGAGAACGAGGATAAGAATTAAAGAAGTCAGGCGTCCGCCTGGAGAATGAGGATGAAGAAGTTAAAAAGAAGTCAGGCGTCCACCTGGAGAATGAGGATGAAGAAAGAAAAGAAGCAGTCAAGGCACCCACCTGGAGAACGAGGGAATGCAATTGAAGTTTTGAAATCAAAAGCCCGCTCATATGATAAAGGAGCACATTTAGAATCAATAAAGCAGAGAAGTCCAACAAAATCCCCAGCAAGAAACAACAAGAGTCCCAAAAGAAAATACGGGACACAATGAAAAGGAATACGGAATAAGCCAAATGCCCAAGAGTCACCAAGATATCAAGACAACAAGAAACGCAAGGGCATGATCTAGATAAGATTTTTATAATTCATGTACCATAGTCTAGTTTAGCTTTTTTGTATTTCCTTTGAAGTAAGGTGTAATAAGGAGGTCAGCAAGTAGTAAAAACAGCACGAAGCAGCAGTAACATCACAGTCCCACGGTAGTCCCAGCTACCCAAAACTTCCCGAACTACATTGACCTGATTCCTTTATAGCCAAGGATATGTAGGAAACCTTTGAAGCAGAGGTTCGGTCAAATCTTTCAAAAAATGCTTCCCACGGAGTATTTGAACGGGCAAAAATCGCTCGTATCCGCTCACTTTATCTTTGCACGAAAACTCTTCGAGTTTCCGCACAAAGAGGGGCAGCTGTGAGCACGTGATTTTTGCCTTAACAAAAACTACTCCAAAATAAATCAAAAAATAAAATAAATTTCTTTTACTGTGTAGTTTTTGAATTTGCGTGGTGTTAAATATTTGTGTTATGTCCGTAAATGTTTACTTTGTCATAATAAAATAAAAATTAAAATAAAATACATGTTGCATGCATATAGGATTTAACTATGCATTTGAAAGATAATTTAAATAAAATCACAAAAATATGCATTCATTCTATTTTTAAATATGTTACTGTGTGATTAATGTTTTGACTATGTGTTAAATAGTTGTTATAAAGTAATTAATATTTTTGTGTAAGATTAAAATTGTTTTATAATTTTTATTAGGATTTTTAATGATAAATAATAAAATAAAATAAAATAAAATAAATTGTAGAAATAGAATCGGACCTGGATTAAAATCCAGGCCCAAAACTAAATTACCCCCCCCCTCAGCCCAATCCAGGCAACCCAGGTACCGGTCCAATTCAAACGAGTCAAAACAACATCGTTTGGTCGTAGTTTAGCAGAGACCGTTGGATCAAAGCCAACCAATGGCTGAGATCCCACGAACCTTAACCCACAATCCTTACCCGATCCGATACCCGGTCCAACCCGTCCCCCAGCTTAAACCAAACGACATCGTTTGGTTAAGTGAGTAAATCCTGACCTTTCATCCTACTAGATCTAACGGTCAGCATCAATCCACCCCACCCCTATATAAGGCCCAAACCCTTACCCCGGCCCCCTAGCCAAACACCCCCTCCTTCCCTGTTCATCGTCCCTTCCAAAACTCACCCCTAACCCTAGCCGCCCTAGGATCCCACCGCCCGAAACCCGGCGGCATCAACGTCGCCGGTCACCAAAATAACACCCTAGAATCCCCTGAACGTCCTCTACACAGATCTAACCTTAGTTTCCTTCGAATCAGACCCCAACTCTTCGAATACTAAATCGAAGGTGGGTCTGAAAACTCCAACCTTTCCAATGGCTTCCAAAATAACACCATAGTACCCCCTAGCATGCCTTGTTATGGATCTGATGTTTGTTTGGCTCGAATCAGTTCCGAGCTTCTCGAATCTTCTTTTGAAGATTCGGACCAAACAAGAACAAACTCAGATCTGTTCTAAACTGACACCAAATGACCCCTAGGCTACCCCCACCCGTGTGTCATTGTTGGTTCCCCTCGAACCTACCCAGAAGTGTTCGGATTTAAAATCCAATATCTGAAACCCTAAATTTCCAATCCTGGCAAAGATTGAGGTTTAATCGACCTTAGTCAAAGTATTTTCAGTAGAAAATACTTCGACTAAGGTCTGTTTGATTTCAAACAAAGTTCAAATCCAAGTTGAGTTGAGTCCGGTTGAATTTGAAGGCTCAGAGGTAATTTTCTGTTGCTTATGTATGTTCTACGTGTATTCTATATTCGTTTCATTAGTTTGTTTAATTTTTCATAATTTTCTAGTCAATTTTGTTATATTGTCCCCTACCCGTCTACTTGATTCCAAATGTGAATTGTTTCTGTTAATTGTGATTATGTACAATGTGTGTAATCGACTCGATTAAGTTCGTCGATTAGTTGTATTGTGAATCTTGCTTCTGAAATGATGTTTGTAATACCCTGTTTATCTGTTTAGAGTTGATTATCATCATTGAAATCAGTTAATTAGTTCTTCCCAATTTATTGATTCTTGTTTAATAAATCAGAAAGTTTGTCAATGGTGTGTATATGTTGATTTCTGAATCAGTGAGTTTCAGGGCATTGTCAGTATATTGACAATGCTCCTGTGTTTGTTTGATTTTTGTTCAAAGTTAAAGCTCAGTTTACTGAACTCAGTGTAATATGTTGTTATGATGATTGGTTCTGAATTCAGTATGATTCTACAAATATTGATTGGATGTAATTGTGTTAGGAGGTTACATTCTTAGTCAGGATTCAGTCCAAACTTTAGGATTGGTTGTAGCTATCTTAAATCAGATTAATAATCAGGCTTATACAGATTTTAAAATATGTATTGTTAAGATGCTGAATTTAAGGCAGTAATACCAGTAGAAAACAGTAAATCTGGACATTTCTGGGATAAAACAGTAAGGGTAATATGATATAATAAAGGGTTGAAAGTGGTTTGTTAATGGATTTTAATTTAATGAGATAATGGGAAACAAAGGGTAATGGGCTG
Organism: Nicotiana sylvestris; assembly: GCF_000393655.2. Classification (NCBI taxonomy): domain Eukaryota; kingdom Viridiplantae; phylum Streptophyta; class Magnoliopsida; order Solanales; family Solanaceae; genus Nicotiana; species Nicotiana sylvestris. Next base: position 156,834,330 of record NC_091065.1, on the reverse strand, counting down.
CTTAAAATCAGGATAAGATCACTTAAAGTATTCAAAAGAAGTTTTAATGGAAAACTTTCTGATTTTAAAAGGAGAAAAGGGTCCATTCAGCACTAGAAGAGTATAGGACAGCCCTGTATAAATAGAGGGGAATGAGGACTGATTTAAGACAGACTTGAGGAGATTTGAGAGAGAAAAAATCAGATTTGAAGAAGAGAGCCTTTTTCAGACAGAAAAGAAAGGAAAGAGAGAAAATCAGGAGTTCAAAGGAAAAATCAGATTTAGATTAGATTTTAAGGGAAGAAAAAAGAGAGTGTGAGGAGAGACAAATTTAGATTTTGAAGAGGAAAAAGAAACAGAAAAGAAACCAAAAGAGAACACTCACACACACACAATCTGACACAGATACAAATACAGAAACAGAAAATCAGGAAGCTGAATTTGAAATAGGAAAGAAACTGAAAAATCTAAAAAAAAATGTTGTTCTAGAATCTGTCCGTTGTTTGTTTGTGGATATTGTTCAGTTTGAAATCCGAAATTTTCCCTCAAGTTACTATCACTGTTCATCTGGGTTAACGGGTTTGGTTCAGACTTGCTAAATACTGCTATTCTGCTGATTTTGTTACTGCTGCAACTGTTGAAAACTTACTTCTTCTACCTTCATTTCCAGGTACTTATCTCTTAAATTCTATGTTGGAAAAAAGATTCAGCACGACAAATCAATGAAGCTTGAATTGCAAAATTCTATTTTTCATTTTGTCCAAGTTCATTAGTTTAAATTTCATTTTTTTTGTTTCATGTTAGTTAACTAATAGTGAGTTCAATTTGATAGTTATGAGTTAATTGTCTTTATTTGAAATTCATATAAAACTTTGTAATAATGTTTTCCATTCTAAATTTTCATTAAAGTATAGTTATGATTGAATTGTTAATATAGGGAACATGGCATGAAGTTGGCTATTAGTTAAGTCCTATGACATTGTTAGTCAGGTATAGAGTATTCTGAAATGTCAAGAAAATGCATGGTTAGTGTATTTCGATTGTTGGTTGTGGATTAAGGTTAGATGTTGTTAGTTGAATAAAGAGTAGTATAAAAATGTCAAAAAAACCATATTTCTAGTTTTACCTGATTTAGTTATGGATTGAATGATGTGAGTTATACGTTCATATATGGCGTGATAATAGGTATATATATAACCATTAAGGGATGATGAGTTGATGTATCTCATTATGATGTTAAAATGTTATGAATGTTTTAGACATACAAACTATGTTGCATGTAAGACAATATTATTAATCGATTTATAATTCCCTTTCTTATCAATTTGATGCCTATTTACCATCTTAAATAAATAATTAGGCCTATTAGATTAAAAGCAAGTATATGAGAATAAGATGAGATATACAAATTGCAACACTTTATATCAATGACAATTAGAAATAGGATTTGCACTAATTAAATAATGAAAAATTGTTCAAAAATACTTCTTCCCTTCATAAATCATGTTTGTTAGTTTCATATACAATTCATCCTTTGGCATATATATGTTGTATTTGTTTGAATCATATTTTTATTCTTTTCTTTGAACTTGAATAGTTGGGCTGAATATAATTTATATCCGGAAATTATGACGGTCTATATTTAATAAATCGTGAATTCTTTTAAAAGAATTCAAAGCTCCCTTAAATGTGAATTTCTCAGGATTTTCATATAAAATGTGTAGATATAATAAACAATTTGTGAAAAATTCATAATATTATTACAAAGATTTTGCGCAATTAGGGATGCGTTCGCGCACCTTGATTATATTAAAAAAAAATTCGGATTATGCGTACGCGCAATTTCGAGCGAATGTTTAATAAAAGGATTTTTCCAAGGATGTTAAAATAATTTCATATAACCCGAGGTGTGCAGTTTATTATTTAAATAAAAAGGGTGATGATGTTCCTGATTTTATTTTAAATTTCGAACATATATTTTTTATAAAAACTATAACATGGACAATTTTATTGTGTACACGTACGCGTGGCATGATCCCCGATAATTATAAAAAGTATATAATACGAATATACGTACGCGTAATTCGTCCATATAATTGTAAACAATAAGTAAAAAGCGGTAGTAAAATCATGCAATAAAAACGTATTTCGTAAAATCAAGATAATTAAGCCAATAATAAAAACAGTTAAGCGACCGTGCTAGAACCACGGAATTCGGAAATGCCTAACACCTTCTTCCGGATTAACAGAATTCCTTACTCAGGATTTCTGGTTCGCAGAATAATAAACAGAGTCATATTCTCCTCGATTCAGGGATTAAAATTGGTGACTTGGGACGCCTTAAAATTCCCAGGTGGCGACTCTGAAATAATTAAATAAATCCCGTTTCGACTGTCCTTCAATTGGAGAAAACTCCCCCACGCGCCCCGCGGGCGCGGTAAAAAGGAGGTGCGACAGATGTATTTTGAGTTTGGCTTCTAGAGAGCCTGCCTTCTAGATTCCCGCCAAGTATGGTCAAAGGCTCTGGCTGGTTTGAGTTTGGCTTCAGAAGATGCTGTCTTAGCCCGAAAATTTGCAGCAATAGCATCGTCCCTTTTGAAGAATCCACGTGGGAACTTTGTAAATATATTTTGCGGCTTCTGTCATAGGAGAGGATTCTTTTGTCTCCTCTTGGTATAAATTTCTATCTTGCCCCTGCCTTTACCTTTGTGGTTTAATTTTTGTTACTCATCGATGACTAGTCCGGTGTGTTGGACTTAGAATACAAACTGCTTAGATTTTCATGCCAGATGGATGATCGATGACTGTTGACCATTCGGGGTTCAATCCTCGAGTCAAAATTTGACCCGGAGCTATCGACCCTCAAGTTTTAACATATTGGCCCTTAGGCTCTTTAGATTGGCCTTTAGGCTCTTACGCATTGGCCCTTAGGCTCATACGCATTGGCCCTTAGGCTCTTTAGGTTGGCCCTTAGGCTCTTACATATTGTCCCTTAGGCTCTTTAGGCTCTTACGCATTGGCCTTTAGGCTCTTTTTAGATTGGGTCGATGCGACCTCTAATATGGTTGTAGTTTTCTCTCATTTCGGCTAAAGACTTTTGAAGTTTTTATTATGCCTTGGCATGTTTTATGTTCGTCCGACTCTTCGACGGCTCAAAAGAGAACCTCGATTATAAGTTGATATGTGAAGATAGCCGAGTATCTCGGGAGGTTCACTCGAAGGCTGAATTTCGAAGCATTTTCATAGGAAGCTGATTGTTTTCGAAGCCCTTTTATTGTTCAGAGATGATATTGTCGAAGCTCCTTTGCTTATGTCGAGGGTAGCCTGATTAACCGGTTCTTTTCAAAGTATTTCGAAGTATTCGAAGGCCTTCAATTTTATGGCGGCGGTCGGACGTCTCCGAGCCGCATAAATTTGGCCGGAAACTTTTGAGATGATCGTAGTCTTTATGCTCGGCCGTAGCCTTTAGCCCTCGGGTAAGATGACCTCGGTGTCTATATCGAGGGTATGCCTTTTTAGAGGTCTTACAAGTTCGATATATAGCCTTGATCTTAATATCAAGGTTATGCCTTTTTAAGGTATTATATGTTTTGGGCATGCCTCATTAAGGTCCTACAGATTTGGTGTTGCCTCACTGAGGGCTTACGAGCTCAGAGTTGACTTACTAAGGTCTTTTGGATTCGAGCTTTTGATGGCTTCAATGAGCCGACTATCGGCGACAGTCCCCCAGTGTTCGAGGGTTTTTGGCCCTTGAGTCATTTTTCGTGAAAGTAGAAAACTCCTTTGAAGCACACATCGTTTTGACAAGCGGAAGGGCTTCTTTGATTATTTGATATATGTGTACATGTTCTTGCCTTCGGGGGCTTGATTGTTCTACATGGACATGTTTCATTCGACTGTTTGGCCCAATAAATGTTTTCCTATCGAGGTCCCCCTAGGCGTAACTCGATTTTTCCAAAAAGGTAACCTCCGGGGGAGATGCCCCTCAGTATTCGAGGCTGATTAAGATGAAGCCTTGAATACTTGTTGAGTTCTCCTCAGGTAGCATATAGATGTTGCCTCGTTAAAAACCTCGCTAGTAAAACCCGTTTGGGATAAAACCCGATCAGAGGGAAAAAGATTGCGACACATGCTTTAAAACTCCAAGTCTTTGAATCGAAGGATGCTTCGGTGTATCCCATTGAACACCTGTAAAAGATTAGTGTGAGATAGAAAGCAAAAAGAGGGAGAAGGTTATACCTTAGCAATAATAGCGTTTGGGCATCGATATGTTCCAATTACTTGGAAATTGCTCGCCTTCCATGGTGCCATCTTTGTAGGACCCTTTGCTGACTACTCCGAGGATGCAGTACGGTCCTTCCCATCTTAGGCCAACCTTCCCTTCATTTAGGTTTCGAGTGTTGAGGGTGAATTAGGACTAAGTCCCTGAATCCGAAGTATCGAAGGTTTGTTCTCCTGTTATAATATCTCCCGATCTTCTATTTTTGGGCGGCCATTCGGACTAGCGTAACCTCTGGCTTTTCATCTAGTAGCTCGAGGGCTATAGCCATGGCCTCGTTGTTCGAGTCCTCGGTGGCATGTCGTAATCTGGCACTTGGCTCTCTGACCTTGATTGGTATCAAAGCCTCGGACCCGTATACTAAAGAGAACGGTTTCTCTCCTATGCTCGACTTCAAAGTTGTTCAGTATGCCCATAGTACTTCGGTCAATACCTCTCTCCATTTTCCCTTCTTTTCTAACTTCTTTTTCATGTTTTGGATGATGGTCTTATTCGTGGACTTGGCCAGTCCATTTGCACATGGGTGATTGGGCGTTGATAGAATCCTCTTGATCTTATGATCTTCCAGGAATTTCGTCACCTTGCTGCCTATGAACTGCTTCCCATTGTCACATGCAATCTCGGAAGGGATACCGAATCGGCATATGATGTGGTCCCAGATGAAGTCAATGACTTCTTTTTCTCTTATCTTCTTGAAGGTCTATTCCTCCACCCATTTCGAGAAATAGTCAGTCATAAACAGAATAAATCTAGCTTTACCTGGCGCTGTTGGTAGGGGGATGACGATGTCCATACCCCAATTCATGAATGGCCATGGTGACAAGACTCAATGTAGTTGTTCAACAGGTTGGTGAATCATTGGTGCGAACCTTTGGCATTTGTCACACCTTCGAACGAATTCCTTGGTGTCCTTTTCCATGTTGTCGCAATAATAGCCTGCTCTGATCACCTTTCGAACCAAAGAATTGGCGTCGGAATGATTTCTACAAGTGCCCTCGTGTATTTCCCGAAGTATATAATCGGTGTCCCCTGGTCCCAAACATACTGCTAGAGGTCCGTCAAAGGTCCTTCTGTATAGTGTTCCATTCTCATCGAGTGAAAATCGAGATACTTTGGCTCGAAGGGCCCTCGATTCTTTTGGGTCTGTGGGGAGCTTCCCATTTCTCAAATAGTCAATGTATTTATTCCTCCAATCCCATGTTAGACTTGTTGAGTTTACCTTGGCATGGCCTTCTTCAATTACCGACTTGGATAACTATACAACAGCCCCTGGGAGTATGTCATCTTCTTCGACGGACGACCCCAGGTTCGCGAGTGCATCGACCTCGCTGTTCTGATCTCAAGGAATATGGACCAGAGTCCATTCTTTGAAGCGATGCAATATGACCTGAAGTTTTTCTAAGTATCTTTGCATCCTATTTCTCAAACCTCGAAGCTCCCATTTACTTGGTTGACTACCAGAAGGGAGTCACATTTTGCTTCAACGACTTCTGCTCCTAGACTCTTGGCCAGTTCGAGACCTGCAATCATATCCTCATACTCAGACTCGTTGTTAGTAAAGTTTGGAGTTTTTATAGATTGCCTAATCATGACACCCGTAGGCGGTTTTAGAATGATCCCGAGTCTGGACCCTTTCACGTTCGAGGCACCGTTGGTAAAAAGGGTCCATGCTCCTGATGACGTGCCCGTTCTTAGCAAGAGTTCTTTCTATACCCCGGGCACGAGGGCAGGCGTAAAGTCAGCCACGAAGTCCGCAAAAATTTGGGACTTGATAGCCGTCCGGGGTTGGTACTCAATATCATACCCTCCAAGCTCGATGGCCCATTTGGCCAATCTACCCGCTAATTCAGGTTTATGCAAAATATTTCGAAGAGGGTATGTTGTTAAAACATATATACGATGGCATTGAAAATAAGGTTTTAATTTCCGAGATGCACTTATTAATGAAAGAGCTAATTTTTCTAAGTGTGGATACCTGGTTTCAACATCTTCTAGAGTCCGACTTACGTAATAAATAGGGAATTGCGTACCTTGTTCTTCCCGAACCAACACACTGCTTACCGCTACTTCGGATACGGCCAGATATAAGTACAATGTTTCATCTTCCTTCGGGATATGGAGCAAAGGCCGGCTCGAGAGATACCGCTTTAATTCCTCTAAAGCACGCTGACATTCCGGAGTCCGCTCAAAGTTGTTTTCGTTCTTGAGTAGGGGGAAGAAATGATGACTCTAATCTGACGATCACGAGATGAATCGGCCTAAAGCAGTTATCCACCCGATCAGCCGTTGTACGGCCTTCACATTGTTCACCACTGTGATTTCTTCAATGGCCTTGATTTTGTCGGAGTTGATCTCAATCCCCCTATTCGACACCATGAAGCCTAAAAATTTACCAGATCCTACTCCAAAGGCACATTTCTCGGGGTTGAGCTTCATGTTGTAGTTTCTAAGGATATCGAATGTTTCCTGCAAATGAGCCAAATGGTCCTCTGTGCGTAGGGACTTAACTAGCATGTCATCAATGTAAACTTCCATAGATTGGCCCATTTGATGTTCAAGCAACTTATTAACTAGGCGTTGGTACGTAGCTCCGCATTTTTTAGCCCGAAGGACATTACATTATAACAGTATTTACCATACTTCGTGATGAACGAAGTCTTTTCCCTATCTTTCAGGTTCATTTGAATTCGATTATACCCGGAGTAGGCATCGAGAAAAATGAGGATCTTGTGGCCAACCGTGGCATCGATCAAGCAATCGATGTTGGGCAATGGAAATGAGTCTTTGGGGAATGCTTTATTCAAGTCTTTATAATCTACGCGCATTCTTAATTTATTTCCCTTTTTGGGAACCACCACTACATTAGCCATCCATTCAGGGAATTTTACCTCCCTAATTGATCCTATTTTGAGGAGTTTTGTTACCTCGTCTTTGATGAATGCATGTTTTACCTCGGACGGAGGCCTCCTTTTTTGCTTCACTGGTTTGACTCTAGGATCGACACTTAGTCGATAGGTGGTTAATTCCGGTGGGATTCCTGTCATGTCTAAATGGGACCAAGCAAAGCAATCAATGTTGTTAATAAGAAATTGGATGAGTTTTTTCCTGAGTTCGGGGGTTAATCCCGTTCCTAGGTATACCTTTCGATCTGGAAGTTGCTCGATCAAGACGGCCTATTCGAGTTCTTCAACTATTGATTTTGTTGCACCCCACTTCTTGGGGGAAATGAAGGTCCGAGGAGTGAGGAAATCCTCTTCGTGATCTTCGTTCGAAGGCTCACAGACCACCTGTTCCTCATAGGTCAGCCCATCTCCTGACTCATCCTGGATGGGGAGAGTCGATGTTGGTGCCATATCGTTTACCACAAACATCTCCTTCGCTTCATGTTGTTCTTCGTACACCGTTTTTATACCATTTTTTAATTGGGAACTTCATCATCTGATGAAGAGTTGATGGTAATGCCCTCATGTTGTGTATCCATGGCTTTCCAAGTAATGCATTGTACCCCATGTCACCTTTGATAATCTGAAACTTGGTGTCCTGGACTATGCCGGACATGTCGATTAGGAGGATGATTTCTCTCTTTATTGTCTCACTCGCAATGTTGAATCCATGGAGGACTTGAGAAGTAGGCATGATCCGATCGAGCAATATGAGCTGCTCCACCACCTTCGACCTGATTATGTTGGCCGAGTTACCTGGATCCACGAGCACACATTTAATTTGAAAGTTATTCAAAAGAAAAAAAATTACCAATGCATCATTATGTGGTTGGGATAAGGCCTTGATGTCTTCTTGTCTAAATGTAAGGGCGTCCTCAGGTGTATATCTCCGAGTTTGCCTTTCCGCTGTGATGGGCACTTTGGCCTGTTTGAACATGGGTCCCTATGGGACGTCGATTCCTCAAACGATCATGTGAATGATGTGCTGACGTTTTTCAGGTCCGTTCTTCTTGTTGGCATCTCTTTCTTGAAAGTGGTTCTTGGCTCGATTGTTGAGGAATTCTTGAAGGTGCCCTTCATTGATCAGCCGGGCCACCTCCTCTCGAAGCTACCTGCAATCTTCGGTCCTATGATCGTTAATGCCATGGTATTCGCACATCAAGTTGGGGTTCCTTCAGGAACGATCCGATTGTGCGGGCTTCGGCCATCTGGTATCCCTTATTCTACCCATGGCCAACACGATGCCTGATACATCGATGTTGAAGTTGTATTCTGACAATCAGGGTACCTCCATTGGCCTCGAATGCCTGTCAAACCTGAGCTTGCTCATAAGTCCCCGAGAATTTTGATCTCGATCTACTCTTCGATCATTTCGATGAATGGCTGATACCTTTCTTTGCCTGATCTCGACTCCCTTTCCGCAGACCTTGGTTCCTTTTCTAGGATATTGCTTGGATATACTGAGCAGGAGGGGGCTCCTAATTGGTCGTCCTTGACCATTGGTAAGCCTTCGGTGTGCTCTCTTGAGGGACACACCTCGGGTTTGCACCTCAAGCTCTGGTTCGGGCTTCTCAAGGTTGGGCATGGAGTGGCATAGTAGCCCCAAAGTCGAACTCCCCAATTTTGTCCGTATACAGAGGAAGAGGCAAACCCGAAAATAAAGAAGAGAAAGAACATCAAATTTTAACGTGGAAAACCTTTCAAATCGAAGGTACAAATCACGGGATCATAAAGATCTAAAAACTCCACTATAACAATATAAGAGGGTTACAAATGTTATCTAAATTGTCTACACAACAAGTGCCCAACACGGAGCAACAATAGCAGCAACAAATCAATTGAAGAAAGAGGAAATGTCAAACAAACGGAGATGTTGTTCGGGGCTCGAAATCGTATTCCACATGCCTTTAAAATTTGATCTACACCGTTAAAATTAAATACCAAGATGTTAGAAACATTTAATCAAAATTTCAGCCCGATCCAACAATTGGTGAATCGGAAACTGACTGGTCGGAACAAAATCTGTAGCAAAACAAATACTTTTTCTTCTCTCTTCTCTCTTGATGAAAGCTCTCTCAAAAACTACTCTTATGTGCTAAAGTATTTCAAAGACTTATAACAATGAGCATAGAATAATTTTCCAAGGTTGCTTTATTTATGGATAATGCGTGGTTCTTTCTCTTAAAACCAAAACCAACTATCTAAATATGAATAAAACCCGAATTTGATTCCGAATAGGAATGAATATCAAAAGAGAATAGAATTAATCCATTAGGACTTTGGCTGGACAAAATGGGCATGAGCCCAACAAACTCCCCCTCCAGCCAAGGGGCTAAATATGTCTTCAAGTAGAGGAACTATTGACAGGTTTCATGATTGTCAATTTTCTACAAAACACATGCTTATCTGCATGCTTAATTACGAAATCCTCATATTGCTCTATGTAAATCTCCTCATCCGAATTACTATAAAGAAAAACAGTCTTTACATCCATCTGCTCTACCTCTAAATCTAGACTCGCGGTTAAACCTAGAACTACACGATAGAAGATATTTTCACAACAAGGGAGAAAATTTCAACAAAGTCAACTCCATTCTTCTAGCCAAAACCTTGTGTACCTAGGCATAGAGGTATGATTATCTTTCTTTACTCTGAATATCTATTTGTTTGATAAAGCTCTCTTACCTTACGACAATTTCACTAACTCATATGTGTCATTCTCATGGAGTGACTTCATCTCATCATCCATAGCTTTTATCTACTGAAATTTGTGAGTATCTTCCATGGCTTCATCATAACTCTTAGTTCTCCCATGCCAGTCAAAAGTACATACTCATCAGGAGGATAGCACATGGTTTTTGCTTCTCCCTTGTAGATCTTCTAAGAGAAGTTTCAGGAGCATTTGAATTACTTACCTGAGCATGAATTGGTTGCTGATCAACCTCTACCTCATCAAGAGGAGCATCCATCACATCTATACCATGATGATCATTTTGATCTTGATCATTATCTTCATTATTATCTTAGGTTCCTTCATATGCCATAGGTGCCTTAGCAAAAGAAACTGGATCAATATCAACTAGGCTCTCATTATTCTAAAAATTTATCTTCTTAAATTTGTTAATATCTTCAATAGTCTGGTCTTCAAAGAATATTGCATCACGACTTCTAATAAGTTTATTGTCAATTGGATCATAAAAATGATAACCAAACTCATCTTGATCATAACCGATAAAGATGCACTACTTAGTTTTGATATCCAGCTTCGATCTCTCATTTTAGGAATATGCACACAAGCTTTACACCCAAAAACTAGGTGATCACAAGAAGCATCTTTTGGCAAACCAAAGTCTGTGTGGGACATCACCATCCAAAGCAACAGTAGGAGACAAATTGATAATATAAGAGTATTAAGTGCTTCCGCTCAAAATGTATTTTGAAGTTTAGCCTCTGAGAGCAAGCATCTAACTCTCCCAACTAGAGTTTTATTCATCCTCTCTGCCAAGCCATTCAATTGAGGCGTCTTGGGTGGAGTTTTCTGATGACAAATTCCTTGTTATTTGCAATAATTATTAAAGGGATCATAATATTCACCAACATTGTCAGTGCGAATGGCATTTTAATTTTTTCCACGTCTGTCTCTCAAGTAAAGCCTGAAATTTCTTAAACACGCCAAGTGTTTGATCTTTGGATTTCAAAGGATACACCAACAACTTGCAAGAATGATCACCAATGAAGGTCACAAAGTAACGTACGCTACCTTTGACTTTACTTTAAAAGGACCACACAACTAGCTCCAATAATTCAGGCTTTCTTGAAATAAGATGGCTATGAAAGGAAACCCTTTTCTGTTTGCCAGCTAAATAATGGATACACCTTTTTAGCTTTGTTTGTCCCATCTAAGAAGCAAACTTTTTTAGCCAAACACATAATCTCTCTCTCGCTCATCCACAATTTTAATAAAGTGTCACTTACCACCAGGTTTATGGAGTCATTAAAAATAGATCCTTGTGTTACATATAAATGAGAAGGCTTGACATTGAACCATTGTTAGTTTTCAAACAAATTGTGCCAACACCAAACACCTTAACCTTAGTGGCATTGCCTATTTTTAATACTCCAAAGTCAACAAGAGTATAAGATGAGAAAAAGTTTTTACTTGGTATGACATATGAGGTAGATCTAGAATCTACTATCCATATCATCTGATAGGATACCAAATTGATGACGTTTTCATCATTATCACGACCTAAAAATCCTAAACCGTCGTGATGGCGCCTAACACATTTGCTATGCAAGCCAGACATAACAATAATGAACCAAAATAGCCAAATTTGCAGAAATAACATAAGTTTGAAACCTCAATATAATGAAATAAGGCTAATACATGATATGTACCACAGAACCGATAAATATAGAGTCATGAGCTTTAATACAGAAATACAAGTCAGAAATAAAGGCAACAGTACATGAGAAAAGAGAGGCCAAGATTGCGGTCGAGAATGCAGTTTTACCTCATCTCCCAATGATCCACTCTGCTACAAGCCTCAGCTGCTGATGAGTGGGTCCAACACCTGGATCTGTACAATTAAGTGCTAAGTGTAGCATGAGTACAACCAACCCAATGTACTCAACAAGTATCTTAACTAACATCAGCGGGGTAAAAGAAGCAAGAATTATAAATGATACCTGCTATAACCTGTAGAGTTTCATAAATTCAACAAGTATAGAACAATAATGTGATCAAGTATAAAGCACAGAAGGAACTATATGTGTGTGCGCACAATTACTCAAGTACTCTGCTCAGTAAAGGATATGGCATATAAGGATGGTATGGAAATGAATCAGGCAAATAACCACGGAAATTTCAAGTAAAGATGAAATGCAAAATTCAAATTGACAATTGCTAGATTTCCTCAATACTTCCATATCTGTATACTAATCCGTTTTCTCAAATTCGCGTATACACCATCAAGAAGGTAAATGAGAAGATGACCCTAGGGGGATAGATCCATATCTACTCGCTGCATGGACAACTCACGTGCTACACGGACAACTCACGTGCTACACGGACAACTCACATGCTGCATGAATAACTCACGTGCCAATAATCTTAACTAGCCCGACGTGGTCACAGGCTACCAGTCCAGATCATAATCACACAAAAATAAAATATATGAGAATAAATGTACATGATCAATGATTATCAAGTTTGATACTCCTGGACTGGTATAAATAACATGCTATAATGTATACATGTGTAGTGTGTGTTATCACAGTCAGAACAAACAATTTCATCACGAAATGGCAATTTATTGGTTCAATCGGGAGAATAACCTCAATAAAATCTCAAATGTGGAACAAATAGTTCACAGAGGGGTACAAATCGGAGAAACATCACAGCTTGAAGCTTAACAATCAATTCAAGACATATCATAGCCTAAACACTAACCCGAGCATGAAAATAGTATCCTGGCGCACGCATATGGGCTCAACCCCACACATATGCGCCACTGATAGCAAGTAGCTATCACATATAATTCAGGCAACTAGTGCCTCAACCAAGTTTTGGTAAGATACTTACCTCAAGCAAGCCAAATCACTCTTTAACAAGCCTTTCCCACGCGTATCAATCTCTGGACGGCTCGAATCTAGCCAAAATAACTTAACACCATCAATAATAACCATAGAAAATAATTTCAAATGATAAAGCTAAAATCTTAAATCAAATTCCAAATGACCTCAAATTTTTCACACTAATCCCAAATGACACAACAGACCTACCCCAACTCCCAGAACTATAATTCGAACCCGATATCAACAAAGTCAACTCTTGGTCAAAGCTCTCAACCTTCCAAACCTTCAACTTTCCAACTTTTGCCAAGAAGTCTCAAACCAACCTACGGACCTCTAAATAAATATACCAACATATGCCTAAATTCAAAATCACCATACGAAGTTATCAGATTCATACAAATTCCTTTTCGAAGTTGTTTATATAAAAGTCAAACTTCGGTTAACTCTTCCAACTTGGGATTCCAACCTTGGGACTAAGTGTCCCAATTCACTCTATAACATCCCCAAAACCAAACCAACCACCCCGACAAGTTACATAACCATAAATGAACATAGCAGTAAATAGTAAAATAGGGCTACAATATACAAAACAATCGGTCGGGCTACATAACAAGTGCCAAACACAAAGCAACTATAGCAACAAGAGCAATAACAAATCAATTGAAGAAAGAGGATAAGTTACAAAATGGAGTTGCTGTTCGGAGCTCAAAATCGGATACTGCGGGTCCTCAAATCTAATCTCCACTGTTCTAATTAAATTCCAAGCTGTTAGAAACACTCAGTCAAAATTTCAGCCCGATCCAATGGTTAACGAATTGAAAAACATCATTTGAAGTTGGATTGTCAGAACAAAATCAACAACAAAACAAATATTTTTTATTCTCTCTTCTCTTTTGATGAAAGATTTCTCAAAAACCACTCTTATGTGCTAAAGTATTTCACAGACTTATATCAATGAGCACATAATAATTATCCAAGGTTTCTCTATTTATAGATAATGAGTGATGCTTTTTCTTAAAGTCAAAATTAATTCTAAATAAAAATAAAAATCGAATTCAATTCCGAATAGGAATAGAAACCAAAAGAGAATACGATTATGTCATTGGGCCTTTGTTCGGACAATATGGGCATCGGCCCAACAGATCTTTCAGACGTAACATCAAGATGTGTTCTTTTAGATGTCCATGTCAAATCATTGATACCCCTTTGACTTTATAAGCTTCTAGTGTTACTAATACACTTATTGTTTGGCGTAATTATGTAAAATATATTTTAGTAAATAGTTAGGTTATATTGTAAATCATTGTAGCTAATTGACTATACAAAAATACCTAATAACCCATTTAAAAAATAGTTTACTGCTGACCCACCCACATATTGCTATGCCTATATCATTCTCATCTTCTGAAGAAAAAACAAAGGTAGAATACATCGACAACCACTTAAACTTATTCATACTTTTCACTTAGACACTCCATTTTAAGTCTGTCACATTTGAACACTCAAACCATATCTCAAATGTGTCATTTAGACACAAAATTTATAGGCAGCCAAAATACTAAGATGCATGTCATTCACACGCTTGTGACCAGGGGCGGATCTACATGCTAATTTTGGGTACTCAAGCACCCATTATCTTTGACAAGATTTAGTAAATTTGTATAGGTAATTATAAAAATATTTAGGTAAATATTGATTGAGCACCTATAACTAAACTTTTTTTTCCTCTTCTTTCAAATTTTTTATTAGTGAGCACCCACGACTTTAAAATCCTGGATCCACCACTGCTTGTGACGTATCAAATGAACAAATAAATGACTGACACGTATAATTTTATTAAAAATAACAATTGTAATTAAAAAAGAAAACAAAACTATAAGAAAACCCTCTTCCCTCCTCGATACAATTCTTCTCCGACCCAGGCTGTTACTTATTCCCCCCTTCCCACCCGTTTTTGCTATATTAATTCTTTGGAACTTATCCTGATGGCAATATGACAGTATTCTGGAAATAGCAAAGAAATTATTATAACTTTTACTATGTGTTGCAAAAACTTGAAAGAATTCTATTTTCCCACTTGTTCTTCCAAAACATATTTTTGGGTTGAGTTTGTTTTGCAAGTTCAAAAGAAAACTTGTGATTGGAAGACATGTCAAGGAACATAGTTTTCATGGAGGTGGAGGGAAGAGAAAATGGAGGAATTTCAATTTGTGCGTAATTATAAATTCTAAAGAAGTCCATATTGTTGTCATCGATGATAATCTCATAGGTAGGACAGTTCTTGAATGAAAATACTAATGTAAAGGTTGAATGAAAATCCTAATCCAGTTCTTTTGCTTTTGTTCAAGATTAAAAACAGAAATCTTGATGCTAATTTCCAATCTAGATTTGCTAATTTTTTTTGAAAAAACTTGTTGGCCACAATTTCACTAGATAGTTTGGTTGTATTGGTCGGCGTTTGGGTGTGAAAATATTGAAGGAGTTTGAGGAAGAAGGTTAAGATATGGGGTCACAAATCTGAAAAATGAAAAAGAAAAGTTCAACGGAAAATTGTGCGGCAAAGCTATTCATTTTCCGGCAAAAAGTATGTGGAGTCTGGTTTTTGGATGACTCACGCGCTTGAGAAATATGAGAAATACTTGCCTTGCCATATCAGCACATTGTGTTTAAATAATATATTTGAGATGTCGTTGAGGTGGTTAAAATGGAATAGACTTAAGATAGAGTATCGAAGTGAGAAGTATGAACAATTTTAAGGGGCTGTCAATAGGGGTGTACATGAGGCGGTTTGGTTTGGTTTTTTATTAAACCAAAATCAAACCAACTATGTCAGTTTACTAAATTCATAATCAAATCAAACCAACATAAACTCGGTTTTTTCGGTTTCGGTTTTAGTCGGTTTTCTCGGTTTCCTCGGTTTTTCGGTTTATTTTCGGTTTTTCTTTTTAGTTATATATTGTGCTTGAAAAAGAGATCAAATGGTCACCATTATCCGCATCACTACTATTTTTCTAAATAATCTATGAGGAATACCAATTGTTCCTATGAATCATAATTACAAGACCTTCCATAATAGAAAATGACAACAAATATGTGACAAAGCAAAGCACTGTAAAGTGTAAACTTGATAAACCTCAACACTAAAATAATCACTAATTATGTGAGCAAAATGACAACCAACTGCACCAAATATGTATTGAAAGGAGAAATCAAAATCCAATGTTGTCATCCGTAATGATCTGAGGATTAACTGAATATGCAATCTAGTGCATAAGCACAGAGAACTTGGGTTTTGTTGTTTTTGTCTTGTTGGGTTTAATTTGGGCTTCACATTTGGATTAGTAGATAGAATCTACTTAGTGGATAGTGAATTTACAAGCCCACAAATAAATAATATCTCAAGATATTGAAAACTATAAAATAATTTAGAAAATACTTACAAATTAGATTTTAATGATTATTTTTTATGTATAAAATTTTTAAAATCTATTTATATATAATATCAGTTTGGTTTAGATTCGGTTTGACTTATTTTTTGTTAATACCAAACCAAACCAAGAGCGATCGTTTTTTATTTTCCAACACCAAACCAACCAAACCAAACCATGAGTCAGGTTTTTTCTTTGGTTTGACTTGGTTCGTCGGTTCGGTTTGACTTGATGATTTGGCTTGTACACCCCTAGCTGTCAGTGTATTTTGCCAAAAAAAATAGTTTCACTACAAAACTATTGTTTATATTTCTTGACATGCTGCCATAATTTCTAAGTGTATCAATATTATTATTGAATTTAAAAGTATCTCTGCGTAAAATTCTTAGTTTGATCAATAATGACATCGTTGATTTGTAGGATATAATTCTTGAAGTATTATTGACATGAATTTAACGTCCATTTCTACTGTTGTGAGGAAATGGTGAGAGGCGAGAGGAGAAGACAATTGAAATAACAGAAGAGAGAAGGTAAAGGTTTATCCAACCAAGTGAATTTTTTTCTTCTTCCACATATTTTTCATTTAAATTTTTGTTTAAGTTTGCAAATTATTTATTAAGTATTAACTTTGATCGTCACCAAGCTCAATAAAAGTTCTTCAACATTTTCTTTTATGGTAACATTAAGAATGTAGTCAGTTTCTTTTCCAAGTTTTCAATTTTTTATTTTACATTCTTAAGTTTTTAGTAGAATGCCTAATATTTTAGGAATTTTGATATCAATAGATAAACTTTTTGACAACAAAATCCAAGATGTTGTATTGCAAATACATAGCTAACATCTCGTTAACATGAAAAGACCCCCCACCAATATAAATCAATATTGCTAACAGTTTTCACACTATCAGAAACTACTACTCAAAATCATCCTGCAATGAAAACATTGACATCTTCTTCAAACCCAAATAGGCCATGTAAGGAAATGGTTTCAAGTGAATGACTTTGCTGAACATTTGATCCTTTTGGTTGATAAGGCTAACCAATGTCATTTGGGCCAATAGTTGCACTGCCCAGTAAATACCGATCATATTATTAGCTAGCAGGTAATTTAAATTGCAAGACAGAGAATCATCCTACAACTTATCTTGAAATGCCTTTAGGTGAAAAGGATGTCAATATATGGCAAAGGATGACAGAAAAGTGTGAAAAATATTGGCTCCTAGTAACAAGGTACATATCCTTTGGAGGAAGGTTGACATTGATATATAGATTCTGGAGTTCACCAGGTTATGTATGAAAATATACAACATGCATTAAATAGTTGGAATGTGCAGATCACTTGCAACAAGCAATTTGGAAGGCAATACCTATCTGCATTTGGCTCTAGAGACAAATCAGATGTTTCTCTTTTCAGGCTCCCTAACACCAATACAAGCACAATTATCAGTTAGTTAATAAAGCTAACAAGAAGTTTTTTCATCTTTGTTTTGCACTACAATTACCTTCATTATTTCTTCAAGTTTTTCATGGAGAGTTTGATTGAATTCGAACACATCATGTATAGGGAAGAGTCCCACCCAAATGATTTTATGAAGTCTGTTGGTGTCAAGGGGCTATTACCATATTGGAGCCTATAAAATAATCTATGCAGGTCAAAAGAAATGTTCGCATCTGCCAATTCGCCCCCATTTGTAGGCAACTGATATGTAACCTGCAAACCCAATAAACTAGTAATGCACCAATATTAGTATTTTAACTAAACACTTAAAAGAAAGAGCATTGTATCTAACCTTCCTAAAGTATTGAATGTGGAAGAGTGTTTGTATTGCGTCAAGTTGGTTCACTAGTCTAAACAAACTGAATGTTTGTTCCAAGTCATACGACTGATTGATAATATCTGGAACAACTTTAGCAACAAGATACATAGTGTCCCCCAAAACAGAATTGTTCTTAGGAGACAGATTAGTAAACGGCATGAAGTGTTTAAAACCCCAATAACTTTCAGTAGCACTAAATTTATGTTGCGTTTCTACAAAGCACGAGAAAAAAATATTATACATCTTTTATTAATATTTGAAAAAATGGATCTTTTGTGACCAAACTACATCCTGACAAACACTCTAATAAGAAGAACAAGATGCCGATTAAGAACTTTTAAAAACGAAGTCTAACTTACAGAACATTATCTCTTGTTATTGTTCTATCATCATAAATTTGGTTGATTATTAAGAAACGCATAATGCCTGCATGGACCAAAATATCCTTTAGTCACCCCTTTCCTCATTACAAAGGATCAAAATTAGTTTGGGTTCCTAAAGCTAACTCCTAATTTTTCTTATGTAGGGAACAGTGGAAGGAAGCATCCTACAATGGTACATGGATTATGGCTGCTCAAAGCATATGACTAGAAGTACAAATAATTTTTTTTCACTTAAGGCCCTGCAAGGAGGGAGTGTATCCTTTGAAAATGGCAAGAAGGGATACATTCTGGGAGTCGGAAGGATTGGGAAGTTTCTCTCTCACTCGATTGAAAATGTGTACTACGTGAACGGATTGAAGTATAATCTGTTGAGTGTTTCCCAAATCCGTGACAAGAGAAACAGGGTGGAATTTGTGTCAAAAATCTATACAGTCACAAATCTGGTAACTGGTGAGGTGGTGCTAGTGGCAAAAAGATACAAGAATATCTATGTAGCTGATTTTGAGTCTTTGAAGAATGGTGATCTAAACTGTCTAAGTGTTGTTGATGATGATGCTAAATTATGCCACAAGAGGCTTGGTCGTACAAGTTTCATGTTGTTGAACAAATTAGTCAGGAAGGACCTGGTTCGTGGTCTGCCCAAGTCAAGCTTCAAGGATCACAAAGTATGTGATGCATGTGTAAAAGGGAAGCAAGTCAGAACCTCATTCAATCCCAAAAAAGGAAGTCAAAACCACAAGGCCACTTGATCTCATTCACATGGATCTATATGGACCTATGAGGGTGCCAAGCAGAGGAGGAAAGAAATACATATTTGTGATAGTTGATGACTATTTCAAATTCACTTGGACTGTTCCTCAAGACCAAGGATGAAACCTTTGAAGTGTTTGTTGCTTTTGTCAAGAAGATCCCAGTGAAGATGGGTAATAAAGTAGCCTGCATTAAGTATGATCATGGGACAGAGTTTGACAATGAAAAATTTGATGAGTCCTGCACTGAAAATGACATCACTCACAATTTTTTAGCTCCAAGAACACCTCAACAAAATGGTATTGTGGAGAGGAAGAATAGAACTCTTGAAGACATGACAAGAACAATGCTAATTAATAGTAGGATCACAAAGTATTTCTAGGCAGAAGCTGTGAATACTGTGTGCTACTTGGTGAACAGGTGCATGATCAGGTCACTTTTGAACAAAACTCCATAGGAACTGCTAAATGGAAGGAAGCCCAAGTTGACACATCTAAGAACTTTTAGGTGTAAATTCTTTGTTCACAACAATGGAAAGGAAGCTATTGGAAAGTTGGATGCCAAAAGTGATGAAGGAATTCTTCTGGGATACTCATATCAAAGAAAAGCTTACAAGGTATACAACAAAAGGACCCAATGTGTCGAAAAAAGCATACATATGATCTGTAATGATGCTCACCTCTCCTGTGAAAAGGACAGACATGTTGATCAAGATGGAGAGCCCTTATCTATTCAAGGTGAAGTAATTGACATGGAAAATGGAAAGGCACACCTGATGAGCCATGTCTAGGAATTCAACGAAGATAATGCAAATACATCTCGATCCATTGGAGAGGAACCTGGTCCCCCAATTACAACAACTGAAGCTGAAAAGAGAGTTGTTGATGCAGTCCAAGGAACTCCACTTTGTGAAGTAAGAAGTTCCCAAGAACCCCAGTCAACCATACCTGGTTCCTCTACCAATGAGACTCAAGCACCAAATTGGAGGTTCAAAAGTTCACATCTTTTTGACAACATAATCACTCCTCTTTACTCACACATTCAAACCAGATCAAAAGCAAGAAACTCGTTTACTTTCTCAGCCATTCTTTCCCAAATAGAGACCAAAAATATAAAAGAAGCATTAAAAGATACAGACTGGATCACAACAATGCAAGAGGAGCTGCATCAATTTGAAAGGAACAAGGTATTGCACCTAGTTCCTCGACCTGCAGATCTAACCATCATAGGAACCCGATAGGTATTTAGGAACAAACTTGATGAGTTTGGAAATACAATAAGAAATAAGGCAAGGCTTGTAGTTCAAGGCTACAATCAGGAAGAAGTGATTGATTATGATGAAACATTTGCTCTAGTAGCTCGAATGGAAGCCATTAGAATTCTAATTGCCTTTGAATCTCATATGGAGTTCACAGTGTTCCAAATAGATGTCAAAAGTGCATTTCTAAATGGGTATTTGAAAGAAGAAGTCTATGTCAAGCAGCCTCATGGATTTGAATGTCACGAGCATCGTGAGCATGTGTTCAAACTGGACAAGGCATTATACGGGTTAAAGTAGGCTCCCAATGTCCTAGTATGAAAGGTTGTAAAAATTCCTTCTAGAACATGGGTTTACAAGAGGAAAAATTGACAACACTCTTTTTCTAAAGAAACCAGGGAGGAACCTGCTCATTGTGCAGGTGTATGTTGATGATATCATCTTTGGAGCCAAAACTGACTCTCTTTGTGAAGAATTTGTAAACTCATGGGGAGTGAATTCGAGATGAGTATAATGGGAGAACTGAATTTCATCCTAGGACTTCAAGTGAAACAATCTCAGAAGGTAACATTGATAAGTCAATAAAAGAACATCAAGGAGCTGCTGAAAAGTTTTGATATGGAAGCATCAAAAGTCATCAACACTCCCATAGCCACAGCCACCCGTCTAGACATAGATAAACCTGGTTACCTTGTAAATCAGACCATGTATAGAGGGATCATAGGTTCACTCCTATATCTCACTACAAGCAGACCAGAGATTGTTTTCAATGTGGGTATCAGTGCAAGGTTTCAATCCAATCCAAAGAAATCTCATCTGAAGGCTGCCAAGAGAATACTGAGATATCTCAAATGAATGGTGGACCTACTCTTTTATTATCCCTCAGGTGACAACTTTGATCTTATTGGATATGCTGACGCGGATTATGCATGATATCTGGTGGACATAAAAATCACTTCTGTAATGGCACATTTCCTGGGCTCCTGCTTAATCTCATGGGGTATAAGGAAGCAAAACTCTGTGGCACTCTCAACTGCAGAAGCTGAATATGTAGTAGCTGCCTCTTACTGTGCTCAACTTCTGTGGATCAATCAACAGTTGGAAGACTTTTGGAATGTTCTCAGATTGTGTGCCTCTCCAATGTGACAATACAAGTGCACTCAACATGGCAAAAAATCCAGTTCAACATAAGAGGACCAAGCACATTGATGTACGTCATCACTTCCTCGGAGACAATGTTGAAAAAGGGCTTATATGCATGAAATTCTGCAACACTGAAGATCAAATTGTATATATATTTACCAAAGCCCTGAGCAGAGAACACTTCAAGCAAAATCGTCTGGCATTGGGGTTGATAAAACCCAATTGAGAACCTGGTCTCTCAATGATTGGCTATGAAAGAAATGCTCAGGTAAACTTAGTTAAAAGGTATTTTCTGGCAAAGTCTAACTCATCTCTATACCGTTACAGGTAGACACGCTTGATGATTACAGAGTAAATAAGCAGTTGAGACTGTAAACAATAGTAAAAGGGGCAAAGCTTATAGATAAGAGATTAGTCAGGGAACCTGGTTCTCCTGACACAGGTTAGTAGTTTCTCTGTTCTCTCATGTACAATTCTGAACAATTAAAACAAGTGACACATTATCAACCTGTCAATTTTTAGTTTTGTGTCTTTTAAACCCAAACGTCTCACCGCTTATTAATCGACACAACTTCTTAAAACCTGCCGCCCTTTCTAATCGATCCCTCTTTCATCATAAATACATCTATCTCTGTCATCACACTACCAACCCTTCAAAACCTGTTTCCTATTCTTTCTCGCTTCAGTTCACCAAATCTTCTCTCTTCTTCTCATCATGGATTAAAATCAAACAATTTCTAGTGTCACTGAGTCCTCACCAGTTGAAACACCAATGCCAGACTTCCCTCCTCACACTACTGATAACCAAAACCCTAGAATAGAGTCACCCCACATTCCATCTCCTCTCCTACCCATTCGAGTTCAAGTTCTCAAAAGAGTCACAAAGCACTAACTCCTACAAGAGGTGTTGCTAGAGATCTTCTCTTACCTCGCCAAAAAAGAGGGATGAAATGAGTATTGCTGAGAATGAAGAAAATCGAGAAATTTTAAGTTCTCATATAGAAGAAGGGTCAAAGGTAGACCAGACTAAGGGAAATGAAATCGTTGACTCAATAAAGACTACTCCTGATCATTTGTCCACAGGTACCGCTCCTACTTCTCTTGAGTTTCTCATGGATCTACAAGAAAAGAAAGCCATTGAAAATATGTTGTCCATCACCAATGAAGGAGTTTTTGTCGAAGGAAGCGAGGATGGTGTTAAGACTCATGGGGAAGCATCTGAGCCTATTGGAGATGATAATGAACTTGTGCATGTTGAACCTTCAGCACAGGAAGGTTCTACTGGGGAACCTGCTGCAGGACCTAATTCCCCTTCGGAAGATCCAACTATCGGTCTCTCTCAGGAACCCCAAGTCAGTACTGACCCTTCTTCCTCTCCTCATTTAGATGTTGAGCCTCTAAGTGTGATTATACCTGAGAGAAAATCTGTGTCTGAAGAACAAAAGGAGGATAATGAAGAAGATTCTGATGATTACCAATTGCCAGTCTGCCTAGGCGTATAGTAGTTGTTGGTGAAGAGCCAACTCCTAAGCAACCCACAAAAAGGTTGCAAAAGAAGGAGGCTCTTGAGTCTGCACTTAAGAAGAGTCAAGCTAAGTCAAAGAGAAGAAAATTAGTGAAAGATGGCAAAGTTGTAAATGAGAAGATAGTGCATGTTGTGAATGTGGATGAAGAAGAACCGGAGGAACCTAGTACGTTGACTAGGAAGTTATCACAAAAGCATGATCTTCTCAAGCCAAAAGGGGGATCTTCTGTGTCTACTAAAAGTCTGACTAAGTCTGATGATGTTGTTGCTACTAAGAATGTGGTGAAATGATTAGGTGAAAAATTTATAAAGCCTAATAAAAAGAGAAGAGTGTTCACAAGACTACTAAGACAAAGGTTGATACTGATGAGGAACCTGGTTCCTCAAAGAAGGCTAGAGTTGGTGATCCAGGGAGTGCTGGGAAAGAGATATAGAGAAGTCAAAAGGTACTATGGGGACACACATTTGCCTCTGATATCTTGGAGGAAGCTGGTACGAGACAGTTGGTTGAGATTTGTTATTTCCAACAATGGACACACTTGTTCACAAGTGATGTTGCTAGGGTATATGAGGAGGAAGTTCAAGTTTTTTATGTCGACTTGTTCAAGGTTGAGGATGGCCACATTTGTGCCTTGGTAAATGGAGTTGATATGGTAATGGACTCTTCCTTATTGGAATATATTATTGGTGTGCTTACTGAAGGGCTGTTTAGTGTTTAGGGAGCTTGTACTCAGAACTTCCGAAACGCAATCTTGAAGGACAGAGTAGTTTAGTAGGGGAAACATGTTAAGAAGAAGGCCCTCCTTCCTACTTACCAACTGCTATTTGAGATGGTAAACAAAGTCTTGCTGCCTCGAGCTGAGCAAAGATCCATCACCTCTCGGACCAGTTAAAGTGGGCGCCAAGAAGCAAACTTTTTCAAAGGGCACTCTTGAAGATGTTAGTGTATCGAGAAATTTGGAGGGAATGCAAGCACTTCTACCATATCTCAGTTAATAAATGCTCAAAATAGTGCTACTACTGAGATAAGGCAATTAAATGTAGGTAATGCTATCCTTATGACTCAGATAAGTCAGTTGCAAGAGGCACCTGGTTCTAGTCGCTCTCAAATAGAAGAAGTTGCTCGCTTGACAAAGGAGAACGCTGAGCTCAGGAAACAAGTGGGGGACTTGAAAGAGAGATTGATTAATGAGCAAATGTCAGCAAATGCTTGAAGGGATTTAGTCCTCCAAACAATTTCCTTTGCCTCCAAACCTTCTCCTTCTGGTGCTTCTTAAATTTTGTCCCCTTAGTGTCAAGTCTATAATCTAGTTTCTGGTCCCGTCTCTCTATGTCAATTCTTATGATGATAACTTGTGATATTTTTGTTGGTTTTTCTAATTTGTGGATGTGGTAGTAATATTGACTTTGCTCCTGCTGTAAAATCCAAATTATGTTAATGCAAGCTTTTCCCTTATTGTTGTTTATACTTTGCTTTTATGCTCTATTTTTAATCATGACAGGGTGCACATAAGTGGCATGAGTTAACTTAAAACTAGACTTCCTTCTTGTTTAATTTCCTACTACTGATCTTTTTATGATGCCAAAAGGGGGGAAAATAATTGCAATGCTTAAGGGGAATGCAGAGATTCAGGGGAAAACTTAAGGTGATTTTGGTTCGCAGTGTAGTTCCATGTAGCTCTTTCTGGGATTTTCAATTATGAGTTTGTCATCATCAAAAAGGGAAAAATTGATAGGTTACAAGTACTTTGGTCATAAATACTTTTCTTTATACTTCGATGATCTAACAAACTTACTATCCAGAACCAAATAAAGAACCTATTACACATTTATAAAACCTTAAGATCACAAAGTTCCAGTTTGGGAACCAACGTGGTATATGATTGACCTCTTTAGAGTGGAAGGAACAACTGAGGGAACAGGTCCCTACCAGTTCCCGAGGAGACTAGACGAAGTCAACTCTCCAGTTGGAAAGTTGCTTCCTGCACACACTACAGTACTGGAATAGTGCAGCAGTCAACTTTCTGCATAAGGCTTTTACCTATCTTGCTTACATCATTGTATGTGAGGTCATACATGTATTATTAACATTAAGGGAGGTAAAATACATTCACTTAAAAACTTAGAGATTTCACTCAAACTCACTCATGTGACTATCCAGCAAGAAAGTTCAAGTGCTTCAAGAAAAAAAGAACAAAGCAACTACCGACCAGTTCCCATATCAAGTCATTATATGTCCTTAGTTGAGTTGTAACTTTATAATAGTTCTTCACTTGTATTTCCTACTTAGCTTGTTTAGAAGCATTTTGTAGGAACCCCTTGTAAACATTAAACATGTGTGTTTGAGTCTTGGCTAGAGTTAGTCATGTTGTAAAGTCTTTGTAATAGAGTTATTACAAAGTGACTTTTAATAAGTGTGTTACAAGTTAGTGAGGGATTAAGAGGTTAATAGGTTTCATAGGTTGTAATCTAAAAGTCGCTCAATAGTGAAGTTGAAATCCTACAAGGGTAGGTCGTGGTTTTTAATCCCGTTGAGCTGGAAATTTTCCACGTAAAATTCCTTTTGTCATTATATTTACTATAGTGTGCGTGTGTACTATTGAACCTGATAGAGAACCTAGTTCTCTATAGAGTTTTGTGGACCTTATATTCTATTATATAGGTTATCACACTAATAAGTGTTGATACCCAATTTTCCCCTCATATATTTTAAAATATGCAAACACACTTTCAAAATATTGTGCATGCATTTACAAATATGCACATGTGTTTTACAATTTTTTATAATTTTTAAAGACCTTGCATCAATTTATTCCTGCACTTTTAATTATATAAATATTCAATAATTATCCCTCATATTACTCTACAATGATTTAATCATCTGAATTCATCATTTATGCTCTTACTAGTGTTCAAATGTTTTAATTACATTTTCTACAATTACATTTGCATTTCTAAGATTATAATTGCATATTTTGCAATAATAGCCCATACATATGCATAATTACATTATCTATACAAAAAATAAACTTTTATATTTTTTTAATATTAAGTAATTATTTTAAATCATCTTCATGCATAAAAATCATTTTTATCATCTAATTAGATATTTTTACAAATTACTTTATTAATTAATTGGGTATTTAACAAATAGCCCTTTTTATTAAGTTTAATTTCAGGCCCCCCAAGCCCAATTCAAATCAACCTTAGCCCAATTAAAATCTACCCGACCCAAATCTCCTCTAATCGTGGTTGTTGATCTCTAAGATCAACGGTCCACATTCACTCTTTTTATTTTTAATCCAAACGACCCCATAACCCTAGTCATTTGTTACAACCCGCCACCCTTGAATCCCTCTTCCTCTCCGTTCTCTCTGAAACCATCCCTAACCCTAGCGCCGTCACCCCTTAAATCCCCCAAACCCCTTCGATCCTCGACTAGATATGGGGTTATTTGGTGTTTTGCTACTCTATCTAACCTGTTACATCTTCTGGTTGTTCGACTTCATTGATTTATGAGAGAATCTCAAAGAGATTCAACCGATTTTTTTGTCAAAATCTATCTTACATGCCTGTCTTTGGCCATTCTCATTTGTGAGTACTGTTCCTTGCCTATTTCTGGTTCGAATCTCTGGTGTTGGACCGAGCTTCTTTCATCTCTGTTATTTTCGATAAAAACCCTTGTCTTATAACTACTTGTGTATCATGACCCTAAACCCGGACCCGATCGTGATGGCACCTTTCGTGAAGACAAGGCCAGCCGACACTTTTCCATTTCAGTTTTAAGCAGTTAAACAATAAGAATTAAGTCTAAAGCATAATAAATAATCCAAAAGTAAATAGTGAACATTACAATTTGCGAAAATAAAATCTAACACAACCTGATACCAGGGTGTCACTAGTCATGACCATCTATCGATACACTACAAGTCTAAAATGTCTACCAAGCTATTACAGAATAACTAAGAAAGAGAAAGAAATGTGATAATGGGGGAGAGGCTCAGTACTACAGACGGCAAGCTGCTACCTCGTGAACTCTGAAGTTTGCTGAAAACTCTCAATCCTCGCTAGCAGGATCAGCAATGCTTGAATCTGCACACGGGGTGCACAGAGTAAAGTGAGTACTCCAGCTCAATGAGTAATAATCATAAATAAAGACTGAAAGCAAGAAATCAAGTAAGGCACATTATAGGCTATAATGAAGCAGTAAAAAGCTAGTAAAACAGTGAATCAGTAAAGATATGTAAAAATCACTTCAGTTCAGTTTAAACTTCATAAAAGGCCCTTTTAACAATTAAGCAGGTAAATGACAGGCAATAAGGAAGATAAGCACATAAAGGTTCGCCCCTCGGGCAATATCTCAGAACAATACCAGCCCCTCGGGCTATATCTCACATCACAATGGGTACCCGCGCTCACTAGGGGTGTCCAGACTCCTGGAGGGGCCCCTTACGGCCCAAGCGAAATATCAAGCCATCCCGTGGCATCATCACTAGGCTCTCGGCCTCATATCAACAAGCTATCTCGTGGCGTATAAATCTCAAACCCTCAGCCTCATAATCATAATCAGTGTTTCCTCATAACATAGGCCTTCGGCCTTACTCAGTCAGAATCTCACAGCCACTCGGGCAATAGTAAGACATAGTTCTTAGCCCAAAATATCATTTAAAACATCATTTAAGTGTTAAAGCAGAGAAAACATGGCTGAGTTCTGAAAAACACTAGAATATAGCATGACTGAGTTCAAGTATGAAGTCAAAACAGTGAGGAAATATCAATAAAATCCCCTAAGGGTTCAAATCGTTGGCACGAAGCCTAAATATGGCATTCAAACTAAAACATGATGATAGCAAATAGTTTTCAGTCAAATACGCGGTATAACAGTCATTCGGGACGAACTAAGTCACAATCCCCAATAGTGCACGACCCCACGCTCATCATCTAGCATGTGCTTCACGTCAATATAGCACAACGATGTGCGATCCGGGGTTTCATACCCTCAGGACATCATTTACAATCATTACTCACCTCAATCCGGTCAAACTCTAGCCCGCGACACCTTTGCCCCTCAAATCGGCCTCCACTCGTATCGAATCTATCCAAAATCAGAATCACTACGTCAAAATATGCCAAGGGAACGAAGTCCAAGCAAAAATAATCAATTTACACCTTAAATCCCTAAATTACCAAAACCCGACCCCTGGGCCCACGTCTCGAAATTCGATAAAATTCACATCAATAGGTTCCTTATCTCCCCATGAGTTCATACATATCAAAAGTACCAAAATCTGACCACAAATGGTCCCTCAAATCCTCAAGTCTAGGTCTCCAATACCAAGCCCTAATTTCCCCAATTTTAACCCTTAAATTCCATTAACTATAGCTCTAATCCGTGAATAATACCATAAGAATGAGTTTTAGGTCCAAAATACTTACCTTAATGAAGTTCCCTTGAAACCCTTCTTCAAAATTGTCCAAAAGGTTCCAAAGCCGACTTAGAAATGGTGGAATAGCTCAAAAATCGCGAAGGAAACAATTTATATGTTCTGGCCTAGAGATTTTGCATCTGCAGCCCAATTCCCGCTTCTGCGGTACCGCTTCTGCTGTCAAGACCACCGCATCTGCGGTCCTCACTTAAGTCCCACTTTTCGCATCTGCGATGCACAAGCCGCACATGCGCCATCGCAGGTGCGGTCTCACAATCGCTTTTGTTGTTCCTGCCAACTTCACCATCTTCTGCTTTTAAGACCAATCTTCCGCATCTACGGCATCGCACTTGTGGTCCCCAATCCGCAGGTGTGGAAACAACAAAAGCATCAAAAATCTACAGCTTCTCCAAACTTCCAAACTTCTCCGTCAACCATCTGAAATCACCCCGAGGCCCCCGGGACCTCAACCAAAAACACAAACATACCCCGTAACCTTATTCAAGCTTATAACAATCTTCAAAACACCTTAAACAACATCAAATCAACCAAAACTCATCGGATTCAAGCCTAAGTTTCCAAAATCTTACGAATTCTGCTTTTGATCAAAAACCCAACCAAACCACATCCGAATGACCTGAAATTTTGCACACACATCCCAAATGACACAATGGAACTACTGTAACTCTCAGAATTCTATTAAGACCCCTATATCAAAATCTCACCTATCAACCGGAAAACACCAAATATCCACTTTTGCCAATTCAAGCCTAAATCTACTTCGGACCTCCAAAACACATTCTGATCATGCTCCTAAGTCCCAACTCACCTCCCGAAGCTATAAGAATCATCGAAATTCAGATCCGAGCCCTCTAACATATAATTCAATACCCAGTTGACTTTTCCAACTTAAGCTTCCTTAAAAGAGACTAAGTGTCTCAAACCTTATCAAAACCTTTCCGAACCCGAGCCAACTAACCTGATCACATATTGAACCGATAGACAAAGCAATAAGAAGTAGAAATGGGGGAAACAGAGTGGTAACTCATGAGATGATGGGTCGGGTCATCTCATTGGGCCGGGTTGTCTCATTGGATTAATTTGGCCACCAGACACAATTATATCTCCAACTAAGACATATTCTACTCCTATTTTCTACATGTTCACTGCATAAGGCTAAGCATTGCCTTCTCCTTGCATGAGACTATGCCTTATCTCAAATCTTGCATGAGGCTAAGCCCTACCTCCACATTTTGCATAAGGTTAAGCATTGCCTTCTTTTTGCATGAGACTAAGCCTTGTATCAAACCTTGCATGAGGCTAAGCACTGCCTCCATATTTGCATAAGGCTAGGCATTGACTTATCTTTGCATGAGACTAAACCTTGTCTCAAACTTTGCATGAGGCTAAGCATTGCCTCCATATTTGCATAAGGCTAAGCATTGCCTTATCTTTGCATGATACTAAGCCCTGTCTCAAATCTTGCATGAGGCTAAGCCCTGCCTCCATATCTGTATAAGGCTAAGCATTTCCTTCTCCTTGCATGATACTAAGCCTTGTCTCAAATCTTGCACGAGGCTAAGCCCTACCTCCATATCTGCATAAGGCTAAGTGTTGCCTTCTCCTTGCATGAGACTAAGCCTTGTGTCAAATCTTGCCTGAGGTTAAGCCCTGCCTCCATATCTGCATAAGGCTAAGCGTTGCCTTCTTCTTGCATGAGACTAAGTCTTGTCTTAAATCTTGCATGAGGCTAAGCCCTGCCTCCTTTTGCATAAGGCTAAGCACTGCCTTCTCATGGGACTAAGCATTGTCCCTCCCTATATAAATGTTGCTCTATTCTAAACTTGGCACTATCTTCTTCCCTCGGGCTAAGATCTACTCCCAAACTCCACATAAGACTACACTTTGTCTTGCTATCACCTTCAGTATCATATCTCTGCACTTCATGGGCTGACATATAGCCAACAAGTCCAAAGGCGTCATAGTTCGAAGGCATCATCTTCATAGCCTGAAGACACCATGTCATGGACTGAGGACCTCTCAATATTATTGCACATCATTATTCAAAGGCATCATGGTTTAGAGGCACCAGTTCCATGGCCCGAGGACATCATTTCATGGCATGCGAATCTCTATCTCATAATTCATGGCCCAGGACATCATAGTCTAAGGACATCATCTGCAATATCCAATCTTTCATAGTCCAAAGGAAATTTGCATCACGTTTAAATTCTCACAGTAATCTATATACTTGCATGCATCGTATTTTGAGTTTTGCAAGTAATCCAGGAGGTAACCGTTCTTCAAACCGGAGCAACTTTTGCTCCAATTTCTGCTCATACCACTTACACTCTGCCATATAACCGACTCCTATCCTCACTCTGTGACCATTCAGATATCTGCCCTATAATACATCTGTTACACTCCAAACTCACAAATCATAACTCCATCCGACATTACCCTTCACAAAAGAACATTTTCCATCGGCTTCATTTACCATTGGGTCCAGAACTACACATGGACTGATTCCTATAAAACCAGGGATATGTAGGCATTGAGACCAGGGTTTGGCCTCTATTTTTAAAAAAAATTCATTCGGTCAAAATCGGCCATCATTTACCCGAAAAATCTTTCATCCTTCCCGGGCAAAGAGTGGCAGCTGTTGATACCCAATTTTTTCCCTCATATATTTTAAAATATGCATACACACTTTCAAAATATTGTGCATGCATTTACAACATTCACAAGTGTTTTATAATTTTTTATAATTTTTAAAGACCTTAAATCAATTTATTCCTACACTTTTAATTATATAAATATTCAATAATTATCCCTAATATTACTCTAAAATTATTTAGTCATCTGAATTCATCATTTATACTCTTATAAGTGTTCAAATATTTTAATTGTATTTTCTATAATTACATTTGCATTCTAAGATTATAATTGCATATTTTGCAATAATAGCCCATACATATGCATAATTACATTATCTATACAAAAAAGATAACATTTTATATTTTTATAGTTTTAAATAATTATTTTAAATCATCTTCATGCATAAAAATTATTTTTATCATCTAATTACCTATTTTTACAAATTATTTTATTAATTACTTGGGTATTTAACAATTAGCCCTTTTTATTAAGTTTAATTTTGGATCCCCCCCAAGCCCAATTCAAATCAACCTTAGCCTAATTAAATCCTACCCGAACCAAATCTTCTCTAATCGTGGCCGTTGATCTCTGAGATCAACGGTCCACAATCACTCTTTCCCTTTTTTGTTCTCTAAACGACCCCCTAATCCTAGTCATTTGTTACAACCCGCCACCCTTGAATTCCTCTTCTTCTTCGTTCTCTCTGAAACCATCCCTGACCCTAGCGCTATCACTCCCTAAATCCCCCAAACCTCTTCGATCCTCGACTAGATATGGGGTTATTTGGTGTTTTGCTACCCTATCTAACCTGTTACATCTTCTAGTTGTTCGACTTTATTAATTTATGAGAGAATCTCAAAGAGATTCAACAGAGTTTTTTGTCGAAATTTGTCTTACATGCCTGTCTTTGGCCATTTTCGTTTGTGAGTACTGTTCCTTCCCTATTTTTGGTTCGAATATATGGTTTTGGATCGAGCTTCTTTCATCTCTGCTATTTTCGAAAAAAAACCTAGTCTTATAACTACTTGGGTCTGTCCAGATCCTTGTAGATCTGGAAGGTTTTAAGTGTTATTTGATATTTTTCAAAAATCTTATACTTTTGTTACTACTATTCCGATTTTAGCACTTCTCTAAAATTAGGGTTTTTATCCCAGATTTCTTCAAAAGTTTTCTTTCTTTCAAGTGCTTAATCTGATTATTCTTTACTCGTTTGGGTGAGTTTTGTGTATGTTCTTTAAACCTTAGGTCTCATTCTATTATGGCACTGATTTCTTCAATCTTCTTCCCATTATTTGTCTATTTTTGTCAACCCAATATGCTGATTGATTTTATTAGGATTCAAATCATATTTTCTTATTAAAATCAGTGTTTATTGTGATTTTACATATTTCCTTATTTGCAACATTGATTAGTTGTATTTGCCTTAATTAAACTCTTAGTATGGGTTGAGGATTTGAGTGGCTCTTATATGATATGAGATTGATTTCTTGCCTTATTTGAACCCTAGTTCTACATCGTTAATTGACCCTCCCCAATTTAAGGGGTCTCTTCCGGATGTCTCTATAGGAATTGATTCTCTAATTGGCTGATTGATTTTATTTGATTAGCCTTGTTTTACGAACTGTGATTTTCTCTTTACCTTATTTGTTTTACCTCACTAAGTGCTATATATACTCTCATTACTGATTCTTCAATACACGAATATAGTTCAAAAACACACAGACACACACACAAACCTTACTCTCAAAACCTCTCTGCTACTTGTGTTCATTGCACTGCCTAGTCTGCTGAAAGCCAAGGCTAGACCACTGAGTCTTGTACATCTTTCACCTTCTGTTTACCATCTGTAACTGGTATGCCCCTATTCCTAATGTCGTTCCTTATACTATGAAGCTTGATCTTATGTGCTCTTTTACCTGCTTCTTTACTTATGTTGAATCCATGTTTTTCTATATTTCGAATAGCATGTCTACTTCTGTGTTTAACTATGTATCCTTCTTGTTTATTGCTTTGATTAGCATGTTTACTTCTGTTTAATCAAACCTATGTGTTTCCTACAATCAGCCTGTCTACTTCTGTTTAATTAGACCTATGTGTGTCCTGCTGACTTTTGTTTTAACTAGACATATGTGCTTCTGCTTTCAGCATGCCTGCATGCTTGCTCACATCTAAATTAGACCTATATCTGTTTACTTCTCCACTAGCATGTTATTTCTATCATGTTTTAAGTGTTCACCCCCTAACAGACTAATAATTTCCATGCTCCTAATCCCTGCTACCCCTTTGTATATGACTGTTTGATTGATCTCAGCATGCCATATCTTTGTTTAATATCTATCCATATGCTCACCTAGTAACAACTAGTAAACTAAGTTGAAACTTTGCTTGAAATGATCCTTCTTCTGTCTATTGTTGGATTGCTGGAATTCCTTCTAAGTGTTGAATGACTCTGTTTGCTCCTCACCTCCTAAAAATCCAAAACTATTTTCTTAAAACTATCTCCTTTTTTCAACTCCTACTCTTAGAACATTTAGGGTCCTGCCCCTCCAGTGTGAGAAATGCCTAGGAGTCCATGAGACTCCTCTGAACTTTGACACACACTTGGACTGGCTCTCAAAAACTTGCTTACAAAATGTTTCTTTAAAGGTTTTCTGGTGTGAGCATTACCCGGGGTCCTTGAGGCCCTTGGGAACTTTGACACACCAGGATACCATTGGGTGCACTATGAGAATATTGGCATGTTCATACTTGGTTGAAGACCTTGTTCTTCCAGGTTTAGTTTTTGGGCCTATTTAGGCTCTTTATAGTTTAGCAGCCTCACTTCTATAATTCATTATTTATGTTTGGTTTGTAATAATAATTCCTTTGTAAACAGATATTGGGGATTTTAGTAAAATTGGGAGGGATTCTTATATGTATTTTGTTAGGAATGGATAGATACCATGCCAATAAGTTTAAAAATAGTTCCTGCATTTAGAAACTATGCCTATGGATTGCTGCGATGTTTGTTACTTATGTGCATTTAGATACCATGCCTATAAGTTTAAAATCAGTTCTTGCATTTAGAAACTATGTCTATAGGTTGCTGCGATGTTTTTTTACTTACGTGCATTTTGATACCATGCCTATAAGTTTAAAATCAGTTCTGCATTCTAGATACCATGCAAATAAGGATTAAATCAGTTTCTGCATGCAAATAAGGTTCAAATCAACTTCTGCATTTAGATACCATGTCTATAAGGTTTTAAAACCAATTTCTGCATTTAGATACCATGTCTATAAGGTTTTAAAACCAATTTATGCATTTATATACCATGTCTATAAGTTTAAAATCAGTTTCTACACCTAGACAGCATGCCTATAGGACCTAATGAACCAAATTGCCTGTTTAAAATCGACTATTAGTTTATTGTGATTCTATTTAGCGATTAGATATCATATTCATAGGACATCTCTGATCCACGCCTAGGCCAATCCTGTAGGGCGATTAAAATCTGGAAATTATAAAACTATGTTTGTGAACTGCCTAGATTCAGCTAGTCCTAAAATCAGTAGGCAACTGATTAAGTACCTTCTGCCTCGCTTTAATAGAAACACTGCATATATTCTGCTTTGTGCTCACCTGAATATCCTGCTATAGGACTCTAAAGAGTCTGAAATACTGTTGTTTGAGACGTGCAATTTGCCTGCTTATTTGTGGAGGTAAAATGTGAGCCTTTAATTGTTCCTTTATCTGATAGTCCTATTTCTTTTACTTGTCACTTAGATTTTCTCCTTTTTAAATACTATAGGAGAGTCTAGATCCACCTTAACTAGAAGTCCTAAACACCTCCAGGACCATAAGTAAGGGCCGGATAATGCATGCATAGATTATGTTTAATTAGAATCGCTTCTATAACCATTAAGAGAAGGGTAATCAGGTAGTAAAGGATATGATGACCTATGCGCTAATGCTATGTGTAGCAACCCAACTTAGGGAAGATTACCAAGCATTGCACATAAGTGATCCTATAGGCTAAAAACTTAGGACCCCATTTACTCTTTGTTTTAAACAAAATATCTATTTGTTTAAATTGCTTTGTTTGCTTATAAGACTAATTCACCTAATTCGAGTTTGGCCGGGACCCACCATTGTGGACCTCGTGGGGTGCCTAACACCTTCCCCCCGAGGTTATTTCGAGCCCTTACCCAATCTCTAGTAATGCAAACCGATTTTATGGGTTATTTGCTTTAGGTGCCCTAATGCACCTTAAATCCGTTAGGTGGCAAATTTTCAAATTCCATACCCAATTCCCAAAAGGAAATGAGTTATTCCCTAAAGAAATGTCAAAACTCAGACTCCGTGAGGAAAAAGGGGGCGCGACAATAAGTGCATCAGCCAACATTCGAGGATAAATATTCTAAATGGGGGAATGACGTTACACCCTATGTCTTTGTACGCAAGAGTACGCCGTAAGTCAATTGATGTAAGCTCAAAAAGATCATCTTTGAAAGTAGATAAAGTAAGTTAATCATATTACTTTGGAGGTTACAAATATTTAAGATCATGAACAACTAGTGCCAAAAGGGTTGGAAGGCTTAGAAGCTAAACGAATCAAAGAAAATAAGTTTCGTCGAAAGTCGACAAGTTGGGAATATTATAACATGTACTTTTGGGGTGAAACTAGGGTACGTAACATGATAAGAAAGTTATGTTATGAGTTATATTAGTCTTATGATAGTCGTGTACATGATAAGAAAGTTATGTTATGAGTTATATTAGTCTTATGATAGTCATGTATTACATTTTGAAATCAAGCGAGTTGTAGAACAGAAGTTTTTTTTTGGTAATAAAGATAGATATTATATTTAAACAAGCATATGCGTATAGAGTGCTTCGTGCTCAGATTGCACTACCAAAGGTAAACTATTACTACTACTAGCTATATTGTTTGTAGTTTTAGAAAGCAAGCTACTAGAACAACATTAAAAACCTTATGACTATTGCCATAATTTCTAGTTTCACACACTGCAAGTTGCACTTCCAAGTTATATCTACATTGTGGCAGCAAGCGTGCCATAATTACTCCAAGATTGTCCTTATTCCATATCTTACTAACCAAAAGTGGTGGTGCTGCAAAAATCTGCATAGTAGAGCCTTTTGTCAAAAAGCTTCCTGCATCTGCTAGTCTATCAGCTAATCTATTTTGCTCTCTGTACACATGGCTTACTAGCGGATCATGTAGCTGTCTGAGAAGGTGTCTGCAATCATTTAGTATATTAGCATGTAGTATATTATTATTCTTCAGTAGGCTAAGTACCTCTTCAGCGTCAATTTTCACTTGAATTAGT
Organism: Nicotiana sylvestris; assembly: GCF_000393655.2. Lineage (NCBI taxonomy): Eukaryota > Viridiplantae > Streptophyta > Magnoliopsida > Solanales > Solanaceae > Nicotiana > Nicotiana sylvestris. Next base: position 156,797,835 of record NC_091065.1, on the reverse strand, counting down.
GTTATATTGTGTTGAACCGCAAACATAATACCCTGTAATAAAGCAAGTATTCCTGTGGTAATAGGCGCTTGAGAGAGGACTGTACCTGAGAAACCCAGTATCCAACTCCCCTCATGATCCCTAATTATTCCACCAATTCCATTTCTATTAGTGTGTGGTGAGTGTGTTGCGTCCGTATTCAATTTGTATATGTTAGGTTCCGGAGGTATCTATTTTAGTGGTAATCTAATATTTTATTGTATTTTATGTGATGAGGCAGCTAGATAACAGAATTCAGTTGCTTGTTGCGTAGTGAAATTTTATTAATGAGATCATGCCTTCCCTCATACATATTTTTGTTTCTAGTTATCCAAATATTCCAAAGACTTAATGGAAGGTAAGTGCGCCTATTTAAATTATAGGAAAATTTCTTCTGACTATAATTTAGTAGCGGAATTAACCACTCCTGGGGTGTGCTATAAGTTAACAGACTTTTTATATAACTCCCCATGCCTAGCGTATTCCAGATTTTTTTTGCATTCGTACATGTAACGAACAAATGATTTAAGGATTCTTCTCTTTTGTGACAGTAAGAGCAATCTGCATTATCAGTGATGTTAACATGATGTAGGTATTGCAATGTTGGTAGCCTGTTGTGGTTAAGTAACCAAATAAAATATTTGATTTTCGGATGTATTGGCAGGTCCCAAATCCATTTGAATTGGACATTAGTACTATGGTCATTATTAATACCATTGTGAAGGGCTTTATAGATTGAATTTACCGTAAATTTCTCATCCCTAGTTAATTCCCAGAAGATATGGTCAGCTTCGCACTTGTACTTAGATAAATAAGTGGTCTCAATTATATTCTTTAATTTCTCCGGGAATTGGAAAGGGAGGTTATTCCAGTTCCAACTATTGCCTTTGTATATTGACTTATATTATTATTAAGATGAGCACTTGGTAAAGGGCCACTTATTAACGAACGGACAGTAAGTCCAGGCTTTAACCACATATCATCCTAGAACATTATATGCTTTCCTGTACCAATTTGCCACTGCAATCCTATTTGGCAAGATTTCCAACCTTTTACTATGTTACGCCAAATAGTAGAGTGATTGGTCGCAGAACTTAAAGGAACATATTTATTAATTAAAACTTTGGCCCAAAGACTTTGATTCGAATGAAATGCCCTCCATGCTAAACTACCTAGCAAAGCAGTATTCTTTTGCTGAAGACTTTGAATACCTAAACCTCCCTTTTCAATTGGCTGGGTTATCGTTTCCCATTTAACGAGGTGAATCTTTTTTCTTGTTGTTGTAGATCCCCATAAAAAATTTCGTTGACATTGTTCCATCTTTTTTATAATTGACACTGCAATGTGAATATATTGCATAATATGGTTTGGCAAGTTATTAAGAGTAGATTTGATAAGAGTAAATCATCCTGCCATTGTAAGAAACTTAGTTTTCCATCATTCTAATTTAACTTTAAAGTTATCTAATAGAAATTGAAAGTCCGTCTTTTTTTGACGTGTGTGAAATATTGGAAAACCTAAATAGCGCCCAAAATTTGTTCCTTCCTTAATATGGAAAAGTCTATAGCTAATATCTTGTCACTATTCGTGCTATTTTTTGAAAAGAATAATTTTGATTTCTCAAAATTTATTCTTTGGCCTGAATGTTTGCTAAAATGATTAATCACATCTATGATGGCATTACAACTTTTAGTAGTAATTCTTGAAAAAAGAATTATATCATCAGCAAAGAATAGATGTGAAAGTTGTGGGCCCTTTCTTGCTACCTTAAGTGGTTGCCATTGAAGATAGTCTACAGACAAAGTAATACTACGCGAGAACATCTCCATACATATTATAAATAAGTATGGTGATAAAGGATCACCCTGTCTAACGCCCCTCGATGGGCAAAAAAATTCTGTATGTGATCCATGGATAAGAATTGAAGTGGAAGTTGTAGTGACACAGGACATGATAAGCTTAGTAGTATTTGGTGGGATATTGAAATATTGAAGAGTTTTCCTAATAAACGACCATTCCAACCTATCAAACGCTTTTTCCTGGTCTAATTTGAGTAACATGTAACTATTATTTCCTTTCATTTTTGCTTACTGATTAATTGCTTCTTGTACTATTATTGCATTGCCAGCAGCACGTTTTCCTTATTAAAAACTAGTTTGTGTTGGCCCTATTATCAAAGAAATAATAGGTTTAAGACGATTGACAAGTATTTCTGTTATTAGTTTATAAGTAGTGTTACACAGACTAATAGGCCTAAACTGGTGAATTGATTGAGCCTGCCTTACTTTTGGAACACGACATTGATTGAAAAAGGTATTACATTTGATTCAAAAATATCATGGCAAAATTGCCTAACCTTACTACTGACATCAGGCCAAAACCTTTGATAAAAGAAAGGATGAAGTCCATCCGGGCCCGGTGCTTTGTAAGGACCAAAGCTAAACATAGCACGATCAATTTCAATATCCTCAAGAGGTGTTTGTAGAATTTGAGTATTCATCTTACTAACTGAACTGAAATTTGAATTAAAAGTAATATTAGTAGACTAATTGTGGTCAGTTGTAAAAAGATTTTTGTAATAAGTGAGTATGTGATCCTGAATAGCTTGGTGGTCATAATACCTTTTTCTAACTAAATCTTTAAGAGAGGTTATTCTATTTCTCCTATGTCTCTGCAACGTAGACATATGGAAGAATTTTGTATTAGCGTCTCCTTCATTAAGCCAAGTCACTCTTGACTTAAGCTCCCAAAAGTCCTCCTCTAACCAAAGTATATTACTAAATTTATTATTCAATTGTACTTCTAAATTTTGAAGGAAATAGCTAGTGGGGTAGTGTACAGAAGACTGGATTCCAGCAAGTCTAGCCAGTATTTTCCTCTTCCGACTATAAATGTTTCCAAAAGTATTATGGTTCCAATCTATGAGGACCTTCTGAAAATTTATAATAGTTTCTAAGATTGGTGACTTATCATGCCAAGCAGCTTGAACTAATTGATGGAATTGTGGGTGTGATACCCAAATAGTTTCAAATCTGAAAATATTTCTAGGTGGTTGTTTCCTATTGTCTAAGCTAAGTAATAATAGACAGTGATCAGAATAAATATGGGGTAAATGTTGCAGTGTAGCCTCAGGGTACAGATTGAGCCATTCATAATTAGTCAAAAATCTATCTAGTCTTTCTAGTATTGTAT